>NC_080415.1:24702500-25327500 GCF_030265065.1 Corythoichthys intestinalis
AAACCCCTGCATATTCGCGGTTCATGGTTCACTGATTTAATGATTTTTGGGCTCATTCTAAAATGCTAAAGCCGCTATTCTTTCCTTTTTAACTCATTTGCTGTGATTAGGGCTGCAGCTATCGAATATTTTTATAATCGAGTAATCGACTGAAAATTCTATCGATTAATCGAGTAATCGGATAAAACATATATTTTTAGGTGAAGAGCAATTATAAATATACATGAGATAACAAGACATTTCATCAAATATTGAACCATTTTCAGTCAATCAATGTCTTTATTTTTGATGTACATCATTGAAAACAGCCAACAATTGTATCTCAGATGTAACTACAATAAAAAAAAAAGACTAATTCACTGCTTTCACTCAAAAAACTTTTAGATCTTATAAAAAAATATATATATATATATTTTTTTTTCTTACCTAAAAATGCCATTACGCTTGATAACACACATCACTTAAAAGTTAGGTGTTTTTCCCAAGTATTCCAATTGAATTTCTATTTGTGTCAAGCTATTTTTAAGTTCTAGTTAGGTTCTAACTTAGTCTAAACGGTAAATCCTGATATGATTTTGAGTTTTTGCACTGTTCAAAATAAATGTATGATACATGCTGTATTGGAGCACATTAGGGACCAGTGCTACTTGGTGTTTTATCCAGCAATGACTACTGAGCTAAAATTGACAGTTAGCATTTTTAAGTTGTTATTTTACACCCTCATCAATCCACAGCGCTGTTATGTTAAAGCCTGTATGTAACACACGTTAGCCACGCATTGACAGTGGTCATAATTAATAGAAACCTAGCCCTCCACAGGGCTAACGTTACGTGAGCGAGTGACAGTAACGTTAATCTCATTTATTAGCGCTTAGAAGTCTACTGCTTTAAGATGGCGGCCGTTCATTAACGCAGCTGACTGTCATTTCACATCTAGTTCAACATACAGTGGGGAGAACAAGTATTTGATACACAGTCAATGGGAAAACCCATTGGCAGTGTATCAAATACTTGTTCTCCCCACTGTACATGTGATCTCTAGAGACGCATCAGATGCTACCTGCTACCACCGTAGCATCGTGCAGGCTAGTTTTTAGCAACGTCGGCGTTGTTTGTAGCGGCTGTCGGCTGCTGTAATTTTTTTTTTTTTTTTTTTTAAATTGCGTCTTCCTCCACGCACGTGACATCAGCGCGTTGTCCCGCATTGAAAGTAGTCCGAGCAAAACGTGATGCTTAGAGCTGTCAAAATTAAACGATTACTCGAGAATAAAATTACTCGGATCAGTATTTAAACTCGAGTTACTTGAGTTGCTCGAGTATTCGTTTCAGCTCTAGCTGTGATTAAAACAACAACAAAAAATGACTGACAAGCGCGTTTCTTGAAAACGACCAAACAACAGCTGCTTTTCCGGTAGACCCCCAAATTGCAACACTCATTAGTTAAGGTGCCACCGTACCAAGAGTAGTAATACGTAACATTTTGGATATAAGTGGCCCACCGCCGCTTTGGAGTATAAAAGGCAGACCTTGCCTAGCAGACGGCAGTTAGTTAAGGCCGTTAATTTCCCCGTAGACGCGCCACTGCGGGCGACACACTGGGGCTGTACTTAACCATTATTAATGTGACAGGCCTTGGTGCAAGGCGAATCAATTAAACAGGAGCAATCACCGTCAGCTGGATGGCGGCATTTTAAGGCCATTTTAAGGAGCTGACAGGGGCAGGAGAGCGGCATGAAACAATAGCACCTTCCAACCATCATCTACCCTTTTTACCTGTCACGTCCAATCGGCCTGTTGTGAGGTTGACATGGCACGAGAATTTTTACGTCGCGGTGGGGGAAGGGCTTCATGCTTGCATGCGAGGGCTGAGTTCAGTTCTTCATTTGGTTATTTTCTAAGTTGACTGTGGTGCTTTAAGCCCACCACACAGAGGAACTGGACAACCGCAAACAAATGAGAGTCAGTGACTGACCTTCGCTCACTTAGTGACGGTGCACCAGATGGAAATGGCACACAAGGAGTTCTCATCGGGGGCAACCTTTTTGAATGGCCAACTATTCAAATTGGGAACCGCACATAACGCATATTCTAAATCAGGGTTCCCCAAACTACGGCCCGCAGGTCATATACGGCCCGCCTCCACATTTGGTCCGGCCCCCTGAACAATACCAGAGAGCATTTTGATTTTTTTTTTTTTCCCAATAGTTTTATTTAAAGATGTCTGATCACGTTATTTTCAAAGTATCGGAATCGGCAAAAAAATATCGGATATGCCTTTTTTTAATATATATATATATTTTTTATTTAAATCGTTTTCTAATTGTATTTAACGTTACAGACAAAATGTCTTACACTCATCCAGAGTAGTTTTGGCTTAAAGTAGGGCTATCAAATTTATTGTATTAACGGCGGTAATTAATTTTTTTAAATTAATCACGTTAAACAATTAACGCATGCGCTGCACGACCCACCCACGCATTGTCGCGTTCAATCTATAAAGACGCCGTTTTACTTATAGATAGCGCTAAAAGGCAGCGTATAATGAGTAGAGAGAATTTTGACAGCCTTTGGAGCCATTTTTTATGTGGCTAAAGCCTTACAATACCTCTCTCAGCAATTAAAAATATCGTGGGAGGCAATGTGGGGAAGAAAGGTAGTAGTTGATCATTTTCTTAACACCCTATGTTCTTTCCCAACGCAGAGAAGATATCAATTGGTGCCCCTACGCATAGTCATGGTTGCACTTCCCATCATGCATTTGGGCAGAAGTTAAATGGCTGCAGTATCATTTACTGAAAGCTCAACAAATACACTAGATGGCAATATTTAGTCACAATATACAAAGTCACATTTAAGCTTTAAGAATTACAAGTCTTTCTATCCATGGATCCCTCTCACAGAAAGAATGTTAATAATGTAAATGCCACCTTGAGGATTTATTGTCATAATAAACAAATACAATACTTATGTACTGTATGTTGAATGTATATATTCATCCAAGTTTTATTCATTTTTTTCTTAATCCATTGCCAAAATGTACATGATCGGGAAAAATTATCGGGAATGATTGGAATTGAATCGGGAGCAAAAAAAAAAGCAATTGGATCGGGAAATATCGGGATCGACAGATACTCAAACGAAAACGATCGGGATCGGATCGGGAGCAAAAAAACATGATCGGAACAACCCTAGTTTTATTTATTTCCTGGCTTTTTTCTGTGAAGAACCCAGAGAGGGTTATTTGGTTATTATCTATTTAATTAATAGTGTTATTATTATTTATTATTATTATTATGACATTATATTATATTTAGGGCTGTCAAAATAATTGCGTTAACGGGCGGTAAATAATTTTTTAAATTAATCACGTTAAAACATTTGACGCAATTAACGCACATGTCCCGCTCAAACAGATTAAAATGACAGTACAATGTAATGACCGCTTGTTACTTGTTTTTTGGTGTTTGGCGCCCTCTGCTGGCGCTTGGGTCCAACTGATTTCATGGGTTAGTACCATGAGTGAGCATGGTGTAATTATTGACATCAACAATGGCGAGCTACTAGTTTATTTTTTTGATTGAAAATTTTACAAATTTTAATAAAACTAAAACATTAAGAGGGGGTTTTAATATAAAATTTCTATAACTTGTACTAACATTTATCTTTTAAGAACTACAAGTCTTTCTATCCATGGATCGCTTTAAGAGAATGTTAATAATGTTAATGCCATCTTGTTGATTTATTGTTATAACAAATACAGTACTTATGTACCGTATGTTGAATGTATATATCCGTCTTGTGTCTTATCTTTCCATTCAAACAATAATTTACAGAAAAATATGGCATATTTTATACATTGTTTGAATTGCGATTAATTACGATTAATTCATTTTTAAGCTGTAAATAACTCGATTAAAAATTTTAATCGTTTGACAGCCCTAATTATATCATATTATATTATTTTTATTTTATTTACTTTTGTTCCGTGAAGAATCCAGAAAGGGTTATTTGATTGTGGCTTTCTGAAAAACAAGATTTTTTTTTACATTTAGGCACTCCTGCAATCGTCACACTTTTTCTGTTACAAACTGACCCCTCATCAGACAAGGGAAAAGTTATGTGGCCCTCACAGGAAAAATTTTGGGGACCCCTGTTCTAAATGGTCAATAAATTAAAATATACAGTTTCTCAAAATGAACAGAAAGTGACCCAAAATTGATAGGAAATGACCCACTAATGCACCTAAATAGGACAAAGGTTTGCTTTAAATTTTCTGCTTTAAGAATAAAATCTCACTCTCTGTTCTGATCATTTTTTGGCCTACTAAGATAAGCATTTTTAGTTGGTGTATAAAGTTTGCGCTACGATAAAAAAATTATTTAGTATTTAGCATTAGCAAAATTCCGAAATCTAACTAACCCATAAAACAAAGCCTGCACAGTACTCGTTTGAACATCGCCATCCCAATGTGCACATGCACAATGGTCCTATTGAAGGATGTGTAATAGTTTTTTTTTTTTTTCTAATGTCAACTTTTGTTTTTCTTCATAAATGCACAAGTTTTTCTTCATAAAAGCAGCAATTGTGCAGAGACTGGCTTCCTGGATCCCTTTGATCGACACCAATCTTCATCATTCACAGATAACCTTAGCCTGGATTAAACGATTGCATAGTTTTGCACCCGAGTCAGAGTCCGAGTCAAATGATTTCGAGAGTCGAAACAGAAAAAAAGAGGGTTTTTTTCTTTGACGCTCACGCTGCTGAGAACAGCCTATCTCTTACATAATAAATGAGTTGCCACAGCACACTTCAGACTGTGTACCAAGCTTTACGATGATTAACACATTTGTGCCTACGATTAAGTAGAGCTATTGAGGATCAAAGCTCAAACCTGTCAATCATCGTTAACTTTAAGTACCAAACGCCAGCTGTGTTGGTGACCAAGAAAAACAGTTTGGTCACACTGCTTAGCAGGAGGGAGGGTGACAGACCGTACAAGCATAAAGCAGAAAAACATAAAACCCGATCCTTTTCACCCAATTCCAATCCTCTGAAAAATTGCGTCTCTAATGAATACAATGTGCTCAACCAAAGTGAGTGAGTCAACCAAAGTCTTTCCAAACAGTTATTCAAGTCATCTGGTGAAAACTTTTCTAGTTTTAATATCGCAATTTATATCGCAATACATCGCAACCCCCCCATGTATCGCATGTCAGTTTTTTCCAATATCGTTCAGCCCTAAATAAAACCAATCTTTAACTTGCCAAATGTTTAACTTTTAAAGCGTACAGTACGTATTATGGTAGTTAGTAAAAGATGGAAATTTAGCTTGAAAACAAACATTAAATCCTTGGCTGCCAGTGACAGTTATAGATAAAGATGCACCGATACAGATACTAGTATCGGCAGGGGCGCCGATCCGGCCCGAAATGGTGGTATCGGTATCGGCGAGTACCAACAAAGACGGCGCCGATACCATTTACTGGTCCATTATTATAACATTTGACCGCAGCTTTTTTTCCTCCTGGCACTCACTACACTCTGTCTCTGTGTTGTGTGATGACACGTGAACACCAAGCAGCTATCGCTATTGGCCTGCTCCAGACCAATGAGAGCGGGCCAATAGCCACTCTGACCAATGACAAGGGCGCTTTTTCATATTATGGAGGAAAAACAAACCAGGAGAAATGGCGGCGGTCGGGAATTATTTCAAAATAGAATTCCCGTCGATTAAAATCAATGGCTGCATGCAAGATTTGCGGCCTGAAAGATTCGAGATGTGGAGTTAAATCGGCCAGTTTCAATACCTCGAACCTGATAAAACATCTGAAGACGAAAAATAAACGAACACGACGAGTTTGAGCCTGGAAGAGCAGGAATGCTCTCCAGAGGAAGGGTGCTGGACCGGAGCAACAATCTCTGGTCAGTTCACTACGTCTACTTTACTTTTATTGTCTCTTACTGAAAGAAATGCCGCAGTAATTTGGGAACCGTTTCCAAACTAGGGTTGCCATCTTTCAGAAATTGAAATAAGGGACTCCCCCCTCCTGAAAAAAAGGAGGCTAATAGAGAGACGGGATGCCGTGGACAATTATTATTTCTTGTTAGGGTCCGCAAATGCAGAAACAAGGTTGAACCTCGAAGCAGACAACAAGCGGTGGATACGTACAAGGGTTTAATGATTGCAAACAAAAAAATAACACGCGATCGCGGGATAGTAGAAATAACAAAAGGAGTCCGTGACAGCAGGTCGACGGAGCTCAATGCTACAAACTCGAAGGTTAACTAAGACGATAGGCAGCGGGCCAAAAAGCCGAAATAAAAGCACTCAAATACCTGCACAGGATAGAGGTTACAAACGAGAGCAGCACACTAACAGGAAAAAACCCAATGCAGGGGCGTAACAAGCAAATGTAGGGAGACTATAGTGCAAGATGTCAAATGGCGATCACCAAGGCATATATCTCTGCAGCCTTCTCTGAGATCACCCGTGCTTAAATGCTGCATTGATGAGCCTGCGACGTCATGAACGCCCCCACTACCGGCCCAGCAACAAAACACTATCTAACCAGCAGCAGAATGTGACAATAATTTCATGAAAGTTGCACTGTTTGGACTTTAAGAGGTTTAAAAAAGTTTATTCAGTTCACTTTATTATTATGAATTTATTTTTACTTTATTACCGTTGGGCTAGTATTATACATGTTTTATTAATTTCACAAATGTAGCACTATTTTGGCTTTTGAGAGCCAAAGGTTTATTCAACTATTGTCTACTAGGGTTTAGTGTACTTTTTCCTATTTTGCAAAGGTAAGCAACAGCCTGACAGAGCCTTGATAGCAATGATTTCACATCCAATTATGTGGCTCTTTGGAGAGAGGAAAAAAATATATATATATATATATATATACAGTATATATATATATAAATGGGGTGGTATCGGTATGGTATCGGTATCGGCCGATACTGCACAGCCAGGCATCGGGGCCAAAAAATGGTATCGGTGCAACACTAGTTATAGATGTCCAATCCATTTCAACCAGTTCGAATGGACTGGGCGTCCATCATTTTCAATGGCAGCAAATAATTAAAGTACACCCAAATTGTTCAATCTACAGTTTTCATAGATTGCCCATTACTTAACCGATGTCCTACTTTGAGGCTGCCGTATTGGCACTGGGCTGTGGCCCGTCCATAAACGTGTCCCGCGTCGGTGAAATACAAGCGGGAGATTTCAGGCTCTCCGTTTAAAAGTCATGAATTACGACGACAGGAAGAGCGGTGGGGGCAGTGGAAAAATGTGCAGCCATTTAGGGACCAAGCCGAGAATTTGGTGCACGCCTCGGCGGCCCATCCATCAGGGCCACAATAAAAGAGTTTTTGGCTGACGCTGGGAATTTATGGTCGCCCTTCCCTGTCCTAATAAGTCAAGCGGCCGTGTCACCGGCTGACAGGCCGTTGCCGAAAACAGCAGTGCCGTTATCAATCAAAAAACACTTGCATCTGTTTAACTTTCGCCTGATCAGCAAGACATTTATAGGCTATTGAGTAATAAGATAAGTGGGTCTATTTCAAAGGGGGGCGGTGGGAACTGGGAAATGGAAGAGTTCATGATTAATGTCAACCACAAGACATTTTAATAAAACACTTTTCATTGAAAAGAATGTGATTGTGGACTCAATGTGCTGCTATTAATTCATTCCAGAAACATGCAACAGTTAGCTTTTTCCCCCTATTTTTTAAAGCATTTTTTTCATCTTGGGGAAATACCAGAACCCTTTTCTAGTCCTGAAAAGTTCAAAACGTAGATCCTAACCATAATTCTAAAATTAGCCTTAACTTAATGAAAAAGAAAACTAGAAAGAACTATTTCACAAGCCCATTCAGACCAAAGACAGTCAATCTATTGGTATTTTTGACACGTTTTTCGAATTAAAAGGTAGCTTTTTTTCACTCGAGAAAATGTCCGCAAAGAATAAAAATGGATTCCTTCTTGAGACAGTGAAGTATAGTCAGACTAGTGGAACAAAAGCTAAGCAATGTCATGTTTGTCTTTCATTAAAAAGATTTACAGGAAGATTATAGAGGCCAAGATGATGGAAGGCTAAAGCGGAGACACTTCCCCTTCTACTCTTTATTTTGCACTCAGCGCTGACCTAAATGTGACTGAGGAGTAGAAATCCAGACGGCTGACAGATAACTGGCAAGCAGGACGGAGAAGTGACAGATGCCAGGCTGCATTGGGAAAGAATGGACGTGAAAACACGTCAGCGGATGGACGGAATGATGGACGGTTGGGAGCCAGCGGCGGCCATGTTGCTTGTTCTCCCCAGCCGTGGGTTATTTCTTAATGACTCATGCGCTTTCCCAAAAAAGACTCTTTGTCTTGTCAACATGTGAATTGCTTTACATGGCAATGAGGAACGAGAATCTACACCAAGTTTGCGTGTTCTCCCTTTAACTCGTTTACTGCCATTGACAGTGAAAGACGTCTAAAGCCTTATGACTGGGAGGGCTGGCAGCGATATTAAAATTATTATTGGATGTCTATGGCCATCAATGGCACTGAAAACTAATAATTCAATCCAAGTTCAAATGGATTGGACGTCTGTTTTCGTCTACTGCAGCCAGTGATCTGTAGACCGTAAAAAGCTCATTTGCGCATGCGCAATGTACCAATTACGCGTGAAAACTCCACGTTAAAGGATGCCGCAAGCGGAAAACGCACCCTCGCGTGGTTGCTGCACGTCATTTTCCTTCAGTCTTTTCACCTCGGATCAACTCTAGCAGGCTACGATCCGCGCGGACTAGAGCGCGCAGGGACGTGGGTGAGTGGGTGGAGGCGGAGTGATCCAGCCTTCCTCTAGCGCACCACTCGACTCTTCCTCCTCCTCCTGTAATCCGAGAGCGCTCTCGGACCTGCGACCACACGGTCACAGGACGCCGACGAGAGAAGGCGAGACGTCGGCCGGAGACGACACGACACGGATTTCTCCACGCACGTCCATAAGGATTTAACGCTTTCGTGTTTGAGGCTTTAAACGTGTTTGAGGGGTTTTCTGGAGCGCACGCGTATTACCCACACATGCATTCCTCGATCATTTCTACGAGCTTTGGGTCATGATCACATCGCCCACGGTGTCTGTCCTGAGACATAGCACCAATCCAGCGTGGGAGAGCCGCTCCTCGTCCGGGGAGAGAGGCGCACCGAGCCCCGCCAGCCGTCCGTACTCGCACCGCAACAACACCGCCTTCTCTCCCGCAGACCCGCTCCGTCAAGCCGGTCGTCTGCCCATCAAGCTGCTGAAAATGCTCACGGCCCGGGCGGGACACATTATGCACCCGGAGTATCTCCAGCCGCTGCCGTCCACCCCGATCAGCCCCATCGAGGTGAGTCCGCTTTCGTCGCTGCTTTTCCGGACATGGCGAAGGCTTCACCCGGGCTGTTGTTTTGGGTCTCAATAAATCATTGGTGTCAAACTCAAGGTCTGGGGTAATGAATCTGGGTTGGCACATTATTTTAAGTGGCCCAATATAAAATCTTATAGCTTTTTCCCCTATTACAAACGTTTCTACAGTGTATTTGCAAGCTTTTTGCTTGCTGCTACAATGATTCTCTGACTAGATATGTTAAAATTTAGAAATAAATAAATGCAGGGAAATCTATGGAGACTACATAACACAAGGAGGTGGTAATACAGTTAACATTTTAAACTTGATTTTCTTGTGTCAACCAATAAAAATGACCTGCTATGCCGCTTAGGTCTCCTAAACTGATAACAGAAAAAATGCTTTATGTTTACTCTGTATTTTTTTTTTTTTTAACTATGGTGTCATTTTTAAACTTACTTACTTGTAATCATGTGGGTGGCAGTGCGTGGGCAAAAGTATGGCTCTCTAAAAAATGTTATGTGCTTGTAAATACGGCCATTGTTCTAAACTGAGATGTGTTATCTGTCATAGCTGGATGCCAAGAAAAGTCCACTGGCGCTTTTGGCCCAAACGTGCTCCCAAATCGGCAAGCCGGACCCTCCGGCTTCGTCCAAGCTCTCCTCCGTGGCCTCCGGCGGTGACAAGGACAGCAAGGGCGGGCCTCTGAAGATCAGCGACATCGGCGGTGACGACAAGTCGAGCTTCAAGCCGTACGCGAAGTCGTCGTCGGACACCAAAAAGGAGTCGAGCCAAAGTGGAGATAAGAACGGTTTCCGGGTGCCGAGCGCCACCTGCCCGCCATTCACGCCCAGGACAGGCAGCCCCAGCGCGAGCCCTGGCTCTTGCGCTTCCGCCTCTGCCTCGCCGCTGCCGTGCGAGGGCAAAGCGGCAGACAAGGACGACAAAAAGGAGTGCGAGCGCAATAAAAACACGTCCTCGCCGGAGAGTAACGTCAGCCACAGGACAAGTGGAATTAGCCCCGATGGCAGCCAGGAGGGCACCCCCGGCTCCAAGGCCGTCACGTCGGACTCGCCGTCCGTCACCTCTTCGGTGCTCGGCTCCGGGCTTGTGGTGGCACCCGTTTCCCCGTACAAGCCCGGCCACACGGTGTTCCCCCTGCCGCCTGCTGGCATTTCATACCCCGGGACTTTAGCAGGTGCTTATGCTGGTTATCCTCAGCCGTTCCTGCCTCACGGCATGAGCCTGGAGCACGCCAAGTCAAGCAGTCAGCTCCTGAGCGCGCAGTTCGCGGCGTGCAGCAAGGCCGGAACGAGCCCCCTGGCCGGGGCGTCCCCTCCCTCTCTCATGTCCGCCAGCTTGTGTCGGGACCCATACTGCCTCAGTTACCACTGCACCAGCCATTTGTCGGCGGCCTCGGGCGCCAACTGCGCACACGACGCCGCCTCTGCCCTCAAATCTGGATACCCCCTCATGTACTCTGCGCACCCGCTGCACGGCGTGCCTTCCTCGACGCCGTCATTCGGCGGACACCCGCTTTATCCTTACGGCTTCGTGCTGCCAAACGACCCGCTGCCGCACGTCTGCAACTGGGTGTCGGCGAACGGCGCGTGCGATAAGCGCTTCTCCAGCTCCGAGGAGCTGCTTGGCCACCTGCGGACTCATACGGCCTTCGCGGCCGGCTCGGAGAAGCTGCTCGCCGGATACCCGGGCTCGTCATCGCTGGCCGCCGCCATGGCCTGCCACATGCACATGCCCTCCAGCGGCAGCCCCGCCAGCCCCGGCGCCCTCGCCCTGCGCGGCCCGCATCACCCGCTCGGACTCGGCAGCCGTTATCACCCGTACTCCAAGAGCCCCCTGCCAGCCCCGGGAGCCCCGGTGCCGGTGCCTGCGGCCACCGGACCTTATTACTCCCCGTACGCCTTGTATGGACAAAGACTGACCACAGCATCGGCTTTGGGCTACCAGTAGAGACAATTCAAACTAAAAACAAAAATATATATATACATTTATAAAGGAGATTTAGGCCCAATGAATTTTATATGTACTTCATGCAGGGACTGGATCCGTGTGGGGATCAGTGTATTTATTTGAGATAGCTTCAAGCGTGAAATAAAAAAATAAAAAAGAATTATAATATAACTTGCAAAAGCGTCCATGTGCATTATTTGGGAGACCCCAGACCCATAGGTATTTTAAAAAAAAAACACACACACAAAAAAAACAACAACAAAAAAACCCGAAAGAAATCAGGCCTTGAGGGTTGTCTTACACTGTGATGGATGAGGAAGACCAATCAGCAGCTTCTTCACAATTACCATTGATTTATTCATTGGTTGTGTGGGCTGGGTGCTTAATAAAAACCATATGCGTTATTCAAACTTTTAAGAAATGTACTAGTTAAATATTTTTCCTTTTAATAGCCAAAGGCCTTTGTTAATATTATACTTTTTAAAATTAAAATAGGAGTGTCTTAACGATGTGCAATATTTAAACACTTGCATTAAAACTTCAGTATCATGTTCTTGTTGAAACTGAAAATGGACTTAAATTTCTGCTTTTTAAAAATGCAAATTCTGAATATACATGCATAAAACTACTTTAAATGTGTATTTTTTTATACTTGTGTAAAGAAAACTCCATTTGACTGAATTGAAAGTGTCAGGAATGGGTTTTTGGGCTGAAATTAGAAGATGCATGAAATCTAGCCACATGGCATTTAATCTAATGACATGTTGACAAAGAACGTCACAGTGATTCAACATCAAATGTGTTGAAAAACCGAACACATATTTTTGATATGCACTTTTTGCAATCCCTGCCTGCAGAGTATCTGAATGATGCAACTTCCTGTGAATGTGACTTGTGAAAAATTCCCAATTTTTTAGAGGGGGTGTTAGGCGAACCAGAAAAACCCTGGGACACAATTTAAGTGTGAATTTAAGATGATGTGTTTGTTTACGTTTATGAAAGCAAAAAAAAACAAAACTTTTTTTCCTCTAACAGTTCATTTAGTTAGGATAGGGGCCAACACAATCATGTAAGAAAATAATACATAGTATTTCCTATAGTAAAATAATCCATATACTGCATGTTTATTTGTTTATAAGGCAAGTCATGCAACATTATACTTAATTTCTTAAGAGTAATCAAAAACAGCTATTATATTTGGAAAGGAAGCCATTTTCCATTGTATTCAGCACTTAATTTGCCCCAGAGTTATACAATGTTTTTTATTGTCTATTTTGAGTACTTGTGTTTATGTATTATGAAAACAGCTCCTCTGAGGTTTTGTCTGATTTTAGAACTGCATGGCGGACCAGATTGTGTGCATTTCCTGGCCCACAAAAGCCATAGTACGTTTTTCACCTCTGCTTTTGCTTGTGAATTTTTTTGTATGGTTCATGACTCATGTGTGCATGCCAAAATCGGTCAATTTAAAAGAGTTAAACTTCAATCGTTCACTGCCATTGACAGTGCTAAACGTCCAATCCATTTGAACTGGAAATGACTTGCAGCAATTTGTCAGAGGATTGGACGTCTATTGCCGTAAATAGCACAAACATGATTTGAATTCGCAACTTGTAGCAATTTTTGGATGAGATAGTTTTTGTCATTCACTAACCTGCTTGATCTAGTTGTGTCTTGTTTCCAAGGAACTGGTTGGAGTGAGTTTAGACGCTTCATTTAGAATAGCACTCCTTTGCCGCCATCTTGTGGCATCTAAAGAAATTACAGTACAGTTAAAAAGAGCTCGATTGCGTCACATATATGGTAAAACCATAGTATACACACATCAATTTTAAAATTATGTGATGCTTAATATTATGTTTGCCACTCCTGATTGCAAAACAGACAAAAAACACAAGATGAATCGTCCATATATTTAATTTTTCTTAGTGTTTACACTTTATTTTTCTTCTATGCTTTTGTGTCTTCTGTCCAATTTGCATTTATCTAAAATCCTTTGTGCAGCTGCGGTTGTTCTTAAAGTTCTATAAAAATAAAACTGAGTTGAGTAGCAAATATTTTAGTTAAGAAACATCTGAGGGCATTTGCTAACTTTGATCACAAGGGAACAAAAATGTAGAAATGAGGCCCGATTGTCAATATGCGTCTATATCCTGCTGATTTATCCTAAAGAGTAAACTGTTGCTTGATGGCTGTATCATCATTTTCCTCTCACATATTTCCTCAGGGGACTTTAGAAGGACTAAAATGGCTTCAGATAGCGTTTCCAAGCGCTGTCCTTAATTCAACTAAAGTCATATGATTTATTTAATAATAATAATTGCACGCACACAGTTCACTACTGTTCAGTATGGCAACCTTGTTGTTTTGACTCAAAATGAGATGCTTTATTTGGGCGTTGATGTTCAGAGTAGATATGATTCATCATGTCTATTGCTCTTCATCATTACTTTAGGCACTGGGGACACCACATTATTGACTTTTCATGACTTTAATAGGTGTCCTTCTGTTGGAAGTAACACAATAATGCCAAAGATAAAACTGAAATTATATCAGCTGTATTATTAAAATGTTGTTGTTTCAAGTGTCTTAGTCCATTGCACTGAATTGACTTTTTGTAATTACCAACATTATTTGCAATGCTAAGAACAATAGTATGAAAAACCAAAATTATAATTTTTTTGTTAAAATCTTCTATTTTACTAAAGTTACAGAATTAAATGTAATAATTAAATGATAAAATATAAAAATAAGTTAAAAAAAAAAATTATACTACTGTAATAAAAATATTTACATTTAAATTTTTGGGGGGTTTATTTCCACTCAGGAAACACCCATACGCTGTTCACAATGCTACTGTACTTCAACTTTAACCATATTAGCAATTATCTTAACTATAGAAAATACTGTATCTAATAATGTATTTAAGGGTATTGATCATTTGCTGTCATTTGAGTTGAAAACAAGTGTGATAGACACAGGCTGGTGATCCCGCCCGAGGCTCCACCTTCAGCAAAACACATTTTCAAACACTTATTATACACTGTTGTCCTTATTAACAGCCTGATGTCAAGCTTTATTAATGATCTAATCAGGGGGATCTCCCCCCACTACTCCTTACACTGACTTCCTGCTCTCAGTTTACGACCCGTGTCGGCGCTGCAAGATTTACATTTAAAGGCCCGGGGCCACAACAACAAATTATTATCTGCATCAAATTTATTTTGAAGCGAAAGTCTGGTCCCCCACATGCTTAAAATTTATTGAAATTTCTAAAAAAAAAAAAAAAAAAAAAAAAAAAACATTTTGAAGCTTTTTCTTCAATGATGTTGGGCGAAATCGCATGATTATGAGGTTGGCGAACACACCTTGCGATTACTACTACATTGAGGAACTATTAGCCACCAACAGTAGCAACAAAACACAATTATTAACATTGCATGCTGGGAATTTCATCGTAAAACTTCAATCTGTCACTCCGCTATTCAACCGTAAGGTGGATGATGCGTTCAAAACAACTTGAAATCAAAAGATGATAGGCATCCAACCAAGTGGCTCTTTACCAGTGTTGTTTATCTAACTGTAAAAAAGTAATTATTGTATTTTTCGGACTAGAAGTCGCACCGGAGTATAAGTCGCACCAGCCCAAAAATGCGCAATGAAGAGGGGGGAAAAAAAACCCATATAAGTCACACCGGAGTATAAGTCGCATTTTTGGGGGAAATTTACTTGATAAAATCCAACAAATAGAACAGATATGTCATCTTGAAAGGCAATTTAAAATAAAAATACAATAGAGAACAACATGCTGAAAAGGTGTACAGTATGATAATGTCAAATGATGCATGAACAAAGAAATGCGAACGTGGCCGGTATGTTAGGGTAACATAGCTATTAAGAGTTATTCAGATAACTATAGCATAAAGAACATGCTAACAAGTTTACCAAACCATGAGTATCACTCCAAAACACCAAAATAACATGTGAAATGATATGATAATGTGTTAATAATTTCACACATAAGTCGCTCCAGAGTATAAGTCGCACCCCCAGCCAAACTATGAAAAAAAAACTGCGACTTATAGTCCGAAAAATACGGTAGTTACAAATTACTTCTCCCAAAAAAGTAATCGAGTTAGTAACTCAGTTACCTCAGTTATCTCGGTAAAGAGACTGACACTATTTTTCATGTTCTACACCTTATTACATGATCCCCTCTGTAACGTCTTTCACAGCAAATATGTTCATGTTAACTGATTAAATTGAACGGTCTTTTTCTTTCCAAAAAAACAGGTCACACTTTTTACATTTTTCTTTAAAATTTCACCTACCGTCATTTCTGGTTTATAAAGCGCACCTGGTTATAAGCCGTACCGGCCATATTTCACAAAATTTTAGAAATAAATCCTCATATATGCTGTACTTGACTATAAGCCGCAGGTGTCCATATCTTAACACTGGATATTTACATATGCATACTTATTTATTTACAATGGATGTTACACAGAAATATTTGGTTGCTCAAAATACTATTTATTAACCAGATTAACACGCATCAACATCACCAACTTGTGTTGTCTGAATGCTTAAAAACACACTAACTTGAAATTTTTTTTAAAAATTTTAAAAAACAGGTCACTACGGACACTACAAAGATACATAATCCACTTTGACCGGCCTTCTAAACTTGAAGTGGATGAAAACCTCTTAAAAACGGTTAACATCTAGCACTAGCCCTTATATAACAGCTTTGTTGTAGCATACTGTGGCAATAAAGTCCTCCGAATGCCAGTTGAAAATAGGTAATCAACGCTAGCATCGGGTTCTCTTGTCGTAGCAAATAGTAGATGCCCATCCATTTATAATTGTTCTTTTGTAACACCATATAGTATCAGATGGAGCCATTTTCATCTTAAAAAATCCTCTAATTTTGAGTAAGTCTGACAAGCTTCTGGCAAGATTTATTGGTGCTAGTGTAGTGGCTGAGCGCAATGTCGTGGTAAAATTTGGAAGGCCATTCTTTTAAAATACATCTAAATATCCTTTCTTTAAAAAAAATTTAACAGGAAAATATGAAGCTTGTTTGTCAAAAAAAACAAAACAAACAAAAAACATGAATAAGCCGCTTCCTTAAAAAGCCGCAGGGTAGAAACAGCGAGAAAAAAGTACCGTAGTGGCTTATAGACCGAAAAATACAGTATATAAAAGTGTAATGGTATACAAATCTTAACTTTCAAGTGCTGTGAGAAAAAAAAAACGTGACACCCCCCCCCCGTACCGAGGTACGTACTGAACCGTTGCTTGTGTGTACCGTCACACCCCTAAAATATAAACTGCAGATATATTTTTCAATATGCAGGTGAGGCTCTGAATCTCTTCCCTCTCCTATCTCTGCTCTAGTTCTTTTGTTTATAAAAATAAATAAATAAATAAATACAAAAAATAAATCACACAAGGTTTATGGACACGTCATTCAAGAAAGGTTTAGTGACTTTTTGGTAAAAAAAACAAAAACAAATTATTATCATATTGTAACATCTACAAGGACAACACCCCCTTGCTGATGATAATGTGTACTTAACAGGAAAACAGTCCATTGTTTTCAATTAATTGTACCCACCTGAACGCCACGAACTGTATTTTTAAAAGAAAGTTGCCCAAGGAGTTTAAAATGACGCTCGATGTACTAACTGTTAATGCTAGCGAGAACGCGAATGCTATGCTAACACTGCGAGCCACCTAGGATCGCGTTTGCAACGGCGTCACAAACCCCCTCCCGTGTTTCTCACAGATCTCGCGTATGATTCAACCAAATTGTAGTAATGTGCACCTTTACATCCTCAGTAACGGTAACGGCGTTATAAAGATTGGCAAAGTAATTAATTACATAACTCACTACTGACAAAAATAACGCCATTATTAAAAACACTGCTCTTTACATCCTTCTGCTGTGTATTTAAATTAGTTTATCACCAGTAGATGTCCAATCTAGTGCTGAAACAATTAATCGATTAACTCGAGTCATTCGATTAGAAAAAAAAAAAGATTTGAAATAAATTTTGCTGCCTCGAGTATTCGTTTAATAAAAGTCGCGTTGTAATGGTGTGTGCATTTAGTTTTATTGATTTGGGTATATACACTGCCCTCTAGTGGCAACAGTGAATATGACACAATTCATTTCAAATGGCTGAATCCAGCTGCTCCCTGTTAAGACCAACATAAGTTTTTGTTTGAGCTAATGTTTTTTTTTTTTAATGCATTCGTAATTTAGTTTAATGATATATTTAGCCGTTTTTTGTGGGTTTTTACTGAATATGTGTTTAGAACCATTTGTTAAAAGCATTGTAAAAAAAATAAAATAAAAAAAAATAACTTTTATAACATTTATACCATTTAAGCTTATGGACTTTTTCTATGCGAGTTAGCCAGTTGTTCTTTTGTTGTACTTAGAGCCTCATTTATTTATTTTTTTTTTATACCATTTGAGGCTCAGCTCCGGTATTTTAATTTTCCATGTTCCTTATCTGATTACTCGATATTTCGAACTAACTAGTTCATCGATTAATCCACTACCAAAATAATCGATAGCTGCAGCCCTAGTCCAATATATTTGAACTGGAGGGTTGGCTAGCCCTCCCAGTTCAGACAAAGACAGACTGGACGTCTATTGCCATCAATGGTAGCCAAAAAGTTAATACTAATTGTTAACGCCATTATGCTATCTTAATATAGTTTCACAATCTAAAAGACACTCACAAATACTTTTAATTACATATCTTTACATTTGTGCTAAGTACCATATTGGCCTGAATATAAGATGGCCCCCTCTTTTTCAAGACTCAAGTTTGAAAAAAAAAACTTTTTGAACACCAAATTAATTTTTATACAGAAAATAATTACAGTACATCCGAAACAAATGATTATAACAATATATTTGAGAGAAAAAGCATGTTATTTTGCCTCATTCAATCTTAATATCTGAACATTTAAATAAGTAAACTAAAGTGCAATCACATTTGTAAATGAATGGCTTCTGGTTTTTGAAATGTAAATAAACCAATCTATTGTGATAAAACAACAAAATTGCAATAACTGCATTAACCATCAAAGTGAAGTCTAACTGTACTCTTGAAACAAATCTGAATCAGGAAAAACATTGCAATAAAATAATGCAAACTGGTTAAACTAAAAAGAGTAGCTGAGATCTGTCATGACAGAACATCGCTTCAATGATATCTGGCGCCATCTAGCGTTGTGAATGGGGAGAGTAGCTGAGATCTGTCATGACAGAACATCGCTTCAATGATATCTGGCGCCATCTTGCGTCGTGAATGGGTACAATGTCCAGATCGCGAAATATAAGACGACCCTCTCTTTTTCAGTGTTATTTCAATATAAAAAACATTGTCTTATATTCGGGCCAATACAGTATGTTATTATTCTGCTATTGTTTACATATTTGTAACAGATTTGTATAATATCTATTCAAAATATAGAGAGGGTCGGGAAAGCTGCTACGATTGTTTTTTTTGTTTTTACCAAATAATCGTGGCATATTTTTATCGTGATATTTTTTTCTCATAGCATTATCAGAGTTTCAACGAATCGTTAAATTTTAATACCAATCCATCATTACAGTATATACCAGGTTCAACGTATAAAGTGTGTGTTTATTTTGAGCACTCACATGAAGCTGAGGATGACATTTGTTGAGTTGAACGTTCCCGTGTCTAGAATCTGTCAACACACAAAAGCAAGACAGAGCAACAGTGAGTTAAACAGTGGGCTCTTGTCTTTCAGCACTCTACGCAGCCTGTAATTTACACGCTGCAATTGACAAGGGGGACATTTTTGATGTCTGTCATAGTCGACTAAGACTTTTTTTTTGGGTGTCTTCAAACACGTCTTCCTCATAGTTTGTCGACTGCCACTCGGGGGGAGGTATGCACGTGATTAATGACCGTGAGGCCTATTGTGTGTGGATGGCTAATTAACTGCAGGCTGACTGAAGAGCTACGAAAACCGCCTCCGATAACCCCGTCTTTCCGCCCGCCCGCCTCAGCTTGGTTGTGGCATGTGGAAGCGCTTACTGACAAATTTGCAAGAGGCAGACCAACGTTGACTAAGACGAATGGCCCCTGAGAACAGTAAACAGCCTCTAATTTAACAGTGCTTAAATGTATGACACGCTGGCACGGCGCCTGCCCGCTGTTCGTGCTCTTTCGTCGGGCGAAATGTGGCCAAAGTACCCCCCTTCTCCGCATCCCCACACCCTAAACCCACCGACACCACCTCCACCCACGCTTAAAATTGCACTTGGAATCTTAACGGGGGGAGGTTTTGGTACTTGGCAAACATGTTTGCTGGCTTTTGAGGTACGTGATACAGTAATGATGTATGTAACGATGGGGGGTTTAGATCAGGGGACAGGGCTGAACGATATTGTAAAAAAACTGACATTGCGACTTTTTGGTGGTTTGCGAAATACAGTATTGCAATATTAAAACTAGAAGAATTTTCACCAGATGACTTGAATAGCTCTGTTTGGGAAGACTTTGCTGGGTCACTATGACCACATTGTATTCATTAGATATGTCCCAATACAGTCACATGATCGGAAATATTTCAAAGGATCGAAATCCGGTGAAAAGGATCGGGTTTTTAATTAAAAATATTAGGGCTTTCAAATTCATCCCGTTAACGTGCGGTAATTAATTTTTCAATTAATCATGTTAAAATATTTGATGCATTTAACTAGGGCTGGAGCTATCGAATATTTTAGTAATCGAGTAATCGACTGAAAATTCTATCGATTAATCGAGTAATCGGATAAAATATTTTTTAGGTAAAGAGCAATTATACATATACATGAGAAAAAAAGACATTTAATCCAATATTGAACCATTTTCAGTCAATCAATGTCTTTATTTTCGATGTACATTGTTGAAAACAGCCAACAATTGCATCTAAGATGTGACTAGAAAAAAAATTCACTGCTTTCACTCAAAAAACTTCTAGATCTTATAAAAAAAACAAAAACAAAACATAGTTCTTACCTAAAAATGTAATTACGCTTGATAACACATATCACTTGAAAGCTATGTGTTTTTCCCACGTGTCTCAATTTAATTTCCATTTGTGTCAAGCTATTTTTAAGTTCTATTTAAGTTTTAAGTTAGTCTAAACTGTAAGTACTGATAGGATTTTGAGTTTTTGCAGTGTTCAAAATAAATGTATGATACCTGCTATATTGGAGCACATTAGGGACCAGTGCTACTTGGTGACTACTAACTAAAACTGACAGTGATCTTTATTATGTTTTAATTTTACACCTTCATCACTCTACAGCGCTGTTTTTTTTTACAGATTAAATAAAGCCTGTACGTAAGACACGTTAGCCACGCATCGACAGTGGTCATAATCAATAGAAACCTAGCCCTCCGAGGGGCTAACGTTACGTGATCGAGTGACAGTAACGTTATATTTACTAGTGATGAGAAGTCTACTGCTTAAAGATGGCGGCTGTTTACTAACACTGCCCAGACGCGGCCAAGTCTGTAATTTCGCATCTAGTCCTTAATGCATGCGATATCTATGAGACGCATCGGACACTATGTGCTACCACACTAGCATCATGCGGGCGTAGTTTTTAGCAACGTCGGCGTAGTTTGTAGCGGCTGTGGTAAGTTGTTTTTTTTTTTTTTTTTTTTGCTTAGAGCTGGCAAAATTAAACGATTCCTCAAGGTGAATAAAATTACTCGGATCAGTTTTTAAACTCAAGTTACTCGAGTTGCTCAAGTATTCGTTTCAGCTCTACATTTAACGCACATGCCCCGCTCAGACAGATTACAATAACAGCACAGTGTCATGTCCACTTGGTACGTGTGGTTTTTGGAGTTTTGTCACCCTCTGCTGGCGCTTGGGTGCAACTGATTTTATGGGTTTCAGCATGCTCTGCTGACGTTCGCGTGAGCATAGCATTTGTGTTAGCATTAGCATTTAGTGCAGTGTGTCGGTGTCTTCTTAAAGTCTTGGAAAACATGTTACATCTAGTTTGTGGCGTCCAGGTGAGTTTAATTAATGTGCTGCTTTCCTGCTGAATGTGTATTATCACCATTGTGTATTATCATCATGAAAATGTTGATGTCCTTGTAGACTCTAAAGTTATTCATGGACTAAAACTTTAATTTTATAGACGAAAACATTTTGAGAAATGTTGACTAAAACTAGACTAAATTTGTCTGAGTTTTCGTTGACTAAAACTAGACGAAGACGAACAGATTTTGGAATGACTAAAATATGACTAATAAGTATTTTCATCCAAAATAATAAGACGAAAATTAAAATGGCCGCCACAAACAACACTGGTATCGGATCGGGACTCGGTAATGGCTCAAAATCAGGTGACTTGAACTGGGACTCGGGTGCAAAAATATGCGATCGGGACATCCTGATTATTCATATAATACCATTTAATCCAGGCTAAGGGGGTTTACCGTATTGGCCCTGATTATAAGACGACCCCCTCTTTTTCAAGACTCAAGTTCGAAAAAAGACCTTTTGAACACACCATTAATTTTTATACAGAAAATAATTACAGTACATCCAAACAAATTATAACAATATATTTGAGAGAAAAAGCATGTTATTTTACCTCATTCAAATCTTAATATCTGAACCTCTAAATATGTTAAAACTATAGTGCAATCACATTCGTAAATGAATGGCTTCTGGTTTTTGAAATATAAATAAACCAACCTATTGTGATAAAACAACAAAATTGCAATAACTGCAATAACCATCAAAGTGAGGTCTAACTGTAACTGGAGTCTTAAAACAAATCTGAATAAGGAAAAACATTGCAATAAAATAATGCAAACTGGTTAAACCTGAGAGTAGCTGAGATCTGTCATGAGAGAACATTACTCAAGTTCAGCAATCGCTGATATCTGGCGCCATCTAGCGTCGTGAATGGGTATGATGTCTAGACCGCGAATATAAGACGACCTCCACTTTTTCAGTCTTATTTCAATGCAAAAAACACCGTCTTATATTCGGGCCAATACGGTATTTGTCAATGAAGAAAATTCGTGTATATGAAAGGGATCTAGGAAGCCACTTTTATGAAGAAAAACAAAAGTCTACATTAATAAACAAACAAAAAAAAAACAATCGCACATCCTGCGATGGGACTATTGGACATGCGAACATTGCGATGCCGATGTTCAAACGATATATTGTGCTGGCCTATCTGGAGATGTCATCATTAACTATTTTTTGTATATTTTCTTTTATTACTTCAACTTTCCAAAATTTCTTGCAACACAGGCACTCTTCCGATTTTGCCCGTACCAATCATATTTGCACGGTTGACAGAAAAAAGCTCCATTCATTTCCAGAGGCAAAAACATACAATTTCATATTTTCAAATTGTTGTTTGTACAATAGTTTTTGTCCGATTCACAAAACTCACACATCAAAAAAAATCCCAAAAAATGAAGGTGCAAAAAAGTTCAGCCAAAAATGTATGGTTCTGGCAAAATCTGACAAAAACTACTCCATATACTTCCAATGCCTCCATTCATTTCCAACAGCACATACAACACCCACGAACACTATTTTTTTACAAACAAAAGCTTCCTTGAATTGCCCCAAAATCAACAGAAAGTGACCTGAAAATGCCCCAAAATGAACAAGAAGTTACTCAAATTTAACAAAATTCTTAACATTTGATTCAATTATGACAAACCATGACATCCAAATTCGAACTTCCTTGATGATCAGAATGCCCCACGGTCAAATAAATGTTATTTCCAATCATTTCAATAGTGCAAATTGATTGCGACAAGTGATTTGACTTGTAAAAGTGTTCCCGGAATGAATTAAAATTGTAAGCTGAGGCGCCGCTATAATTTGTTTTGACGACAAAGATGAGCAGCACGGATTTTGCTAACACTGAACCGCACGTCGTCTGCATGCTGTTAACTTAATGCCAGCGGTCTTTCAATGCAGACACATGACTGGCTGGCTTCCTTATTATTATTATTAGGTTTGGTAAGAAAACTCCCGCCTTGTCAAAAGGTTGAATTAACTTCTTCACTACCATTGACTGCGAAAGAACACACTTACACAGTTTCAGTTCAAATTGTTTGGAAGTCTACCTCCGTCAATGACATTGCCAAAAGTGTTCAGTGAATGTGAAGAAATATAGCAAGAAGAAGAAAATATACGTCTCTTTAATAAAGCTGGAAATAAAAAATTGCGCTTAAGTGGAGCGTCATGCATAGTAGCAGCTGGCAGAGCATTACAGGTGATGGACATGTCACTTTGGCCAGTCAAATATGACAGACGAGCGGAAGGGCCCGCAGTATCAAGTCTGCCATCTGCTTAAATAGCCGGCATAATGTTCAGCTCGTGATTAGGCTTGAAGAGCAGCAGTTTTACTTTAATTGTTAAAAAAAAAAAAAAAAAATCCATCTGCAGCATGTGGCATGTCATTTTTCCTCTGAGATGAATGGACTGTGGACTGAATCTGAAATTAGTGCAGCAGAACACAATCAATCTTTGGAAAGCCGTTGGTATTCCCCCATCTCTTAATTCTGAACTGCTTTAGAATCCCGCACAGAAAAATATTTGAAGTTCTGATTCTGTAAATTCACATTTTGCAGAGAGAAATATTTCAGCCTTTTTTCCAGTTTATGCTGTGTTGAACTCAGTTTAACACATTGGTTGCCATTGACAGTGATAAACGTCCGGTCCATTTTAACTAGGAGGAGCTATTGTAATGACCAACAAATCCAAATAAATAGCAGGTTTGCAGCACTTTGCATTTCAGATCAGTACAGCTTTTGAGCTGAAGTAAAAGATCTGGATTGTGTCGACTTTTGATTAAATTGGCTGCCATTGACTGCAACAGATGTCAGAAGAATGCAAAAAGCTAGAAACTAGAGTTGTCTGGTAATTACTTTTTAACCGATAACCCATATCGCCATATTATCCAACTCCGATTCCGATATCAAACATATACCAATATATGCGGTCGTGTACTTAAAATATAATGGCTAATTGTATTGTAATGCCCCACTGGATGGTTTAATAATGAGAAATGTAACAACTTCAATGTTTTTCAAATAAACATTCTATGAAAAATAAGAACAAATGCAACTCAAGTTATGGAAAAAGTGCCTCAAATGCACCACTGTATTTCTTAGTGACGATTTCTTTCTGGCAACACGGTAGTTATCTGTAATGAGTTTATAATTAATTACATTTCAATCATTTATTGTTCATTTAACTTTTGCACCATGAATGCAAATGGTCTGCTCACATTATAAATCCCAAGTATCTTAGTTTGGAAACATCTATCAGCAGCGGCTGAGAACGAAAAGTGGTATTTGGTAAGTGGCAAAAGTGATTTTGCCACATACATAAAAAAATACCTCATGGCAAAAATAATGCACATGCCAAAAAACGCACATACCAAAAAACATTTTGGCACATACCAAAAAAATGCCATATGGCAAAATACATTTTGCCACATGTCAAAAAAATGGCACATACCAAAATACATTTTGCCAAATGACAAAAAAATGCCAATAGCCAAAATCCATTTTGCCACATGACAAAAAAATGCCACATGCCAAAATCCATTTTGCCACATATTTAAAAAATGCCAAATGGCAAAAAAATGCCACATGCCAAAATCCATTTTGCCACATACGCAAAAAAAAAAAAAACACATGGCAAAAAAATGCCACATGCCAAAGTGCAATTTGCCACATGGCAAAAAAAAATGCCTGATGCCAAAATACATTTTGCCACATTGCAAAAAAAGCCACATGCCAAAATACATTTTGCCACATGACAAAAAAATGCCACATGCCAAAATACATTTTGCCACATACGAAAAAAAAAAAAGAAAAATGCCATATGGCAAAAAAAATGCCGCATGCCAAAATACATTTTGCCACATGGCAAAAAAAGTACATGCCAAAATTCATTTTGCCACATACCAAAAAATGCCACATGGCAAAATACATTTTGCAAAATGGCAAGAAAAAAATGCCACATGCCAAAATACATTTTGCCACATGGCAAAAAAATGCCACATGACAAAATGCATTTTGACCCATACCCCAAAAATGCCACATGCCAAAATACATTTTGCCACATACTAAAAAAAATGTCACATGGCATAAAAAATGCCAAACGGCAAAAAAAATGCCACATGGCAAAAAAAAAATGTCACATGCCAAAATCCATTTTGCCACATGGCAAAAAAATGTCATATCGCAAAATCAATTTTTCCACTTACCAAATACCACTTTTTCTTCTCACTGTCAATCCATCTAATGGTCAATAAACATAACGGCTGTGCTAAACTGTGACCAGCCCTCGTACAATGGCAGAAGGCTTCTACATTAACTTTGAAGGAAACATGCATATTGGCCCAAAACCGGTAATTAAAATCCGGTGTCGATATTATCCGATATCATTATTTAAAGGTTTGTAATCTAATTCACAGCATTTGAAATTACGTAATTTCCATCATCGTATTCTCTGTTCATGATGAGGTTGCTGATTGATTCACGACTCTGTACGCTTGTGCATGTAAACATAAATGTCTCAAAAATATATATTTACTTTCATTCATATATTGGCTGCATGTAAACATGACCAGTGTTTCTGGGTGTTCACCACAGCATCTTGCATTTATCATTTACTAGAAACAGCTTTAATGTTTAATGCTAGCAATACAGTGAATTCTTTCAAAACGCTAGCAATCAATTTGTCCAAAGCTATTTTTTATCAATAGATTATTGTTTTTCATCCTCTATAAAAGTGGGTCATGGCTTTTTAAAAACAAGAAAATGCATCGACAACAGGAGAGGGCTTCTAATGTTCAAAACAACTCCGTTTTTCACCACCCTTGTCCACCCAATTACAAATGCAACAACGCTTTCCTAGCTGGGAAAGACAGAAAATGGATGCTTCATTTTTTTTTTTTTTTGTCCTTTTATAGAAAACCTGTCTGTCAGCTGAATGCGGCGTCATAACAAATCACCGGCGCTAGAGTGAGGCTGAACATTCGGGGTGGAAGACGGATGACCCGGAGGTCTTTCAAGTGCCGCGGCGAGTCAGATGGCTTCGGTGGCGCTGACAGAGAAATATACACAGCAGAACCGGCAATAATGAGAACATTAAACACTCCAGCCACCTGACAGCCCGACAAAAACAGCTCGGCCTTGCATCAATCATACGCCCCGACGTTGAACCTTGACAATTAGTCCCATCTGATAACGTCTGTGACTCCACTTAAGAGTTAATTTTCCATGCGTGCACACAGTATGTTCCGAGTCGAATTTGACCCTAGGCAAGACTATCCTTGTGATAATTGAATTATCCATATGAAATCATGAACTTTATGAACTAGGGCTCTTTTTAAAGCATATCTGACACTAATAAATAGTTGATTAATCTTAATGTTTCGGAGAAAAGGGAAAGGGTATTTTTGGCGCATTCGTTTCAAATACACAATGTCAAATGATCTTACATTTAAAGCAACACATGGTAACTTTTCAGTTTTGGTCAATTTTAGCGACACTTTTGGACAAGAGCGGAGGGGTTTTGCTTTAAGGAAGACTGCGTTTCCCATGAGGACCAGCACACACCCGCACAGTGCCGTAAAATCATCAATCATTCAAAAATCAATCTCCCGGTCGCCTGTAGATGGATTAAACAACATTTCAGTTTCCAGTGAAGGATGAATGGCAATAAGGTAATGAATCCAAATGTGGCTAAACAAAAGCATATGACGGTTCTGTACATCCTGGTGCCGTCCCTTTTTTCCTTCCTCAGACAAAACTTTTTGTCTCTTTGTTGCGCTGCCATTTTTGCAGAATTCGCGCAAAAGCGTTTGCATCGACTTCCGTCTTGATAACGAATGGGGAAAGGGAGAAGTGACGTATGCCGTAAAGCAGTTAGCATTTTTGCAGGGTTTTTTTTTTTGTATGGCCAGGTTCCGGGTTGAAAAGTTATCTAGTGTTGCATTAAGTATTTTGCTGCCATTGACGGCAATACACTTCCAATTTGTCTGAAATGCGTGTCATTTTTATACATTCCTTTTATTATTGAATGAATACCTATTTTCCTATATTTTATTTACTATCGACTTTGTTTGCCATTTGAATTTAATGAATTTAATAATCACATTTTTGAAAATTAATATTGACCACGAGAAGTGTTGTTTTCGAGACGCAGGCTGATTTTATGCCAATGCTAATATTTACTTCATACACAAGTAAAAGTTTCAGAGAAAAATCAACTGTTAAAACGGTAATAATCGATTTTGGATAAAATGAAACACTAAAAATGTAAAAAATAAAAAAAAATCTTGGGTCAGATCGCCTAGCTATTGTTTGAAGCCTCATTTTTTTTTTTTTTTTAATTAAAACCTGTCCTGTTTAGCTACCGCGAAAGCCTTTGTATCTCAAAACCTCATAAATCGAGTTACTCATACCTCAAAGCAACACTCGTTTTGCAACACTTCAGGTAAAGTCATCAAATTTGAGGATGAAAGAATAACACGAGGGATAGTTTTATCACATTAACATGTCAAAACTCGTCAATTTGGAGCCAAATCGTATGTAAGGGTTAAATGAAAGCCAAAAAGAGCTTCAGATAATTGCTTAATTCTGATTGATGAAGACAGACTTGCTTGGTTTTAACACATGACAGATTCGGAATCACTTGGCGAGCACGAAGCCAAGTAATGACTCGTACTTCTTCAGAAAGACGTGCTCGCACTGTAGTTCAATTATTTTCCTGGCTGCCTCGGAAGATGTTGTGGCGAAGGAGAGCCAGGACGCATCCGACGTGCGTTCACGGCTCTGCCTACTCAACTCGCCTTTTAATGACGCCCTGCAGGCATTTGGAGGCAATATAAATACTTGTACGGGAGCCAACGCTTTTGGTGTAACTCAAGGCGCGGATCAAACATAAAACAAGAATAGTGCTTTTAATGCCGGTCTAACAAGGTTACTTATCTCGCGTCTATATGTGTGTAAACATGAGCTAAATGTCAAGTCTGCTCATAAAGAGCACCGTAAATTTGGCTCGCCAGTGGCTCTGTGTCTTTAGGGTTATGACGAGCGTAAATAACAAGCCGGTTTCGGTTTTCGTCGCTCCGCGTTGTCATCACTCTTTTCGCCTCCCGTATTTATCACGTGAGAAATGAGGCATGCGTAATGACATTTGCCATCTGAAGAGAAACGGCCGAGCATCCGGCGGACGATTGGACGAAGGAAACAGCCCTGACCCCCTTCTCCTCTTTCGAAAAGCAATGACATGGAAAGAGCTAGTGACTTGTTTACAAAAAAGTACCTAAGTTGGAGTGGCGGCATTCCAAGCCCCGAGGATGATAAATGGCTGTGCTAACCCTGCGGGACTGGAGACCCAAATGAGGACGGAGCTAATTGCCGTGCGAAATACTTTGGCATGAGCGGAAAGGAAAGGCGAGGCCACACCGCCGCCAAAAAAAGGCCCGTTGCTAGCCCCTAAACTCCGACTTGGCTTTTTGCATTGAGTTCACTCGGCGTACGAAAATCGGTTTCTCAAACTTTTGACGCTGACTATTGCTTAGAAAATACCTCTCTACAATCAGTCCATTTTAAGTATATTAGTCATTCTTTGCAGAGGATGAAGAATACTGTGTAAGTTTTGCAATGCTATTTTAAATGTATTGCGCTATATTTAAAAGCCGCACATGAGGCGTTCTTACTTAATGATTTAACTCATTGCCTAGCCTGGAACTCCAGACTCACCGCTGTTCCAGCGATTGAGTCTGGCGACCCTCCCGCGGATCAAATTCCCAGGGCGAAGCAAACCGGAGTGGACCAATCAGCGAAGGGCAGACGTGACGTTGGTAAAGCGACAACTCTAGCGCAGCGCGAGCAGAGAACGGAATAGTTTATTTAACATGGGTAGCGCGAGACAGACTGTTGTCAATGACTTGTGTCAATGTGTTTTGGTCATTTAAAACCGATTTTACCGCGGATTTAAACATATTCTTGGTTCTCCCGTTTGCCTCCTGTGTTGTTGTGGAGACGACTTCCAACGCACAAGATGTCGTTACATGTTAAGAAAACGTCACGCGAATAATCGAATCTGATTGCACGGATGATTTCGACTCGAGAGGACATTAACTCATTTGCTCCCAAAAACGTATGAATACATTCTATTTTTAATTGTTTCAGTGTCCCAAAGACATATTTGTACGTCTTTTACGTTTTTTTTCCCACAAGAGACATCTCTGGGTTCTGATGCAATTTAGCTCCAAAGCACAAAGATGAAACTCCATTTTAAAGCAATAGAACTGGCCACTGGAGGGCAGTAGTGCATTTGGTAAGACCCGCAGCCCGATTAAACGGCAACGAACGGCCGGGCCGCACGGCCGGGGCGCCGGCGGAAGACGACTGAATGATGTCAAGGATGCCAGGCGCTGGATGACCAAGCAGAACGACCGGGACCACCAGTGCAGCAGATGATGCCGTTGAGTCCGTGCTGCTCGCCGAGCAGACCTCGTGGAGACAAAAAAAAATCCATCCTTATGAGACAGGTGGCGATGAGGGAAAAGTTTACCCGGCTGTCGCAGCCACAACAGCGTCATCTCTCAGTTAGTTATGTGTAAATAAAGTGTTACTTTGCTGTCAAAAGCTGTATTTGTCTTGTTGTTGTTATTTTTTAAAAGGAAAATATTATTCAGATGTTTGGGGTGTAACTAAAGCAGAAAATAGCTGTGTAATTCATTTTGACTGAAAATAGAATGGATTTCTAGCATCGCCAAAGGCAGTCAATGAGTTCATTTACTAGTTGAAAAATATTTATTACCATAATTAATTATATTAAATAATTCCTGTAAAGGGTAAAAAAAATAAAAAAAGGCAAATTAGGCATTTGGTGGCATCTGCTACGTTTGACACGTTTTAGGACAAATATATTGAAGTTGAAGAAGCCTGTTTTTGTTATAACTTTTTACTTTCAGTAAAAGTCCACATTTGAAGATACAGTAAGTGGATTTTTGGACAGTGAGACAAAATATCTATTAAACAATTGAAACAGATATTTTTGTATTTTTAGTTTGTTATATTCACTAAAAAAAGAAAAACCCTTGCTTAGAGTTTGGTCTTGTCTACAGTATTTTAAAAAATTCTTCAAGAGAACTTCATTGAACTTCAAAGTTCAACACTACTAAAGTGTACTTATCCAGTGACTGCAATAGCCTGAGTGACAGATCCCATCCTGACTACATTAGCGGCTGTTTTTCTCGCAGGAAATAAAAAGCAGATGGCTGACAGAGTTGTGCTCAACATCACGCTGCTTTGCATGGGAGACTCAAATACGAGCGCAAAACGTCCAACACAAGAGGTCAGTCGGAGGCACCGCGGGTGTTTGATATCCTTCAAACGTTGGCCTTAGCCCGAGGCTATCACGTAGCCGCCCATTTTTCATCTGCATGCAGTGAAACCGCTCATTCCCGCCCACGCAGGTGCAAAGTCGTCGTCCATCTTCGCGCCGGTAATTATTCTGTACCATCAAACCATCCAGATGCTTTTTACCTTTATCATTTCCTCTGGCGCTCAAAGAGGTCATGTTTTCAACTTGTTTGTTTGAATCTTACCGACTAAACTGCTGAAACAACAGGAAGTGGATCCAAGATTTCACACAGGAGGGATTACATTTACAGTATTATTATAGTTTTCCCATGCATTGTTCCCATTTTGGCTTTTAGGCATATCTTCGTGCGCTTTTAAAATACTCAGCGGTATCTTGACCTTGACTTGTGAATGCGCCAACCTACAAGTTTTTCAAAGTTTAAAAACCAAATTGATCCCAAAACACTTCAAGGGGAACTAAGCTAAAAAATATATATCTGGTCAAAAAACAACATTCATGGAATAGAAACTAAACAGACACATTCTTCAAACTCAGCCGCCATTTTGCTCAATACTGCCTCCCCGCTTCCCACCGAAATTAGAGTTCACGCAGGAATGTGAAATGTCACATGACCAAAACCCGTAAACCAGATTTAGTGTTTCTGCGACCACTAACAAAAAGATGGATTGATGACATGGTTTGGAACCAAACAGGCTAATTTTATAATTTTATTCAAACCATGTCATCAACCCGTTTTGGGTTCAAACCATGATGTCGTCACCTATTAAAGCATCACACATTTACCACTGAATACAACAAAGATGATAAGTGCAAGATGCTATGGTGAATACCCAAAACACAGGCCATGTTTACATGCAGCCAATATTTGAGTTAAAAGTAATTATATTTCTGAAGACTTTTATGTTTACATGCACAAGCGTACAGAGTAGTAAATCAATCAGCAACCAGATCACGAACGGTGAATGCAGTGACGGAAATTGCATAATTTCCAATGCTGTGAATTAAGAGTTGTCCAATAGTATCGAGTAGCGGATGATATTGGCCGATAAAAGCATTTTAAAATGATAGATAATATCGACTTCGGTTTTTCGTTATCTGTTTTGGGCCAGTATTCATGTTGCCTTCAAAGTGAATGTACAAGGGCTGGTCACAGCTTAGCACAGCAGCTATAAACAAGTTTCCTGAGCCAAACATGGGGGCGCCATCTTGGAAAATGTCTGCTCCGAACTTCCGTTTTAGAAAGCACAACTAGAATTGCGATTGAAGTAAGCAGTGTGTTGACAAAGTTAAAACTGCAAAATCAAACCAGAGGAACCCACGGTAGCTCCAAAAAATGGATTCAGCATTACAGAGATGAAGCTCCAGGACTTTCTATGTTGTGCGTTTGTTCTTATCACATCGTTGATCATTTGTGGACAAAATTAGAACAACCTGTCAACCTGTGTTGACGTGATGTGTAGATTGATACCCCAGCCACTTGAGTGACCAAAATGAGGTGAAATTACAAATACTGTATTGGCCCTAATATAAGATGGTGTTTTTTGCACTGAAATAACACTGAAAAAGAGGGGGTCGTGTTATATTTGCGGTCTAGACATTATACCCATTCACAACGCTAGATGGCGCCAGATATCATTGAAGCGATATTCTGTCATGACAGATCTCAACTACTCCCTCCATTCACGACGCTAGATGGCGCCAGATATCATTGAAGCGATGTTCTGTCATGACAGATCGCAGCTACTCTTTTTTGTTAAAGTTAGACTTCACTTTGATGGTTAATGCAGTTATTGCAATTTTGCTGTTTTATCACAATAGATTTATTTACATTTCAAAAACCAGAAGTCATTCATTTACGAATGTGATTGCACTTTAGTTTACATATTAAAATGTTCAGATATTAAGATTTGAATGAGGCAAAATAACATGCTTTTTCTCTCAAATATATTGTTATAATCATTTGTTTCGGATGTACTGTAATTAAATTCTGTATAAAAATTAATTTGGTGTTCAAAAAGTCTTTTTTCAAACTTGAGTCTTGAAAGAGGGGGTCGTCTTATAATCAGGGCTGTCTTATATTCGGGCCAATACGGTAATATTACATTTGCCGAAAGCAGAAGGGCTGATACGAATTTTGTTGTTACAAGGAAATACTACAACGAATGTACATGTAAACAAAAATAGTATGTCATTTTTTTATTGCAGATATTGATCGCAATAAAACATTTGAAAAACAAAATTCCATTTCTCGTTTTATTTAAAACGATTGGTGCATGTCCAAAACAGGTCAATAAATCATCAAATTTATAAAATTATTAGAAAAATATTAACGAAGGTTAATCATACGAGGAATGTGTTATCAGACAGTAGAGCTAAAGGAAGCCTTGCCAAAATTTCACTCAACATTACGGAGACCCTTGGCGGCATCCATACGGGATTTCTCCCGCTGTCCTCGGTAATAGTGTTTTAAAGTTGCTGCAGTTAAAAAGCTCGTAGTCGGATCTCGGAATCGAGGTAACGGTCAGCCGCGAGGCGAGCCACCGTCTCCAGCCTCAGCCTCTCGACCGCCCCCGGGTAGAACACATGTAGTCTCGATATATGTCCATCAACGTAAAGCAAGTGTTGTTCTGAGGCACATCAACTTGTCTTCCCTTGCCTAACAGCGTTTTCCACCTGTAAACAAAAGAACAAAATACTTGTAACACTTGTATTTAGCGTTGACATAATTGTGCCATCTACACGTACTGATCAGCAACAGGCTAGCAGCAGATACAGTAATTGTAGTAAATGTTATTAAAGATAATCATAATTACAATCATCATTGTAATACCAATAACAAAGGCAACAAGTCGTTGCATGCGCATGATTTTAGCTTGACTATTTTTTGAGCACCGGACACATGAAAATGCAGGGATAGGAAGAACATACCTTCCATAACACAGCGGCAACATGGCTCCAAAAACACCAGGTCTTTGTGGTGGCACGCGCTTCGTTCGACATCTGCCTTTATGTGGTCATTAACATGTGGTTCTCCCCTGCCGTGATGATGGCAGATGGATGCGGTATCGCCAAATTGTCTTTTTTTAAGGGATTTTGATGAATAATGTAACTCCAGCTCCACTGTTGTTTTGGATGGAGTAAATCTAAAACGGAAGTTGCGAGCAGACATGCGGAAGTAAAGCGGAAGTACTTCAGAAATTTGTCTATATTTATTGACCATTAGCTGTCTCCAAAATAAGATGCTTGGGATTTGTTGTGTTAGCATTATCAATATTAAGGTATCGGCATTAAGGCATCGGTATCGGTATCTGATTTTTGGAGTTGGACAATATCGGAATATTGGTTATCGGCAGTGTTGTTAATAACGGCGTTTGAATATAACGGCGTTATTTTCTTCAGTCGTGAGTAATCTAATTAATTACTTTTCTCATCTTGGCAACGCCGTTACCGTTACTGAGGCGGGAAAAGCGTACGTTACTATGTTGGGTGACTGACGCGAGAAAAGTCTGAGAAAGACTGACTCACGGAGACGAGCGAGCAGAGAGTGGGGAGGAGGCAAGGGAGGGTGACGCCGTTGCAAACGCGATGCTACTATGCTAGGTGGCTCCAATAATACCGAGAGATAATACCTGACAGTAGCCGATAGCCTACAAACTTCGCCCACATGATGCTTCGGTAGATATCACATATATACAGAACTAGACACAAATAACAGACAAGGCTGCATTAGCAACATGTATAATAAAGAACTAAATGCGTTAGTAAGCAGCCGCCATCTTAAAGCAGTAGCCTTCTCAGAAGGGCGCTGTTGTAGAGAACCTTCCTAGCGAACCTATGTAACTTTTTATCTAAAATGCTCCTAAATTGGCAAAATCTTGACTTAAATCTATCTTTAAATAATGAAATAGTTTTAAAACTTACACATGTCAAAAGTAGACAGAAGGGAACTAATGCAATAACGGGAGCAATTTTTACAACTAATGGTTGATTCACAACATTAAATGACTTCCACTCATAGCAAAGGTTACTATCTAGTTATAGCAATATCCGCAATACCCCTGTGTCTAGTTAAGTTTAGGGTAAAGAATTGGGCTAGGGCCAATTGTCCAAAAAACCCTTTAAACTTCAAATTGTGTGACCTGTTTTTTTTTTTTTTTGGGTTTGTTAAAAAAAAAAAAAAAAATTATCACCAGTTACTTTGCCAAGTAACTAATTACTCTTACCTTCAGGTAACTGAGTTACTAACGCAACTACTTTTTGGGAGAAGTAATTTGCAACTAGAGATGTCCCGGGATGCCGATCGATCGGGTCCGATCACGTCATTTTCAAAGTATCGGAATCAGCAAAAATATATCGAACATGCCTTTTTTTGACATATATTTTTTTTTAAATAAATCATTTTCTAATTGTATTTAACATTACAGACATAATATGTTACACTCATCCACAGTCTTTAGTTTTGGCTTAAGGTAGGGTTATCAAATTTATCCCGATAATGGCGGTAATTAATTTTTTTTTAATTGTATCACGTTAAAATATTTAACGCAATTAATGCATGCGCTGCACGATCCACTCACGCATTGTCGCACTTAATCTGTAATGGTGCCGTTTTACCTATATAGAGAGCTAAAAGGCAGGGTAAAATGAGTAGAGTGAATTTTGGAAGCCTTTGGAGCCTTTTTTTAATTGGCTAAAGCCTTACAATCCCAGTCCCTACGATTAGAGCTATCGTGGGAAGCAATGTACTAGGCACAGTCATGGTTCCACTTCCCATCATGCATTTGGGCATGGCTACAGTATCATTTACTGAAAGCTCAACAAATACACAGATGGCATATACAGATGGCAATATTTAGTCACAATATACAAATTCACATTTGTCCTTTAAGAATTACAAGTCTTTCTATCCGTGGATCCCTCTCACAGAACGAATGTTAATAATGTAAATGCCATCTTGAGGATTTATTGTCATAATAAACAAATACAGTCCTTATGTACTGTATGTTGAATGTACATATTCGTCCGAGTTTTATTCATTTTTTTCTTAATGCATTGCCAAAATGTATATGATCGGGAAAAATTATCAGGAATGATTGGAATTGAATCGGGAGCAAAAAAAAAGCAATCGGATCGGGAAATATCGGGATCGGCAGATACTCAAACTAAAACGATCGGGATCGGATCGGGAGCAAAAAAACATGATCGGAACAACCCTATTTGTAACTGTAATTAACTACTTTTTAAAACTAAGATTAACAACACTGGTTATCGGTTAAAAAGTCATTATCGGACTCCACTGCGAATTTGTAATTTGCCGCTAAATTTCGCTATCCCGGTAATTTTTACCGCCAGTAAAAGACTGAACGTTGGCATCCTCCACTACACTAATAAAGTCATAACTTTACTTCTTAATCCAAATCCGTTTCACACCGTTTTTTCCACCATGTATCAGGCTTCAACAATGACGTACTCAAAAGTCCAAGATTACTTGCAAATGTAATGTGAGCTAATGTTTTCCCGATAGCAGGTTTACATGGTGAAATCCGCTTTAGAAATTCGGGTTTTAACATCCTTATACGGCCTTGCATAACCAGGTTGTTGCAAAAAAACTGATTATAAAAGGGTTATTGGCTGTAAACGCACATGACTCACAACTTGAATGGATCCTTTCCCACGAAGAAGCCTATAAACTTGACAATTTTCTACTAGTTAACCATGGTCCAAAAAAAGTGACGTTTACATCACACCGGGAAGTTTATAAGAGACATATTATCAGCAATCTATTCCGTGTGACTAATGACGATGGCCAGCCGCCAGACGGATTTAATTACGCGCCACTCTCATAGGTACGGCTTATTAAATGGTGGTAAATGTTTGCTCGTAAGTGTAAAGAGCAGTGCGATTAGAGGTTTAAGGCTGGTTGAATAAACATCAAAGAGAGCCATTATGGAGAGCCACATGAAATAGCGGATTTCCTCAAACAGTGAACGATTATGTTGCTTCATTCGCACCTCCCGGTCAAAAGGGATTGGACGCCGATCGTCATCAAGCAGCGAATGAGTTGAAATAAGTCTAATGGCTAACTGCCCAAACTGTTTTTTATGTTTTCTGGTTCTAGTTGGGAACACCTGCTCTCTTTCTCACAGGTAAAATACTACATGTTAAGGGGCTTAGCAGATGTTGGGGTCAGTAGGGAGCCTGTGAAGAAAAAAAATGGCAATATTTTTTGGCTCCAGATCAGAAGGCAACGACACGAACTGTCCACTAGCTTGATAAATCACATTTTACACGCAGGTGACAAAAACTAGCGCCTAGCCTCTAAATCAACACTGAAAGTCAAGCTGCGGGAAAAACCCGAGTCAAGAAAGTTTATTGGTGTAAGCACGCTGGAATCTTCTATTTATGTTTGCCTTGCAATCATTCAAAAAGTTCAAAGGAGTCCCGATTTTTTTTTTTTTTTTTGGAAGGCACAAGACATCTCCCATTCAGGCAGCCTCCCCCTCATATCTCGCATGCGCTCAGTAGGCCCGTCCCACAACAAAGCGCGACCCCCCGAGTTATCATCCATCACGGCAGTCTTCGTAGCGCATCAAGCGAATTTGTGTCGTCAAATACAGGGAGGTTAAAGTAGTTCTGCGGTATGTTTTTTAATCTGATCATTTCTGAGAAACAGGACATTAGATTCCTTTTCTTGTTTAATGATCTTTGATTTAACACGGTTGGCTCACATGACTCGAGTCATTCCTCTTGCATGAGGGATATAGAAAACAGATCATTTCGACTTTAATAGGAGTGCATGATGCGTGACCAGTTATTAAGTTAAAATCATGATGAACAATTTCAACGAATGGAAATGATGTTCATCTAATCCAACTTCTTACATACAGTAATGACAAAATTAAATACGTCGAACTTAAATTAGTCTACCGCTTAGGCTACAATTTCTCCTTCAATTCAATGGGGATTGTGCTGTTCCATCTGGTATTTTGCATATTTACCACACGAGAGCAGTACAGCTGATGAACAACAGTTCCACAACTGACTAATATAGTGATTAAGTACGAAGGAAAAATAATATACTGTACTGTATATGCAGGGTTGGCCTGGTGCATAGGTAAACTAGGCATTTGCTAGAGCGCCATCTAGTGGAGGTGGCGCCAAATTGTTTTTTGGGGGGAAAAAATCATCACGCTACGCTTCCCTAATGTTTTCTAACATATCAAATACATTTCAATATGCTACATATTACAAAAAAATGCAGTTTCCGACCTGGATCGGATTGGCCGCTTGCTATTTTGTGGCGCTCACGAAGCAGGTACGAACAGTTTGCGCTTACAGTATGTAAGCAGATACACTTCACGAACATCGACAAATAATGGCGTGTGATTAAAGCTAAGGTCATTCAAACTCACAGTTTCAGAACAAAACTAAAACTATTGCATAACAACAAACTAAATAGTAGAGCTGAAGCAATTATTCGAATTGATCGAAGGTGATCGAAATCACCCTCGAAGAATCGTTTAATTTTGCCAGCTCTAAGCATGACGTTTTGCCCAGACTACGCTTAATGTGGCACAACGCTTCAAGTGTGTACAGGAAGAAGAGAGAGGCGGCGGATACATTTGATTTCAACCACGCATCAATATAGAGGTAACGAAGAAGAAGTCGACAAAAGCGAAGAGAAACGCACCAAAAAAAAGCAGAAAATGTCAAAAGTGTGGGAACATTTCAAGCTGGAGACCAAGGCGAACACTGTTTCATGTATTCACTGTAAGACAGCGCTTGAATAACCCTACCCACGCCCAGACCCAGACCCGGCTACCCGCAGCCCCGCTGGCGCTTCCGCACCCCCAACTAGACTCTGCAACTGATGATCGCTCAACCCGCCAGCCAAGCCTCCGGTCCACTGAAGGCACCCAGTTAACTCCGAGAGCGGAGGAGCGATACTCCGGACCAATGTTCCCTCTAAGCAATCGCGCACTGCTTCGGCGCAACTGTTATGTGTCAGCACGACACTCCTATTGGTGCGTTCCATACGGCAACGCGACGCTTCCATTGGTGGTGAAAGGAGAGCTAGACTCCCGTGCTAATTTACTGAAGCAATATACCCCTGCCAATCCTTGCAATCTTTCAATGTCTAATTTTAGAACTGATATAATCTAGTTAATTAAACCAACCGATCAGCTTAGAAAATAAAAAGAGCACCAGGATCACCGTAACAGGTTTGCCTCAATACTGTTGTATGACAACAGTATTGAGCCCAAGGAAAGTGAGAGATTGCATTGAGCAGTGATGGCTAAATGAAGCTTGTTGAAGCAATGCACCTTTGCAGCCAATTTATTCAATGCGTCATGGTGGTTAACTTCATTTTATTATCAATTTGGGGGGGCTCCTAGCTACTTTTGCTTGGGGCTCTTAGTCCCCCTAGGCTAGCCCTGTGTACATGTATCATATTTCGAAAAACTCTTAACTCACTTAAGTTCAAGGATCACTCATAACTCAAGGCACTATTCAAAACTAGAGATCCCCAATCTAACCAACACTGCAGGTGTGCGACATTAACTATTTTAATGCGAGACATTTTTGGAAAAGACAACCTCCTTAGAATTCCCTGCTGATTTATATTATTTTGACAGATGTTTCAAACCCCAAAAAAATAAACGGGTTTAATGACTATGTCAAGACAGAGACTCCCTAATGAAAGACTAGACTCTTCTTTCAAATAAATAAGTTTGTTTCTACCTGATTCTGCTCTGTAGTGATTGGCAGTGTAACGTCTGTTGTTTTCACCAAAATAAGAATGAAAATTTGTTAAAAAATTTTTGCTCAACTGTGACTTTGAGACAAATATGTTTTTTTTCATGAGACCTCAAACATCTGAACTGCAGTTTTTATTATAGTGGAAAACACCCAGGTGACTTGAAGTTCCGCTCTGAGACCCCCAATTTAGCCAACTTTCAAAATTGTCCAATATGCACGTGTGATACATCTTGAAAAGCTTAAAATCCAATTTTTCTGGGGGAAGAAAAATGTTGAACATGAGGGCATTTAAAAAAAAAAAAATTTTTTTTTACAGCAAAACCCTATCTGGAGGTGAGAGCACGCGAGAGAAGAATTACAGACGCCATGACTTTAACGAGATATTATCGTGTACTTACCTTGTTTCGATCCAAAAACTTCATGTAGCATGTATCACTGAGTGTCACGACAAAGGTGTGAATGGCCACAGCTGGATTTTTGGGGAATTTTATGGGTGAAACATGGTAATATAACAAGGGTCGCGATGCAAAAATCGCAGACATCAAGGAGTAGTTGACATTTTCTTTTTCATATATTTACCTTTTGAACGTTTTTTTTCCAATTTTTCTTTGTTTGGATCGATTATTTATCATCTAATATATCGGAAAAATGCGACAAAAAAAATAAATAAAGAAAGAAATTTAAAAAATACAATTAAGTAAAGATCGAGTCCGATCACGTCATTTTCAAAGTATCGGAATCGGCAAAAAAATATCGGACATGCCTTTTTTTAATATATATATATTTTTAAATTAAATCGTTTTCTAATTGTATTTAACGTTACAGACTAAATGTCTTACACTCATCCAGAGTCTTTAGTTTTGGCTTGAAGTAGGGCTGTCAAATTTATCGCGTTAACGGCGGTAATTAATTTTTTTAAATTAATCACGTTAAAATATTTAACGCAATTAACGCATGCGCTGCACGACCCACTCACGCCTTGTCGCGTTCAATCTATAATGGCGCCGTTTTACCTAGATATAGAGCTAAAAGGCAGCGTATAATGAGTAGAGTGAATTTTGGCAGTCTTTGGAGCCTTTATTTAATTGGCTAAAGCCTTAAAATCCCTCTCTCAACAATTAGAAATATCGTGGGAAGCAACGTGGGGAAGAAGGGTAGTAGTTGATCTTTTCTTAACACCCTAAGTTATTTCCGAACGCAGAGAAGATATATCAATTGGTGTCACTACGCACAGTCATGGTTGCACTTCCCATCATGCATTTGGGCAGAACAGTTAAATGGCTACAGTATCATTTACTGAAAGCTCAACAATTACACTAGATGGCAATATTTAGTCACAATATACAAAGTCACATTTATCCTTTAAGAATTACAAGTCTTTCTATCTGTGGATCCCTCTCACAGAAAGAATGTTAATAATGTAAATGCCATCTTGAAGATTTATTGTCATAATAAACAAATACAGTACTTATGTACTGTATGTTGAATGTATATATTCGTCCAAGTTTTATTCATTTTTTTTCTTAATGCATTGCCAAAATGTATATGATTGGGAAAAATTATCGGGAATGATTGGAATTGAATCGGGAGCAAAAAAAAAAAAAAAGCAATCGGATCGGGAAATATCGGGATCGGCAGATACTCAAACTAAAACGATCGGGATCAGATCGGGAGCAAAAAAACATGATCGGAACAACCCTACAATTAAGCAATAGTTATGAGGTAAATATCCATGAATGTTTTACAGACACCATTTTTTTCATTGTGACGTAATTTGTTTAAAAGTTTAAAATATGCGCGTGAATAATTTTTTAAGTCGTTTTTTATTTTAAACGAACTATTAGACTTCAATTAATGATTCTAAGCCAAAAATCACAGACATTTTGAATAATGAATATAATTAATTACCTTCGTTTTATCGCTGGGTTGAAACAAAAGCGGTTGTGCAATGTCTGTAAACGGAGGTATTCAGCGTAAAACGGGCATATTAAAAATAGTTCGGGGGCTTAATGCGCCATGAATCTGCTATGGCAGCATATAGACAGATTGTTCTATCAAACACAGCAGTTGTTTTGGCTTAAAATACAGCAGTTTCTTTTAAAGAGGAGTGCAAGAAAAGAAAATGCTTTTTCAGTCTTGTCTGTGTTTTCCACCTTGTACTGGAGCTACCTATGATAAAAATAAAAATTGGAATTGAAGACAAAAAGTATCAAAGGCACGCAACTTTCTCATTCCAGTTGATGACTTTGGCACTGAAGGAGTGAACTTATTGGCTTTCTAAGGATAAAATGATTTTTTGGGGTGAATCAGTGTCTCAATTAGTTTCAGATTTTGGTTATTTTGAATCACAGAGCTTCTCTGTATACATAAAATCTTCTTTGAGTACCGCGTGCACTGGTACACTGCTCAAGTGTCCCTTGCTTTATAGCCACACATGCGTCATTTCACAGTCACTGACTTTTTGATTTATCGCCCAGAACGCATCGTAAACCATAAATTCCTTATCAGGGGTAAACATACTCGTTGGAAAAAACATTCCAGCTGGGGTTTTTCAAGCCCAACAAGAGCAGTCTGTCTGGGTTCAAGTGAATTTGTAGCCGAATGTACAGCAATCAGCATTTTGAGCGTTCTCAGCAGCCTCGCCGGGGACTTTCTCACAAGGACTAGAGGCCTATCAAGTATCCCCCGCCTGCACGAGCCCCAACACCTGACGACATGGCCTTCTGCCGGGAGTTGCTGCTGTCACAATAAATCACTGCCGACGGGATACGGTTTAATCGGGCTGGTGCTGCGTTTCACTCGCCAGAAAAATGGACCGCAATAGTACAGAGGCTCCTGTGCCGCGCCGCTTGATGGTTGACTTAGCCTGATAAAGCCTCAGACATGAAACCATATTCTTTGAAAATTCACCCTCTAATAGTCCTTCCACTTGGGGTGCGTTTACTACAGTTTGACATTTGCTGCTTTCCATAAAGAGAACAGACATCTCAAAAGAGTTGGTAAAAAAACAATAAAGATAAAAAAATAATTGATTTGCCATTCAAATAAATGGGAAATTAAATTATTATAGCAGAAGACTGTGTAATTCCGCATTAAGTGAAACGCCTTTGTTCCACAACATACTAAACATTAGGGATGTGACAACATTTCGAAAAGGTGATTTTTCGTGATACTTTGTAGCCTAAAAGTTTATTGATATGCTCCCTCCAAGTGTCGATATATATACTTTTAAAAAGGTGTAACTGTTTTTAAAAAATCATGTCCAGTCCGCTTAAAGTGGGAGGGACGGCAGAGAATGAACAAATGTTCATTTGCTGCCACTAGGCATGTGCCTGTATGATATTCTGACGGTATGATACCTTAAAACAAAATATCACGGTTTCACGGTATAACGGTATTGCAATTAAAGCTCTAAAATGTATTAGTTTGAGATATCTGGGTCAAAAAAAAATAAAAAAATTCTCCATTGAACAGGTTTTTCATTTTTCAAAACATTAGCAAATTGGAACATAAGTATAATGTTATTTATTTTAACTTAATATTTGAAAAAAAAAAAAAAAAACATTAAATAAGTGCAGTCCTTTAAGTGAGCCTAAACCCACAGCCACAGCTCAAAATTATCACCATCAGAACAAAAATACATATTTAACCATAAAAAGCATGCGTATGACTCGTATAATGTTAACATTATACACACACTCTTTCTCAACACAGAATGTTGCCAGAGGGAAAAAAAACACGTTGTACCACCGCTAGACACACTATACATGCTGGAGTTAACTCTTGTAACTGGTGGGAAACGTTCATGACAGTGTTAACTAGCCTTTAATTTTGTATAACTGCGAAATCATATCGGAGGTATTGCCTCCTCGGCAGACACCCTCCACAAACATGTTTTACATGTCGGTTTGCCCTCCTCCTCTAAGCCGTGGCCGCCAGTAACTTTTCTGGAGCCGAAGTATTCCCATACCGGCGATTTCATTTTTTCGATGGGGGAAAAAAATTCAGGAGTTTCACTTCCTCCAGCCATCGTGTAGCACAGCTGACTCACTGACACTGAGCAACAACCATTGGGGGAGGGTTGAGCCTTACACCTGCAAGTGAGTGATTTTTTCATGCATTTTTGGGACATAAAAAATAGCTAATACCTTAGGGGCGGTATGACGGAAATTTTTTCCGGTTTTTAAACATTGATGCCTTCATACCACGGTATACCTAGAAACTGGTAATCGGCACATGTCTAGCTGCCACCCCCTATGTTCAAATGGATTGGACGTCAACTAATAATAAACTGATTCCAATTCACAGCAGGAGGTTAAAAAAAAGCATTGTTTTCCTGTTAATTATTTTTCAAAAATATCCTAGAATGACAACCTGACCAATGTATAATTGTTGTATCGCCATATCGCGAAATCGTTATCATCGTGAGGTCCATTGAATTTGCAGGGCACCATTTTGAACTCGCAACACGAAAAATGGAGGACAGTTTCATACGACTACCTAGGTACGTAAATCTGTTCATTTGACAGTGATCTAACATTAGCTTTGTATATTTCATGGATAAAACAAAGCAGATTTTTTTTAATAGCCCACAGTAAGTAACTAATCTTAACCAGGGGTGAAAGTGGACCAGAACGAGCTGGAACGGAGTTCCGCTACGAGTTTATTAGGCGGAAGCGCCCGGAACGCCGCTTTGATCCCGCAAATATGACGGCAACTGTCCAAACACTGTTAAAAAAAAACTGCCAGCCTGTCACACACGCATCTCCATTAAGAATCTAATAACGTCAGATTTACATACACAAGTGTTGACAACAAGCCTAATAAAGAGCTTGTGTAGCGTCATCCATTTCCACCGATATTTATTATTCATTGATTATTCGTCCCAGCATTCCACCTCTGACAAGTTGCGTCGCAGGCAGCTTAAAAAAAAAAAAGAGAGAAAATAACATGGACTCTGCTGTCCGTTCAATTGGCTGACATACTGACACGTGATGAGCAAGGATAGTTATCTCGGATTGGTCGAAATGCACGTTCTTTCTCCCCAAGAGAGTAGGGTGCAAAACGGGACTGAGATGAGCGGAAGAGGAGCAGCGGAAGAGGAGCCTGAGAGGGGTGGTTTGCAGCCAGAGCCCTCTCTGTTGTTTGAAACAACAAATAGAGGACAAAAAAACAAGCTTGTTGAATTAAAGGAGCAATGCAACGGAAAATTGATCAGATCTTTAAGAGAAAGGAAAGAAATGAGGTTTATTTTATTTTAATCTCCCATGTTAATGTGCACTTTGGACTTATTTCTGTTCATTTATGTAAGGCTACTTATTTATTTCCTTATAATTAAAAAAAAAAAAAAAAAAAAAAGTTTGCTTTGTCTTCAAAATATATATTCCATTTCACTGTGCATAATGTATGTTATTTGTACTCATTTTTTTGTTAATGTATGTTACACATATCTCATTACTACATTATCTTCCATTTTAAAGCGCATCCTATGTTATTGAATAGTTAAAATTGGGGTTTTGCGTTTAGATTTGAAGAAATGAGGGGAAAATAAATATTAGAGTTTTAGATGGAATTTTGTAAATCAGTGAAAAAATACAATTTGGAATGGAAATCAGTTTCTTATTTATGCCTTGTTCTAGTGTAATGCAGTAGCCTAATGCACGTGTTAAACCTTTCATTCATTCATTTTCTGAGTCGCTAATCCTCACGAGAGTCACGGGGGCACTGGAGCCAATCCCAGCTAACTACGTGGGGTACATCCTGAATCAGTTGCCAGTCAATCGCAGGGCACAAGGAGACGAACAACCATTCGCGCACAAAGTAATACTTAGGGACAATTTAGAGCGTTCGATCAGCCTAGCATGCATGTTTTTGTGATGTGGGGGGAAACCGGAGTACCCAGAGAAAACCCACGCAGGCACAGGGAGAACATGCAAACTCCACACAGGAAGGCCGGAACCCGGGATTGAACCCTTGATTAGTTGCCTTTTGGTGGTTTTAGGAGGTTTGACCCCCCCCCCCCCCCCCCATAAAAAAAAAAAAATGGAGTCAGGGAATTCCAGCAAGAAATTCTAGCCACTTTCACCCCTGATCTTAACTGATAGAATTAGATAGAACCACGGGTGTAACGGAACATGTATTTGTGTTGAACCGTTTCTGTACGTGGTGCTCGGTTCGGAACGGAGGCGTACCGAACGAGTTTCTCACGTAATGTAACCCTTACTTTTCGAGGCTGTGAGTCGATCGGGTTACAGTTTCTTTGTGTAGATTATATTTACTCTGTCTTCTCTACTATAATGAGGACCAACACGATAGGACAGTATAACCCAGAAACGTCAACGGAACGACAACGTGGCCGCCGCAAGAACGCAGTGAAACGCGGGCGTTAAAGTCAATCAGCCAATGCACACCAGTCACAGTGCAGCCGCATGTTAGACGCATCCCAGAAGCGGCTCAACATGACGCACGCGAAAAGAACGGCAGAGTTTATTAATTGACGCGAGACGCGACCCTCCTGCGTCAATACCACTACCGGTAGCTAGGATCGGGCAGACCGGAAGTCACTCGTGTAAAAATACGGTGGATCCAGTCAATTCTCTAACTAATATGCAATCGTAACCAACTTTTTGAGTCCATCAGATCTCTTGAGTGGTAGATCGGGGCACAGTTGACTTGTTTTTGTTGATTTACTGCTGTCTTCTCTGCTATAATAATAACCAACACGGCCCCGTGTTCAAAACAAAACCCTCCTACCACAACAAAACAAGTAGGAACTAATATTCACATAGGAACTAAAGTTATACAACATAAAATATACAATATAAATGAATATTACATCACATTTGTAAAATATAAACACATAATAAAATTAATAATAGCCCATTTAAATACAATAAATTGGAAAAGAGCTAAAACACCTGTAATTAAATAATAATACACACATCCTACTTACGCAATAAAATTTATTAATTTCTGTGTGGCGCTTTAACTTGAGAAAATCCACCAATAAAGCTTTTGAAAACCGTTCATAAGAAAAAAAAAAAGATTCATTGAGGCATTTCATTTGTAAAATACATGTTAAAATCTTTGTCTTTGGGATTGCTTTTCTCTTTAGCACAGACTTCTTTTTTCTTCTTTCTTTCAGAAAGAAAGCTGACCAATACGCGGGGTCTGAAAGGCAAATTGTTGTTGGATTATCTTTAAATACCCACTACATTTTGAGCACAATTCTAGCTTTGTATAGGCTAATGTTCTTATTGTTGAAAGCACAAAGGTGTGTGATAAGCAACTAGCACATTTATATTTTGCATTTTGATTTCTTACTGTACGAAAATGAACCGAACCGTGACCTCAAAACTGAGGTACGTACCGAACCGAGATTTTTGTGTACCGTTACACTCCTAGATAGAACTGTGTTATTCTCTTCTAACCATATATTTGTGCAAGCTTAATCTCATCGCAACACTAATTACTTGCTGTGGGATATGCACACTGTCACTTGCTTTTAAGTCAACTGTTAAGATTTCCTACATCTGGTGTTATCTTTTTACCTGAAGAAACTCATTCACAGTCATTGACAGTGATAGACGTCCAATGGGCTGACAGGATGAATATATTCCACAGGTCAGTCCATCACTTTTTAGCCAAACAGTGGCCATCTGTATGCGGTCGATTCGTGTAACAAGGTGGTGAGCGGGGACCGGTGGGATTCTGGTGCTGGTGAATATATGCCTTGTGGACTCGGTTTGTATCTCAGGGGTCTTGTCAGCGTCCAACAGCAACATGTATTCAATGCACAGTAACCTTAAGAATCGTTTTACATTGGCTCAATCAACAACCAACTGGTCTGTGCAATCAAAGTCAGTGAATGAGAATGTTTCAGTGCCATTGACGGTTATAGAAGTCCACTCCAATTTAACTGTAAGGGGATTGCAGCGAATGATCGGTCTTGCCATCAAAGCCAGCCAAGAATCTAAAAATGCTGCAACTGAAGGTATAGGGTGACCACTGGTCTTTCAATGAGGGGAAGGTCAAAGGGGCTCAGCGGCATCCGCTGCTCAGTAGGGAAAGAAATGCCAGAGTGCCAGAAGTCAAGCCTCCAAACAAAAGCAGCTACAATAAAAAAAAAAAAAAAAAAACACCAGAAATAGAAGCTCAATTTTTCGCAAGTCATTTTTAATAAAGGGTCGCTAGGATGATTATGAAAGGCCCTGGTTCAACTCAGAACAACAGAATGAAAATTAAAAAATGCCTCCCTTGGATGTTAAGATGACAAAATCACAGATTTTCTCATTTCACTGTCCATCAAAAAGGAATCTAGCCTCAGAGAGATCATCCAATCATCATGAAGAGAAGCTAGCGTCCGGGCCAGCCAAGCCGCGCCCACTGCCCATAGACCCAGTTGTTACAAACATACGGCAACATACGGCTATGGTAGATATCATATATATCTAGAACTAGATGTGAAATGACAGACGACGGCCGTGTTGGATCATATACCAAGAACTAGAAATGACAGACTTTCCCACGCTAGTAAACAGGTGCTATCTTAAAGCAGTAGACTTCTCTAGAAGGCTCTGTTGTAGCGAACCTAATTACTTTTTATCTTTAAAAAAAAAAAAAAAAAAAAATTGGCAAATTGATGCGGTGCATCAATAATCAATTTATAATCAAATCGGAGCCTCTGAATCGTAATCGTAATCGAATCGTTAGGTGCCCAAAGATTCCCACCTCTAATACAGACCCCCTCCAGATATTAAAGAGGTGTCATTCAACCAGTTGTTAGTCGACATATTATCACAAATGTTATAACAATATCTTATAAAGGTTGAAACGTTACTTAGTATTGCTTTCAATATGCAAACCCTATAGCAGCATATTTGGGTGTCAAAATGAGCTTTTATACCTCAATACGTGCGTAAAATAAATGAAAACACAGCAGAGTTCAGCATCACCTGAACGCAGCACTTTGAGGTTGAAGTCAGGCGTTCTTCACAATAAATGGATTATCAGCTCGGCCAGGCTGAATGACTCAATAAAACTGTTAAGCAGGCAGCCAGCGGTGGCCAACATGATGAATAGCCGGCCTTCCCAGATTGGATTTATTTTGTCTTTTATTTCTCCTTTAATGACCGGCCGCCAACACCGACCCCCTCTCGGCGTTAACTCATCGGCCGTGTTTCCAGATTAGCGGTGACTAATGAGGATTCAAAATGGCCGTTATCTACATGAATGTCTTTTTATTTGAAAAGTCAATATTGCCCGTGCGTGTGAGGAATTTTCTAGCTCCGTCATCCATTACGGCGAGAAGATTAAGCAGTGTTGCTATTTTTAAAGAGCGCCGCATTTGTATTTATTACATTTGCACATCTTTTCACACTTTCCGTCTATCTTTCGATTAATAAAAAAAGGGCATCCGAAGTAAGCAGTCATCTATTTTCCGGACGTTGGATCAATGCGCTGCAACGGCGGGATAAATGAAGCTATAGTTTACATGTTGCAGTCCGGCAAGGTACAGTATATTTCTGGTGCAGGGTCTAGCAGGAGACATAGCTCAATTTAATGAAAGAGTCCAGAGCCGTAATGACCCCGGTGATTCATATATTTGTAAAGGAAATCAATCCTGCATCACTTATGCGCAGAAACACGATCCTCAGCATCCTTAAATCTCGGCGCCGGGTAATAAACGGTAAACTATAGGTTACATTAAACTGCGACGTGTCGTTGGCGTGCGGGACAAGACGGATGAAGTTCATTAGGGGGCTGAAAACGGGCAGGAGGAAAGGCATTGACTGCAATAACAGGCTCGGGAGAGAAAGCGAAAAAAAGGCCGGGCCCAAGGCGGGCGCTTTTTCACCAGACTGTTGTTTTTCCAAGCGTCCGCCGATGATTTAACGCGGCGGCACGCAGCTCGACGGCACCCGCGAGAGGACTTGATTTTCATGTTTGCCAATCTTCTTTTATACCTGCCCGTGGTGACCGTAAATACACTTTTATGCCTCCCGGAGAAATGCTTAAAGAAGCAGTTTCTCGCCGTCCTGTACGGCAATATTGTTGATGGATGGCGGCAGAGTTTTTGGACGACGCCCTGGAGATTTTCACGATCCAGGATTTGATTGGGAGTTTTACGTTTGAGCAAAAATTCTCAGCAGGCGATGTTTATGTGTGCGTTTTGTGATTCCGATGTCGTCTTTTTGTTCCTACAGAGCTGATGAAATGTAATCATATTGGCTTGTTCTTTCATCTACCGTAGTTGAAAAAACTAAAAGCGTATAAATACTAAGGGTGCAACGGTACATGTATTTGTATTGAACCGTTTCGGTACGTGGTGCTCGGTTCGGAACGGAGGCGTATCGAACGAGTTTCTGACGTAATGTAACCCTTACTTTTCGAGGCTGTGAGTCGATCGGGTTACAGTTTCTTTGTGTACATTATATTTACTCCGTCTTCTCTACTATAATAATGAGGACCAACACGGTACGACAGTATAACCCAGAAACGTCAACGGCGCGACAACGTGGCCGCCGCAAGAACGCAGTGAAACGCGGGCGTTAAAGTCAATCAGCCAATGCACACCAGTCGCAGTGCGGTCGCGTGTTAGACGCGTCCCAGAAGCGGCTCAACACGACGCACGTGAAAAGAATGGCAGAAAAAGTTTATTATTTGATGCGAGATGGGACCCTCCTGCGTCAATACTACTCCCGGTAGCTTGTATCAGACAGACCGGAAGTCACTCGTGTAAAAATACGGTGGATCCGGTCAATTTTCAAACTAATATGCAATCGACTTTTTGAGTCCATCAGATCTCTTGAGTGGTCGATCGGGGCACAATTGACTGGTCTTTGTTGATTTACTGCTTTCTTCTCTGCTATAATAATAACCAACACGGCCCTGTGTTCAATACAAAACCCTCCTACCCCAACAAAACAAGTAGGAACTAATATTCACATAGGAACTAAAGTTATACAACATAAAATATACAATATAAATGAATACTACATCACATTTGTAAAATATATACACATAATAAAATAAATAATAGCCCATTTAAATAAAATAAATTGAAATGAGCTAAAACACCTGTAATTAAATAATAAGAATAATACACAGATCCTGCTTTCACAATTAAATTTGTTACTTTCTGTGTGGCGCTTTAACTTGAGAAAATCCACCAATAAAGCTTTTGAAATCCGTTCATAAGAAAAAAAAATGATTCCTTGAGGCATTTAATTTGTAAAATACATGTTAAAATCTTTGTCATTGGGATTGCTTTTCTCTTTAGCACAGGACTTCTTTTTTCTCCTTTCTTTCAGAAAGAAAGCTGACCAATACGCGGGGTCAGATAGGCAAATTGTTTTGGATTATCTTGAAATACCCGCTACTTTTTGAAGAAAATTCTAGCTTTGTATAGGCTAATGTTCCTATTGTTGAAAGCACAAAGGTGTGTAATAAACAACTAGCACATTTATATTTTGCTTTTTTTTTTTCTTACTGTACCGAAAATGAACCGAACCGTGACCTCAAAACAGAGGTACGTACTGAACCGAGATTTTTGTGTACCATTACACCCCTAATAAATATGTTCTATTTTTAATTGCTTCACTGTCCCAAGCATTTTTTTTTTTTTTGACAAGAGGCATCTATAGGTTCCGATCTATCTAAGCACAAAGTTCAAAACCCATTTTAAAACAATAAAACTGGCCACTGGAGGTCAGTAGCGCATATGGTAAGAACTCATCTCAGGCCAAGAAAGGAAGTGAAGAAAAATAGTCAGGAAACGGAAGTTGAAGGGATCTTGTGAAGACGTTTGAGAATTTGAGAAAAATATGGAGAACGATCGGGGGAAAAAAGGCAAACGACACTGGAGGAGTGTTTTAAAAAGAAAACGAAACCATCGTCAAAGATGGATTCAAAAAAATCTATTTTAATGAGACAGACAGTGACGTCCACAACAGCGTCACGTTTCACACGCGTTCTGCGGAGCTCACATTGCATTACTCCTTAGCCCGAGATTGAAACCAACGATGAAGATTCAACAGTTCAATAGTTTAGTTATGTGAAAATAAATTGTTACTTTGCGATCAAAAGCTCTATTTGTCTTGATGTTTACCTTATTTTGTAAAAGGAAACATTATTCGGATGTTTGGGATGTAACTAAAGCTAAAAATAGCTGTGTATACGTCAAAATTATGTTTGAAATGTATGCTTTCACAAAAAGCTCAATTTCTCCGTTTTTTTCATCAGAAATTGGGAAATTGCTCAAACTAAGCAATTTTCTAATGCTGATTTCTAAAGAAGGGAAACAGATATGAACTCAGTTTTTTCTGCTGAAAGAAGAGAGTCTAATCTTTCTTTTGGTGGGTTCCATGTTTATATACCAATAGAACAGAATTTTCTGTGGGCCTTGCAAAATCAGTCAAAATCCAGTAAAACGGCCGGGAGCGAAGGGCCTTTTATTTTAGCAGAGGAAGCGCACACATGATGAAGAGCGCATTTGGTCCCACAAAGTCGCTCAACCAAGTTGGAGAGCGAGTGGAAAGATTACAGTTTAGCTCGCACTCAAGTGAGGACTTAGCTCCAATGTCTTGGCGAGGACAGTAAGATGACATATAATACATGTTTTTGGATAGTTATTTTAAGATTTAGGGGTACATAAAGGGTTAATTCCGATTTATGCGGAAATTCGGGTTACGTTGCCAGTGCAGGAACGGAACTTGTTCGTTATTCGGGGGACTACCTGTATATGAATTTATTCACAGCTCTTTCACGTTGCAATACAAATTGCTCAACCTAACTGAAAACACCAAGAATTACTCTGTTGTGAATGTTGCAAGTACTGTAATTCGGTTCAGTTTAAAGTTTTCTCCGCTGCTGTGCTAACTAAGCTGTCAACACACAACTGCGCGTTCACAGAATAAGCTGGTGGTGTTTCATACATTCTGACAAGGCAGCACAGGTTACGCTTTGTAGTTACAGGATAGCATCCCCCAAAAAATCGAAAATTTAAAAGCGAGACATAAGTTTATGCATGTTTGAAATAAAAGTAAAGTCATGATTTTTAAGACCTTTCATGGTTGTATTTAAGACCTTTGATTTGGTTTTAGGAGAATTTTAGACATTTTGAGGCCTTAAATTCAAATGATTGGATTTAAGACTTTTTTTAGACTTTCTAAGACACCGCTGATATCCTGTTATTTGCTGCCATTGACGGCAATAGACATCTAATTTATTTCCACTGGGGATTTCTGGCAGTGACTGATTGCTGCTAGCCCTCCCAGTCAAAATGGATTGGACATTTATCTGTGTCCGTGGTAATATTTTTTTCTCTCTTTATATTTATACCCAATGCACCAAATATCAAGTAATAATTGTTAAAATAAAAAGCAATTTACACTTAGAAGCATAGTAGAAGCAATGGTTAGTAATCAATCACTGCAAACCCACCCAATTAAATGGATTGGACATCAATTCCCGTCAATGACAGCGTATAAGTTCAGTACCAGATCAATGTTTTGTGAGATATTACTCTGTCATCATTTTCTTCCCTGATAAAATGACGCTAAAGCTGAAATTCACGCCCTCATTTTTATCTTCAACCCAAAAGCTGTGTTGAACTCAAATCCAAATCATTTCAGATCAACACTTTTACACGACGTATTTTGAGGATGTGAACTCTTCTTCGCTTCTATGTGTGTCGGGTGTTAATAGGTAGATAGCGGTGAAAATAGACGCTGATTTAAAGGAGTTCAGCATGTGTTTGGTCACTGTCAATCCCGTCTTAGCACCTGCCTAGCCAACCCTTCCTCCCACAGCAGGCACTGCAAGACTTGACAGACTGGGGGGGTCTGTCCCAAAGATGAAATGACCCCCTCAGCCAAAATAAAACCCATCTGGCTATACATAGAGGAGTGAGCCTTCAGCTTTTTCCGGCGGACTGATATACGGACAACGCATGGCCTCTCCGGTGCTTAGCAGTTGTGAAGTATCATAAATACCTTTCACGCATGTGACCTATGTGGCAGGGAAGGAAGGGTACTAAGCCTTGTGAATTGTTGTCGTCAGTTTCAAGTTTAGTTGTTGGCATGCTAATACTAGCTAGCCAAGTCAGGGGGGAAGAACATTCAGGAGATTAAGGGTGGGTAAAAATATCGATTAATTGAGGTATCAAAATTTTTGTAAAGCTTCTTGAAGCCAGCACCATCAATTTAGAATACTGACCTTTTGGGTCCTTTTACATTATTTTCTGTAACAGAAAATATTCAAAAAAATTGAGATTTAACCGTGTTTGTTTCTGAAAACTACATATGTTGAAATGGGCATGATCAGCTTTAAAGGGAACCTCGGACTTAAAGACTTGTAGGCTCTAATAAGCCACAATTATTCTCTTTTACTAAAATATGTTATTAGAAACACATAAAATATTGCCATTGATTTAAAAATGTATAATATTTAGCACATGTTTTGACCTATGGCGGGCGCCATGTTTGAAGCGCGCAATGGACGCTCGGGGTGATTACGTAGATTGTCACTGTTACTCGATGAATACTACCGGGTTACTGCAATTCCTTCTACGCGGCGAGACATCCAACACATGCGCTCATCGGTTAAAAGTGGCGAGTACTTATTTATTTTATATTTTTGTTTTTATTGAGTCTTTTATTACCTTTTCACTGCCTCAAAATTTTGCACGTTTCCCTCTTATGCTGATAAGCATTGGGTTTTCCTGTTGTAGTTTGAAAGCAGATTGCTAATCTGTTGACCGCATTAGTCACGTAGCATATTCAAACCACCCTTATTTGATATTACTACGTTTAGGTATTTTCTTAAGGCATCTTTAGTATGTTCTGTCTGTATGCATCTAAATAAAACAAGCTGAAAGCACACGGTAGTACTTTGGTGTCGAATTCGCCTCATGTAGACATTTCACGGGTGTAGCACATTTTGGCAGAACACCGTTTTTTTATCGACTCGTCTCATCTCATCCCGTCTTTCCTGTTCATTTTACTTTTGCTGGTCATTTTGTGAAATATCGACAGTGCTGTCATGCTCATTGTTGTTCCTCTCGGGTTCAAATTGAAAGGGTTGAACAGATGACATGTTTATGTCGCTAGAGTCATACTCTGGAAGCCCGGCAGCGTAACCATGTGACGTCACCGCCCTGCGACGTCAACAACAATGGTGACCTATTAGTTAAACTAATTTTACCAATTGTATAGAAACGAAAACATCAAATCCAATTATTTTAACTCATAATAACAATTATCTTTTAAGAACTACAAGTTTTTCTATCTGTGGATCCCTTTAAAGCTGGGGTGCCCAATCCGTGTCTCCCTCCTTTAACACACCTGAATCAAATTATCAGCTCATCAGCAAGCTCTGCAGCAGCCTGATAACGATCCTGATTAGTTGATTCAGGTGTGTTAGAGGGAGACATGGAGAACAAGCTGGATAGGTGCTCTCGAGGACCTGGATCGGGCACCCCTGCTTTAAAGCCTGTCCACATCTTTTACATCAAAATATTGACTCCAATCTCAACTCATTCACTACCAGTAGCACATGAGTTGGTTTCACGGAAAGTTTCAGTTTCAACTGAAAATGCAGCAAAAAAAAGCTTTTTGTGAAACATTAAGCAGAACAGTGATTGATGCTAGTATTTTTTGCAAACTGAAAAATAGGCCCTATGCGAAGTACTGTATGCCCCCAATGGAGGTTCCTGGCACGGTCGGGTTTGGCGGTCGCTGGGGGGGGGGGGCAAATTGCTCTGAGCGGATGTATGCGGGTGATTGTCTACTTACTATTATAATTGGCACCCCTAGCGTTGCAATGCCTCCCGCTAGAGACAGCAGTTGCTGTCTGCACGCAACACAACAAGGAGAGGGAGGTGGGACTAGGGATTGGATCAGTTAACAGTGTTACACACCTAAGGTTGACTTTTGATTCTTAATGTGTAAAGAATCTTTTTTTTTTTTTTTTTTTTACTTGAATATTTAACCTAGTTGATAATACAAGCGGGTACAGGGGTGCACATAAGTGGTCCGCATGCGCGCATGCGGACTGGAAATTGACAAACGCGCTGGCCCTCAACGGCTTCAATACGCTTTTGCGTACCGATGGCTGACCACTGTATTTGCGGCGGACACGAGAAAATAACTTCTCAAAATGTCGAAGAGGCAGGCCACACTGAGTAATTACTTCCGTGTTCTCCCACACCCGTCAAAAGACAGACAGACGACAGAGACGTCACCGGAGCTACCGAAAAAAAGGACTTTTGCTGAAAAGTGGCTACAAGAGGTACCATGGCTAGAAGCAAATGATGCTCGCACGGAAATGCGGTACAAAATGTGTTGTGAGAATCCCAATGTCGCCGATAAGAGCAGCGCATTTTATGTAGGGTCAAAGAATTTCAGCCATCCAAACTTTGAAAAGCACGAAAAAAACAGAGCATGTGGCAATTAAGCAAACTATCGATGTCAAACAGGACCCCACTCGCCCTATGGACAAGTGGCGGCGGAATAGGGCGGAATAAAGGTAATGAACAGCGACATGCACTGACAAACGTGTTTTTGCTCGCATTTTACAAAGCTAAACATGCACGTTCAATGAGGTCTTATTAGGAGGACAGCCCACTTTTAAAAAGGCTTGGAGTTAATGTGGGAGCCGCATAATGCCCTTTATTTTGAATTGGTGCTTTTTATTTCTTTACATTTCATTTCAAAGTAATGGCAATTTTGTTGTGCCAGTTTATGTTAATCAAGTATTATTTGTTAATATAATTAATTAAAGTTAATTGGCTCTAAGTAAAGCTTGTCATAAATGTATTGCATCAGGCGGGTCGGCTCTCAAGCTAAATGAGGACCAAGTCACATCTCCAGGTCCTCCTCTGAGAACCTGGGCAAAAAAAATATGTGCACCCCTGTGTATATATATTCTTTCTGTTGAGAATTCTTCAAGTCGTTTAATAGTTTAGCCGCGGCACTTTTATTTTGTAAAGTGCTTGCGCTTTTATTTCCAGTTCTGCCTTTCCCAGTTCATGCATCTTCTCCTTCAATGATTATGTCTGCCTTACAAAGTGAATTAAAAGTGCAGCACATAGATAATAATCCTCACAACGCTAGATGGGAGAATAGTCGTGTTAAATGTGTTTTTGTGTCAGGTTTTTTTTTTTTTTTTTAAATTCGTTCACACTCATAATTTCGTAGTTGTTAGCTTGTTTTTGTTAGCATCTGTTAGCATCATATCAAAACAATGTGAGCTGTGAATGTAGTGGTTTGAAGGGAGATAGCATGCAAATGTTCACTATAGTTGGTTTATAGTTAAAATGATGTGGTTAATGTTTAATAGGCTAAACACATTAAGAGGTCTGTGAATGTTGACTACTTGTTTGTATGTTATTCACCAGAAACTAAATGTGTGTACATATATGCACACCTACACATGAGCCCAAAAATATATATTTAATTTCATCTCCTGTGCTCTCTAACCAGAGCCCCTGTAGTGGTCAACACATCTGAGCCAACTACTCAGAAGTAGGATCTTCCACACTTTATTATTTCTACAATATTGTATTAATGTTTGTGATGTTAAATTATTATTCTCTTGCACATGTTTATTGTTGTGCACTTTCAACTGGTTTGATAGCATTAATAAATGTAACATTCGTAGCAAATTTGGTTGTTGGCTTCTGCTAAGTATATACTTCATGCACTGTATTTTGTGGGTCAACCATTGTTCGTTTTTTGCGATTGTGTATTTATGGGGGGGCCAAAGCGGCCAGTCGCCCAGGGCACCATGTCAGCTAGGAACACCACTGTATGCCACTTTTGGTACAATTCCTATCTCTTCATTTAAAGCACATCTGAGCCTATCTTTTGTAACAGAACAAATATACATCACTGGCTGCAATCGACGGCCATAGACATCCAATCCCATTTGAATAGGGATGGCTGGCAGATATGGGGTTATGCAATAATGTCCATAGAAGGTCAAATAAGTCAAAAACATGGGTGTGCTGAGAAGGTCAAGATAAAGGCAACAGTGCTGGACTATATTAACGCCAGCAGGATTGAATGCATTAAGTGCTGTCACCACGTCAGGCCGAATCCGAGTTGGCGAACACGAAACCGTGACATAACGAACGTCTCTCAACAAACACTGCATCACACGCAAACCAGTGAACAGCTGAGAGTGAGATCTCGCAGATGGATGTACTGCAAGACGACGACAGGCGTAAAAGAAAGGTTCCAGTGTCAAATAGAGAACACTATACAAATGCATTTGCTGGCCAGTTACATATAGAGATGCCCAAAGGTCAGATTTTGTCATTTTATTGTATGTACTTATCAGGCTTTCGCTGCAACGACGATTCTATTTGTTGTTATGTTTTCTGTTTGTTGAGATTGATGGACAAACTTAAAGACATTCGAAGAACGGCGTTGTCGCGCAATTCATGAAAAGAATCTGACAGGCGGACTCGGAGCCAAGCGAATGACTGCTTGAGCCGGACTAACCGGCCCACATGCTTAGCTAGATAAATAGGCTGTAATGTAGCATTTAGAGTCACATTACAGACCCCCCTTTACGCCTTCCCAGTCAATAACGAGATGATTGGCTGGCGGCGGTGCGCCTAGTTAGCGGGACATTGTCGAGCCTGACATTTATCATAGCTGCAGGGTCGCGAACCCGGAGATGTTGAGCGCAAGAGGCGGCAGTCTCCGCCGTTCTGACGTGAACGTTTTCACGCTGAAACGAGCGAGTAAGTTCCAGCGAGCTAAACGACTCTTTGTTCAAACTGGGACATTTGGACGCTACGAGCGACTGGCATTCGCCAGGATTGCTGAAACAATGCCCAGTTTTACAAGCAGATTTTTTATGATATTAATACCAGTCCTGATAAGAAAGACGGATGTCTTCCCACAGATCAAGTCATGTGTTTTGGCACACAAAAACAAAAATGAACAAAGGTTCTTATTTACTGCATGCTCTAGCTTAACTAGGCCACATGGCGTTATTTTGGCTGAAAATAAGTGGGGCAACTGTACTTTACCCACAGAAAAAATGGGTCGAAAGTTAAAATGGAGCATTTCTTTGACTTAATAGAATAACTGCTTGAGTCATTTTTAAACGTTTTCGGAAAAGAAAAAAAAAATACCTGCACCTTACCATGACCTGGATGACTGAAAACCTTGAAATCAGCGTAGTTTTTGGCAGCCCTTTTTATTATTGTCTTGGTCTTTTGGACGAAAATACTCATAAGTCTTGGTCATATTTCAGTCATTTCAAAGCGTGTTGTCTTCATCTAGTTTTAGTCAACGAAATTTCATATAAATTTCGTCTAGCTTTAGTTGACAGTTACTCAAAATGTTTTTGTCTGTAAAATTCAAAAATTTTAGTCCAAAAATAAAGGTTTCCTACAATTTCGAATGAACATAGACGAGCACATATTGCAGCGTCTATAGGGACAATGCCAACTTTGTGATGATAATACATTATAAACAATTAAACCCACCTAGAACCCACGAATGTATGTAAAAGGAAAAAGTTGAGCATTTATAAGGAAGCTCGCCACGCTAGATGATGCTAATGCTAACGCAAATGCTATGCGAACGCAACGAGTTACATTTAGTGTGTGACGATCACTCAGCGCAGACCTTTAAAGGCTGAAGCAACATTGCTGATTCTCTCTTGCCAAGATTAGGAACCAAATTTCACCATGTGTTGCCAAACAAGCAAGATGGAGCGCCACCTAGCTTGAAACACATCTTTAACTCCGGTGAGGAGAGTGAGCGAGAGGCGCAGCACATCTCATGAGTGACACACCCCAAACAGTGCAAGCTGATATGTGCCATGTATATAATATGAAAATGTCACACATTGTGAACATATAATAGAAATTTTGTAGCATTTTCGTCTCGTTGTTGTCTCGTCAGACGAAAACTGCCATTCATCTCATAATGTTCAAGTCTCCCAAGCGAGGTTTTATCTCGTCATAGTCATTTAAAAAAATTGTTCGAAATATTTTCGTTATCGTCATTGTTGACGAAAACAACATTTGCTTGAAATACATTAACATTACAACAAAACTACTACATTGATCCCGAGCTACTTCGCGCTTAAAACTTCGCGCCCTCAGTCCATCGCGGATTTCTATTAAGTAAAAAAATAAAAAATAAAAAAATACGGATGAGCTCGCGAGCACTGGAGTTGCTTATAAAAGTTAACGATGATTGACAGACATTTAATTTATGATCTTGCCAGAGAAGGGAATTTCAAAGTGCCACATGCATCAATCATCATTTAACTTGTTAAACAGTTGCTGTGGCAACTCATTGTGTGTAAGTGAGCAGCTTGAGCGGATTTGAGTGGACTCACTCAATGAAGCATTAAATAAAGCCAAGCATTTTCCTGCTTTATTCTCGTTTAAATATAATTCCGCGGGAAAGTAATATGTTTAAAAAGTATCATAATTATTACAATCGAAGTGCTTATAAACCATTTATTAATATATGTGTTATAAGTTTTTTTTTTTTTTTTTTATTATACTTTGGGGGTAAAAAAGTGAAAAAATTGTCTTCTATGTATCTCTTTCCAATGCTAAATCTTAATACATAGATTGAACACACACACACACACGGTGCTCTTTCAGTTGTTTTTCCACTTATCGGGGCAGGTTCTGGTCCCCATTAACCGCGAAAAACGAGGGATCACTATATTCGGAAGCACATTCGCATTTTTTAAAGTCATATTTTACTTCAAGTTAAATGACAGACATACAGTGGTTAATTATGCTGCTAATGATAATTAGACTAATGATACAAAGTTATAGCTCTGGTTTGTCTGGAATTGGCTTTTAACTCTGCTACAGTATGTATTGGAAAAATGTTCATGTGTCAACCTGACAGACTACATGTTAAGTAGTTAAAGAAAAAAATGATATACTATACTGTATATATTTTCAAAATCTAACAGTGTTCATATCTCATTAATATGCTCATGGGTATTCTCAAGCTTTTCATACAAAATATCGCCATCGTAGGTCAGATACCTCGCATCTTCAAAACCATCCATTGCATTTATAAAGATAACAAAGAGTCTTAGAAAAAGGACAAAGAACCAAAAGCCAGCATTTAATTCTCTTATCCGAGTGATTTAAGGTAGCAGTATAATGTTAAATAACTGTAAATCCTTATCTTTGACTTTGTGGGTGCTTTATGGCACCTTCAACTGCAGTTCACAGACGGAATGTCCGTACCTTCTGCCGGATTCGCAATTTATGGCTTTATTACTCTTTGTAGAAAAAGAGAAGAGAAACATAATTGAAAGGAAGCCTAGGCCGGGACAGAGACTAGTCATCGCAGCGACATTTTTATGGCTTGCATTTTTTTATAGAGAAAAAAAGGACTAGATGCAATTTTCTGATGCGTTGGCGAGCACCTAGCATTAGCCTAGCGTGGAGTGTGCAGAGGTCATGAAGCGGCGAGGAGTCACGAGTTTGCGCTAGCACTCTCATATTTTTTCTTGCCCCCAGTGACAACAAGGCCATTGTTCCCTCACGATAAGGCTTCAGTGTGCACAGTAATGGGAATTAAGAAGGGGCATAAGTCACAGAGAAATTGGGTGACAGCAGATCAATAGATAGTGGCGAAGCCTCAGGGACCATTAGTGAAGAAGAGCCCCTTTGTCTGTGACGTGCTGGTGGGGAGAGTTAGCAGACGCTCGCCTGTGAATTAACTGTCCAAACTAAGAATACATCGAGCTCGTAAACAGAATTCGTTAGGCTTGATCCATGGGCTTCTTTTGAAAACACTAGCATGTCAATTTAAGGTCACAGCAAACCGCCTGTGTACAATATCGCCTATACATTGGCTGTTGTGCAACACGTTTGCATTTAGCATCTTTATTATCTAATTCGCTGCCATTGATGTTTAAGTTCATCAGTTGGAATCCCAGAGTTTAAGGCCACCGATTTTTGTTAGTTTGTTTTTCAGCTAGTAGGTGTACAAGCGGGTCTTGCAGCTGTAATGACAGTGTTGCATCGCTTTGGTTTTATGATTAGCACACTGTTTGAGTGGAAGAAAAATATTAGCGTGTGACTCAGCTTGTCACGTTAATTAATCAAGGAGGAAAATGCCAATCCTTGAATCTGCCAAAACCGTGTCAAAACTGATAGCTACACAAGGGGTAACAGATCAACCAAGATAAAACTTGTTTTGGGTGAAACCAAACCATACTCAACTGTTCATTATTGAAGGATAAAAAAACTTGAAACGCTAAATTTTTCTGGTAAAAGTGAAAATATTCTTTTAGGTAGGTTCGAAGCTTATATTGTCACGGAACAATACATTCTATAGACAAGTTTCCTGAGCAAAAAATGCTCCGAACTTCCAGTTTAGAAAGAACAACATGAATTGCGGTTGAAGTAAGCAGTGTGTTGACAAAGTTAAAACTGGAAAAAATCAAGCCAGAGGAACCCACGGAGTCTCCAAAAATGGATTCAGCACGACGTAGATGAGACGTAGATGAGATTGTATGAGTGTTCTTATCACTTCGTTGATAATTCGTGGACAAAATTATAACAACCTGCCAGCCTGTGTTGACGTGAGGTATAGATTGATACGCAGGCCACTTGAGTGACCAAAATCAGGTGAAATTACAAATATTACATTTGCCGAATGCAGAAGGGCTGACATGGATTTTGTTGATACAAGGAAACACTATAAGGTATGTACATATAAACAAAAACAGTATGTCATTCTTTTTTATTGCAGATATTGATCGCAATAAAACATTTGGAAAACATGATTCCAGTTCTTGTTTCATTTAAAATGATTGGTGCATATGCAAAATAGGTCAATAAATCACATTTAATAAAACTATTAGAAAAAATGTGACATCAGACAGCAGAGCTCCCGACATTACGGAGACCCTCGGCGGCATCCAGGAGGGCTTGCTCCCGCTGTCCTCAGTAATTCCAGCTCCAATAGCGTATCATAAAGTTGCTGCAGTTAAAAAGCTCGTGGTTGATTCTTGGCATCGGTCTGACGGTCCGCCGCGAGGTGAGCCACCGCCTCCAGCCCCAGCCTCTCGGTCGCCCCCCCCCCCGATAGAACGCACATAGTTGCTGTGAGACAAATCAACGCATCTTCCCTTGCCTAACAGCGTTTTCCACCTGTAAATAAACGAACAAAAAACTTATAACACTTGCATTTAGTGTTGACATAATTGTGCCATCTACACGTCCTGATTAGCAACAGGCTGGCAGCAGATACAGTAGTTGTAGTAAATAATATTAAAGATAGTCATAATTACAATCATCATCGTAATAACAATATCAAAGGCAACAAGTCCTTTCATGCGCAAGATTTTAGCTTAAGTATTTTTTGAGCACCGGTGTTACACATGAAAATGCAGGGATAGGACGAACATACCTTCCATAGCACAGCGGCAACATGGCTACAAAAACACCCGGTCTTTGTGGTAGCACGAGCTTGGTTCCACATCTGTCTTCATGAATATGTTGTCTTCGCCTGTCGTGATGATGGCAGATGGACGCAGTATTTCCAAAGGGATTTTGATGAGTAATGTTACTCCAGTTCCACTGTTGTTTTGGATGAAGAAATTCTAAAACGGAAGTTGCTTGCAGACATGCGAAAGTAAAGCGGAAGTACCTCGGAAATTTGTCTATTGGTTTAGAAAAATCAGTTGCAACCTAAACCACAACTACCGATCAATGTTCCCTTTTGCAATCGCACACTGCTTGCATATATTCAGCGCACAAGAAAATCTATGCAGCGCACGAAATAAAATTCAACAGAAACGTACTGTAGCGTCAATAGGACTACTATCTGTCAGCGCCGCAGTGATGTGTCAGCACGACACTCTATTGGTGCGTTCGATACGGCATTGCGACACTCCTATTGGTGCGTTCGACACGGCAACGCGACGCTCTCATTGGTGGAGAAAAGTGAGCTCGACTCCTGTACTGATTTACTGAAGCAACATTCCTCTGCCAATCATAGCAAGCGCTACAATATTAATTATTATCCGTTATATATAATTATCTATTTACACTGAAAACAAGGGAATTTAACTAGTTTTAAGGAGGTATGTTTTTACAGTGTAGCAGCTCAGACACAGAGAATAGGAATCTTGAGTGTCCTCATTGTCTAAACAGTTCTAAAGTTTGAGTTTAATATGCTGTACTGCCATTGTGGTTGTTCATTATGTTTTATTTATTAACTTACCCATGCCACAACTGGACCTTACCCAGTACTCAAGCAGGACTCTTCCTATGTTTAAAGCAGGACTCTCACATATAACATAGTACACAACTCATGAACAACGAGATCTTGGTCTTTTCATTTTAAGTAAGCCAAATTAATTAAACTAATGAAAAATGCTGCTGTATCATGAATGCTGCGTGGCTGTCGTACGCCTGGTGGGGCTCGCGTGCAGCAGGATGTGATAGGGTGCACTCAGGTGGGGGGTCCCGGTGCCGGGATTGGCGATGGGGCGGCGTAGGGTCGGTCGCCAACGGGCTTACACTCAAAAGTGATTCACACGATTACTGGGTTCTAGATCACAGAGCTGATTTGTGTACACTCTACCCTTTCAATCATTTAGCGTATACAGTTTCCCTGGTCAACAGGCACCCCACATTGTGTCAACCGGAAATACATCTAGCTGACGATAGCACCAATATATTAGTAGTTAGTCTAGACTATTAATGTATTTCTTGTTGTAATTTGTGTTTCTTCTCTTTCTTCTCTTGTGTTTCTTTTCTTCTGTTCCCCCATAAACCCTTCCTGTTCGCTGCTTTGTCATAATAAACGAGGTATGTTGAATGATCACAATGGGAGTATGTCAGACTCTCAATGTGAAACATTTAAACTGTTCAGACCATCCGGGCACTTAATCTTCCATTCTCCATGTCAAACAGCTGAACAGGACAGGTTTAAAAAAAAAAAAAAATGCTGCTGTAATTCCATTCTTTAAATAAGCAATGTAACTTGCTCTGATCCAAGGTTTTGAACAGGTGTGATACTGGTGTGTGGCCACCCTGAACACATCTGATGTTGCTCACCGTGGGCCGCAGTGTGCTCAGGGAGCTTGTGTGTCTGCTCAGACACATGAAAAATTTGAGGGAACATTACTACCGATACAAATAAAATATAGCTTCTGTTTGAGTTAAACAAAATTTAAAATATACAAAAGCTGAAATGTACATAACTTGAATTAATATTACACAGAATTGAGGGATGAGATACTTAACTCATTGGCCGGCTCTGACGGCAATGGACGTCAAAGCCATTTGAACTGACAGTTTTAACTTGCAGTTCAAATGGATTGGACGTCTGGACATGCATCATCAATGGCATACAACGGGTTCTATGATCGTTTAGGATGCTCAGTTACAAAAAAGTCACTTCAAACGAGTTTGTCTTTACAGTTACTGAGACTATTGTTTTCAAACCTTCTCTGAAGAACAGAAAACCTCTTCTTCGAATTTTCCTGCCAATCGCACAGTTTCTCATTCTCCTCTTTTATGACAACCGCGGCAAAACGAGTCGACTGAACATGCCCCGCAGGCGAGAGGGTGGAAACGCATTAGCGCTAATCTTAACGGCGCTCCGAGTGATTAGCCACAACATGTGACAACTCCGATAAAAGATTCCCTCCCGTTAAGTTCTTCGGGCAAATGCATATTGCGGCCATCGCGTCCAGACATTCGCTACTTCAATGCACAGATCTTGTGTTGTTGCCTTGCATTATTCCCGCCCTGTACACCCGGCGCCCGCCCCGCTGAGCAACGGGAACTTCAGATATTAATTAGTATATCGGTATGGCGGCTAGGCGTTTTCACTATTCATAAATTCCAAGCCAACGGGCTGCGATTAATTATAAATTATGTAAAAGGTTGCCATGAATCATTTAGGTCGAATGGGAATCTAAGCACATTGCATTTACACACTCGAGTACAAGCATGTTTAGTAGCTAATGGCAGGGAACATGTTATATTCATTGACTCATTGACTTCCACTGACGGAGAGAGACGTCCAATCTATTTGAACTGGGAGGGGCTGGCAGCGATCCCTTCAAGTTCAAATGGATTGAACGTCTATCTTGAAAAATTCGGTATAAATATGGATGGATTGTATTGCACCCTCGAAATGAAAACGAATAAGAGATCAAATGCTCGCCACAAGAAAAATGGGTGACATTCAAGTGTACGCAGTTGTATCATTTTGTACAGATATGTGTGAACGTCTTTTTTTCCCAACCCCCTCGTCACATTTTACCTCTTGTCAGGCTGATGCAGTGTCAGGAACAAGGAGTATATTTGGTTTGAAGAGGGCTGTCAAATCAAACTGTCAGGCGCCACTCTCTGATGGCGTCGTATCGTTCGCTGCTCCGTCAATCAACCAGAGAAGGGGAAAGAGGAGAGAGTTTAAAAGACTGATGCTTACGTGACATTTCATTTTCTGAGTGAAGAGTGTGACTGACGGCGCTCATCAGACCCGTGCCTTTAAAAACTTTTGACGCAACTGCTTTTATAATAAAGACGGGAGAGAACATGTGTGGGAGGTAATGGGGATGAAAGTGAGCCACCGCTGTGTTTAATCGAGGAGTTTAACAGAAAACGCACTCTAAGGAGCTGCATACAAATGTGGACTGAAGCACTGATTATTTTTGCAATTAATTGACTCATGGGCTCAAGTATTAATTATTCCTGTTAGATTGTGCTGGGCTTTACATATTAGCGGTAAATGTGAATTGACCCTATAAACAGAGAAAGCAGATGTTTGCAAATATTTAATTCGGATTAATTACAAAAATAATCATCTACTTCGATAAGGGACAGAAGATATCTGAGAATATTTCCTGATTCTATAATATATTTTGAAAAAACTAAAATGAGAATACAGTTATCCCTCATTTTTCACAGTTAATGGGGACCAGAACTCGCCGGGATAAGTGGATAACCGTGAAGTAGCACACCACCCCGAAAAAGAATTTTTTGTGTGTGTGTGTTCAGTGTATTCATTCAGATTCAGCATTGGAAAGAGATACGTATTAGACATGTTTTTTGACTTTTCCCCCCAAATTATATATATATATATACTGTGTACATATATATATCATGGGCGTAGGTTTGCAAATGGACGGTTGGGACAAAACACTACCAACTTTTCAGGATGCTCAAATTGTCCCCACCAACTTTTAACAACCTTATTTGGGTTATGTAATGACTTCAGTAATATAGGTCATTTATATTGTCTTCCATGTTTTAATTGTTGTAATTGACCCCACCCTTATTAAGTGAATTATTTTCATGTTTAGATTTACATATACATCTTTTCACCTGCTGAATTTGCAGGTCAATTTTCTCCTCCTAAACGCACATTTGATTGGCTTATGACTTGACCCTCACACACACACATTAGATATTCGAGATATGAGAAGTTTTTTTTCCAGCCAGCAGCAGCCACTGTTAGAAATGTAAAAAGACATCATTGTTTTGGAAGTGGGGAACACACCATTAATTTTGCTACTGTAGGTCCGACCTGCATCAGTGTTAGCATAACATTAAACTGTGTGAACTTGCTAACCTGCAAAAATCAAGTAGGAAGCTGCTTCGAGAGAAGTGTCCCTCTCTTTGTGTTTTATACTGTTAACATTAAATTGAGAAATGTAGTGAACTCTGCTGAAACTATGGAACTAGGAAAACGTTAGCAAGAAGCTGCTTAGAGAAAGAAGGGTGCTGCATAACCTCGTTCTAGCTCACACAATACAAAATACACACAGCAATCATAATTAATTATGTATATATATATATATATATATATATATATATATATATATTTTTTTTTTTTTTTTTTTTTAAGTATTTTTGGGGGGGCTGCCGTGAGCTTCCCACACTAGCTTTGCGATTGACTGGTCGATGGTGATCGACGTCATGTGTTCATATTCGTGAGAAATGTAGCCCTGGCCCCCATTCACCCAATCTGTTTGGTCTTATTAATGTCTCATCCCGGGCAAAAAGTGTACAGGCAGGTTATGCTGTAATATCGTCGAATGTTGAGACCAAACCTACGCCCTTGATATATATCACAGACAAGGCTGAAAAAGCGGTTTCTGCTCTTGCACCCCTCTTTAAAATAAAGTGGTGTATTTTAGCCAACGGTTGTGTTTGAGAGAACAATATGTCCATATGCTGCCATAGCAGTTTCGTGGCACATTAAGCCCCCGAACTATTCTTCATTTGTCTGTTTTACCCAGGAGACCCCCATTTAAAGACACCTTGCAACCGCTTTGGTTTCTACCCAGCTATGAAAAGAAGTAATTATATTTATTATTCGAAATGTCGATCATTTTTAGCTTTGAATCATTAACTGAGGTCTAATATTTAGTTAAAAAAAAAAAAAAAACGACTTTATAAAAATGATTCACTCGCATATTTTAAACTTTTAAACAAATTACGTCACAATTAAATAGTGTCTAAATAGGTCACAGATATCTGCCTCATAACTATCGCTTAATTTAATTTTTTCTTTTTGTTACTGTCACATTTTTCCCTATATTTTGGTGATAAATAATCGATCCAAACAAATAAAAATGGGGAAAAAAAACATTTAAAAGGGTAAATACAGTATATGAAAAAAAAATCTCGACCACTCCTTGATGTCTGCGATTTCTGCATCGCGACCCTTGTTGTATTACCGTGTTTCACCCATAAAATTCCCAACAAGTCCTGCTGTGTCTTGACACTCGGTGAGACATGTGACACTGAGTTTTGGGATCAAAACAAGGTAAGTACGGGATAATATCTTGTTAAAATCATGGTGTCTTTAATCATGCTCTCTCATGCTCTCACCTCGAGTTAGGAATTAGGGGTTTCATTTTTTTTTTTTTTTTTAAATGCTCTCCTGTTCAAAATGAGTCTTACCCCAGAAAAATTGGATTTTAACTTAAGTTTTCCAATGATGTATCACACATGCATATAGATGTATCACACATGCATATAGGACAATTTTGAATTTTGGCCAAAGTGGGGTCTCAGAGCGGAACTTCAAGTCACATGAGTGTTTTCTGCCATGTATATATTTATTAATAAATGTTTTTTAAGCTCTTCAAATGTAATAATTATGATGGTAAATGGTTTTAAACATGTTACAGTCCCGCTGAATTATTTTAAAACAAGAATAAAGTAGTAGAAAAATGCTTGACTTTATTAAATGCTTCATTGAGTGAGTCCATTCAAATTGCTCAAGCTGCTCGCTTACAATGAATTGCCACAGCAACTGTATAATAAGTGAAACGATGAGTGACGCATGCGGCGCTTTGAAGTTCGCGTCGCTGGCAAGATCAAACCCAAACATCTGTCAATGATCGTTAACTATAATAAACAACTCCAGTGCACTGCCTAACGAACAAAGAGCAGGGAGAAAGAGGGAGGGAGAGTGAGACTATGTGATTGGCTGGAGAGCTCATATGTATTTTCTTTTTTAATTGAAAAAAATATCCGCAACGGACTGAGGGCATGAAGTTTGAAGCGCAATGTAGCGCGGGATCACTGTGTTTACTTTTGGATTATTAAAAAGTGGCAAAAAAATACACAAAAATCCATATAAAATATATATTTTTAAATATACGTACGAGAATATGTAGTATTTAGAGGCTAAAAAAAAATCGGACAGCTATTAGGACAACAATGTCTCAAAAAGATTACTCATCCATCAAAATAGTTGTAGATAACTTGATAATCGATTAGTTCTTGATTAGTGGTTTCATTGTGTCAGCCTTAACGCACATCAAAATTGAACAAGTGCTTTGAAAAACACTCTAAACTTAATATTTGTAGTGTTCTTTAGGGGGTTGGAACATTGACGTTACGAGCTGGGTCACAGAACAAATAAACTTGCCATAGAAGGCCATCAAACATGATACAGTGAAGGGTGACACTTATCAAAGCAACAGAACGGTGCTGTCATAAAACCGAGGGTTTAACAGTACATAAAGCAGCCTATGAAATTTAATCAGAGCAACACTGTTCTGACATACCAGAACACTCCCCGGCATATGGCAGTGTTTTTCTTCACAGGGCAAGTCACAACAAGAGGTTAGGCACAGGAAAAGCGCTGCACCTCGGCATGCAGTTTGGACAACCTGCAGTAGCGTTAGAGAGCAACAAATTAGTGTCAGTTCTGACAAGATTTTTAGTCAAGTGTCATTCATAAGATGTTACATGTGGAAAATAACTTGTGAGGGAGACGGTTTGAAACTTAAAGATTCATTGTTGATATTGTGAGCTTGATTGACTTTTCTGAAATGGATAAACGTCATATAACAAGACACTCATTATGTTATGTGCTGTACATTCACACAAAGAGAACCCGAGCAAACAACTCACACCTGTGAGTAAATGTCTTCCAAACGTAGTCGCCGCAGCCTTCAGATTCAAACCCAGACTCTAAGGACTGTCATTATGATTTAAACCAATTATTTGTAAATCATGTATCCATGAATAAGAGCTCACGAGATGCCATCCTATGCCGTACACTTTTTTTGTCCTGAACAGTCAGACAACAGTGAGACGACACTGCCCTCTTCTGTTTAAAAGCCTATACTACATTAGATTACAAACGAGCACTTGTTTACAACATCACTGGTTTATGTGGAATGTTACGATATTTGAACATTATAAACGACGCTCTTAAAAAATATTGACTGTGTTAGTATTGTATTTAATCATCTTGCCACATCTTTAACATTACGCTCTTGGGCAATCATGTGACCGCGCATGACTCGATTTTTGAGGTTGCTAAGGACTGGAATTCAATCAGTGCAAGCAAAACAGAAGAGAAGAGAAGCTCCGGGCACACAGCATTGGTATGATTCTGATAATCAACGCTACTAATATGAAACACTTTCCTCCATTTTGCAAGTGCTTCTCCTATAGATTCACGCTTCTCCAAAGAATACTTGATAATAAAAAAAAAGAGATATGTCGTCATTTTTAAACATAGGCTCCTTTTTTTGAAGACTGGTTGTTTATAGACGATTCGTCAATGGTTAGTTTCTTTTTTTCGGTTAATAAATTAATACATCGTCAAAACAGAACAAATGAAGCCATTAAAATGAGCTTCGTCAGCTGTTTTCTTCACTAAGCATGCGTAATGCGATCAGTGAGTCAAGATATTTCAGTGGTACCAGGAAACAACGACGTCTTTAATCGTACGACCACATTTCCGGCCTTATGTGATGACGTAATTACAGCGAAGTGTTGCGAAGGTTGTATTCACTGTCATCGTTAACAAATTAGTAAGTAGACACCTTGCCATGGCCTTCCGGGACGTTTCGAAAGAAGCATTCATTGGGACTGTCACACTCGGAGTGATTTTTACTGCGGGATATGTGTTCGGTAGGACAGACCTTTTTGTGTGTGTTACTTCTTATCCCGAGATTACTACCACCATTAGCAAGGGACTTATTATATATGTCCGCACGTCTTATTTACTTTCGCTTGAAACTGATTTTTTTTTCTCTCCTAAAAATGTGAATAAGCTATGACTAATGAGTGATTCAGTACTTTTCACAATTATTTCCTGAATCTATATATTAAAGCAGTTTATACACAAAATAACAGCTCCTGTTGAAGATACACAGGTAGAGTGAATGGAGAATTGGCGATGACATGCTGTTTAGGGAGGACGTTCGCTTCAACTAGTTTTAGTAATTGAAAAAAACAAACATACTGAGAAAAAATTGACTAAAAAAAAAAAAAAAAATCCAATACAAAACTGCTGTATTTTAAGCCAAAAGAACTGTTGTGCTTGATAGAACAATGTGTGTATGCTGCCATAGCAGATTCGTAGCACATTAAACCCCAAAACTATTTTTAATTTGTCCGTTTTACCCTGGAGACCCCCGTTTACAGACGTCGCGCACCCGCTTTTGTTTCACCCAAGCCATAAAAAGAAGGTAAATATATTACTTGAAATGTGTCATTTTTAGCTTCGAATCATTGATGTCTATTAAAAATATATATATATTCACTCGCATATTTTAAACTTTTAAACAAATAACGTCAAAATGAAAAAAATTGTGTCTGCAAATAAGTCAGGGATATCGACCTAATAACTATCACTTATTTCTTACTGTCACATTTTCCCCAATATTTCAGATAATCGATCCATAGAAAAATTGAGGAGAAAAAAAACGTTTAAAAGGGTAAATATATTCAAATCTCGACCACTCCTTGATGTCTGCGAATTCTGCATTGCGACCCTCGTTATATTACCATGTTTCACCCATAAAATCCCCCCAAAATCTGGCTGTGGCCATTCACAGCCGTGTCTTGACGCTCGGGTGATATAATCTACATGGAGTTTTAGATCAAAAAGAGGTAAGTATGCGATAATATCTCGTTAAAATCATGGCGTCTTTAATTATGCTCTCACCTCCAGTTAGGGTTTTGCTGTTTAATTTTTTTTTTTTTTTTTTTTTTTTAATGCCCTTCTGTCAAAAATTTTTCTTTTCCCCCCCAAAAATTGAGATTTTAAACTTTACTATGATGTATCACACATGCATCTAGGACAATTTTGAAATTTGGCCAAATTGGGGGTCTCAGAGCGGAGCTTCAAGTCACCTGAGTGTTTTCGCCATATGCTTTCATTCATAAATGTCTTGAATTTCAAGTACAGGTAGTATTTTGTTTAATGGTGGAGGTTATACTGCTCTCTGGTGGCAGGGTTGGGTCTGGCTAGACTGGCGCTCCATAATGCTTCCATACAGGAGCAGACAGAGATCTCACATGGATAAATGATAGCTGCGTTCTGGTTTGGCCCACATAAGGCTGTAAGTTGCTTCAGCAAATACATGTTTGTGTATGCATTTGTAATTAAGTTTAGAGCAAGTTTGTAGAGTTACGCGTGAGAGATTTGCTATGAAAATTGTAAATACGGTAGTATTCATAGCATTTCAGCTAGCAGACTTTTGTGAAGCAAATTAGGCCAATTTAATCTACTAAATTTAAATATTGATCTGACTAGATGGACGTTTTAACACCAATTGTTCTGTGCCGTGTTTTTTTGTGTGTCGTTTTGAGCAGACGTTTACGTGTGTTAGAGCTTTACAAATTGTCAAATGTAAAAAGCTTCAAAAAGCAGAATTTCTTTGTTTACTGTCCGTCAAGATGAAACTTCGTTTAGTGAGGACAGAACAAGTCATCTTAATAAACAATAACAATTAAGTACCGTTTGTGGGGGGAAAAAAAAGACTGGAGACAAAATTGCGGACGAGACTCCTGCGTCGTAAGGTCAAAATCGCCACACACAAAACGAAAGAACATAATAAAGATACCAATAAAATGACTGTGTTAGAGAGTAACAAATAAGCATTTACTTTCACGAGCTGCGTATTATTAGCTATGGAAGGTGTGGTCTTAACAATGCAAATAATGACTATTCAAACATCAATAGGGTACAAAGCTCACTTGGTTTGTTGGCTATTTTCTATTTATTGTTGACTACAGGAAAGAAGAGACCTTTTAGAATGAACTGTGGAAAAAGTCACGGCAGTAACGGGGATAATAACCCACTGATGCAGTACATTCTGCGCCACTCCATGAGGGAACATCCTGCCTTGGCTAACCTCAGAGAGGTACGCATGCCAACTCTTAAATTTTCGGGCTGGTGTTTGCAAAGTTATTTTTTCTGGTTTCAGAAAACATTGGAGCATGACAGAAATGTAATGATGGTCTCCTGCGAACAGTCACAGTTCATGGCCAATTTGGCCAGACTGATCAAATCCAAGAAGGCCATCGAGATCGGTAATTTTTACAAAACATTTGTGAAAAGGTCACACACAAAAATGCTGACACTGGTATTAATTAAATTGTATTATTTGTATAAATAACCTGTTTTTTTTTTGTTGTTGTTTGTTTTGGTTTTGGTGCAGGAGTGTACACAGGCTACAACACACTAAGCATAGCATTAGCGTTGGCTGATGACGGCGTCATTGTGGCGTGTGACGTCAATGAGAAATATGCTAATGTTGGCAAACCCTTCTGGAAGGCGGTAACAATTTTTTTTATATTTACAATTTTTTTTTTTTTTTTTTTAACATTTTATTCATCAGCTGCCATTAACGACGAGAATGGATTGGGCGTCTATTGCCGTCAGTGGCACTGAAACCTGATTTGACCATTTTTACTTTACAGGCAGGAGTGGAAAAGAAAATTGATCTTCGCATTCAGCCAGCATTGACCACATTGGGTATGTTGCGACATACAACTTCACATATCAATTTTCTTAACCCCCCCCTCTTTTTTTTTAAATTTATTTATTTATTTTTTAGATGAGCTGTTGGCTGCCGGCGAGGCTGAAACGTTTGACTTTGTCTTCATCGATGCAGACAAAGTCAACTACGACGCCTACTATGAAAAGTCTTTACAACTTATCAGGAAAGGCGGCATCATCGCCATCGACAATGTAAGCATTCACGCGGAAATTTCTTCAACCCGAGTTGTCCTCCACGGGTTCGATTAACGTGTTTTTGTACATAGGTCCTTTGGGGCGGAAGCGTGCTAAACCCATCCCCGAATGACCTGTCCACGGTGGCCATCGACAAGCTGAACAAGAAGCTTCATAGAGACACTCGCATCAACCTCAGCATGCTCACAGTAGGAGATGGCCTAACGCTGGCTTTCAAGCTGTAGGTTGCAATAGGAAGTAAGGTGTCGACACTGCCAGGATGTTTGATGACTGACCTCACTGTGCATTTCCTCAAATATTGTCCAGCTGTGTCATTTACTCAATTGCAAAAAAAAATATGAGTGTTAAGGAAGCGGTTTGAAAGCCTTCAACTTCAAATTAAATAGCATCGATGAGTTAAAATGTACTGCACATTGAAGTAAAAATTGTACCAAAGTTTAAAAACAACACAATATGCTTATTATGTGAAGAATATACCTCATGTTGTATTACCTGCTTGACTGTGTTTAAAAAAAAAAAATTGGCCAACCCCGTAGTTTTCCATGAATTTTCCATTTGTCATGTCAATGTGACCAATTGGGGTAAGGCATTTTCTAGCATAGAGACTTGATTGAGGACAACCACAATTCCACATCAAAACAGTTTGAATTTTGTATGAATTTTAAATGACAAAAATTGTAATTATAAAGACACTTTTTTTCTATTTGTTGCCTGACTGGGGCAATGTTTTCTGACTCTTAATTTTCTGTGAATTGCTGGCTTTTGAAGCCAAACGCTAATGTGATTAAGGGTTATTTGAATAAATTTGAACTGACTATCATGCATTTAAACCTGGATTTTTTTCACCCCTCCCATACAAGTTTTAAAAAATGACACTGAGAAAGTACGACAAAAGTGGAAGAGCTTTAATTGATAAAGGTTGACTAGTGTGCAAAATATCAGCGCTGATGTACATTCTACGTCCCCGGTTTTCTGGATTGTCAACAAAGTTATTCGTGGACCCCCAAATAACACCCAACATTTTTAGGCCTCCATATGTTCTTTTGTTGATAATCAAAAAAGCACACTTTTAACTGCTTCCGGTGTCTTGTGTTCTTCTTACTTTTAATTTGGTTTGGGTGTTTTTTTTAGGAATGGAATTTCACAATGAATTCATTGTGAAGCAAGAGAAGACAAGTTTTTCTCTCCCTTTCTGTTATTTCATACATGATTAAAATACATTGTCTCTAAATGAAACCTCATGCTTCCAACTCCAACCCCAAGCCCAATTTGTGACCGCCAGCATTGATGTTTTTGCCATCCACCAGTGCGGACAATACGAGTTTCATACCTGCAATTGAGAACACTTTATAAGTCATTTTGAAATTACCTCGTTAGGTTAGGGGTTAGGGTTCACGACAATAGACTTCCAAACTATTCCAAACGGACTGGAAGTTTATCGCTGTGAGCCAAGGAGTTAAAAAGGGCAAATAAAATTAAAGAAAATAATTTTTTTCTCACCGGGCCTAAGAGTCTGACTGTATCCGATTCCAACCAAACTGGCATTGTTCACCTTAGCCTGAAGGAAGAGCATCAACAATTTTGATTATTATTTTATTGTAATTAATGAGTCATATTCCAATATATCATGTAATCCTTAATGTATTTTAACAAAACATACTAGAAATACGTAAGATTTATTTATTTGAAATCATGTAAAGGTTATTTATGTTATAATTAGGGCTGTCAAACTATTAAAATGTTTAATCGAGTTAATCACAGCTTAAAAATTAATTATAATTAACCGCAATTCAAACCATCTATAAAATATGCCATATTTTTCTGTAAATTATTGTTGGAATGGAAAGAAGACACAAGACTGATATATACATTCCACATACTGTACATAAGTACTGTATTTGTTTGTTATAACAATAAATCAACAAGATGGCATTAACATTAAGTTAAAGCAATCCATGGATGGAAAGACTTGTAGTTCTTAAAAGATAAATGTTAGTACAAGTTATAGAAATGTTATATTAAAACCCCTCTTATGTTTTCGTTTTAATTTGTAAAATTTTCAATCAAAAAATAAACAAGTAGCTCACCATTGTTGATGTCAATAATTACACGATGCTCATGATGCTGAAACCCATAAAATCAGTCGCAACAAAGCGCCAGCAGAGGGCGACAAAACCAAAAAAACAAGTAACAAGTGGACATGACACTGCTGTCATTTTAATCTGTTTGAGCGGGGGATGTGCATTAATTGCGTCAAATATTCTAACTTGATTTATTATAAAAACCGATAATTTTGACAGCCCTAGTTATAATAAAACTACAGAAAAAATTAATGTTCAGTCAATAATTAAGTTGAGGATATTATAAGATCAGCTTTTTTGGTTAAAAATTAGAAAATAAACTTACGTTTGTATTTTGAAAACAGCATTTATATGCATTCACATTTCCCTAAAACAGTTTATGAGTTTAATATACATTTACCTCTAATAAAATACAGGTAAAATGGATAAATACTGAATACAGGAAGAAAAAAAATGCAATACTAAATCAACAATACTGAAATACAATATCGAATACCATTTACTGTTAACATCATTAGCAAGTCATTTTTAACTTACCGTTATACCTAAAAATACTATTGTTTACCAAATGTTTTACAAAAAATACTTGAATTAACATAAATCTAACTTAATACATTACACTGATGACATTTACATAAAAATAGAACAAATGAATAGTGACTTCAATAAATATGGCACGATTGTACGACAGAAAACTGCCACGAAGGTAATGTTTCCTGCAGAGACTCACCGATATGGAGGCACTAGAGTCCAGCTGGTATTTGGCAGCGATGCCGAAGCGAGTTCCGTTGCTGCCCGCAGCCCACGCCAGACTGACGGCCGTCTCTAGCTGCTCGTTCACCTTCTGGTAGATGGAGCCCCCGAATTCGCAACCGTTGTTGCTGGGTAAACAAAATATGTCACTTGTGTTGAATCTGCGTCCACGGTCACTACAGATGTACCTCAGGGCTCCATCCCGGGGCCCCTTGTTTACCACTCATTGACTATTACAACTTTTGAGTGTTCTATTTTTGTCCTTAACTGCGCACGTACACATTTGTATGTAGTTGGAAGTCTCCCGTCTTGTATCCGATGGCAAAGTTACTTTGGAGCATCCTGGACTTGGCCGAGTCGAAGCTCATCTGGTAGCCGGCCAGCCAGCCTTCGTAGCCCGCCACAGCTGCGCCGTGAATAGTGGGCCCCGCAAAGTCCAGGTCCACGTCTACTCCGGCGTGCAGGTATTCCCGCTTGTAGGCCGTCTTGATTTTGCCACTCTTTTTTCTGTGGGAAATAATCATTTTTTTTTACCTTCCCATTGCCACAGCCTATTTTCAAAATGGAAGACAATGAATGGATGTACCCAGTGTTCGGTGAAAACGTAGTGTCGAAATTCAGTTTCAGGCCTTTGGTGATCTTAAAAAAAAAAAAAAAAAAGACTGCATTATTGTGATGTCGGGCCGGCAATTTTCCATTTTAAAAGCTTATATCAACAACATTCCAAGATGTACATATATTTTTACCTTATCCTCGATGCATATTTCTGTGCCGAGCGTGTTCTCGGTGGTCCACTTCTCCGTGAAGGTCAGGCCGTGCTCAGCCCACTTGTACTTGGTCTCCAGAGTTCCTGTCACCTTGCTGGTGTCCACGTTTGACGAGCCGCTTGTTTTGAACTCCTAAAATGGACACATATCAATGTCCATTCCCAATGTCACTTACACACAGCATAACTCAAGCCCAACTGCTATTAAGGTATCATTTCACTGATTTTCAATTAGATCTTTTTTGCAGCCTTCTATCTTTAAAATAGTTCCAGGTAACCCCTGAACTCACCACTCCACTTGATGACTTTGTTTTGACGTCGAGTTTGACCAGACCGAAACCTACAAGAACAGTGGTACTGAGTGGATTTCGGTCTTGAATAGTAATTTTGGAAAAAGAAACAGATAAATGTAAACTTGGAATTACCATATCCTTTGTTGAAGATGTCCTTTGCAGACTTTCCAAGATCTGCATATGGCGGAGGGATTGCCATCTTACCTGCTTAAACACAAATATACTAGGGCTGTCAAAATTATCGCGTTAACGGGCGCTAATTGATTTTTTAAAAAGTAATCACGTTAAATATTTGACGCATTTAACGCACATGCCCCGCTCAAACAGATTAAAATGACAGAAAAGTGTCATGTCCATTTGTTACTTGTTAATTTTTCTTAGTAAATATGATTTTTTTTTTTTGGGGGGGGGGGGGGGGGTTGGTTTTTTTACAGTTCTGTTTCACAGTTCATTTTTTGAAGTAGTTAAGGGTGGGGGAGAACCCTGTCAGTATGCAGGAGCGGGAAAAAAATAATTTGTTTGGAACAAAAATGGCCACTTGATGAAAATGAATAAATTCCATTTACCAATTGCCCACACCTGTTTGCTTGTATAGTGTACAGGCTCCCTCTAGTGGTACAAAAAAGACTGACTTTATGACTGCAATGAATTTACATTAACTTTCAAATTTTACACATTTGAAATTAATATTGTGGCTAATTGTTGGCTTTGTTCCCAAACATTTGCTTAGGTGCAATTTTTATCTTAATTGCATCACAATTTAGCAGAATCATTAAGCATTTTTCCCTATATCCAGGTGCCTTGGTATATGTTTAATTAACGCCTAATGCTACAGTGGTTTGTAATATTAAATATAGTCTAGCTATAAAACAACTTGCTCAACATCTACTAGTTTTTTTCCCCCAGTTATTTGTAATGGTTAAATTGATTGACAAAGAAAAAAATAGAAAAAAGGTTTGATAAGCGGTGGCTGCAGATCATTTATGAATTGTAAAAGGTTGCGTGTAGGCTAGCGAGGGGCGTTTTCCAGAAAGCAAATAGGACGCTCGAGACTTTTTTTCTTAAACGGAACTTATCGCAATACTTGGAGAGGGTGGAGTCGAACAAATAGTAGTTATTTAACTCACCAACTGGTTTTTATGGATGCCAAGGTCGCCTTCGACTTGAGTATGGAGAACGGGCAAAGTGTGAAGTCGCCGGCCGGCTAGTAACTGGACGCTATTGTGGTTTGTGGAGGAGACACGGCTGACCTCGGAAATGTCAGGCCCCTAAGCTGCCCGTGTTCTGCCAGACTGAAAGTAAATTAAAACTCGTTAGGAAAATTGTTATTATCCACTACCTATCGGATTCCTTTTGTTCCATTCAACAAGTGGCGCCTTCTAAAGATTTCCACATTTCCTGTCATAGTTTTAACCCCAAATGTGTATTTCTTACGAATTATACACAGGCATAATCAGAATGCCTCTAATTCACTATGGTAACGGGGGTAGCCCATATTAAATTTTAGTTTGCTATTAAAATTTGAGAACGAAATGCTTTACTTACAAACCACAAATATATATCCGTCTCTTAAATCGCCTGTTTATTCCTTCAAAAATGCAACTGTGGTCTGTATCAGCCGATAATGGAGGCATACGGAGTTTGCTCACAATTTAAAACATTCCTAAATTACATGTTGCTGGCATGTCTATGGCATGCCGTCTTTAAATTACTCCAAAGGATAAAGAATACTGTACTTAGGTTTTCTATGGTTGAACTAGCACAAGCGTCGACCAGTCTCAGACAATGAATTATCCCCCACCACCAACTCTTATCAAATAATCATGTTACACTTACCACTTAAGAACGGTACATATTTCCTGCTTTTAAATGTCCACAAATTTATATACAAATATTAAAAATTCAATTTTCCACAATACTTCCATTTAATGTTCATGAATTAAGGTGTGAAACCACAAGTGCGGCTTGGTACTTTTTTTCTACTTTTTTTTTTATTTTTTAAACATATCACGGAAACAAATGCCAACAGAAAAATCATAACACAAAAGGGGGAAAAAAGCATGTCGCCATTTTGAGCAACTGTAAACATTAGTCTCTTGTGCGCAGATCCAAACTCAAAACAGACAAACAAAAAAACACGATAATGAATAAATTAACATACATTTGAGAGACACCCCCATAAAACAACTCAGTAACATTTTGTTGGCATTAATACTAAATGTCAGGGGTGTGAACCTGCAACATGTGGACAACATATGGCTCCACCAGAACATTTGATCTGGTCCACTGTGCAATTCTTACGAAAAACACACAAATAAATGCCGCTCTTTACTTTCCATCAATTTGCATCCGGAAACACGATACATTTTCAACATAAAACACTAACGTCTTACCTCAATTACAATCCATTGTGTGGCATAACACTGTATTCTCCGGTTGCAAAGTAGTACGGCCCTTTGTAGGAAAATGCCCTAGACTTATTTTTATTGATTTACTTTTCTACACAAGGAAACTATGGCAAAGAGCAAGGTTATTGGCAAATGGACTCATACTTAAGACAAAAGGGACACGTGTAATTTTGGCGGCTTCTTACTCGCAATCAAACCACTAGTAAAAGGCTGTCTGCAAAAGTTCATTCGGACGGATGTCGGCTCTCTCTACCCGATGATTAATTTGAGGATGGCGGGTCGCGAGAAGGGCCAGCAATACTCGTTGGGCACGGGCCCGTTGACGTTGCACTCAAAGAAGGAAAACATGGGGAACCAGATGCGCGCCCGGCGGCTCTGCTGGTAGGCGCGCGTGTTGGCTAGCGTGTGGTAGTAGAGGAAGAGGCGTGTGGTGATGTAGAAGGCGATGAAGACGTCAATGGAGTAGTGCTCGTGCGCCGCAAGGATGAAGAAGATGCCGAATAAGTTGAGCACCCATGACAGAGTGTGGATACAGTGCCAACTGCGTGGCGTGTCTGGTCAAAGACAAACAGGAGTACATATATGGGGCGCCATTTGTAAAGCAGTACATGCTAAAAATTACTAACTCATTTTCTCACATTTAGCGCCACACAGTGTTTAAAATGGTTTGAAATTTTTAGAGTCACTTTTTTTTTTTTTTTTGCACATTTACAACGCAATTTAGCAACTTAAATATTTAGTTTATAATAAGAAGTTTTAGACCTGACTGTTTAAATCCAGAACTAAATATTTAATTTTAATAATACATTTATATCCTATAACCTAAATGTTAAATCTGGAAACGGTTGGAACTAAATAATTAGCTTAATATGCAAATTCACGTGACTGGAGACCGGAAGTAACAAAATAAAAGCTGGAGCAACTCAAGACTGTCTGTTTACGCTGATTAAAAATGAATAAAACCTACTCAATGGTGGCAGTCGCAGTCGATCGGCTCTTGGACATGAGTCATTGTGATTATAACAATATATAGTTAAAATTAAAGATTGCCCGATCGATCGGCATCCGATCACGTCATTTTCATAGTATCGGAATTGGCAAAAAAATATCGGACATGCCTTTTTTAATATCTATATATTTTTTAATTAAATCGTTTTCTAATTATATTTAATTAACATTACAGACAAAATGTCTTACACTCATCCAGAGTCTTTAGTTTTGGCTTAAAGTAGGGCTATCAAATTTATTGCGTTAACGGCGGTAATTAATTTTTAAAAAATTAATCACGTTATAATATTTAACGCAATTAACGCATGCGCTGCACGACCCACTCACACATTGTCGCGTTTAATCTATAATGGCGCCGTTTTACCTATATATAGAGCTAATAGGCAGCGTAAAATGAGTAGAATGAATTTTGACAGTCTTTGGAGCCTTTTTTAATTGGCTAAAGCCTTAAAATCTCTCTCTCAACAATTAGAAATATCGTGGGAAGCAATGTGGGGAAGAAAGGTAGCAGTTGATCTTTTTCTTAACACCCTATGATATTTCCCAACGCAGAGAAGATATATCAGTTGGTGCCACTACGCAGCCATGGTTGCACTTACCATCATGCATTTGGGCAGAACAGTTAAATGGCTACAGTATCATTTACTGAAAGCTCAACAAATACACTAGATGGCAATATTTAGTCACAATATACAAAGTCACATTTATTCTTTAAGAATTACAAGTCTTTCTATCCGTGGATCCCTCTCACAGAAAGAATGTTAATAATGTAAATGCCATCTTGAGGATTTATTGTCATAATAAACAAATACAGTACTTATGTACTGTATGTTGAATGCATATATTCGTCCGAGTTTTATTCATTTTTTTCTTAATGCATTGCCAAAATGTATATGATCGGGAAAAATTATCGAGAATGATTGCAATTGAATCAGGAGCAAAAAAAAAAAGTAATCGGATCGGGACATATCGGGATCGGCAGATACTCAAACTAAAATGATCGGGATCGGATCGGGAGCAAAAAAACATGATCGGAACAACCCTAGTTAAAATACACATTTAGGCGAAACTATTAAAAGAGTATTTTGTGTGCGCCAGCTTTTATTTTGTTACTTACGGTCTCCAATCATGTGAATTTGCATATTAAGCTAAATATTTAGTTCCAACCGTTTCCAGCTTTAACATTTAGGATGCAGGACATAAATTTAAGATTTAAATTAAATATTTAGTTCTGGATTTAAACAATCAGGTCCAAAACTTCTTATTAAAAAAAAATATTTAAGTTGCTAAATAATGTTTTGAATGTGCAAAAAAAGGTGACTAAAAATTTTATACCACATTTTAAACACTGTGTGGTGCTAAATGTGAGAAAATGTCATAATTTTCAGCATGTACTGCTTTACAACTGGCGCCCCATACGCATATATACTCGAATGCAACCTCGATGTTAAAAAATAAACTTCTTCAGTATGGATGAAGTGATTGCGGCGATGAAGCCACACAACTCACATTCGGTGACAAAGAAGTTGAGCAAAGTGATGATGACTGTGTGCCCGCTGAACATGTAGTCGCCGCACGTGTGCACGCCTGTCAGCGTCATGCCGAAGCCGCTCCAGATGGCCACGGCACGCTGCAGCTTAGCCCACTTATCGCCATACTTCTGTACATCAAAAACCAAATCACAGTTATTATTGTACCACAAATGACTGAGTCATCGCCACCAGACGTTACTTTTCCGGTGCACTGCAGGTGTTGTCCCGGAACGGACAGGGAAGTGACGAACATAGTGACGCAGCGGAGCATGAACACCGTACCCATGAGGCTGCACATGCGGCGAAGGAGAATGGACCTAAAACCAGAAAATGTCAGATGTTGGAACTTGTTGGCGAAGCGTGAGTAGATGTTAGGGTTGCTATAATAAATTGGACATCTACAGCTGTCAATGGCAGCCAATGAGTTAACCCTTTAAGGTCTGGGCCTATTTTGTCTGATTTTGCATGCCTTTGAAGTTGCCTTTATATTTCAAAGAAAGAATTGTTTACAATGGCCTGGTTTGGTCCCTTTTTTTGTGACACCTTGAACTTCATGTCCAAACTGTTGTTTCCTTCACTTTTGGGCCCAAAAAGACCACAAATTCCAAAATCGTTTTGTCAAAATTTTTAATATTGATGTCCAATTGACAACCAAACATGCGTAACGAACCGTTTTGAAACTTTGTAATATTTATTCAACATGTTATGATGAAAATTCAACCCAAAAAATTTTGAATAAATAGTCTTATATTTGACAATTCAACATAAACAACAGGTATAGCCATAGGCGTTTTTTGCCTTTATACATGCTCTAGTCAAAACAGGTTATATACAGCAGACCAAACAGTGAAGAACAGTGAAAAAATATATACCATCTAACACAAAAAGTGTTTAGAGGCCATCTCTTTATGAGTTTAGGTATTGCGGCCCATCACCTGATGAAAACTATGTACACACAATCAAGCTTCTTGAACACACATTTATATACACAAATTGAGAAGACTGATTGTGGGGAAAAAAATATATATATATATATAACATTGGGGGAAAAAGTATTTTCAAAAATATTTACAATAAACAAGTTAAAAAATGTTCAGGCATGCCACTCCGAAAAGCAGTTTCGTCCTGGAATTAGACATAGGGCGACATCACACAGCCCACACTTCCATGGGGTGTCGGTCCTCTTTCCACCCTTCCATTTTCATTTCACTTTACTTTTATTTTCACTATAAATGTACATGAAAAAAGTCAGTATTTATGAAAATAATAAAGTATAAAATAATAATATATACAGCAATAAATAATAATGGAAATCTATATGTATGACAATAGAAAGAATACCATAGCTGAATATGTGCTACATCCCTAATCTTCATATAGAAAGAAGAACACCACAAATTATAAATTCCTGCCTGGGATACACACAGTGCACTTACGACTTTGATCTGATATGCACATTATTATATAGACAAACACATACTTATATTGCATCAAAATTAACTTTGTCTTGCAATATCAAAAGAAACTTTCAAAAGAAACTTTTTCAGCATAAAAAAAAAAAAAGCGAGTTGGCTTACCTCCGCTCGTCGATGGCATCACCCACGTGTTCAAATCCATCACTATCTTCACTCGAGGACTCTTCCGAAGAAGACGATGACGACGAATTTGGACCATCCTCTTCCTCAAGTTGATCAAAAAGCACAATTGCTTGCGCTAAATTTAGTTTTCCGTTCATTCTCAAAGTCACACAAAGTCGCTGCTCGATCCAAACAGCCGTCGCTCGTCACCTCGCTGCTTCAGAACACTCCTCCCTCTCGTTCGGTGGAACCTCGCACGGCAGTTATATTTATAAAAAAAAAAAAGACGCATTTTGTGCTTCCACTGTGACTTCGAAAGGGTTCGTTTGATTTGTGTTTTTTTTCATGGAGCTTCCGTTTTGAAAAAGGACAAGAAATGATGGAAATATAGACATAAACAAATGATCCATGCAGCGTTTTAATGTTTTTTTGAGAGGACAATAAAACTATAAAACTTAAATGACAATATCTCACGTTTTAGTTGGTCGATTGACTTCAAATAATAACGAGAGTAAACCGCAACTTCCGCACTTTAAAACGAGACCAACCAACGGCATGTGGGTGACGTAATTAAAACGTGAGGGCGCTTCAAAGACGACGTGCGCTGAGGACGCGCCGGCGCGTCCTTCGACTCTCAAGGGTTAAATACCAAATTAATCAGTCAGCTTTAATTGAAGACTACATAAATCAAATAATAACAACAGTTTTTGTACCTTCTGTTAAATAAATTGTTTTTTTTAACAAATAAAAATAATTTAAAAAAATGTTCATTACAAGGGCGTAGGTTTGGTCTCAACATTGGTAGGGACGATATAACAGCATAACCTGCATGTACGCTTTTTGCTGGGGATGGGACATTTATAAGACCAAACAGATTATTGAACGTGTGTCGGGGTCACATTTCTCAAGAATATGAACCTAATTAATTGATAGGCAAAATGATCAAAGGAATTTTAGAATTTTAGACCATTCTTCTTTGGCCAACTGCTCCAGGTCTCTGAGATTTGAAGGGTGCCTTCTCCAAACTGCCATTTTCAGATCTCTCCACAGGTGCTCTGTGTGATTCAGGTCTGGACTCATTGCTGGCCACTTTTGAAGTGTCCAGTGGTTTCTCTCAGACCATTTTCTAGTAATTTTTGAAGTGTGTTTTGGGTCACTATCCTGCTGGAAGACCCATGACATCTGAGGAACACAGCTTTCTCACATGGGGCCTATATTATGCTGCAATTTTTTTTTGGTAGTCTTCAGACTTCATAACCCCATGCACACGGTCAAGCAGTCCAGTGCCAGAGGTAGCAGAGCAACCCCAAAACATCAGGGAACCTCCGCCATGTTTGAATTTGGAGACCGTGTTCTTTTCTTTGAAGGCCTCATTTTTTTTTTCTTGTAAAGTCTATGTTGATGCCTTTTCCCAAAAAAGCTCTACTTTTGTCTCATCTGACCAGAGAACATTCTTCCAAAACAGTTTTGACTTTCACAGGTAAGTTTTGGCAAACTCCAGCCTGACTTGTTTATGTCTTTGGGTCAGAAGTGGGGTCTTCCTAGGTATCCTACCGTAGCGTCCCTTTTAATTCAGATGCCGACAGATAGTACGGGTTGACACTGTTGTCCCCTTGGACTGCAGGACAGCTTGAACTTGTTTGGATGTTAGTCAAGGTTCTTTATCCACCATCTGCACAATCTTTCGTTGAAATCTCTTGTCAATTTTTCTTTTCCGTCCACATTTAGGGAGATTAGCCACAGTGCCATGGGCTTTACACTTATTGATGGCACTGTGCATGGTAGACACTACAGGTGCACGATAATTATCGGTCCAATAATAGGAATTATGATATCATCCCAATAAATCCGGTAACAAAATATGTTATCGGGCATATTAATAATATTTTTTTCACAGTGTCGAATGGGGATGTGTGCATTTGTTTCCACTCCCGTTATGCCAGTATTCAAAGTTTTGTTACTATTCTAGAGGCCGTATTTTTCCTTCACTGAGTTATAAACCGTACTATGGCAATTAGCAAATGTTTGCATTTTACAGTGTTATGTTTACAATTTGTTGAGAGGCCTTTTGGTTACTGATAGGCTTGCTGTTCTATAATTGCCAGGTTAAGAAAGTTGTTTCATGGACCAAGATGACAAAAGTCTCCTCTCCTGTTGCACCAAATGTTTTATCTGCTGACAAAGCACAATACCTGTTGGGTTTATGTTTGTTAGTTTCAGATCAGTGCTAATTGTTCAGGGGAACACATCGTCAATGATATTGACTGATTGATGGTGATTGACTCAAATTATATTTATTTGAAAAAATTAATATGGGCACTTTATCTGAAGTCAAAACTATTCTTGTCTTTCTTTTGTTCATTATAATAATGTTCATGTCATCATGACAATTCTGGTTCGGTCAAAGGCAAAATCTATGCTGAATCAACCAATAGAATTTTTGACCTACAGGTGTTCAAAAAGTCAGGTGAATATACATTGAAAAATTATATTTATATATTATCGGTTATCGTATCGGTATCGGCCTTGAGGAGCAGGAAATGATCGATATCGGTTTCAAAAAATGGATATCGTGCACCCCTGGTAGATACAGGAACATTCAGGTCTTTGGAGATGAATTGAGATTGCCCATGCTTCCTCACAATTTTGTTTCTCAAATCCTCAGACAGTTCTTTGGTCTTCTTTCTTTTCTCCATGGTCAGTGTGGTACACACAAGGACACAGGACCGAAGTTAAGTCAACTTTAATCCATTTTAAGTGGCTGCAAGTGTGATTTAGTTATTGCCACCACCTGTTATGTGCCACAGGTAAGTAACAGGTGCTGTTAATTACACAAATTAGAGAAGCATCACTTGATTTTTCAAGCGGTGCCAATACTTTTGTCCGGCCCATTTTTGGAGTTTTGTGCAAAATGATAATGATTTATTTTTTCATTCTCTTTTGTGTTTTTTCATTGCAAGCAAAATAAATGAAGATATTACTACCAAAGCATTTGTAATTGCAATCAGTTTCTGGGAGAAAATGAGCATTTTCTGACAGAATTGCAGGGGTGCCAATACTTTTGGCCAGCACTTTAAAGTGCCTGTGACACGAAAAAGCATGTTTATTTCATAATACACACGGTATTTTATGCCCCTGAATGATATGGACCGCTTGGATGTGTGTGGAAGCGATCGCTATATTTATTTAGTTTTTTGAATCCCGCGCCATGAAAATGAGTGACTTCCGGCTTCGGTCTTGCATTGAGGAGGAGGGCGCTGTGACGTGTACGGTAGAAGACGTTCTCTTCACTATACAGTGTACTGTTGTGTATGAGGACGAAGGATTCAGCTGATTTTGCGGATTAATACTTTTATTTTTTGCATCACGCCAGCCAAACGGCTGCAGAACAATCATTCTGTATGCGGGAGAGGCGTATGCGCCTTTTTGGAGTTTCAAAAGGTTCCCATTAACCGTGGATATTTACTGTGGGACCATTGGACTTACAAGGAAGTGAGTAAACATCTTGTTTTGTATTATGTCAAATACGAATACAGTGATTACAAAGTAAACACTATAAAATTCCTTTAAATAAAGGACTACTTACGTTTGATCATTGATAGGCATGTAAAAAGCTATCCTCATGCTCATTAGCAGTTAGCTGTTAGCACGTTAGCTACACAACAACTCCAGCCACCCTCCTCCAGGGAACGAACTGTAAATTGCTCTCCGCCGGGCGGTTTGCCGATCCGCAAAGAAACTCGACAACCGGGTCGTCATGTCAAATAATCCAGGCTAGTTATGTGTGATTTTCCACTTCGAAGACTTTGAAACATCCCTCGGTTCAGGTTAGCATGTCGGCTAGCTGTCACTCCTTCTGGTCTGTTTACATTCTCCGAAGCCGGGGAAGGGAAATTACATATGTCCGATTTAGGTGTCATAAAATATCGTTCGGGAGGTGTGACAGTAAAGGTGAAGTCAACTGTTTTGACCATTATGGAGTAATTTTGCCATTTCGTCTTGAATAAATGGATTTTTATTATTTTATATTCCATTTAGCACAAGATTGTTATTTGTCATGACCATGCCATTTATTTAGCAATTGGGGAAAGTACTTGGGTAAAAAGAATATCCTGTAAAAATATTGAAGTAAAGAGACAGAAACAATGACATTTTGCCGCTCTCTTCGTCGCGTTTTCCTCATTGTGAATAGTTCCCCCTCGACGGGCTGACTGGTCCTTCTCAAGCCATTTATATAGCTATTGGGGAAAAATACTTGGATAAAAAGAATATCCTGTAAAAATATTGGGAGTAGAGAGACTGAAACAATGACATTTTGCAGCTCTCTTCGTCGCGTTTTCCTCGTTCTGAACAATTCCCCCTCAATGGGCTGAATAGTAAAACCGATTAGCCTAGTCTACCGCTGACGTCATCCACCTGTTGGGGGCGCTAAAGCCCCATAATGGTAGGCGTGGCTAACCGGCAGATTAAAAGACTAATTTCTCATCATCTGCGCTTTGCTAAATTGTTGTATATAGTCGAATCGTCTCAAAATATGATTCTAATTCACATAATAATGCCATTTAAGACTTTTTTTCTGGTGTCATATGCTCTTTAAGTAATTTGAACTATGAATTGACTATAAAAATAGTTGTCGATTGCTTTGAGAATTGGTTAATTCATAGCCCTCATAAATGTACAATACCTATGTTTGTGCAGCAGTAGAACCAGCAGCCAGATGATACACAGGATGACGCCGCACGCCTCCGCCATGGCGAAAGCCCATGGGATTCGAGGCATACTGCGGACAAAAAATAAATAAATCATCATATATAAAGTCCAACGTCATTTTCACCTGAATCGAGGTCTGAGCCACCTACTTGTCCAGGACAATGTCGGGGAGAGGCGGGTAGGTGGCCATGTCGGGGACCTTTTCATGCACGATGACCATGACGAAGGAGGTGACGCCAAACACCAAGACCACATAGACTGAACTCAGCGCAGTCTTCCAGAACTCCGGATCCAACCGTCGCGTCTGCTGCTTGTATTTGCCGTTGGTGTACTTCTGGTACTCCTCCCCGACAGGTGCTTTGTCGGCGCCGTCGCAGTCCCGCGCAACCTCGCCGTTGCAGAACCAGTCACCCGAACCAGTGGGGGAGTGCCCGTCAAACGGCAGACCCAGCTCCTCCAGCACATCCAGGTTCTGCTTCTGAAGCTTGCGAATGGACGCCATGAGACGCTTGATGTCGCCCAACACTTTGAGCTGTAGGGGAGGCGAACGCAGGTCGTACTCGCTGAGGGCCAGCAGGCTGCTGCCGTCCAACCGGTGCTCATGGCACAGCAGGCCCACATAGTCGCAGAAGCCCTCATCCTTCAACCATTTGGCCACGTGCTTGGGCGTCCAGTCTCGGACACTTGGCGGGCTCATTTCGCCAGCTGGAAAACAACAAGTTGCGAAATTCAGGTTTCAAAAATAACCAGAATGCAAGACTAGGCTGTTAATTAATTGGCAACCATTCAAGGTAGAGGATGTCCAATCCTTCCAGTTCATATGGATTGGACGTCTACTGCCAACAATGGCTTTGATTGAATTAATCAGTGTTACCACTAGGCCTGTCGCGATAACAAATTTTAGTGTGCGATAGTTTATCTCATAAATTATTGCGATATGCGATATTATTGCGTCCCCCAATTTTTTTTTAAACCAATTTACAATAACACAGTGAGAATACAGTATATACTAATAGATCAAGTACACCCATTTAAACGCAATAAATATTTACTCTTAAATTCAAAAATACTTTTTAAGAAATCACAACTAAAAACAATAGACCATGCCTCTTAAGTAAAAGACGACAATATTAATACCGCACAGAAACACAGAATAAATAAAATAAAAAATAAATAAATAAATAAAATTGCACTTAATAACTTAAGCATTCAGGCAAATGAAAACTTTTCCCCTCATAGCTTCTGCACTGGTGTTCCATAGGGATGCAACGATACAGTTAAGTCACGGTTCGGTACGATTTTCGATACGGGGGACACAATTTTCGATCCGATTCAATATATTTAATGCTCTGGAAAAAAAATAACACTTATACTTTTTGTTTCTTTTGTTTTTGGTTTTTGTTTTGCTTACGAGCAAAAATTAAATTGCCATCATATAAACATGCATTTTAGTGCATAATGTTTATGTGCTTACTTCTTACTGATCTGAAAAAAATTTGTATAAAAGCGCTAAGAACAATCTTTACTGTTTATAAAGTGAGGCGGGGCACACTGTTGATTGCTACAGCTCTCTTAGCAGCTAGGTTTACGACATGAGCAAGACATCCGATTTGTGGTCCGAATCCATCTGTGTCACGTACTGAATGAACAATATTTGCAACATTATCTATAGTCACTGGTATGGATTGATTTGGCCTTTTTAACATCCATTCAGTCATGACAGTTTAGAATTCATTGATGTAGTATATGGACTGCGTGTCCCATAATCACTCTGGGCTCACGTAGCCAATTGGCATGGGACGTAGCACATTTAGCTTGCTATTTCATGATATCTAGTTTGTGCGCGCATTAAAAAAGTTGACAAACGCCGCTGAAGTCACATCTGCTCATTACTGCACAACACCAGCATATGACAATCGACGTTCATAAACAGGACGAGTTTGAAGCACAGCGCTCTTAATTTGCCACTCAATGTTCATCATGTCCATTCAGCTGTCCGCTGTCAAAGCGAGGTTGTTCGTAGCAGCCAAGTCAGTAACAATGTTTTGGCGGATTCTGTTGTAAATATCCGGCGTTGTGCCAAAAAATAGCCGCGCCGCATGAAATGTCAACCCTGACGGGAACGCCCACACGTCAACAACACCGGCGCGGCGGAGATGGTCCGCAGTCAATCTGGAGCAATGACGCGGCTGGTATACGTTGAACAATAGGATATAATGGGAACGATTGGCTCTGGCGCTATTTTGCCAGACCTCGAACGAAGATGCATTTTGCGCAGTTGGTAACAAGGAATCCAAACTTTTACAAGCACGTCTGCCGCACGCACGCACGCAAGTGCACGCGAGGTGATAAATCGCAGTGGAAAAATTACCGCCTTCATTTTTATTTATCGTGCGATAAATGGAATTATTGCATGTTCCGACAGGCTTAGGTACTACCATGGCCGTAGATTTGGTCTCAACATTGGTAGGGACGCTATAACAGCATAACCTGCATATACACTTTTTTGCTGGGGACGGGACATTAATAAGACCAAACAGATTGGGTGAACGGGGGTCAGGCCTACATTTCTCACAAATATGCTGATATGTTGCCTAAAATTTAAAAAAAAAAGGAAAAAAGTTAAAATTGTTACTTTCAAGGGAGAAAATGGGACAATTCTCCCTTTCTTCATATAAAGGAAATTTACAAGGGGTTTCGTTTTTGTGTGTTTTTTTTTTTTTGGGGGGGGGGGTAAAGAAATGTCTGCATAGGCTGCAAATAAAATTATTGTTAAATGAATAATGGATAAAATAAATATCTTTTGAATGAATAAATGCACCGTTGAATTAACGTTAACGGTAGAGAAAACACACAGTGCAGGAGGACACTAATCTCTAAACTGCTTCCTACTCGAGTTTTGCAGGTTAGCAAGTTCACACAGTTTAATGTTATGCTAATTGTGATGTAGGTCGGATTTTCAGTAGCAAAATTAGTGGCATGTTCCCCACCTCCACAACACTGACGTCTACTTACGGTGGCTGCTGCTGCGGCTGGCCGAAAAAAAATTCTAGTACCTCTCGTCTTCGAAGGAGGTGGTGGAGGCGGCATGTTGACGTGTATTTCTGTCGGGGTTGTGTGGGTGTGCATGTTTGTTTGTTCTAGTCATCAGCCAATCAAACGTGCGCTTGAGGGGAAAAATTCAGTAATCGATTAAGCATTCAGACATTCAGCAAGTGAAAAGGGGTCAATTTAAGTCTGAACGTAATGAAAATACAGTAATACCCCTTTCCCACTGAAACTAGTGGGTCAACGCGCATTTTTCCATGCCGATGCATCCCACTAGCAATTGGCATTTGGCACCTTTCCCATTGACGAAAAAAGCTGTGTCTTTTTTTTTTTTTTTTCACCCGTCTAACCCCCACCCCTCCTCAGCCGTGCGTAAGGTGCGTGACGTCACCACGCTAAGATGCGCTTCGACAAGTGCGACCGAATTCATTCAGTTCAAGGAAGTTAACAATGCAAAGCAACATGGAAGCCTCCTTTCCGTTTGTGTTCTCTGTTTTCATACGTTTTACTGCCCGCAAAATGGTCGAAATGCAGCAAAGGATCAACACTGTGCTTGTGCTGAGGCAACATAGGCGACGTAAATTTTGGTTTGAAATTGAAAGGAGTCGTGTACGTCACAGGAAGAGGAGAAGAGCCTTTGTTTCGTCTGTTATGGCTATTGCTAACGCTGCTACACCGACTGTTCGCCGTATGTGGATCCGGGCTAGAGCACATGGTTTTTGGTTTTTGTTATGACGCATCACATACTAGCCTACGTCACCACGTAGATTAGGGTGTTGACTGCTGACCCGGGGTTTTGCTTTCATACTGCATGGCGATCAGAGCCGAGGTGATTTTAACGCGGGTCGCTTGGCGGGTTGATTGACACGGGTCGAGGCGGGTCGCTGCACCTTTCCCACTGCCACCAAAAGCCGGTTGTTAGCGGGTTGACACGGGTTTTTTGGCCAGTGGGAAAGGGGTAAAATTCACTTAATAATAGAAGGGTCAATTCTATTCTTACAACATATGGGAAGAAATTATAAATTATTATCATTAATAATTATCATCAATTATAATCATTATACCATTCAAATAAGGTTGCTTAACAGTTAGTGGGGTCAATTTGAGCATCCTGAGAAGTTGGTAGTGTTATGTCCCTACCGTCCCTATGCAAAGCAAATCGACGCCCTTGGTTACAACTATGCTTCCAAGTGTAAATATCTGATTTGAATGCTTGTATTTGCTTTCTTTAAACACCACCACTACTGCTGTTGTTACTTGCTGTACCACTAAAATGCTTTGCTAAACCGCAAAAATGCAATACATTATTCATACACTGAAATTGTGATGCTCGGTTTTCACGTTGCTTCCAGGGGTAAGTTCGTTAGCATTTAAATGAAACCAACAGGGCAATTCCAAACATTCAACGCGAATAAAGAAGAGTTAACCTCATACTTCGATACATACATCGAAATGCATAAAGCCACGTTTGGCTTCAAACGCCGTTAGCCGAAGCTAACGGTTAGCTCGGTTTCAGGGTTCACTCACCCGGGCTGAAAGCTCAATAGAAGGATGCCGGCCGGTGCGTTTGTGTTCCGAAGGCAGGCCGACTTAAAGGTGTTTCACGTGAACAATTCATAACCCCGTTTTGGGGTTTAATAACAATAACATCCCCGCGCTTGTGTGCATTCATGTCGAGCCCTTGACATCTTGCTGAAACGTCACACGGGATGTAATAGTCACAATAGAAGCGCAACTAAACTTAAGCTAACAAAGAACAAGAAGAGTATTTGTACACTTCAGTATCTCAGGGATTTATCTTTGACTCTTAGTGTTGTGTATATTTTCTTTTGTTCTTGTTTTGTTTTTTATAAGTGTGACAATTGAAGTGCCTTATATTTTGAAATAATTCTACCACGTACAGTACAGTATGTACAATGTGCCTCTTTTGTTTTTTCAAATGTTTTTGTTTCTTTGCATTGCACAGTTTTGTATTTGTTGTGCTATTGTTGTGTGTGATTGTTCGAATTAAAAAAGAAAGAAAAAAAAGCGCAACTAAAAGCGACGTGCGATACACGGCGATGTCGGTTATTTGTTGACTGTTCTTGCCGAAATAACATATTTTGGTAAAATTGGGATTCAGGAATAAAGTGTAAAGAACAACTAGTGGTTGAAAACAGCCGTTTAAAAATCAGTCGAAAATTTAGCAATTTAGAGCTATTTCAAAGTACACGCTCCATTGACTGACATGTTAAATTTATCGAACGGCCCCGACGCAAAATGGCCGACAAGTGACGACGCTTGTAACCATTGGCTTACAACATATGTAAGGCATCTAGTTTTATATAAATGACGTTTGTCGTTTTCCTCCCCAAAATAAATATTTTAGTACATGGTTATGATGAGCTAAGCCAATCAGGAGCGCGGATACTTTATAGCACAACCAATCAGAGGACAGAAAATGCGGTTGTCACGCCAAGTCTGCGAATCAAAGTGGCGAATCTAAAATTTTGATTGGTTAAAAAAGGAACTGGCATTATTTATTTTTTAAATTAACAAACAACAACAAACATTACAACATAAGTGGCATGGGAAAATGTTAAACAACTTTAAAAGTAACAGACAAGCCTACAGCATAATCATGAAGACAATATCAAAAATTACAATCCCATATAACTGCAAAATAAAAATAAAATAAATAAATAAAAAATAGAGGAAAGAAAGAAAAAAGAGATGCAAAATAAATAATAGTAAAAGAAAAATTCTAGGGTCTACTAGCCAAGTCAAGCTCCTCAACAATTTCACACAGTTTTAAAGCATTTTTCCCCTTCATATATTTCAAAGAAGAAAAATAGTGACATAATTCTTTGTGAAAAATATTAAAAGTAGGAATAGATTTGAAATATTTATTCAAATATTGTATGAAAAAATTCCCCAGAATTATAATTATATTGATAACCAGGTCGTGCGATGACTCTAATACAGAGATACCATATAAAACCTTTTCTTTTGTGAAACTAGACAAATTTGCCAATTTAGGAAACAACCAGTCATACAAATCCTACCAGAATGCATTAACATATTTACAATAAAAAAAAAAAAGGTCAGTCGTTTCGATTTCTTCATTACAAAAAACACAGTTGTTGTGGTCCAAATTAAAACGGAGCCTTAAAAATTATGCTGAGGGGTACAATTTGTTAATAATTTTATAGTGAACCTCCTATGCCTTTGGTAAAATTGGAAATTTAAAGAATTTGGATCTCATAATTTCAACATCTTTCTTAGAAAAAAAAATGCAAAATTGAAGTTCTGTTCGACGAAAATGGTACATTTCATTCGCAAAAAAATTCTGAATTTTGACATTGGGTAATTTTGAATCACTGATATTGAATCCATTGACCAACAGCAAAGGAAGTGTTGACTCTAGCTTCATTTGAAACAAATTATAAGACATTTTAATAATCGACTTGTATATTCCTTTAATAAGATTGTAAATTGCTTTAATAAGATTGTAGTATTCCTTTTTATCAATCCAATTATGTATGGAAGAGAGTCTTTCAAAAGACACAATATGTCCAGAATCCAGAAGAGGTTCATCACTGACCAAATTCCTCCTTCTAGCCAATTTTGATAAAGCAGTGATTTATTTTTTAACAGAATATATCGACAATTCCATAGCGGGGAATTGTGGGGACTGAAGTTGTGTTTATAGATCATTCTCCAATACAGCAGAACCTGTTGGTGGTACGTAGACAGTTTTATGGGAATTTTTTTAAGGTTAAAATCACACCTCAAAAAGAATTCAATACCTCCCAACTGGTTAAAAATCTAGTTTGGGACGTGAAACCATATTTTGTTCTGTTTTTTCAAAAAGGATCGCAACCAATAAATTTTAATAGTACCATTAATACAATCAACATCAATAGCTGTAAGGCCTCCTTTCTCATAATCTTTAATCAAAGTACCTTTCCTAATATAATGTGCTTTTCTATTCCACCTCCCCAAAATAAATTTTTAGTACGTGCCGTGGTAATGATGAGCTAAGCCAATCAGGGGCGCAAATACTTTAGAGCACAACCAATCAGAGGACAGAAAATGCGGTTGTCACGCCAAGTCTGCGAGTCAGAATGGCAAATCTAAAATTTGATTGGTTAACAAAAAGGAACTGTCATTACTGTAGTTCATATCCGTGTTTGTGTGTGTGCGCGCGCGCATGAAACTCAAATCTGATTGGACAAAAAAAAAAAAAAAAAAAAAAAGAACAAAAATTGAAATACACAGGGTTTTTTTTTTTTTTACAGGTAAAATCAATTATATTGTTGACCAAAATGATATTAAAATAGGAATTGTGCTTAGTAAATAAGGTAATGCACATAAACATTTGAGAATACGCAATTCACATTCAGGTCAATAGTGTAATATCAGACGACTAGCAGCTGTCCCTGCCGGTCAACACAGTCAAAACATTTACACGAGAACTCTGCACTGCAGTTTATTGTAATTACAATGGAGGAGAGCACACACGTGACTCCATCTGTCAAGGAATTAAACAAAATTTTATTTGGAGGGAAACGCTTTGGGAACCACGTGGATGAGGTTTGGCCAGGCCTTTTCATTGGTGACGTGTGAGTAAAGACTTCTGCTGTGCTAACAGTTAATTGGAGAAGTCTACCGTAATTTCCCGAATATAAGGCGCACCCGTGTATAATGCGCACCCCAAATTTACTTGTAAAATCTGGGGAAAATTATTGTACCCGTTTATAACGCGCACCCTAATTTTAGCACCAATAAATAGAAGTATACAAGAAAACAGAGCTCGTGTACAGATACAGAGATGTCATTTTACTGACTGGTGAAACACAGCACAAGCATAGCACATTGGTAGTTCAAAACATTACCGTATGCTGACAATATTTACGGTAATAATATGATTTGACAACTTCTCCAACTTACCAGAATCTAGGAGAAAACAAAACAGATGTGACTTTTCTTTTAAAGGCTGCTGTATAACTTGCTCGTTTCCTCATGATGAATAAATGTTTCTTCCATGGATTGATATGGTAAAATGAAAGTGAGAACGTAAGTCGGAAATCCGTGAGAGGTCATCGTTGTGAACACGACAGTAATAGGAACAATTGTTATTTGGGATTGAGTTTCCCGAGGGACAGATATAGTTGACGGACACAGGAAGTGTGTGTCCTTACATTTGTTATGGTCCGAATTGTGGAGCTGCAATAAACGTCGACTCAAATGACTTCAAGAAACTAAATTCTGTGCTTTATGAAGAGTGAAAAAAGCAGAATTTAACACAGACGAAATCATTCGGCCGATTAGAGTGAAGTATTACCGAAACAAAATGGTGACGTCACGTACCGTAATGGTCGGCAACGGGTCGACGCATACGTTTCTTCAACACAACGTGGCCGTGTCAATGAAAAAAAATCGGTTTATATATATATGTAATACATATATATTTTTGTCTCCATCCATGTACCCGTTTATAATGCGCACCATGAGTTTACAAGTTGATTTTGGGGGAAAAAAGTGCGCGTTATATTCGGGAAATTACGGTAAGTGCTGTTCTTGAAACACAAAAACTACTTCCCTACTTGTGCAATGCTCAACTTTTAGACATGATTGAAACAAGTTGCAGTAATACTGCCCATCCTGCACACAGGTCAGTGGCTAACGACCGCTACCTCCTGTGGAAGCTAGGCATCACCCACGTAGTGAACGCTGCACACGGAAGGAAATACTGCGAGGGCAGCCACCAGTTCTACGGATCCTCGGTGGAATATTACGGCGTGCCCGCTGACGATTCGCCGTCCTTTGACCTGTCACCCTACTTCCTCCCGTGCTCGAAGTATATCGACAGCGCTCTCAACAAAACCGGCGGTACGTCAATATTCCGATAGAATACGGTGAAGGCCTGTTTATCGTAGAGGTGAATGTCAGATAATCAACCACTAGATGGCGGCGGTGCAATTAGCGACTTCCTGCAACAGATTTAAGTAATGGCGATTTCATTCAATTCAGTGGGAAAATTTGATTTGCTTTTTTTTTTTTCAAATGTTGTGTTTAGCTAGCGTGTTGGTTCACTGTGTGGTGGGTGTGAGCCGCTCCGCGTCACTAGTGCTGGCGTTCTTGATGATTTGTCACGGCCTCACCCTGCTGGACGCCATCCACAAAGTCAAAGAACGCCGCTGGATCTTCCCCAAGGCTGGCTTCCTCAAACAGCTCCGAATTTTGGACCAAAAACTCGCACGGGAACCTCAACTACGGCAGTTGCCGTAAAAACATACAATTAAAATACATACAATTAATAAGTTAGTGTTTTTAATTTTGAATGTGTTTTGCCTAATGTATAGCCAATTATGATTATTTTAAAGGGTAACACATTTTAAGTACCAAAAAACTAATTTTGCAATGTGACAGTATAAATTTAGTAGCAACAAATTTTAAATTATTTTCAAGCAAACATATTGATTGAACAAAACTGTCAAACAAAACAAAAAGGATATATGAAATATATAAAAAATGAAAAAAAAATTTTTTTTTCAATAAAGCTTGTTTGCAGCAACAGACCAAGTATTAGATAAAAAATAAAATCATGAAAATAAATTAAATAAAATCCATAAAAATTTAAAATATATTTGTTTTTAAATTTGCATAATTTGTTTGTAGCAATAGCCAAAATATTCCAGACATAAAATCATAAAAATACATTAAATAAATTGTTAACACCAGCAGAGGGTGCTGTTTTGTTATCCCAAGATTTTATTTGATCTACTGTACTGTAATTCATGCATAATAGTGAAAACCCGAACAAGTCCATGTGTTATTACAACCTAATACCATTATTATTATTCGTAAAAGCACATGTGACGTCTATATCGGGGCTGGCATGAGTATCCAGTGACAGCCGGCTTCCAGCAGCTGCTAGGACAAATCAAAAGCAGCAAGTGGAAGAAGTCTAGCAGTACTACGGCGCGGGCAGCAGGAAGCCAGGATTTGGAGGGAAAATGTGGAGCAGCAAACGCAAAGAATATGTGACGGTCAAGGACCTGCAGAACATTCTGGACTCGTGCAAACTACGTCTCAGCCACATTGATGAAGTCTGGCCCAATATATACATAGGAAACGTGTGAGTACTTCTACTAACACTACACTACCGTAAGAGTTTAAGGGTAACAAAAGTGCCACTGTGTGGTCAGGACAGTGGCCCAGACCAAGTCGGCCTTAATGGAGCTTGGCATCACCCATGTGCTGAACGCGGCACACGCCAAACCGGGCAGTATCGGCAACCAGAGTTTCTACGGCAACGACTTCGAGTACTGCGGCATACCCGCCGACGACTCGACTCACTTTGACCTGGATGTCTACTTCAGACCTGCTGCCGACTTCATCCACAAAGGACTGAAGTCCCCTCGTGGTGAGGATGCAAAAAATTGAGATTTTCATCATACACGGAGATTAAGGGGGGTAGGGGCATAGCCCCGCCTGGTGGCCGAAAATGGCATGTAATTGACTTTCCTATACAGTGACCCCTCGCTACTTCGCACTTCAAAATTCGCGCCGACTGTCCATTGCGGAATTTAAAAAAAAAAAAAAAAAAATACAGATGAGCTATCCCAAGCGATCGCTCAGTTTTTCTCTCCCTGCTCTTTGTTCGACAGGCAGGTAGTGCACGTGCATTGGATTTGTTTAATAAAGTTAACCGTGTTTGACAGATGAATGTGTTTGATCTTGCCAGAGTCACGGACCTCTGAAGCGCCGCGTCCGTCAATCATGGTTTAACTTGTTCAACAGTTGCTATGGCAACTCATTGTGTGTAAGTGAGCAGCTCTGATGGTGTTGAGTAGACTCACTCAGTGAAGCATTTAATAAAGCCAAGTATTTTTCTACTACTACTTTATTCTTGTTTAAAAATAATTCGGTGGGACAGTAACATGTTTAAAACCTATAATGATTATTACAATTTAAGTGGTTGAAAAAATTTATTTAAAAAAATATATATATATACATTTTTTTTATTATTCTTTGGGGAAAAAAAACAAAACAAAACATGTCATGCATCTCTTCAATGCTAAATCTGAATAAATACATTGAACACACACACACACACACACACACAAAATATATATATATATATATATATATATATATATATATATATAAATTAGGGCTGTCAAAATTATCACGTTAACGGGCGTTAATTAATTTTTTAAATTAATCACGTTAAAATATTTGACGCAATTAACGCGGATGCCCCGCTCAGACACATTTAAATGACGGTACAGTGAAATGCTCACTTGTTAATTGTGTTTTATGGAGTTTTGCCCCCCTGTCCTGGCGCTTGGGTGCGACTGATTTTATAGGCTTCAGCACCCATAAGCATTGTGTAAGTAATTATTGACATCAACAATGGCGGGCTACTAGTTTATTTTTTGATTGAAAATTTTACACATTTTATTAAAACGAAAACATTAAGAGGGGTTTTAATATAAAATTTCTATAACTTGTACTAACATTTTTCTTTTAAGAACTACAAGTCTTTCTATCCATGGATCGCTTTAACAGAATGTTAATAATGTGAATGCCATCTTGTTGATTTCTTGTTATAATAAACAAATACAGTCCTTATGTACCGTATGTTGAATGTATATATCCATCTTGTGTCTTATCTTTCCATTCAAACAATAATTCACAGAAAAATATGGCATATTTTATAGATGGTTTGAATTGCGATTAATTGCAATTAATTATGTGAAATTAATTTTTAAGCTGGAATTAACTCGATTAAAATTTTTAATCGTTTGACAGCCCTAATATATATATATATATATATATATTTTTTTTTTTTTTTTGGGTGGGGGTGCGCTACTTTGCGGTTTTTCATTTATCGCGACGGGTTCTGGTCCCCATTAACCACGAAAAACGAGGGATCACTGTATAAGAATTTAATATTAAGACTTTGGCGGTAAAATGTTGTTTATAAAAGTTGTAAAGCAATAAAACAAACAACAAAAATGAATGAAAAAAAAAAAAAAAATTATAATGGATCAAAATGACTTTTCAAACACATTGTGTGAGTAGCAACTTGGAGACAACCATTTGCTTTGCTTAGCCAAAACCACCTAAGGACAGATTCTGGCTATAAAATTCAGTCAAAAAGGATGCGGTGGCTGGAATATTCAGTCAAAAAGATTGCAGCATCTCCACTAGTTAAGACAGAAAAACGCGCGTGCTCACACATGCACACCTGGGATGCCAGTATGTACGAGCATGGGCTAAGCTACTATCCGAGCCTATATCGTGGAAGTTAATTTTATTGCTGACACTGCGTTTCGGGGTCATCGACATGTTTTTGCCCGCCCTGCCACAAAAGTCAAACTCCGCCTATGATTTTTACCGGGAAAGCCTGAAAATTTTACTGTGAACTTACCCAGAAATGTAGATAAATGCAATAAAATGTGTAACACTTCCCAAAACCTGAACTTAAAAAAACTATTTTAAAATGATAGCTTACCTTCTGTAGATTCAAATCTTCTTATCATATGAATGATTTCATCCCTCAGGCAAAGTTCTTGTGCACTGCATCATGGGAATGAGCCGCTCGTCCACATTGGTTCTGGCCTATCTGATGATCTACCGCCGCCTGAGCCTACAGGAGGCCCTCCGGCGGCTGGTCTGCAAGAGGGCTATCTACCCCAACAGGAACTTCCTGGCCCTGCTCATCGACCTGGACCTGCACCTGCAGCGCCGCAACAATGCACGCAGGAATAGGAAAGGGGCCTGCCTTATCTTGTGAACCTGGCGCAAAGTTGAAAAGAGAAATTCTGTGAAATTATTGACACAATAATAGAAAGTGATTGTAAACATTATGTGAAATTACTCAAAACTTGCCATTTTAATCCAAATATCAGCAAAAATATCCAAAAATTGACAAAAATGAAAGATTTAAAGTAGTATATAATAGTGTGAGACTCAAATGTTTAAAAATTTAAAAAATCTTTATGAATAGATAAATATGTTATGTGCAAATTTCTTTCAAGTATTACCTAAATGCAAATGTGAACTGATTTACATTGCTATAAATGACAAAAAAAGTACAAATTCAGTACAAGATGTTCTTACAGTAATACCATGCACAAGTATTTGAACTTTCAAAATAAAATAATTTATCAGTTCAAATAAAATTGTAACATAACATTATAATGACAATTAGGTGAGGCTTATGTTTGTCTTTGAACTGAACTAACATGGCAGAAATGGACCAACTAATATTATTTTTGTTTGAACAGCTCTCATGTCAATAAATGTGCACTTTATTTATTTCACTGCATTTTGAATTGCAATTTTGAAATGCTGATCAACTAACTTTCTCTGTGTGAATGTGACTATTTTACTGCTGAATTGAGAGTCCAAATGATGATAATTGTGTGCAACCTGAGTCAATAAATTTAGCATTTACAGCAAAATGTGGTGCCCTTATTAATTTATTTTTATTTTATCAGTAAACTTTTATTTTAATTGGTAGGTCTCATTTTAGGGTTACTAAACACGTTTTGTCCGTAAAATGTTATGTCAGTGAAATCTTGTACTTTTTAGTTTGCATTTTCAGAAGGCGCACCTGACTATAAGCCGCAGCTGTCCTCAATATATTATGGGATATTTACACCAAAAGATATTAACCGGTAACATTATTTGACAGCGGCATCATAAGACCAAATGAACCACCATGAAGCTTTGAACCAATTGGCTGCAAAGCTTCATTGCTTCAAGAAGCTTCATTTGGCCATCACTACTCCCTTGGAATGAGACAGTCAACCTTTGCTGCCACCTACTGTCAACACTGTTGTCGTCCAACATGCCTCCTAGCATGCATTGCAGCGCTACAGATATAAATAACAAATCAAAATGTATGTTCTGTGCTAATTATTTCTTTAGTAGTAAATTGCTAGTTATGATATTTGGTAACACTGTATTTGACAGTGGCGCTATAAGACTGTCATAAGACAATCATAAATATGACATGACACTGCCATGAGCATTAATGAATGCTTAAAACAGATGTCATCACTTTCGAATGGATGTGAAAGATCCCAGCTGGACATAAATGGAGTTAGTGTCATAATTTGCCCCATGACACTTAATGACATCTGTCATAACCATTCAGTAATGGCCACAATAGTGTCATTTCATAATTATGACCGTCTTATGACAGTCTTATGACGCCACTTTCAAATAAAGCGTCACCTATTAACACCCCAAAAAAATCAACAAATAAGCCACACTTGACTATAAGCCGCAGGAGTCAAAATGTGGGAAAAAAGTAGCGGCTTATAGTACGAAAATTACGGCAATAGCAGTTTGTCCTATGACCTCGTCTCTCATATATTGAAATTAATCCATTACTACTAAATACCCCAAAATTAAGCTAGCTGGAGGCCTATCCGGTCTTTTCTGAGGGTATGCTTGTGGCCGGGCTAACCTTTAAGAAAGATGACGCTGGAAGTATTTTGGGTGACATTAAAATAGCCTCAAACGTTACCGGGTAGATTACGGCCGAGGAGGTTGACGGCCTACATGCGTTGTCTGGCTTGCTCGCATGCGAAACAGCAAAAGTTGCACGATCTGACATGTCCGGAAGCCAAAGGAGGTTAGAAAGCCGAGGGGATGCTCCAACCAAGTATGTGAGTCCCCCGGCTTCTGAACTCCAGAGGCTGATGTGGACCAAGAAAGGCAGCAAGAGCAACCACATGGACGAGGTCCAGCCGAGGATCTTCTTAGGAGACATGTAAGTCGGCCATTTTGGGTGGTGGCGACCATTCTAGGAATAATTTTAGGGTTCCTTATTGGATCTTTGGGAAAATTCAGCCCCTGAAGCCTGTGTCACATAGGATGACGAAACTTGGTAGACTTGTCTATCATAAGTAGACCTACAAAAAAGTCTGTAGAATTCATTTCCAAATATGCACAGGAAGTCGACCATTTTGGTTTTAAGACACTTCAGGCTCATTTTGGCAAATCCCAAGGGTCCCTTCGGATTTAAATAATTTTCGAGCTTTTCTCCAATTTTTATTAATTATTTTCAGGTATGCTGCCAAAGACAAACGTAGCCTTAAGGCACATGGCATCAGCCACGTGCTGAACGCCGCCCATGGCAAGTTCAACATTGACACGGGTGCCAGCTTCTACAGAGACATCAATCTGGAGTATCACGGCGTGGAAGCCTTTGACATGGTGACCTTTGACCTAAGTCCCTTCTTTTACAAGTCGGCCGACTTCATCAGGAGCGCCTTGAGTTTGCCCACAGGTGAGAAACTCACAAAATTTACAAACAAGCAGAGGTTGGTAGAGTAGTCAAAAATTTTACTTAGTAGCTTTACTTCAAAATAATATAACTCAAGTAAAAGTAGTCATCCAAAAAATGTACTCAAGGAGAAGTAAAAAAGTATTTGGTGAAAAGAATACTCAAGTAATGAGTAACATTGTGAGTTACTGCTTAAGATGTTTGATTTTTTTTTTTTTTTTTAACAATGGTATTTTTTTTCTTCTATAATCTATATGAACTGTTATTATTATACTGTATTATAACATATTACATACTCACATTAAGCCAAAGAAATACAACAACAACAACAAAAAACAGAGAATTCCAGCAAGAGAAAAAAAATCTACACTGGTCAATTTTCCCCCCCCCCGGTGCTTTAAAGACCCCGCGTGATTAAATTCGACAGGCCAGCGTGATCATAGAACAGCAAGCTTGAGTCTGATTGGTATTATGGAGTCATGTGATTATTATTGCAACATCTCTTTTGTGAAACTGGTTGAGCCACTGTTGGCGTCTCTGGCAAAAAAACAAAACAAAACAAAAAAACAGGATCGAATATGGAGAATAAAGGGGAACAATGTAACGACTAGTGTAGCCCAAAGTAACGGAGTAAGTGTGTCTTCACAAATCTACTCCAGTAAAAGTAAAAAGTATAGCTTAGTAAAACTACTCAGAGAAATACTGTACTTTTGGGACTATAAGCCGCTTCTTTTTTCCTTCATTTTGAATTTCGCGGCTTATAGTCCTGTGCGACTTACCGTATTGGCCCGAATATAAGACGGCCCTGAATTTAAGACGACCCCCTCTTTTTTAAGACTCAAGTTTGAAAAAAGACTTTTTGAACACCAAATTAATTTTTAAACAGAAAATAATTACAGTACATTTGAAACAAATGATTATAACAATATATTTGGGAGAAAAAGCATGTTATTTTGCCTCATTCAAATCTTAATATCTGAACATTTAAATATGTAAACTAAGTGCAACCACATTCGTAAATGAATAGCTTCTGCTTTTTGAAATGTAAATAAACCAATCTATTGTGATAAAAAAACAAAATTGCAATAACTGCATTAATCATCAAAGTGAAGTCTAACTGTAACTGTAGTCTTGAAAAAAATCTGAATAAAGAAAAACATTGCAATAAAATAATGCAAACTGGTTAAACTTGAGAGTAGCTGAGATCTGTCATGACAGAACATCGCTTCAATGATATCTAGCGCCATCTAGCGTCGTGAATGGGTATAACGTCTAGACCGCGAATATAAGACAACCCCCACTTTTTCAACCTTAATTCAATGCAAAAAACACCGTCTTATATTCAGGCCAATACGGTATTTGTTGATTTATTTGGGTTAACAGGTAACACTTTATTTGACAGCGGCGTCATAAGACCTTCATAATTATGTCATGACACTGAGCATTAATGAATGCTTATCACATATGTCATTAGCATTCAGTAATGCCCATGATAGTGTCATGTCATAATTATGATTGTCTAATGACAGTCTTTTGGCGCCACTGTCAAAGAAAGTGTTACCAAATACCATAACTAGCAATTAATGAAACAGCTTGAACAGTAACTGAAGAAAAAATTAGCACAGAACATGAATTTTGATTGTTATTTCCATCTGTAGCGCTGCAATGCATGCTAGGAAGCATGTTGGACAACAACAGTGTTTACAGCAGGCAGCAGTAGAGGTTGACTGTCTCCTCCAAGGGAGCATTTATGGCCAAATGACGCTTCTTGAAGCAAATGATGGTGGTTCATTTGGTCTTACATATGATGCCGCTGTCAAATAAAGTGTTACCGGTGAATATCTTTTGGTGTAAGTATCCCATAATACGGCTGCGGCTTATCTATGAACGAATGTAGTTTTCGTGTCAAATTTGGTGGGTGGCGGCTTATAGTCAGGTGCGCCTGATAGTGCGAAAATTACGGTACATTTTTCTCAAAAAGTTACTCAAGTAATTGTAACAGAGTAAATGTAAAGTGTTACTACCCTGCTCTGCAAACAAGTACAGACGTACTTTTGCAACTTTATGAACAGTTTTTTGAATATTTTTTGTATAGTTACTAGTAGGCTCCACATACAGCACTTTGGAATGAGGGTTAGCCAGAGTGTGCTGCTGTAATCCTCAACAGAAGTGTTTCAATTACGCGCTCCCATGCGCCCCAATCCTCATGTCCGAGATAAAACAGCATCCATCTTTTCTGTATTTTTTTGGCGGGGCTTGCCAACTTTTTGTCAGGACTTTTTAATCGACCAGGAAATGAGTCAGTTTGATTCAAGTTATTGATGCTAATCCCCAGGCCGAGTGCTCGTACACTGCGCCATGGGCCTGAGCCGGTCGTCCACCCTGGTGCTGGCCTACCTGATGATCCACGAGAAGATGACGCTGGCGAAGGCCATCGAGGCTGTCGGCGCCAACCGCAACATCTGTCCCAATGCTGGCTTCCTGGAGCAGCTGCGAGCGCTCGATGTTCAGCTCCAGTCCACCAGACTAAACTCCAATAGGGAAACATTTTGAGATGAAAATGTTGCAACGGATGAACAAATGTAATACGTTTAGATAGAATTACCTTAGCAAGTGTTTATTTTGTGGCTTGAATTCTTGTTTCTGTTTACTAAACTTGTCATTTCATTCATTTCTAGTATTACGTTGACTTACAACTCCAGACACAATTTCACATATTAATATTACCATATCAGTGGCGGACAAATGTAAACAGGGCGCAGGTGCAATGACCATCCACGGGACCCTTAAGCCGAGCGGGGTAGAGTAGCTTTTCATTCGGACTAACTAACACTAAAACTAGTGGTTCTTAACCTTGCTAAATGTTTCAAATCCCATGAGTTTCACATGTGCGTTCACCAAACCCTCGGGAGTTCAATATTAAAGCAATTTCTTTCAAATCCAAAACTGAGTTTAGCTAGCAAGCTAATGTCTAAGTGAATTACCGTTCAATTTTTTTCAAGACAAATAATTTTGCCTTTTGCTGTTGATTTTTGCGTTGAAAAGAGAAAATTAACAAACAAGGAACTCATTTCCTTTCACATGGTTCTTTTTGCTGTTTTCATGCCTATATTCTCACTTTATTGTCGCATTCAGCGGGGCAAATAAGTATTTTGTCAACCACTAATTGTACAAGTTCTCTCACTTGAAAATATTAGAGAGGCCTGTAATTGTCAACATGGGTAAACCTCAACCATGATAGAATGTGTGTGTGTGTGTGTGGGGGGGGGGGGGGGGGGGGGGGAACAGAAAATCACATTGTTTGATTTTTAAAGAATTAATTTGCAAATCATGGTGGAAAATAAGTATTTGGTCAAAGCCAAAAGTTCATCTCTATACTTTGTTATGTACCCTTTGTTGGCAATAACGGAGGCCAAACGTTTTCTGTAACTCTTCACAAGCTTTTAACACACTGTTGCTGGTATTTTGGCCCATTCCTCCATGCAGATCTCCTCTCGAGCAGTGATGCTTTGGGGCTGTCGTTGGGCAACACGGACTTTCAACACCCTCCACAGATTTTCTATGGGTTTGAAATCTGGAGACTGGCTAGGCAACTCCAGGACCTTGAAATACTTCTTACGAAGCCACTCCTTTGTTGCCCTGGCTGTGTGTTTGGGATCATTGTCATGCTGAAAGACCCAGCCACATCTCATCTTCAATGCCCTTGCTGATGGAAGGAGATTTTCACTAAAAATCTCTCAATACATGGCCCCATTCATTCTTTCCTTTACACAGATCAGTCATCTTGGTCCCTTTGCAAAAAAACAGCCCCAAAGCATGATGTTTACACCCCCATGCTTCACAGTGGGTATGGTGTTCTTCGGATGCAATTCAGTATTATTTCTCTTCCAAACACGAGAATCTGTGTTTCTACCAAAAAGTTCTATTTTGGTTTCATCTGACCATAACACATTCTCCCAGTCCTCCTCTGGATCATCCAAATGCTCTCTAGCGAACCGCAGTGTCAGGAATGCAGGCAGGCAGGTGGTGTGTGGAACCAAATGCAGGGAAAGGGAGGCGAGGCAGATAGATGGTGCAAAATTGATTTAATTCAAGCCAACAAAAACAAAGTACAAAACAAAGGCTGTGGTGATCCAAAAACTCTTAACAAACAAAAGTCAGGCTAACTAATAAACTTACTTTCCAAGCAGGACGAGGAACACGAGGAACTGGGGAAAAACGCTGACATGTACGTGGAGATTGTCAGAGTCTATGTCAAAGTCATTGACAACGACGCAACCATGAGTGAAAAGAAACTGGGTGCTTATATACACACATGCAGACAACGGGTAACGAGACAACGAGGAACAGCTGTGTAATACAGGAGGACTCACTAGGAGCAGGTACAACAGGTGAAATGAATGGGTAATCACAGGGACAAGTCACAGTAGGAAAAACCCAACACAAAACCTAACACGCAGACGGGCGTGGACGTGTACTTTCTTCAGAAGGGGGACATGTCTGGCAGTGCAGGATTTGAGTCCCTGGCGGCGCATTGTGTTACTGATTGTAGCCTTTGTTACTGTGGTCCTAGCTCTCTGTTGGTCATTCTCTAGGTCCACCCGTGTAGTTCTGGGATTTTTGCTCACCGTTCTTGTTATCATTTTGACGCCACGGGGTGAGATTTTGCATGGAGCCTCAGATCGAGGGAGATTATCAGTGGTCTTGTATGTCTTCCATTTTCGAATAATTGCTCCCACAGTTGATTTCTTTACACCAAGCGTTTTACCTATTGCAGATTCAGTCTTCCCAGCCTGGTGCAGGTCTACAATTTTGTCTCTGGTGTCCTTTGACAGCTCTTTGGTCTTGGCCATAGTGGACTTTGGAGTGTGACTGACTGAGATTGTGGACAGGTGTCTTTTATGCCGATAATGAGTTAAAACAGGTGCCATTAATACAGGTAACGAGTGGAGCCTCGTTAGAAGAAGTTTGACCTCTTTGACAGCCAGAAATCTTGCTTGTTTGTAGGTGACCAAATACTTATTTTCCACCATGATTTGCATATGAATTCTTTGCAGTGTGCCTAATATATAAATTTTGGTTGTGGTTAATAGTAATACCAGTATTATACCTCTACAGTAAAGTGCACACACTACTAATTCATCAAAGACATAAATAAAACAATAAAACTAATATTAATGAATAATAGTAATATAATGTTAAAATATAAAGAACAAATTTTTGCCAAATATTTATCCACTAATACGCCTTATGTATGTGCCTCATGCAAACTCACTTATTTCATTTAACATGTGAGACTGATGAACCACACATTAACTGTAGATCTGCCCCAGTTTTCGGGCAGTGAGAAGCCAGAAAAGGTCACCCGGCGCTCACATCCTGTATATCCAAAAGACCTATTTTTCTCATATGTCTTCAACAAGACAGCATGCCTAATAATAAACCACACAACGCGTTTTAACTACAAAAGGGTGCAAGATGACAAAAATAATCTTCAGAGCGCATGCACTTTGAAATGAGATGAAAACATCGAGTTGATAAGAGCGGCTCTCTAGAGAGGCAGAGAAAGAGAGAGCAGCTGTCAAAATCAAACGGGTCCAATATCACAGGTTTAATGATTAGGCTGTCACAATGAGTGACAAAGTCAAGAAGCATCAGAAAGCAGAGTGCGAAAGATCCGTGTGTGATAGTCTTCGGGCGTGTGGCAGTGATCGAATATCAGTGCCATTGGCAGTGATAGACGTCCAATGCATTGTGATTTTGAGGATCGACAGCGATTGTACGATCAATGAGTTTACAAATGAGTTAATCACGAACAGTAACAGTTTCTGACATGTGCTTTGTGTGGAATTTCAATTATGACTTGGAAAAAAAATTCTTGAAAATATAACTTTTTACGAAACCCTAGTTTCTTAATTCTGCTACATTTTAATGACTAAAACCTTTGTGGAAAATATTTCCTTTAATATTTCCTACTTTTTTTTCCTTGTAAATATACACATTTGAATTTATGACCAGGATTTAAGTCAGGATGTAATTTTATTTATTTCCATATTTTTACAAAACAAAGTTTCATTCTTCAGCTACCTTCTCATGATGTCCAAGCCAGGACAAGCCAACTTATGAGGGTGCGACCGCACCCGGGCCTCTCAAGTAAGATGATGTACGGAGCTTTAACATTGTGTTTAAAGGGGAAGTTCAGAACTTAATTTACGAGTTAGCAGGGGTTTGATTAGTTGGTGGGGTTTGTTTCAACAAATTCTGCGCAGTTTGTTAGTTATTTGTCGGATCAGTGTTCCAGAGTGGCTAGCTAGCGCGAGTCAATGGTGCTTGCTGCTGCTGTTGGTTGTGTGCTGCGGGCGGCGACGTCTTTGGTTTGGACAGCTTTTTTACGGAGAAAAGGCCACCTGTTAAACCAGAAGAGGAGCCTACAACCAAGTCCATTCTGCATAATATGTGGCTAAAAGCTAGCCAACAAGACAACAAAAGTGAATGCACTGAGAGCATCATACCTCATGGCAAACCGTATTGCTAAAGCTACGAAACCTTTCACGACTGGAGAAGAACTCATTATGCTTGTGACCACGGATATTTGCTGACAAGTTTTAGGAGAGGCCGCTGTTAAAAAAAGGTTGATTCAGTGTATGGTGAGTGACATTTTCCCTGCATTTAATATTCGTTTTTATCCCCGACGTGTTAATTTATATTATGTCATTTTCTGCCACACATTTGTTGGTCCGTGAAAAAAAAGCCCACATTACACCGGCCCGTGGTGCAAAAAAAGTTGGGGGCCACAGGTATAAACATCAAAATTTGTAATCCAGCAGCTCTGCAGGGAACAGGCTATCTAGGCAAGTAAGGCAGAGTGATGTCACCTTGTTTTTATCACAGCTGATTTTTTTGGTGGGAACGAAGGGACTCCCCATCCTCCAAATCAATCACCCGAACGCATTGTACCGTTTACTCTTTCACCACGACATGGCTTCGTTTGAACAGTTAGATCTGTTAATATCGTTTTTTATTGCCATACTAGCAAGCACTATTGACTCGCGCTAGCTTAGCCACTCCGGAACCCTGTGAAGTGAACTATTATGTATTATCCTTTCCCATATTTATTGTTTGAATGTTTGTATTACTCTAACACACCCAATTTGCAGTACCAAAACAACGGGCAGATAAGGGTATAAGAGATACAGGATGCCTGCTGACTACAGAAGCCGAACGTGCGCGTCCTGCAGCTGACTGAGCAAGATTGACTCTTACGGAACAAGGCAAGCAGGTGATGGCCAAGAAATCTACACGCCCACAGCTGGACCATCAAATCCCGCCATGAGCTCTTCTGTGGACATCCTGTTTTGCCACAAGGAACGCCGGATAACAAGAAGACGAGAAAACCAAGGCTGAGAATTTAACTCTCAGCGCAATCTTGTGCTAAGGCTGGCAAATCTTTGACTCTGGCTGCCTTTGCAACAGTGACACACAAACTCTTTCACCAATGTTCAAAAAACAATGACCCTAAACAACACCCAAACACACCCTTCTTCCAGCCCAGAGCCTGCCCTGCCAGAGCCTTCAAAAAGACTGAATGCTTAGCTAACAGCTGTCACTTTTTTCACAGGGGTGACTCTGGATGCAGCCCTCCTCGCCTGGGTCTCTGTGCTGTATGACTGATGCCAATTTGGAATAAATTGTCAACTTGTGTTTCGAAACCCTTTCCCAGCTTTTAAAATGGAGTCAGTACAAGGGGTTATGACTAAGGTGACTGCGCAGAGTTTGGCCTTTTTGGCCGGGTTGTCGGGGTTCCGCTGGCCCGGGTCATTGGAATTGCGCTAGCGCTACGGTTGCCACCTTTCAGAAATAGAAACACGGGACGCCCTCCCTCGCACCCAAAGCTGTACAGCCGGGGAAAAAAAGGGACATCCCCAAAACTAAAAAAATGCATGGAAATGTATCTATTCATATATATTCCGAATTGGTTCAATACGGAACGCAAATTTTAATTCCCGAATACGGATCGTTCCTTATTTCAAGGGACGGGTGACAACCCTAGCTAGCGCGGTTCCGGCCATTCAGGTAAAGGTCAAATTCCAACACCTGCAACTAACAAATAACTAATAAACTACACAATATTTGTTTAAACCAACTCCCCCGACTAATTAGTCCCCCCGCTAACTCGAAAATTAAGCCTAATGTAAAAAATTTTGAACTTCCCCTATAAATATCTCCACCAGGTGCTTGGCCAGTTCAATTTTGACTTGCAACCCTCCCCATGCATACACACACACACCAGATGATTGTCTTGAGGGCCCCCGGATACCTTTCCACTAGCTAAGATGGTCCACTCGGGGGGGGTTCCCATTTGTGCTTATCTCACCTGGGCCCTGTTCACATTTGTTCCGCCACTGGTCCAACCAATTCCTTTAAGGAATGCTAATACATTCACGTGATTTCTTCATCTTTAAATCTTCTTAGAGACTTGTTTTTGATGAGCAGACAGTTTTATGATCCCAGGCAAAGTAAAATTCCCGCAGTTTAACAGGGCAAAACCCACCAATTGAGATTAACACCTTGTGTGTGTGTGAACGCTGGAACATTTCCAGCATGGCAGCTAAGGTCAGCCACATCATCGCAGGCCCTAAAAATATCTTCGGCATCGGACCCCAGTTACACAAGCGTGTCCTTCTCCGTGCCTCTGTGGGTCGCGGAAACAACACAACTCTTAAGCTTTGTCGTTATGACATAAGCAGGCTAAATCATGTGTGAAAGCGACGACGTCACGCCAAGTTGCTACGAACTGGACAAGGTCCTTAATCGGGGGTGCGCGGCATACGCGCCTTATAATGAAGTGTGGCCTCAAGTGTACATTGGTGACGAGTAAGTACCGTAACCGACACATTATTCTTGAAAATATCACAAAAATGTTACTGTTTCATGCACAGGGCGACTGCAAAAGACAAATTCAATCTGAAAAAACTCGGCATCACGCATGTGCTGAACGCAGCAGAGGGCACGTGGAACAACGTGGACACTGGCGCCAGTTACTACGGCGACATGGGTGTGGTTTACCATGGTGTGGTGGCGGCAGACACGCCCTCTTTTGACCTGAGCCAGTACTTTATTACCGCATCCCACTTTATCGGAACAGCACTAGCTGACCCGAACAGTAAGATGGAATTGACAGGAAAACTGATTATTATTAGATAACCAATTTTTTTCATATATTCTTGGGTTATAAAAATGAAAACCACCAACAGTGCTTGTTTTTCAACTCACAGACAAATTGCTGGTGCATTGTGTGATGGGCAGGAGTCGTTCGGCCACGCTGTTCCTGGCTTATCTGATGATCAGCGAGGGAATGACGCTGGCTGATGCGGCGGACCACGTGAAGACGCGCCGAAGGATATTACCCAATTGGGGCTTCCTCAAGCAGCTGAGGGAGTTGGACACAAAGCTCCAAAACCAACGACAGGGTGCCAAATGTATCGGCTCAGAGTCCAGATAACATCTAAGGGGTTGGAAATCATTAAGTGCATAGTGGTATGAAAAAGTACCTGAACTTTCTGGATTTCTCACATTTTTGCATAAAATCACCATCAAATGTGATTTGTCAAAATCACACAGATGTAAAAACAGTGTCTGCTTTAACTAAAACCACCCAAACATTTATAGGTTTTCAAATTTTATTGAGGATAGCATGCAAACAATGAAAGAAGGGGGAAAAATAAGTAGGTGAACACTCTGCCCAAGGAGACTTAAAGAGCAATTGAAACTAGGGCTGTCAAAATTATCGTGTTAACGGGTGGTAATTAATTTTTTTTAATTAGTCACGTTAAAATATTTGACGCAATTAACACACATGCCCTGCTCAAACAGATTAAAATGACAGCAGTGTCATGTCTACTTGTTAATTGTGTTTTTTGTGTTTTATTGCCCTCTGCTGGCGCTTGGGTGCGACTGATTTTGTGGGTTTCAGCACAATGAGTATTGTGTAATTTTTGACAACAACAATGGCGAGCTACTAGTTTATTTTTTGGTTGAAAATTTTGCAAATTTTATTAAAACGAAAACATTAAGAGGGTTTTAATATTAAAATGTCTATAACTTGTACTAATATTTATCTTTTAAGAACTACAAGTCTTTCTATCCATGGATATTTTCTATTCATGGATATGTTCAAATGCAAATTATTCAATCTCAAATATTTTTTCGCATTCAAAAACGTTTTGTATGATTTTTTTTTTAATTGAAGTGATTTTTTTTTTTGTTGAAAATATATATTTTTTTAAGCAACTTATTTTTTGATTGAATGATAAAGACCAAAACGTCCTAGCCAAAATGTGGCCCAAACAGAAATCGACATTACTTCAATCAAAAAAGGTGGTTCAATCCCCCAAAAAATGCAAAGAAAAATAGCTTTCACATGCATTTTTTTGACTTTCAAATTTATTTTTGTACTCAAACACATCTTTTTTTTGATTGAAGCGACTTTTTTTTTTTTTGATTGAAAATGAATGAATGAATGAATATGTATTTTGATTGAAGCAACTTTTTTTTGATTGAATCATAAAGACACATATCTACTTACATATGGCTCCGCCCAAGGGATACAATTTTTGACTGGGGTAACTACATTGGCACAACCCCGGCGGGCGTACCATATTCAATGGTTGACGATCTTGGCGAAAAGTATTGCCTAAGCAGCCTTATTTAGAATTCCCCTCAAGAATGATGGGAAACAAAAATCGCTCATTGTCATCTTATTATTATAAATATTCTTGTAAGTTAATTTTATTGCTGACACTGCGTTTCGGGGTCATCAACATGTTGTGCCCACCCCCTGCCCCAAAAGTCAAAACTCCGCCTATGCTAACATGCTCACAAAATAAACGGAATTTTTTGAAATCAACTCCACCGACGAATTAAACCTTCGCTAACTCGAAGATTAAGCCTGATTTCAAAAATATCCTTTAACTTAATGACCAAAATAGTTAGCCCACTGTTGTTTTTAGAGCTGCAATTGGAGTAAAAATCCTGGAATATGTGAAATCTTACCAACGTTGATGAAAGCATGTCATCCATTTGTCTTAAAAAAAAATAAAAATCACCATTTGAAAAAGATACAATGAAAGCTTTAAAAGTCATTCTGCAAAATATCAATGAAATTGATATTTTCTTTATTGTTATATATAGATATATCATATTCTGGAGTGTACAAAGAGGGAGATATGCTCGCATATTTGGACAGAAATCCGTCTGCTTTATTAAACAGAAAGCTGCCTCGAGGAAATCTGTTACAAAAAAGACTTCAGAATTATACATACATAGAGCAATAAAACCTCTCAAAGCGCAACAGAAAACGGGACTAAAGTTTACATGTTTTTTTTCTTCTTTTTCTTTTTTTACATTATTAGCATTAACAAAATATAATTTCATTTTTCACCTAATAAAAGGCCCGGTAGCTTGAAAATGGCTTGCTATTTGTTAAGCACGACACTTGTACAGTACTACTCAATGCACTGTCACTAAAGGAGAGACGCAAGCATGCTAAGGTTTGTCACTTTACAAAAAAAAAACAAAAAAAAAACGTACAATAATTTAAATATACAAAGGCGCGAATATGGTACAAACGAAACAGTATGCGCGTGAGCACTGTTGGACAGTTAACACACTGAACAGGTTCCACTCATGAGCAGGCACATTAGAAAATGGCTTCCTTGGGAGGCTGCTACTCGACGACGGAAAGCCGACCTCGGAGCCTCTGAACCTGCCACTAATTAAATAGATTTCATCATTAACATCACCGTGTCATAAGGCTTCCCATCTCGGAGGAACAAAAATATTTTTTTTTTGTCTTTTATTTCCTCACATGTGAATAAAATGTTTGCATTCTTTCCAAGTGCTGCTGCTGGTTTAGTCATAAAAGAACAAAAAAATATACATATATTTATATACGCTACTAATAAAAGTAGGGGTATTGCGTTTCGGGGTGAAATTTCAGTTGTAACTTTTACATCGTGTTACAATGCGTTATGTTAGCGATGGAAGCAGCAATACTTTAGCTTCTATTGATGACTATAGACACAACAGACCCAATCCATTTTGACCAAAATCCGCACATGTCAGACCCGTGAATCAAAACTCACCATTTTGATAAGTGCAAATTTTGGTGAGTTTTCGAGCATGTTCTGAACTTCAAATTGGCAATTTCATTTGCCCTGAAGAAGCTCTAACCCTAAAACCCAATAACGCCCGACTTTGGTACCCCGCCCAGGTCAGGCCCGTGAATGAAAACTCACTATTTTAATAACATAACATCTCCTATGTCTCATGAAGACTCTCACCAAATTTGAGGAGGACCATTTTTATTAGCCCTGAATGAGCCATAACCCTAAACCCCAAATAACGCCCGACTTTGGTACTCCGCCCAGGTCAGGCCCGTGAATGAAAACTCACCATTTTGATAAATTAACATCTCATATGTCTCATGAAAAGTCTTAATAATTTTGAGGAGGATCAAACTAACTGCCTCGGCACAATGGTCTCAAACGTGCACGCTGGTTTTGGACAAAAATGACGTTTTTCAACATTCAATGCAAAATACCCAATTTCCTGTTGGGTTTGGAATATAAGTGCAAGAGACTTTTTGAAGCATTTTTGCACAAGGTATCGACTACCCAAATTTCATCGCTCTACGTTGAAAAAACCTAAATGGAGAAGCCTTTTTTTAAAATTTCAGGGGGCGCCACTGAGCCATTTTGTGACATTTTTTCACAACGTTGCCAAATTATCGAAATTTTCGCAAAGCCGCCTGTTTGTGCAAATTTTGGTAAGTTTTTGACCAAAATGGATTGGCAGTCTATCACTGTCAATTTCAGCCAATGAGTTAGATATAAGCACTTCTTCGTGGCTAAAAAAACAAACCCTGAATAGTGCATAATTATTGTAAATCCAGTGATCCCTCGTTTTTCGCGCTTAATGGGAACAACACCCCACCGTCCAGCGCTAATCAAAATCCGCAAAGTAGAGATGTAGCTTATTTACATTTAAAAATATATTTTTTGGAGGGGGGGGGGGGGGGGGGGGTTAGATTTAGCATTGGAAATAGATACATGTAAGACATGTTTTTTCCCCTTTTTTCCCCCAAAGTATAATTCTTTATTAAATGTTTAATTGATTGAGTCTTCTCAAATCAACTCATGCTGCTTAGAACAGCACAGAACACAACACAATGAGTTAAACGAGTTGGCACCTTTGAAAAGTAGTACTCTTTAAGCTTGTCTGGCAAGTTCAAAGCAGCTCCCTTGTCACTCATCGTTAATTTAACAAGCTGCAGCTGCCTGGTGAGAAAGAAAAGCTTCAGGAGTAAGGTTGGGCATCGTTTGAATATGAACAGCTCTGGTTCCAATTACACGTTTCGATTCTGATACCAAATTATTCTCGATTCTTTTAAGAGGCAAGTTAAAAAAAATTGCATAGTTTGTATTAATTTCTTAACTTCTCGATTATTTTTTTTAATTATATGAACTTTCAATTAACTTTGCTATGAATTTCTCACAGAGCTATTTTAACTTGTATATAAATATCAGTCTTTGAACTTGAATATGATGAAGTTTCTTTCCACAGGAGTGCACTTTAACCAATATGTTTATTTTTCAAAAGCTCACGGAGAAAACATGTACACATATTCTTCTGCCTATGTTTCAGAGTGTCTTATGCTGCGGGCACTTATTGTATTGCATCGTTTGTTTTAGGTGGTATTTCTGCAAGTTAGTTAAGGGCTGACATCTTGCGGGGAGTGTTCTGTCCCTTGATCCCAAGTTAACTACTTTTTAAGTGTGATTTCTTTCTAAACTGATATGTTGTTCATCCGTCCACAAGAAGTCACTATTATAACTCCGGACTCTACCGTTTTTCTTTGGTTTTGCTATGTGCACTTTGCTCCCCCCAGTGGTGACTTACTGGAAGAAGCAGGCAAAAAGAACCTATTACAGTGGTACCCCTACATACGAAGTTAATTCGTTCCAGATACTTGTTTGTAAGTCGAAATGGTCGTATTCATTCGATCCACAGCCCAAAAACCTACACTAAATGCTTAATGAATACTGCTGGCACTATTACAAATGACAATTACACATAGTAGAACAAATAAATTATTAATAAAAAACGGAATAATAAAATAATAATAATGGTAATTCCAGTAATAATGTCACGAATCTGGTTCTAATGTGGCGGGCGTGTTTTGCGTGCTGTACCTAAACGCGCCGTGTCGCTGACGTGACAGGGAGAGGGAGCGGTGCGGTTCAGAGTGTACTTTCACTTTTAATATTTTGTTGAGAACAACGTCAACTGCGACGGACAGGAGGCATGTTGTGTTGGACAAGTTCTAAAATAATTGATAAAAACCCGCCAAAGCTGGCGATTTCTTTGGCGATGTTACCGCAATAATAATTGTCACCTTAACTTATAAAGACTGGCGAACGGAGGTTGTCTGAGAACTGTGGAGGCTGTATTGTTGAGCCACTTCATGGATGCGCACCCCACGCTGACGTTTTTCTATCATTTGCATCTTGCTCTTCAATGGTAAGCACCACCTTTTTCCTTGTTTCACCACCTGTACCAACCTATTTGAAACCTGTGTTGATTTTACTGTGACAATGTTTGAAGCGCGAAGTAGCGAGGGATCACTGTAGTTTTTAAAAAATAATTCTAAAAGTTTTTTCTTACCTTACCTTTAGCATTTCTGTGAAGGTCTAAAAGTGTGACGATCGTCTATCGGGAATGCGACCGATTCCAACTTGCTATCAGTTCCAACTTGTCGCCAATACTGTGGTTAAGCATGCTTCCTTTTTTGACCTTAGTAACGTTAGGAAAGTGAAGTATTGGAAGTGCATTGATGAGTGATTTTTCCAGATCGTGGTCATGTGTATTCTACATGAATGTTCAGTCACGTAGCGTCACGCCTAATGCATCTCTATTATTTCAACCCTGCACTGTTTAGTTCATAAATCAATTTCTGTATAGAATGTTTGAGTGCGGTTGACTGGAACAATGGAAATGCGTTATTTCCTGATGTTTCACCCGGAAGCACAATCCCTCCAACTTTTTTGTGAGTAGCGAATATCACACAACGACTAAAAACAAAGGCCAGATCAGTGCATCTAAAGCGGAAACACGCAGCGACGGTGGGCTACCGCCTGATGAAAGGCCCTTTGAGCGATTGCTTGGACATGCCCGTGTTCATGTAGCCATGGTGACCGGCCGGAGTGTACACCATGTTGCCGTGCGGCGGCGCCTGCATGGGCTGCTGGGGGTATGGCTGCGTTCCCATCATGCCCATCTGCATAGAGTACTGGGGCGACTGGTTCATATAGGCGGCGTGGTTGCCGTGATAGCCGCTGTTCATCATGGGCTGGCTCATGCCGTAACCGTTCATAGGGTTGAGCGAGGGCATGTTCATGGAGTTGTAGGCCGGCGCCGGCATGATGTTAACGCTCATGTTCATGCGCTGCATGCCCGCCAGAGTTCGGGTCGGCGCCTGCATGGCCACGCCCTGGGGCTGCCGCGCGTACATCTGCTGCTGGTGCTGGTGGTGGTGCGCTAGCGGCGCCGACTTTGAGCGCGCCGACACGTGAGTCTTGCCCGCCACTTGAGACTGGATACGCTGCGCCGGCGGGATGCCCATGTTGCGCTGGAGCATCACGGCCGGTGGCGAACCAAGGCTGGGGGGCGGCGTCATGGCGGCCTGCACCTGGGGGTTAGGAACACGGTGCGGTGTCTGCGACAGGGACACCAGGCCGGAGTGCTGCGAGGGGGTGTTAGCGTACGACGTGATGGGGTGCGACGCCGAGTGGTTGAAGGGTAGCGAGTGGGGGTGCTCGATGAATGTGTTGGTGAACTGCTGCAGCTTGGCCAGGCTGAGGCCGGACGACTGCGGGTAGTGCCCGCCGGCGTACTCGCTCTGGTGGTTGATCCTCTCGTAGAGGGCGAAGTTGGGATTGCCCGACTCCGGGATGTCGGGCAGCTGCACGGCGGCGGCAAAGTTGGCGGGAATGGCGCACTGGGTGGCGCCGTCCGGCACGGCGTGCTGATTGTGGAGGTTATGCGACGTGTGCTGATTGTGCTGGCTGAGCTGATTGTGCTGCAGGTGGTGATTGTGGTGGTGACTATGCTGGTTGAGGGGATTGTGTTGCGAGTGCTGGCTGAGCTGATTGCGGGGGCCGTGCTGATTGTGTTGGCTGTGCTGATTGTGGGGGCCGTGCCTGCCATGCGCTTGGCTGTGCGTGCCGCGCTGGCTGTGCTGGTTGGCGCTGGGGGGCCGCTCCACCACCACCACGCAACCCTGCGGTGACTTGACATTGCAGTGCGGCGGAGAACTCAGGCTGTTTTGCGGAATCAAGCCGCAGCCGCCCGGGTTCACGGCCGCCATTTGCTGGCTCACGGCGCAGCTGCTCTGAGCCAGTCCGCTTGGCGGCATGCCCCCGTAGGGGCAGCTGCCCTGGGAGATGCTACCCCCCATGGTGGAGTCGTAGCTGCTTGGGTTTTCATAGTTCTCCGTCGTGCTCTCGATGCTGCCCAGGTCGCTGAAGCCGCTGTCCACCACCTGCTGTGAGTGGTCTGACACGGACGGCACGTCCATCATGGGGCTGGTCTCCATGTTGTGGATGGATGGGACAGAGATGGCACTGTGGTCGGGGCTGATTTGCGGGTAGCCGGTCTCCAGGATGGACACGGCCGGGCTGCTGACGGAGCGCACCGACTGGCTGGGATGTGACTGGGCCGATGAAAGTGGGCTGCTGTGATCGGACTGGGGGCAGTCTTCCAGCGGGGTGACAGGAGTGTAGGTGTGTAAGTTCCTACAGGGTTCCCGGCTCTCAGCGCACTCCTGGAACAGCGTTTCCTGCTCACTCTCTTGCGTCAGGGACTGAACAGCCTGCGCAGTCTCAGAGTCGAACTCTGTGCAGATCGGGGGACCGTCCTTGACCGCGGGACTGACGGGCGGTCTCTTGACGGGTGGTTGCGGGGCGGGACCTTCTCGAGGACTGGCCGCATTCTCCTCTTCAGACTCTGACTCTGCGGCATTATCCGAATCTGCAGCTGCTCCTGAAGACAGCGCTTCGACGGCAGGGGGTGGCGACGCTTCATTTGTTTCTGCCTCTGCATACTGAATACTTTCTTGCAAGACGGTGGCTTTGTCTTCTATAGAAAGCTGCTGACTTGACATAATGTCACCGTCTTCTTCTTGGGGGTCTAAAAAACATTCAGGTTTTTCTTTAAAACTTTGTGGCACCGCCGACTGATTGCTCTCTGCCTCTGCTGGCTTCTTGATGCCTTCACCATCATCATCATCCACCTCTCTTCTTGTCATCTGTTCCTCCTCCTCCTCCTTCTTGTGATTATAGGGTGACGCAGCAACTTCAACGCTGCACTTTGCATCTTTGGTCTGATAGTCCAGTTCGTGCTCACTTTCTTGTTGTTCATCATCTCGATGCTCTGGAGAATCATCGCCCTCTTTGTTGCTAGGGGACGCAGCAACAGGAGAGGGGGCAGGCGAGCCAACGGGTGAACTGGACTTCAGCGAGCGGTCAGCCGGGCTAGGGGGCTCGGACTGGAAAGGTACTCTGGACGAACGTCTGGCCGGCCTTCCGCCGTCAACCTCACGGTCCGGTTCTCCTTGCGCCTCCTCTGCCTGTGTGTGGTGCTGCTCCGCCTCCATTGGCGTTTCGGGCGGTGTGTAAAGGTTCAGCTTGAAGCCCATTTTTCGCTCGTTCTTCAGGCGCCACTTAGGGGGACCTCGTTTAACTCCCTTGGGCCAGCCTTTCTTTCGTTTGACTGGACGAGGTCTGGTGGGTCTCTTGGAGAGAATGTCAGAACCTGCCAATGAAAGTATAACCACATCAGACGCAAATTCCAACATATGTTGATTATCACCTCATTTGGAAATTGCATATCACACCTTCATTCCAGTGTTGAAGATCTTCTCTCTGAGCCTTCTCCCTGAGCCTGGGTCGACCTCTCCGCCGTTTAACAGGTGCCAGAATCTGGCTCTTGTTGTCTTCTTCATCCTCTTCTTCCATGGCGCTCACGCTGCAAGAGCGCTTCAATAGCGGCATGGGGTCCTCGTCCTCAGAGTTGTCGAATGGCTCGTTTAGCACCTCGGTGGTCTCGGAGATGGTCTCTGTTGTGACGCTGCTGTTAATTCTCTTTCTCTTACGGCCCCGCTTCTTCAGCGCAATGCTCCTCTGAAACACAAACACCACCACAATGAATGAAAACCAGAGCATAACTAGAATTCTCGATGCTTGGATTGTTTTGATGAAAGCTTCGTACAGACAAGTTGTTAAATTCTAAAAATTGTGTAAAAAAAGAAAAAACATGTCTCCAATACAGTGGCTAATGCGTAAAAGCCAGAAAAGCGTCGAGCTGAATAACCTCAGATTAACATCCTCCTGCTGCCGCCACCACAACAACCGCTGCCCTCTTCTGTACCTCGACTGAAGAACGTGAAATCAGGAAATGGAACAACCACACTGAACAAAGTGTTTCCATCCTGGTGTTTTTTTTCTTTTCTAAGCATCTGGCAGCTGTAATATTGTCTCCAGCACAAGGGGGCAGTGGCATACAGACTGGATGAATTGGAAGAGCACTCCTTGGTACATTTTCTGGTTTATTTTTTTAGTTAAATCGTGAGGTTCTGAATCAAGTGCGTGAGTAGACAAAAAGACTTGAAAAGCTTGTATATAGCCAACTCAAACTCATGGATTGGAGTTTTATGAGTATGATCAAAATTCACCTTGAAAACCTTTTTGTGTATGTAGTAGTCTAAGAGTTTCAAGTTTATCTTTGTCGTGGACCACGTTGTTGTTAAGCTTTCCTTTGGAGGGTCATTATGTCGGCCAACAGTTAACTGCCATTGACGGCACTAGACGCCCAGTCTATTTCCACTGGGAGATGCTGCCAGCGATTTTTTCATCGCCTGCTAGTCCTCCCAGTCAATATAAAATTTTGAACCCCTCCCCCTTTTTTTTTTGTTAATGTACAGTGAGGATCAGTATTTTTCACCCCTAGGAAATAGGTCGAAGTTTGAAATTTCAATCGTACAGTCCCTGACAAAAGTCTTGTCGCTTATCCATTTTGTAGAAACAATTGCTAATAACCTGACTTTTAATTATTCAATTGGTTTCAGAAATGGCTCATATGAAAGCTAAGACCCTCCCAAATGATAGTGAATGCACAGAAATATATTTGTTTCACTGAAAAAAGATTTATCATTTAATGAAGACATAAAGGTCCAATTTTGGCAAGACAAAAGTTTTGTCGCCTACAGAAAGTAGAGTGAAAATTGAACAAAAAATGTACTTCAAATACAAAAATTTGTTACATAACATAAGCCAATTAAGTAGTGGTGCTGTGAGATCCAAATTTAATATTTTGTATGACTTCCATGGGCTTAAAGCAAGGATTCATACAATTTATTGATGAAGTCATCAGGAACATCAAAGAAAGCAGTCTTGCATGCCTCCCAGAATTCATCAACATTCTTGGGTTTCGTCTTCCATGCTTCCTCTTTCATCCTACCCCAGACATGCTAAATGATGTTCATGTCTGGTGACTGGGCTGGCCAGTCCTGGAGGATCTTGATCTTCTTTGCCTTGAGGAACTTTGAGGTAGAGGATGGTGTTTCATCGCATTCTTCAATCTCTACCTCAAACTTCCAAAGTAGAGGATGGTGCTCCATCGCATACCTCAATCTCTACCTCAAAGTTCCACAGTAGAGGATGATGCTCCATCACATGCTTCAATCTCTACCTCAAAGTTCCTCAAGGCAAAGAAGATCAAGATTCTCCAGGACTGACCAGCCCAGTCACCAGACATGAACATCATTGAGCACGTATGGGGTAGAATGAAAGAGGAAGCATGGAAGACGAAACCCAAGTATGTTGATGAACTCTGGGAGGCATGCAAGACTGCTTTCTTTGATGTTCCTGATAACTTCATCAATAAATTGTATGAATCCTTGCTTCAAGCCCATGGAAGTCATACAAAATATTAAATTTGGATCTCACAGCACCACTACTTAATTCGCTTATGTTATGTAACATATTTTTGTATTTGATGTACATTTTTTTTCAGTTTTCACACTACTTTCTGTCGGCGACAAAACTTCTGTCTTGCCAAAATTGGACCTTTATGTCTTCATTAAATGATAAATCTTTTTTCATTGAAACAAATATATTGTACATTCAACATCATTTGGGAGGGTCTTAGCTTTCATATGAGCCATTTCTGAAACCAATTGAATAATTAAAAGTCAGGTTATTAGCAATTGTTTCTACAAAATGGATAAGCGACAAGACTCTTGTCAGGGACTGTAGATGCATTTCCACTTACAGAGACATAATCTAAAAAAAAAACATCCGTAACTCACGTTGTATGATTTTTTTCAAAAATGTATTTGTATTTTACTGGGGTTCGTAAGTATTTGTACCCCTGAGAATCTGCATCAATTATGACACTCAAAGAGTTGTCACTCTACCTGAAAAAAGTCCACCTTTATCCCATGAGTAGCCACGCACCCAACACCCGTTTGAGCTCATTATTGTCACCTCTGCACCCCACAGTCAGTCATAATCTAACTGCTACCACGGGAAAGACAAGAGAGCTTTTGAAAGACACCAGACAAAATTGTTTGAGCTCCACAAAACTGGAAAAGGACAATTGGAAAGGAGCTTGGTGAGAATAAATTAAAAGATGCAGCAATTGTTAGAAATTGGAAAGGCTAAACGTGACTGATAATTTACTTCGGACTGGGGCTCCATGTAAAATCTCTCCTCGTGAGAGCTCAGCCAAGAACTACACGGCAGGAGCTGGTCAATGACCCGAAGAGAGCTGGATGCACAGTTTCACAGGCTACTGTCAGTAGAACACTATGATGCAATGGTTTAAAATCATGCATTGTTCAGAGGGTTTCCCTGTTGAAGCCAGTACATGTAAAGGCCTGTCTGAAGTTTGCCAGGAACCATCTGAATGATGCAGAGGGGTCATGGGAGAAGGTCATGTGGTCAGATGAGACTAAAGTAGAACTTTTTGTTGCAAACTTTACTCGTCGTGTGTGGAGGATGAGTACAATCCCAAGAACACCATCCCCACTGTGAAATATGGGGGTGGAAATATCATGCTTTGGGGCTGCTTTTTGGCAAAGAGTACAGGACTGTATAAAGCATAGGATAAATGGTGAAGTGTATCATCAGATTATGAGCCACAACCTCTTTCCCTCAGTCAGAGACTTGAAGATGAGTCGTGGCTGGATCTTCCAACATGACAATGATCTGAAGCACACAGCCAAGCTGACCAAGGAGTGACTGCGTAAAAATCATATCAAGGTTCTGGAGTGGTCTAGCCAGTCCCCAGACCTCAAGCCAAGAGAAAATCTTTGGATGAAGCTGAAACTTCACGTGTTCTCAACGACAGCCCCGAAACTTGACCGATTCAGAGAAGATTTGTGTGAAGGAATGCGCCAAAATCCCTGTTTCCATATGATAAAACCTGGTGAAGAACTACAGAAAGCGTCTGACCTCTGAAATTGCAAACAAACGCTTCTGCATTAAATATTAGCACTGATTTTCTCAGGGGTACACATACTTATGAAGCCCAGTAAATTACAAATAAATTATTGAAAAATCAAACAATGTGAGTTCAGGATTTTTTTTAGATTATTATAAGCGGAAATGCATCAGTGATTGAAATTTCAGACCGCTTCCTATTTTCTAAGTGGGTGAACTTGCAAAATCACAAGGGGTGCAAATACTTCTGCTCCTCACTGTATGTCCATTCACTAACCACAATACTGTACATTTAAAGTGTAAAACACGGCATACTGTGTCAAAATTTGATCAAAGGAAGGGATTGTCTCTATAATTTTATCACATGAAATTCTGATCGTAACCCATGACTAGAAAACAGATGGAAATGGATTTGGCGTTAGAACAACTTGGAAGTCAACCGTCATGTTCCACTCTGTTTTGGAGGTTTTAACCTGGGCAGCGTGGACACCAGCAGTGAACACAATCCATTATCCACAGCTGCGGGCAGTGCAGTTAGGCTCCGAATGACTGTCTCAGTTCAATTCATGAATATTTATCCCAACTTTCATCTCGCCTGAGTGCACAACACGCCTGCTAACAAAGCACGGGGGGGAAATGTTTTACAATGCGCGCTCACGATCAACGTGAAACTCCCACACGGGAGCGCATCCGATTTAGAGGAGCGTGAGTTGTCACAACAACAAAGAATAATAGTCACCTTTCGCTTAGCCGCTAGCACGGCGTGCGCTTTCGCGAGGGCAGGCGGCGAGCCGTCGGAGTCTACGTCGTCACCCGCTTCTTCCTCATCGGTGATGAGTTGCGGCCGTTGGATACGTCTGCTCCACGATGGAGCGTAGCGCCGCTCGTACGTCCTGTAGGGCACTTTGCAGTGCATCTTAGTGAGCGTTTGTCTGCGTTTGTTAGTCGCCGCTTGCTCTTCTTTTTCCCAGCAGCTCTTCAGCTGTTCATCCTGTTAAAAATAAAGACATAATCAAACTTTTTCAGGGAATAAAATGATCTGTAGATGAGTTAAGTGTTTATTTAGAGTTCATCTTCAGAGTACTAGAGCAACATCATGATCTGATATAGGCCAATCAGTCAAATAGTGCATATAAAGTGCTGTCAAATGCGCTGAATTGATTTACAGCAATGCTGACAGCGAGGAAGCGCCGCCTGCTCCTGGCCTCCATTTGAACTCGGCAGCTAATCAAGCAAATATTCAGGGCGGCAGGAGAGCGTAAACAAACGGCGTCTGATTGAGAAGCTTACATCCATCTCCGCTTCCCTCTCCTCCTCGGAAAGGACGGCGTTGGGCGAAGTGGCGCGCGTCCAGCGCAAGGCATCGGGGTCCACCTCGTGACGACGTCGATCTGCCCGCAGTTTTTCCATGTGACGGTGGATGAGTCGCTCTCTGCGGACCAGTACGACCCTAAGAAAAAGCAAGTCAGATCACCTTACTGTCACAATATTTTGTCAAGAATATTACCATAAAACAGGAATGCCTTATTTATTGCAGAAGCTATGTTCCAGAAAAAGTGTACGTATCTGAGTGTTAAGTTACTTAACAAACTTGTTGAACAGCTCAAGACTGAATGTACTTAAGTGTTTGTTTTCCTACTGTTTGTTCAATAAAAGATTAAAAGCTCACCCTCTTCCATGTATGTTTTTGACCTCTTGTATAAGGATTTCTTGCACTATTTCTTCTTTATTACAGTTGGATTTGATGTTAAATTTTGGCTTTCTTTCTTTTCAATGTATTTTCTGTTGCTTTGTGCCTATTGCTACATGTCTGCAGTCATGGTTTGTGTTGAAAAAAATGATCGCTACTTGAACCCCATGATATAAAATTTGATGCGCAAGATTTAATAATCCACAATACTGTGAAAATAAAGTATCACAAATGTTACAGCTCAACAATAAACAAAAAAACGCTAAAATGAGATATATCGTACACTAAGCTTGTTTTCAAAATATTCTAGTGAACACCACACATTAGCCATGAGACAATAAAAAATATTTTTTTTATTTATTTCCGTCAGGTTTACCCTCAATTAAACATACTCAAGACACTTAAGCTTATTAAAATACATGATTTAATTTACATTTTTAGTTTTTTTTTCTTCCCAAGAAGTTGGAAAAAAAAATTCAAATTTTCATTCGATGTCAAATTTGTTTTACAGTACTCCCAATTCGTAGTGTTGAGATGAAATAATTTTTCCTTGTTGATATCTAATGATAATTGGGCAAGGAGCATCAATAGGATCCGGGAACCGTTCGAATTTTTTAATTTCGATTCCAAGTTTCGATGCCCTGACCGTATGAAGTGGCTTATTAAGCTCAGCAAAAAAACATGTTGCTTCACTTCACATAAATGACAACATAGAAACAGAATAAACACACCTAAATGATATCAGACCTTCTGTTGAAACGTGCAAACTTAAAGATTTTGTTTTATCAGGGGTTCCCAACGATGTGTAGTGCAGAGGAGGTGTTTAGCGTTTGGACACCTCAAGGATTCTTTTACAACCAAAGTGATGTTCTTTTTGCCTGGTGCTTCCAGTAAGTCACCACTAGGGGAAGCCAAGCGCATATAGCAAAAACAAAGAAAAACTGTAGAGTCCGGAGTTACAATAGTGACATCTTGTGGACGGATGAACAATATATCAGTTTAGAAAGAAATCAAACTTAAGAAGTAGTCAACTTAAGATCAAGGGACAGAACACTCCCCGCCTGTCAGGCCCTTAACTAACTTGTAAAAATACCACCTAAAACAAACGATGCAATACAATAAATGCCCGCAGCATAAGACACTCGAAAACATAGGCAAAAGAATATGTGTAAATGTTTACTCTGTGAGCTTTTGAAGAATAAACATCTTGGTGAAAGTGAACTCCTGTGGAAAAAAACTCATCATATTCAAGTTCAAAGAATTTCTTATGAGTTAAAATAGCCCTGTGAGAAATTTATAGCAAAGTTAATTGTAAGTTCATAATATTTAAAAAATAATCGAAAAGTTTAGAAATTAATATAAACTACCGTATTGGCCTGAATATAAGACGGCCCTGATTATAAGACGACCCCCTCTTTTTTAAGACTTAAGTTAGAAAAAAAGACTTTTTCAACACCAAATAAATCTCCCAATCCCAATCCCAATATATTTGAGAGAAAAAGCATGTTATTTTGCCTCATTCAAATCTTAATATCTGAACATTTAAATATGTAAACTAAAGTGCAATCACATTCGTAAATGAATAGCTTCTGGTGTTTGAAATGTAAATAAACCAATCTGTCGTGATAAAACAACAAAATTGCAATAACTGCATTAACCATCAAAGTGAAGTCTAACTGTAACAAATCTGAATAAGGAAAAACATTGCAATAAAATAATGCAAACTGGTTAAACTTGAGAGTAGCTGAGATCTATCATGACAGAACATCGTTTTAATGATATCTTGCGCTATCTAGCGTCGTGAATGGGTATAATGTCTAGACCGCGAATATAAGACGACGCCCTCTTTTTCAGTCTTATTTCAATGCAAAAAAAACACCGTCTTATATTCGGGCCAATACGGTATATGCAATTTGTTTTACCCTGCCTTTTAAAAGAATTGGAATCGAGAATCGTTTGGAACCGGAATCGAAACGTGGAATCAGAATCGTTCAAGTTCAAACGATGCCCAACCCTAATGGTGACACACAATCAATATCCTTATTGTGTGTCCCTATTGGTTGAAGAAACCCAAAACAACACATCAAAAAAAGTACAAGAAACTAGAAACTGCAATTTCTGGAGAAATTACGTTGGGGCTTTTCTGTGGTAGATACAGATCTATCATGTCACTCCCTGTTGATTTGGGGACATTTCGGGGACACGTCCTATTGATATCAGGTCACTTCTTGTTGATTTTGGGACATTTCGGGGACATGTTCAATGGCATTGACTTACTTGGACGCCAGTTGAATGTCAATGGGCTGTAATAGTAAGTTTTTGGTCAAAAATCATAACCACCCAGGTTTTTCTGCCATTGACAAATCAATGGGAAATTTGAACGTGCACGACCATCAATGGCATGGACGTGCATGGCTGTCAATGGCATCGACTTACTTGGGTGCCACTTTAAATGGGCTGTCATGCTAAATGGTAAAAAAATCACAAAGACCTATGTTTTCCTGCCGTTGAAAATGAATGGAAAATTTGGACGTGCATGGCTGTCAATGGCATCCCGTTAGAAATGAATGGGTAAGTTTTTGGCAAATTTTGGGGGAACTGTAGGTTTTTGCCAAATTATGTATACAACTTTTATACCCATTACCGTCCTAGAATTTTTTATGTGTAAATTTTGTAATATTACGGACGAACGGAAAATTTTGGGGGGTGGGAGTCATTCGAAAAATTCCTAGAATCGCACGAAAATTCCGGTCATTTCGATATTCCAATCGGTCAAACGGTTCGGGCTAGGCGGTGCGCCGAAGAAATGCCATTCAAAAAAAAAAAAAAAAAAAAAGGATTATTACTGTATGGGCCTTTGCCTTGTAAAGCCCCATCTAATGAAATACTTTCTTACAAAAATACAATGTATAATATACTGGAATTTGCTCTCATGTGTTGGTGCACAGAGCAGGTGCTCATGTCCTTTGGGGTGCTTAACCTGACTTACTTTTGTCAATATTCCACTGCGATACATGGCTACGCTGTTAAAAATACCCACTGGCCTGGATAAATCGGACAAGACACACACATACACACACACACTGGAGAGATCCCAGCGTTAGCACAGTGAAAACTGACCGTCCATCCTGTTTGTCAATCATGCCGAGGTGCTGCAGAGTGGCGGCGATGTCGTGAGGACACATTCCCGTGGCTCTGCTTATGCCTTTAACACTGATGTGTTTATCCGGCTGCCTATAAAGGTACTCCAGGATGACACTTTTCCAATACGCCAGGTAGGATAAGCGACCCAGATCTGACAGCGGCTTCTCAGGGGAGCCAGCTTGTCCTTCTTGCCTGGTGAGAAGGTAACCTAAAAAAAAAAATGTTAAAAAAAATGATTGAAAGAGCTTCTTTCAGATTGCCTTTTAGTGGTGGTGAGGATGTGACACTGCCTTCGGCTTGGGATTTCACCTTCAAATACTCAAACAGAAGAAATCTCTTCTCTCCTCTGTGAAGCTATGGCGTATGCCACCGATGCGAAAAAAAAACCCGACTGCGTGAGCAACGATAACGAGCCAGCCAAGAACAGCAAATATGTAGCCGTGTGTAATTAGTTTCATTTCAGCACCCCTCCTTCCCACGTCAAGGGTCATCTGTTATGAACTGCACGGAATTAATTAACGCTTTTTAACGCGCGCCCACCACCGAGATGCAAACAAGCAAATCTAATCGCGAAACATTGAGCACATTATGTTCAGAGCATGATGAAAATACCTCATTGCTGAAGCTCATAATTACCTCCGCAAGTAGAAGAAACCTATGGAGGTTATGTATTTGTTTCTGTGTGTTTGTGTTCAACATAACTCAAGAACGAATAAATTGATTATTACCAAACCTGCAGGATAAGTTTTTAATATGAAATGGAAGCGGTAATTAAACTTTGGGGTAATAAGATTAAAGGTCACAGAGGTTATAAAAGGAATTTCGCGATAACTTGATAACAGGTTAGCCTATTTAACTCAAATTTGAAGGGTAGGTAATATGATGAAAATGGGTCAAAGGTCATAAATATGGGGGAGGTCTTCTTTCCTGGTGCTCATCTTGTGTTATTTACTAAGTATTTACTAGTTTATTAGGTAGTTATTACAATTTCGGGCTGCCACGAACTACTATTTCGATAGTCGACTAATCACCAAATATTTTTTAAACATTTAGTTCAATGTTATATTACTGTTAGGTCTAAACTCACTTTTGTAATTACTCAAGACAATTAAAGACCTAGAGAAGGACGGGGGAAGGATCAGACCAGAAACGGAGTTAAGTTTTCACCGGTGGCCACCAGGGAGAGAGTTGACAGTGCTGTACGCTTACTCGCAAAGTCAGTGAGTCTCTCTCAGCCCCCTCCCTGGGGTTGCGCCTTTTATTGAGGGCTTGTTGATGGGCAGAATACAGTTACAACACTGTTGTCCAACGTGGCAGGTTCGGTCGGGCAAATTCCTTATTCTAGTCAGTGATTGAACAGTCACACTTCCTGTTTAAAACTTCCTGATTGAATTACCTGAGCAGGCAAGATATCTTTGTTTTAAACACACATTTGCACTCTAAGTACTGTAGCTTGGTGGAAAAGTACTGAGACGTTGTGTGATGAATCAACATATGTGTGTGTATCTACTTATCAGCAGAATGTGATCAATCACCGGTAAGCACATGATTATGGGCTAAAACTATATTCTTCATAATAGCTTGGGAGTGCACGTATAATAGCTGTGGGAGAGCAATATATTTGGCACCCAAAAATAGCTTATCTTACAATTACTCTGGCTTAACATTTTAGCTGTAAAATTTGGGTTGGAACCAAAAACTATCAACTAAGAAAAGTTGGACTATGAATATTATGTAACTATGTTACTGTATTATCTCTTTTCAAGAAGTAGACGCTTGCAAATATCTTGTTTTAATTTCATTCAGTCTGTTAAAATATTAGTTGATTATGCAATTAATTGTGGCAGTCCTATTACAGTAGTGGCTTGAGATATGCCATTCACCATTGAAATGAATCAAAATTATGTTCAAGCAACCCTCCAAGAAAACAAAACAATAAATTAACTATTTAATAAGAAACATAGGACTCAATTCGATAATTATTGTGCTGCTCGTTCTGGTGTGTGTGTGTTATGACCAACTGGGGACAGTATTTGTTTTAAAGGGATCCACAGATAGAAAGACTTGTAGTACAATTTGTAAAATTGGTTTAACCAGTGGGTCGCTATTGTTGTTGGCGTCGCAGGGTGGTGACGTCACCGGTTTACGTTGCCGGGCTTCCAGAGTATGACTCTAGCGATATAAACATGTCATCTCTTTAACCCTTGCAATTTGAACCCGAAATTTGAAGCCGAGAGGAACATTAATGAGCATGACAGCACTGTCGATATTTCACAAAACGAGCAGCAAAAGCAAAATGAACAGGAAAGATGGGATGAGACGATACGAGAGTATCACAAAACCGGTGTTCTGCCAAATTGAGCTACACTGGCGAAATGTCTAACAAAACCGGTGTTCTGCCAAATTGTGTTACACTGGCAAAACGTCTAACAAGAAGCGACTTTGACACAAAAAAGCACTACAGTGCACTTTCAGCTTGTTTTGTTTGGATGCATACAGACAGAACATACAAAAGATCCCTTAAGAAAATACTTAAACGTAGTAATATCAAATAAGGGTAGTTTCAATATGTGACTAATTTGGTCAAAAGATATATACTCTGCTTTAAAGCTACCACAAGAAAACACAATGCCTAAAAGTATAAGAGGGAAACACTTGCAAAAAGTATTTTAAGGCAAAGAAAAGGTAATAAAAGACTCAATAAAAACACAAACATTACGTACTCGCCGCTTTTAACCGATCTGCGCATGTGTTGGACGTCTCACCATGTAGAAACTAGCGAATACTAGTGAGTGACAAACAACGTCATCACCCCCAGCGTCCATTGCGTGCATAAAAAATGGCGCCCTCGGTAGGTCAAAACATGTACTAAATATTAGGGATTTTAAAATCAATGGCAATATTTTATGTGTTTCTAATTACATATTTAAGTAAAAGAGAACAATTGTGGCTCATTATAGCCGACAAGTCTTTAAGTCCGAGGTTCCCTTTAAACACGTTTTGCCAAAACAGCTCAAGTTTACTGCTTCTATCATTTGTTGTAACAGAAAAGTGGAAGTGTTTCAAAGACATTTTTCAGAATTTGGGGGGAAAAAAAATCAACATCTACTTAGTTGTTTCCCACTGGATGGGTGGGCCAGCACTCCGCAGTCCAAACTACTTGTAAACAAACAATAAAAACAAAAATTTCCGTAATATGTCCCCTTCAAAAACAAACCACTACATAACCCTTTGAGCTCAGGAACGTCCCTTTAGTGCCGTGTGATAAAACGGAAAATCTGTTTATCTAAACAAGGCTACATTTTCCAATAAAGTCCTCGCCGAGCTGAGAATTCAGCTGCGTTCAATTTCCCTTAATCCCTCCGTCTTTGTTACCGGCGCGCTCTCAATATCACAGTGTGTCTCAATGGCTCCCTAAAGTGAACAGGAAATCAAATGCGTCATTATCTGTGCACCTTATCGTGCATGAATCAATTCTTGAATATAACAAAAAGAGGAGTGGGCCAGAGAATGATCATGTTTCTCTGCAGCCAATGAGTTAAAAAACAAGCAAACACTCCAGAGAGCAAGCTATTTGTATATAAGCAATTTAAAAAGTCAATTTTCCATTATAATGTCTGCTCATTTAAATATATGCCAACAAAATGTAGCTTTTCCTGCTCTTAATCCTTAAGCGCTGTTCATGAACATTCTTGATTAGGCCACTTCAAAGCAGACGCCAGCACCTTGCCACCAGCTAGACGTTCACCACTTAAGCGGCTGAAGATTCGTTCCATAAAAAAAGACTGATGGAATAAAATTGCTGCAAAATGGAGCGTTCAAGAACTTACTGAAATCAATAAGGAAGCGTCCAAATCCTTGCCGTTGGTACTGAGGCATAATCATTATGCAGGAGACGTTGTACTTCTGCTGGCAAAGCTTTTCCTGCGGGGAAGGAGAAAGGGATGGAGTATGTCAGCAGAGAGTTGAATTTACAGCACCTGCCATTGTCCTTGTCGGTGACGCCTCTGCTTCTTTTATATAGAGCCAAAAGATTTCCATATTAAGATGAATACGCCTTAAAAAGGTTGTTTTTTTTTTTTTGCCAGTGAACTGTATAACGCTGGATGTCAGTTTTACAGCAGGCAGAGCTTATGAATTTGATTTCCTCCGTCTGTCTGTATGTGTGTTCAAGATAAAGAGTGACTGAAGGGATTATTTTGAAACTTGTAAGATAAATTTGTAATATGAAATGGGAGAGGCGATTAAAATTTGGAGTCATGAGGTCAAAGGTCACAGAGGTCAGAAAAGGAATTTTGCGATAACCAATTAGCCTGTTTAGCTCAAATTTGCACAGTAGGTGGTATGATGACAGGAAAAAGGGTAGTGACATTTAGGCTAGGTTCATACCGAACGAATCCGATTTTTTCCTGTTTTTCCGAATCGAGTGAGGCATTAACTGTCCGAATGGGAAAAGTCGCAAAAAAGTGGACCATTTCAAATCCGATGTAGGTCACTTCGTATGTGGTTAAAATCCGATCCAGGCCACATTTTTCCCGAATGTTGCACTGGTCTGAACTATCAAGTCACCCCAAATCGGAATTCAGTCAGCAGAGAGAGAAACAGGGCGATACGGTTGCGGTGCAGCTGTGCATTAGCGTTAGCGCCTAGCTTGAACATGGCTTTTGGGGAAGAGGCGGGCTTAACAACAGTGATAAAAAAAAAAATAAGATGGTTTGAGGTTAAGCCTACAAATGCTCGGTTTTCTCTGTTCTAAATGAGCAATATTTCAAGATTGCTTACACGGCCAGGAGTCGGGGCAAACTGTGCGTCATATGTAGTAATTTGTTTTGATGCTCTTGCGCATGCAGGTCTGTTTGCTCAGCGCGTCTCGGACTGCGAATTAATGCGCATGAGTGATAGTTGAACGGGCTCAATGGACAAAGGCAGTCTGAACGGGGATGGCCAAAAAAACAGATATGATAAAAAAATCGGAATTGTGCATTAGGACCTGCGGTATGAATCTAGCCTTAGAAGATTGAGCACAAAGGTAAAACAGGTCATCAACGTATATGACAGCTGGGTGGCATAAGGTCAAATGTCACAAAGGTGATAAGGTCCTCTAACTTGTACATTTTTGTGTGGCACTTTTTTGTAATAAAATCTAATTAAAAATGACTGATTTTCAATGTCTGATTTTAAACAATTTTAATGGTTGTAACTAGGGCTGTCAAACGATTAAAATTTTTAATCGAGTTAATTACAGCTTAAAAATTAATTAATCGTAATTAATCGCAATTAATCGGAATTCAAACCATCTAAAAAATATGCCATATTTTTCTGTAAATTATATATATATTCTGTAAAATAAATTGTTGGAATGGAAAGATAAGACACAAGATGGATATATACAGTGGGGAGAACAAGTACTTGATACACTGCCAATGTATCAAATACTTGTTCTCCCCACTGTACATTCAACATACGGTACATAAGAACTGTAGTAGGCATTTCCGTCTACTGTCATTTAAATCTGTCTATGCTGTCCTCACTCCGAAGCGTCTACTTTTTCCAAAGCTAGACAGCTAGTGAACGACGCCTTAATAATCAGACTTCTCCCTTTTTCATCTGATTTATTAATAAAATAGCCTCAAACCATTGTCCTCTTTAGACCGTCGTAAAACTACAACAACAAAAAAGTACACAAGCATTGCATTAGCAACAACGTTAGCTTAGCACGCTATACAGGTTCACTAAACATAAACAAAAAGCGTCTCATACAAAAAATAGAACATTTCGCTTACTAACATAATATGTACATTCTTTACAACAACCATACTTACGGACAAATCTTGTCCAAGGATCATATAAGCACAACATTACAACATAGGCGTCAGCCCGAGACGTCGTGCAGACATATTGAACTGGCAAGAAAAAAAATAAACCATGTCGCAAAGCGACCACAAGAGTTCGCTGTTAGACAGCACAAAAAGCCTGCTGTAAAACTTACCAAAAGGCAGAATACTGTCTGAGCGGGACATGTGCGTTAATTGCGTCAAATATTTTGACGTGATTAATTTAAAAAATTAATTACCGCGCGTTAACGCGATAATTTTGACAGCCCTAGTTGCAACTAATTAAGGAGTCTTCAGAGAGCCTTAAGCAGCCAAATTCAAAGCATTTTCATACACATACAGAACTGAATACAGTGGTACCTCTACATACGAAGTTAATTCGTTCCAGGACCATGTTTGTAAGTCAAAAATGGTCATAGGTTGAGCAGGATTTTCCCATAAGAGTACATTGAAATTCTATTAATTCGTTCCACAGCCCGAAAACCTACACTAAATCCTTATTAAATACTGCTGGTACGATTGCAAATAACATTTCCAAGGGCAAAACAAATAAATTAAGAATAAAAATCAGAATAATCATAGTAATAATAATAATAATAATACCTGTAATAATGTAACGAATCCGGTTCTAATGTGGCGGTTGTGTTTTGCGCGGTGTACCTGACGTGTCTGACGTGACAGAGGACTATCACTTCACTTTCACTTTTCTCGTTCTGTTGTGGGCGTCAGCTGTGGCAGACAGTAGGCATGTTGTGTTGCACAAGTTCTGAGATAAATGATTAAAAACCTGACGAAGCTGGCGATTTCTTTGGCCAAGTTACAAAAATAATAATTGTCACCTTAACTTATAAAGACAGTCGAACGGAAGTCGGAGGAGGACCGTCGAGATCGTAGAAATTCTGCTGCTGTATTTTTGAGCCAGTTCACCTGCACTAACATTCTTGGAACCCTTGTTGATTTCTCTTACAAGAAAATCCACCGTGCGTCCGTCTTGCGGGACAACAAACGTATTTTGAGCATGTCGTCGTATGTAGATCGTATGTCGAGGTACCACTGTACATGAATTACAGGCACATTAGCAGTGATCTGTTTTAAATAAAGTCATTGTAATTGACTTTGTCTCTAAGCAAAGGCAGGCCAAAATAGACTGAAAACGGAAAAGGGAATTTTTGTGGTTCAAAGAAAAGCTCCTTACATTTTCGGGCTGTACTACCCAGCCCAACGACAAATGTAATTGATTACAATGGGAAATTTTACAACAAGCATCGTACTGGAGATTCCCTTCTGCGTTTAATTGCTTACCTTGGAGAAATAGCCCACAAGATGACAGCCTTTGTGGTCGTTCTTTGTGAGGATGTAGAAAAGGAACGGCTCCACGTCGTAATACAATGTCTTATGATCCAGGAAAAGCTTGGCTAAGAGGCAGAGGTTTTGGCAGAACAGTTTGCTGACATTTCCGTCAACCTAAGCGAGGCAGGAAAAGAGCAAGAGGAGATCGGAGAGTTAATTTTTCTCTTCTTTCGCCGCTCACTAATCTCAGCCAACGTGCGCTTATTGCTTCATTGCTGGAAAAGCGAGGCTGACCTCAAAGACAGAGAGGCCGTCTTTTCGGTAGATCTCATTTGCTGGCGGGTGGAACCAGCCACACTTCTTTGTGTGCCTCTGGAGGATGTTTTTGCTTCTCATGTACTTTAGACAGAACTCGCACAGATAAAGCTTTTGTAATCTGACAAAAGACAACAACAAGTACGAATGTTACGGTTTTGTACTGACACAATAGAGCTATCCGAGCAACACGGTGAAAATAAAGGAATGAATCAGCGTGTCGGAGAATTGACAATACCTTGAATATTCAGGCGGGTACGGTGATGAATACCAGGTTTGTATTTCATACTTTCCAAATTCTATGACAACTGGACAACGTGTGGAGTCAGTGTTCCTTTGACAACCAGTTCTCTGTTGAAAAAAAAAAAAAGGACAAAAAAAGGTTCAATTTTTACCATAGACCATTGTAGTTTTCAAAATAACGAAAAATTTTCATCGACGAATAATTTTTCATTGTGATGGTGACGTGACGAAGATGAAAATGTGACATAGTTTCTGTCATATGTTCACAATGAATGACATTTTCATATTGTATGTGGTGTACGTCAGCTTGCACCGTTGCTGTGTTTGAGTTGTATCCATAGGCGGAGTTTGACTTTTGGGGCAGGGAGGGCACAACATGTTGATGACCCCGGAACGCAGTGTCAGCAATAAAATTTACTTACAAGAATATCTATAATAATAAGTTGACAATGAGCGTTTTTTGTTTCCCATCATTTTTGAGGCGAATTCTAAATCAGGCTGCTTTGGCAATACTGTTCACCAAGATCGTCATCCATTCAATATGGTACGCCCGCCGGTGTCGTGCCAATGTAGTTACCCCAGTAAAAAATTGTATCCCCTGGGCGGAGCCATATGTCCCCCCCCCCCCTTAAAATCCGCTTATGGTCGTGTCCCTCATGTGAGATCTGCTGCGTCTCTCCGTCAGTTTAGCATGTGTTTCAAGCTAAGCTGTGCTTCATCTTGCTTGTTTGGAAACACATGGTAAGATTTGGTTTCTTATCTTGGCAAGAGAGAATATGCAATGTGGCTTTAGCCTGTAAAGATCCGTGCTGAGTCATCATTACTATGCTATGCTAACTCGTCGCGCTAACATAGCATTCGCGTTAGCATCAACTTTTGGCATCGCTAGCATCCTCTTAAATGCTATGACAACTATTTTTTAACACAGTTCATGGCTTCTAGGTGGGTTAAATGCAGTGTTCTTTTCGTCAACGATGACGATAACGAAAATATTTAGTCAACGAACGTTTTTTTCATGACGATGACATCACGGTGACGTGCTGAAAACGTGTCTTGGGAGACTAAAACATAACGAGATGCATGTCAGTTGTCTGACAACACGAGAATGAGATGAAAATTTGCCAGAGTTTCGGTCAAAAATTCACAATGTGATATTTTCTTATTGTATGTGTAGTTATAACCCATTTAGCAGTGTTTTTGGTCATGTCACTCAGGGGACGAAAATTAAAATGGCTGCCAAAAACAACACTGGCTTAACGGAAAATAATAAACTGCTTTTCCTGCTGAGTGTTTATCATTATCAGCGCTACGATATGTGCTCGACTGTCGATGTTTATTCAAAATTGTTGGAACCCTGTATTTGCTTTTGGACCAAAACTTGAATTTTACAGGCAAAAACATTTTGAGTAGTTGTCGACTAAAACTACACGAATACAATCATTTTAAAATGACTAAAATAAGACTATAAGTCTAATAAGACTAATAAGTGTTTTCGTCCAAAAGACAAAAATTAAAAGGGCTTCCAAAAACAACACTGCCATTGACTTTATTATTTTTTCACTATCGAAAACTGTATATAGATATATATATATAATATAGATCAAAGCTATGTTCCATGAAAGCCTAATGAGCTACATACACATGCTAGATCCACAGCTAGCATTCAGTTTATTTTCCAAGCTTTTCATTTATTCTCTTCATGAAAAACTGAAATATCTTCACAAGAAAATGTAAACTCGCAGTTGAAAGTATGATAATGAATAGTAAATACCCGCACTAAAAGACAACAAAGATTAAAAGACGTTAATTTTGAGCCGACCACCACAACTCCCTGGAGTTTTAGCCTGTAGAAAACTATTAGCGCCTCCTGGGAGCCGTAGTTTTGAAAGCATATTAAATTACATTTGATAATGTGTCATTAAGCCACATAAGTGTTGTTAACAGTATTCCGATGAATAGAACGGTGAATCCCGATATGATGAACAAAATCCTTCACCTGCGAAGCAACTTCTCGAACGCTCCTGAACATCTGCACATCCTCGTCGGTCACGTGCGCACCGGACATGGCTGCTGAATTGGCGCGAGTTTCCTTCTTTAACCGCAGTTCCCCGTTGTGGCCTATTAACGACACAATAAAGGAATAATGAATCCTCTCCTCAATGCATTCTATGCAAATGCGCTTATAAACTGCCGGTACTGCTGCGCAGCCCGGGAGTCTCGGGAGGAATGTTCCTAATGTAACATCTTTCCATGTTTATGTGTGAGGAGCGGAAAAAAAGAAGAAGAAGAAATCCCTGATGTAATGAAGTGAAACTAAATCACTCTAATTGCATAACCGCTTTCATGTGCTCAGTCATCCTCCGAGACCCCGCGAATTAAGAAGCAGAGGCAGTGAAGGCAGCGCTGGAACGGACAGTGACACTTGATGAGTGATGCTGGATAGCAGGCAGGACGTCTTATGAGAGACATCGTGACTTAACCGCCGAATCAAAACCCCCATGTCCAGTGGGAGTGATTTGTCATTAGCACATTGTAGTGCTGCGCAACCTCCGGGGGTGGCGGCTTTTATCTAAAACAATGTGACTGACAGTTTAAATGAGGGGTCTCAAACTCAACTTATCCGAGGGCCACTGGGGGTCTCAGCGGGTGTGGTCCATGTCAAGTATTCCACAAAAAGGTCTCATGTTTAAGTGATCAAATAACAGTTCTGGACATAAATACTATTTTAACATCAATAGATTGGTGACCTAGACATCTTATGTTTTATTTGACGTTGCAACTTTCTCACTGCATATAATCCACATCAGGGTGCGCCTATGTTAAAAAATAAAATAAATATATATATTTTACTTTCACCTGGTGTAATTTGGAATTAAGTTTAAATCAAGCGACTGTTGCTAAATCACTTTGGCTAACTTCCGGAAAAATCTCTGAAAACTGTCATGAGCCTAAACCATGTTAGCCCTAAAAGCAAGCGCAGTAACACGCAGGCCACAAAACACTGTTTTTAGATGGCAAGTAGTGGCCGCAAAATACTCACGTTGGCTGTAATTGACCCCCGGGGTGTAAGTTTGAGACCCATGGTTTCAATAAAAAATCATTACCACCAATTAAACGATGTACTTAAAAAATAATAATAATCATACAGTGATCTCTCGCTACTTCGCACCCTCAGTCCATCGCAGATTTTTTTTTCACAATTAAAACAAAAATTAATAAATGCATTATTTTAATAGAGCTGTCCCGATCCGATCACATAATCTCTCACTCCTGACGCTTTTCTTGGTCGGGCAGTGCACTGGAGTTGCTTATTAAAGTTAACGATGATTGACAGATGTTAAGGTTTGATCTTGCCAGAGACGCATGGAAGCCGAAACTTCAAAGCGCCGCAGATGTCTATCATTATTTAACTTGTTAAACAGTTGCTGTGGCAACTCATTGTGTGTAAGTGAGCAGCTTGAGCGGATTTGAGTGGACTCACATAATGAAGCACTTAATGAAGACGAGCATTTTCTACTTTATTCTTGTTTAAAAATAATTTGGTGGGACAGTAACACGTTTAAAGCTAATCATAATTATTACATTTGAAGTGCTTGAAAAAACATTTCTCAACATATACAGTACTGTGCAAAAGTCTTAGGCAGGACACCTGCCTAAAACTTTTGCACAGTACTGTATATTTTTATTATATTATGTATATAAAGGATATACTGTATGTATATATTTTCCCCAAGTGGAAGCTTCCATGATCCTAATAAATTTAATAATTAAAAAAATATATATACAGTACTGTGCAAAACTTTTAGGCAGGTGTCCTGCCTAAGACTTTTGCACAGTACTGTATATATATATATTTTTAATTATACGTTGGGAGAAAAAAGTGAAAAAACATGCATTATATGTATCCCTTTCCAATGCTAAATCTGAATGAATACATTGAAAAAAAAAAAAAAAATTGTGTGTTGGGGAGGCGCTACTTGCGGGTTTTCAATTCATTCGCAGCTGGTTCTGGTCCTCATTAACCGCGAAAAACAAGGGATCACTGTATTGTTTTATCTTATGAGCTGCTACTAATGGTGATACACATTCAATCCGTGTTGACTGGAAGAGCTGGCAACGAATGAGCCCTCCAAGTAAAAATGGATTGGACATGTATCGCCATTAAAGGCACTGAAAAATTATAATTCACTGTATGCTCAGCAGTTCTACTTTTATACAAAGAACATAGGAGTCTATGAACTAAGGTAATTACAGTTACTAACCAGTTTTTTTCCCCCTTGAGGCATGCGTTTATTACCTTACAACTGAATGTGACACAATTAAATGTAAGGTATTTATGTGCGGTTTGGCACTAATTTGTCAAGTAAAGGCTTGCTGCAGTGGCTTAAAGTCATTATGTCATCTCTGATTCAGCGCGTGTAGGCGAATCGCTGGGCTGATGACGACTGTGAGTGAGGGATAGATGACGGCGGCGTGGGCTTGACAATGCAGAGGGTGGGGAGGTCAAGGACAGAGGGGTGAAGGGAACGGGGGTAGTTAGTGGGCCATGCACGATGGAGCATGGAAGCCACGTCAAACCCCGCAGCCAAGTTAAGAAAGTAAAAAAAAAGAATTGAGATTAGGCAGGAGTTTAGATTGTTAGAGTGCCGAGGGGCGTCACGGCTCTTGTCGGGGAGAAAAAAAAGAATTGCAAGCGTTAAAAGAAAGTCAAGAAAAAGCTGAACAAGGTGCGGAGATGCCGGCCTCGGCTGGAGCTCGGGATCCTTTGCTTACCATGGTTACTCTCTGGTTTAACTCCTCCGTCAGTCAAGTCAACCTTGCCTGGCGAGGGGGCTCCCTTTGGGGGGCTCACTTTATATCTCAGCCTGCCTAGCGTCCTGTGTTTTTTAAGGAAGGGGTTGCGCTTGAAATGACTGACTAGCTTAAAAGCGTGTCCTCTGGGTCGGCCCGGCCCGGCCGACGTGGAGCTGAGCCGGTTTTTACTAAACTCGCTTTTGCCGAGGCGCTGGGGCTGCGCATTGGACGCGTGAGGTGATTCCCGCTTTTGCTGCGTTCGCTTGGGCGGCGTGTAGCACGCTCGCCTCTTTTTCCGCGACTGTCCCTGAGTGGCGTAAATGTGCGAGAGTCCGTCAAACAGTCCCTTGAGCTGGCTGCTACTGCAGAGGCTACCCAGGGAGGGAACACTAGACTGGCTGGAAGAGCTTTGGGGCGAGTTAGCCGATGTGGAGCCGCTGGACAACTGCGAGGGCGGGCTAAATCCCGGCGACGTCGGAATGGGGGCGGGGGGTGCAGACGGGGGCGCTATCTTGTGACCAGCATCGTCCCTAGAGCCTAACCGATTGTTGGCGGGCGACTCTGCGGCTACGGCTCGCGAGCGACGCCCCACGGGGGAAGGGGTGAAGAATTTGGAAAGCCCATCGAAGAGCCCTTTGGTTTTCCTGTTAACGCCAAGCGTAGCAGGAGTGGCGAAAGAGGGCGTGAGGAGGGGAGTGACGGTGGTGGTGGTGGAGGTGGGGGTTGGGATGGTAAATTGGGTGGCGTCTGGAACAGTCAAGCTGCTTCTGGCGTCCTTCCAAGATGCAGCATGACCGGATGAGGTACACACGCTAAACTTCGGACCCCTACCAGGTGACCCCCTTCCTCCGAGTGCCACCATGGAGCCATCACCACTGCTTAGACACCTACAAGCAGACAACTTAGTTAAAAAACCGCTTCGTAAATACAGGTATGCTACCAAGTGACTTGCTCAGACATACATTCGTTGCGTGAGCTTATTCCTGGGCCTTCCGATGGGTTTTGCATATCGGCGTTTGATCTCGTCGGCTTTTCTGTGAAGCAGCTTCTTTGCGTTCTCCTTGGGCCTGCAGACCTGGCACAACCACGTCCCTGGAGGGCGTCCAAACGCAAACAGAAAGTCATGTTTAGGGTGGCTTCATCAACTCCAAGGACACCCAGTTCATCCTTTTCGGAACATTTGACAACATCCGGTCAGCTCACAATGACAATGAATTACTCAGCAGAAAAGACGGCAAGCCACATGGGAACCAATGGCTAGGTTCTGTGTGTCTAATGTAGCAGACTTCCATGTGAGCTACCATCCTTTCTCAAATGTAATATGTACTTTATTGAGGAAAAAAAGTGCACAGTACACCAGTGGTGGGTAGTAATGTGTTTCATATACCCCGTTACATTTACTTGAGTAATTTTTTGAGAAAAGTGTACTACTAAGAGTTGTTTTACACCACTACTTTGGGCTACACAAAAGTTGTTAAATTTTTCCTTTTTATTATTTTTTACATTTACATTTTATTTTTTTGCCAGACATGCCAAGAGTAGCTCTACCAATTTCACCAATGAGATGTCGCAACAATAATCACATGACCCCATTATACCAATCAGACGCAAGCTTGCCGTTCTATGTTAACGTCAACCTGTTCAATCATGTGGTGTCTTTAACACACCGTCAAAAATAAAATTTTTTGACATAGAGCGCCGGCCTCAACATGACTTGAAAGCGCGGATTTTAACAACGCTCCCAGTTTTTATTTGGCACCGATTGACCACAGAAAACCGGAAGTATGATCTTTTTGATTTCATAATACAGTGGTATCTCGACATACCATCGCTTCGACACACGATCTTTTCGACATCCGACGTAAAAATTGAGACGCCATTTGTTTCTACATCCGACGCAATGCTCGAAATACGATGATTCATGACAGCGTCGCAATTTCATTGTTTTCCCACAAGACTGACGCACAGCGGATTTTCTTTTGAGAGAAATCAACATGACATGGGTTCCAAGAATGTTAAAGCAGGTAATGAGAAAAGAAAAAAAGGTGAAGTTTACCATTGAAATGAAGATGGAATGATGGAAAAATATGAGCATGGTGTGCACGTCCATGAACTGCTTGACAATACTCCAATGACAACTGTTCGCCAGTCTTTATACGTTAAGGTGACAATTACTATTCTGGTACCATCGCCAAAGAGATCACCAGCTTCTTCAGGTTTTTAATCATTTCATTCAGAACTTGTGCAACAAAACACACGTCGCCGACTGATAGCGACAACAAGACGTGAAAAGAGGAAGTCAACTGCACTCTCTCACTCTGCTGTCAGCCCCGTGGTGCGTTCAGGTACACTACGCAAAATACATAATGTATTTGTGTTTCTCTTGTAATTGCTTTTTACAATAGTAACAGCAGTATTTATTAAGGATTTTGTAAAAAAAAAAGCACTGAGCTGGTGTGACTAGAAGAATGGATACCACTGCAGATAGTCCTTTTAGATCAATCATGATGTCCGTCCCGAATTAATTAGACTAAAATTTTCTCTTCATCGACGCGTTGCCTATTTATTTTCTATCTATGAGAACGTAGGTCTTAGCTTTCTTTAGGTGGCCAAAATATGCCTGATCACATAAACAACAAACTGCACATCGCCACCAGGGGGATCCAAAACACGTAACATGCAAACAACCTGGCATTTTTAACAGACTTAATGTAGGTTTTTCGGCTGTGGAACGAATAATGGAAGTATAATGTATTCTTATGGGAAAATCCTGCTCGACATACGAACATTTCGACTTACAAACAAGGTCTTGGAACGAATTAACTTCGTATGTAGAGGTACCACTGTAGTAATTTTGAAGGTAATGTTCACTATTCAAACTAGGAACGATTTTCTCCACCAGAGGGCACTCAAGCTCTTTGGATGAATAATGCTTCATTTATATTTTTTTTTTCCCTCTCATCTCGGAATTCAAAGAATTTTTGTTGTTGTATTTCTTTGGCTTAATGTGGTTATGTAATGGGTTATTGTACAGTATCATTATAATAACAGTTCATATCGATACCTTTGTGCTCAGAAAAAAAAAATAAATGTAAGTAGGTTTTCACAATGTTACTACCGTATTGGCCCGAATATAAAACGGTGTTTTTTGCATTGAAATAACACTGAAAAAAATGGGGTTGTCTTACAGTGCTGCTCGAAAGTTTGTGAACCCCACAGCGATGGTCAGATTTTTTGTAAAAAAAAAAACTAAAATAACCTTATTAAATGTTAAGTTATACCCAAATCCACAATACTGACATTCCAAATAATGGACTGAAACAAAAGAAATAGTTATATTGTCATTCTTTATTTAACAAAAGTGGTTGATTTAAGAAAAACTCAGATATCATGTGTGCAAAAGTATGTGAACCCCTTCAGTTAATAGGATATTGCGCCTCCTTTTGCAGAGATTACCTCAACCAAACGGTTTCTGTAGTGACTAATCAGCCTCTCACATCTACTTTGGGGGATTTTTGCCCATTCTTCCTTGCAGAACGCAGTCAGTTGAGAGAGGTTTGATGGGCGTCTGGCATGAACTGCTCGCTTCAGGTCCCGCCACAGCATTTCAATGGGATTTAGGTCAGGACTTTGACTGGGCCAGTCCAGAACACGAATCTTCTTCTTTTTCAGCCATTCCTTGGTTGTATTGCTGGAATGCTTTGGATCATTATCATGTTGCATGATCCACCTTCTGCCAAGCTTTAACTTCAAAACAGATGGCGTCAGGTTATGTTCTAGGATTTGACATTTTCCTCAGAATTCATGATTCCCTGGACTATGTGGAGTTGTCCAGGTCCTGAGGATGAAAAGCAAGCCCAGATCTTGACATTCCCACCTCCATGCTTCACTGTTGGGAGAAGGTTCTTTTGGTGGTATGCAGTGTTGACTTTTCGCCAGACATGGCGGTTTTGGTTGTGACCAAACAGTTCAATTTTGTAACCTACATCAGTTGATGAAAACTCTTTTTAATTTAGTCTCGACAACACAACTGTTAAAAAAACAAAAAAAAACTACTGAATTGATTGATTAGGAAATCAGGTTGAAATAATAGAAAATTCCAAAATGTTGAGGGGGTTCACAAACTTTTGAGCAGCACTGTATAGTATATCTATTCACGACGCTAGATGGTGCCAGATATCATTGAAGCGATGTTCTGTCATGACATATTTCAGCTACTCTCCCCATTCAATCATTGAAGCAAGCGATGTTCTGTCATGACAGATCTCAGCTACTCTTTTTAGTTTAACCAGTTTGCATTATTTTATTGCTATGTTTTTCCTTATTCAGATTTGTTTCAAGACTACAGTTACAGTTAAGACTTGACTTTGATGGTTAATGCAGTTATTGCAATTTTGGTTTTTTATCACAATAGATTGGTTTATTTACATTTCAAAAACCACAAGCCATTCATTTACGAATGTGACTGCACTTTAGTTTACATATTTAAATGTTCAGATATTAAGATTTGAATAAGGCAAAATACCATACTTTTTCTCTCAAACATATTGTTTTAATCATTTGCTTCGGATGTACTGAAATTATTTTCTGTATGAAAATTAACTTGGTGTTTAAAAAGTCTTTTTTCAAACTTGAGTCTTGAAAAAGAGGGGGTAGTCTTATAATCTGGGCCGTTTTATAATCGGGCCAATACGGTAATTACTTGAGTATTCTTTTCACCAAATACTTTTTTACTTGTACTTGAGTACATTTTTTGGACGACTACTTTTAGTTTTAGTTGAGTAATATTATTTTGAAGTAATGATACTCTTACTTGAGTAAAATGGCTCTTCTACCCACCTCTGCTGTACACATGACAGTGTTTTATACTCTAGAATTCTATGCATGAATAGCCTAACCTTTTGGCATTCTGAAAATCGGCGGGTCGCAGCACTCCATGTGGAAGCCCCGGTCACAAGAATCACAGAAGAGCATCTGGTCCTGTAGTAAAAGCCGATATCAAAGTGGTGCAAAGAAATCATTGCTAATATAGGGGAAAAGTGAGACACTAAGCTAGTGACAATGAAAAGACAGAGAATGTATACATGTAGAGTCACTTAAAACATAACTGAACTATTAACCACTCTACCACATTAACCTTTAAGTAAAAGGAGTCTTCCGTGAATTGAACAAGCAGTCATACTTACTGCATTCTTTCCCTGTATTCGGCAGGAACTGCATGTTTTGCATTCGATGCACTGCCATCGTAATCGCTTCACATGATTGGTCAACTCGGGAGAGAACTTTAGACACGAGGGATGCCCTAGAGGAGGATTTCAAAAAAGGCATAACAGCGCTTTTAACCAATGTTGGCACCGCACGGTGTTTAAATATTAACACGTGCAGCGTTCAAAACTAATGACTAGCCTGCATATCTTTTTTCCCCGCTTCCTCACTGCCACAATCTGCGTGAAAAACTAGTGTGATCAAAACATCGGAGCGGCTAATTACAGATAATTTGAATCTAATGAGGCAGACACAGTAGCGGCGCTTCTTTCTAACGGAAGCCAACGCGTGAAAGTCAAAAAGCGCCCTGTCATGCTTGTAAAACAGCTGTTTTACAGCGAGACGACCGTTTGTGTACGCTTAATGAAAACCACCTCGACACCAATTTACACAGTAAAAATGTCACGCTGAGAACAATTCCTTGCGGTATTTAAAAATAATTGCTCAAACATAAGTGTCGCCACAAACAGCGGTGAGTGAGCAGGAAAACGAAAAACGCCGCCCATAAGATTTGATCCTACAAAGGTAAAACAATCAACCACTGAGGTATTGGCTAATCAAGAGGATTATCTGTATCTAAAATTAATCAAGCAGATGTTCAAATGTTCTCTTTTGCTTTGCAAATTTACTCTAAAACAGGCACACCTATGATTTTAGTCACTTAAACAGCTGATCTTAGATAATAGTTGAATATCTATAAACCCCAAAATGAGAGAACTAAAGTCAGCCACTAGCATGTAAATGATGCGCCTCGTTGATGCCATAACAGCGCTTGTCCATAATCCTTAACTGCCACCATTGATTTTGCAATCTACCACTTAGCAATGCATCGTGTGCGTCGACTTACCGCTGCTCCCACAGTCGGCGCAAGACAGGAGTTCTTCCGGACACTTGTCCCGGTTGGACTCTTTTGTGCCGAGACAAAAACTGCATATTGGGATGGGGTCCACCCGGAGCTGAGAGGGAACACAAACAGAGACAACTGTTTAACATGAATGCAAGCAAATAAGGAAGAATTTGAGGCTATAAACCAACATACTGTGATTTCTAGACTATAAAGCGCACCTGATTGTAAGCTGTACCGGCCAAATTTCACAAAATTTTAGAAATAAATCCAGATATATGCCGTACCTGACTATAATCTTAACATTGGATATTTACATAGATGTTAAACAGAAAATATTTGATTGATCAAAAATATATTTATTAACCAGATAAACATGCATCAACATCACCAATTCGTGTTGTCTGAATGCTTCAAAACAAACATTAAACTTTAAAAAACAGGTCACTACATTTGCAAAGATATATAATCCACTTTAACTTGAAGTGGATGAAATCCTCTTAAAAAAGGTTAACAGCTAGGACTAGCATTTCTATAGCAACTTTGTTTTAGAATACTGTGGCAATAAAGTCCTCCGAATGCCATTTGAAAAAAGCTAATCAACACTGGCATCGCGTTCTCTTGTCGTAGCAAGTAGTGGATGCCCTTCCATTTAAAATTGTCCTTTTGTAGCAGCATGTAGTAATCAGATGGAGCCATATTTATCTATAAAATCCTGAGTTTTTGAGTAAATCTGACGAGGTTCTGGCAAGCTTTACAGGCACTAGTGTAGCGGCTGAGAGCTACAATATGTCATGGCAAAATTTGGAAAGCCATTCAGTTTAAGTATGGCTAATTATCAATTTTTTTACTATTTTAACAGGAACATATGAAGCTCGTTTGTTAAAAAAATAAATTAAAAATCCATAAATAAGCTGCTTCTTTCTAAAAGCCAGAGGGTATAAATGCCTAGAAAAAAGTAGCGGCTTATAGTCTGAAAAATACTGTAGTTGAACTTTCATAGTGATAGTCCACTAAAGTTGTCTTTTGTACAAGCTAGTAAACTTTCATCAACAAAATATAATTTAAAATGTTTACAAATGTAACTAAAAACCAAATAAATTGATGAATTGCCCAACTATAACCTGTACATGTTGGTCATGGCCACAAGATGATGCAAGACTACAGCAATGTATCACACAAGGTAACCTTGACTGATTGTTTTCATGCATTCTGTTAAAAACTGGAGTGACAAGAGGAAACTAAAACAGAATTTATATTAAATAAAAGCATTTGTTCCATATCAAGCCTAAATGCAAAAGCAAATAATTGTTCCATCTGTTCAACAAAATCAAGATCAACACCATCATGCCTAACTCTAACGTACTCCAGTGGGATACAACAAACAACTCCTGTTATCCATTACATCCGAGTGTCACCGTGATCTCAGTCGAGGTGTTCTACGGGCTTAATCCGATTCTTCTTAAAGCTTCGCACTCGAGACGAAGAGGATTAACGAGCGTGCGATCAAATTACCGCGATAGTAAAACCTGCAGTCGATACCATTGCTCCGAAACGCTGCAGTTCTCACGACCGTGGCGCCGTTTCCCCAACTAAAAATGATGATGAGACCTTTAAAAATATGCGATCACATTGGTAAACCCACTTGGGGAGCATTAAACCAAGTGCCACCGTCTCGCCTCGTGTGAACAACTGGCAGATATGATCTTTACTTAAGGGTGTGCTGATCGTATCTCATCAAGGCTCTGTCAATCGAGCTTTAAAAGGGCACACTGGGGATGCACAGTTGTTACTTGCTGTAAAGCACATCCTTGTGACCACCTCCTGACCTATACTTGAATGTTGTTTTCCCCTCCATCCATCAAGAGATACATGACAGGGCCACTCTTTCAAAGTCCACTGTGTCCTCTGGGAGGAGGCGAACACAGAAGGCATACAGTGATGATGTTGTCCTTGTTGACGGCTTCCGTGTCAATTAGACGGTGAGTGTGCGAAGGGAGGGAGGGTAGTGTTTACTCTCACGTCAATGATGACTCTATTTTCCAAGCGGCATGGTCAATATTTGACAGCGGGCCTCCGGCACTAGAGGTTAAAGGGAAATAAAATGGCCGGCTCACACCTTGAGGATGGCCCCCAGAGGCAAAACACTCGATTCCAGTCATTTTACAGACAATAGAAGTGAAACCTATGCTGATTTTGCCATTCACTATTTCTTCAAAGTGCTATCAGTGTTGCCATTAGAGTTGTCCGATATTATCGGGTAGCCCATAATATCGGCCGATAGAAGCATTTTAAAATGACATCGGATAACATCGGTTTCTCATTATTAGTTTTGGGCAATATGCATGTTGTTTTCAAAGTCAATGTAGAACCTTTCTGCCTTTGTACAAGGGCTGGTCACAGCTTAGCACAGCAGTTATGCTTACTGACCATTAGATGACTCTAAACTTAGATGCGCGGGAATTTTTATATGAGCAGACCATTTGTATTAATGGTGCAAAATTTAAATTAACAAAAAAATGACTGAAAAATAATGAGTTCTAAACTCATCAACACGACCGCACATATGGGTATTGGGTTGATATCGGTATCGGATTTTTGGAATTGGACAATATCGGGATATCGGTTATAAAGTCATTATCGGACAACTGTAGTTGCCATGATAACAAAATGCTAACTTGATACAATACTTATATTCAGAACCTTAATACCTTTACTGTACCAGTAAATAAAAAAATCTCTAATATTATCGACTATCTCACAGCCTATAATTCCCTTTTCTCCCTCTCTGATTTGCTCTTCAGACAATTCAGTTCTCAGTAGTGTACAGGCCAGGTCAAAGTATACTAACACAGCAGGAGCTAGTATAAAATTCTGATTGTTACGTTCACCTTGAAAAAAATATTCACTCTAAAATGTGTTTTTTAAATGTTTGAGTTAATTATGACGACCGTATTTTCGGACTATAACTCGCAGTTTTTTTCCCACAGTTTGGGTTGGCCAGGGGTGCGACTTATACCCTGGAGCGATTTATGTGTGAAATTATTAACACAATATTATATCATTTCACATGTTATTTTCACACTAAACCGCAAGAGGGCGCTCAAGGCCTGTGTTTCAACGTTTCCACCAAAATTGCGACTTATGCTCCAGTGCAATTTATATACACGTAGTCCTGGGTTGCTAATGCTAAATACCCCCTAAATGTCAAAATCACTAAACAAAAACATAATATTAATAAAACAGAGTAAAAAAATGGCAGATAAGACACTTTTACGCGACTGCAAAATAAATAAATAAAAAGAGATTGGAGACAAAATGGTGGACGAGACTCCAGCGTTGTAAAATCGAAATCACTTAAGTCAGGTACGTCATAATCCGGGGACTACCTGTATGTTTTTTTACCTCTGCATTGCGCATTTTTTTGGCAATCAGGTGCGACTTATAGTCCGAAAAATAAGGTACAAATGCTAAATAGTGTAAAAGGAAAAAAAAAAAAAAAAAAAAAAAAATCTAACAAAGAACAGTGTGATTCACTGGTAACTAAAATGTCTTTAATATATTTATATACAGTGATACAGTGTATCACAAAAGTGAGTACACCCCTCGCATTTCTGCAGATATTTAAGTATATCTTTTCATGGGACAACACTGACAAAATGAATCTTTGACACAATGAAAAGTAGTCTGTGTGCAGCTTATATAATACAGTTAATTTTCCCCTCAAAATAACTCAAAATATAGCCATTAATATCTAAACCCCTGGCAACAAAAGCGAGTACACCCCTTAGAAACTACGTACATCCCTAAATTTCCAAATTGAGTACTGCTCGTCAGTTTCCCTCCAAAATGTCATGTGACTGGTTACAGGAGTGCCGTCAGCATTGTTGCAGAGATTGAAGCGGTGGGGGGGTCAGCCTGTTAGTGTTCAGACCATACGCCACATTCTACATCAAATTGGTGTGCATGGCTGTCACCCCAGGAGGAAGCCTCTTCTGAAGACGGTACACAAGAAAGCTCGCCCATCTCCTCAGACCATAGGACATAGTTCCAGTAATCCATGTGCTTTGTTGACATGTCTTCAGCAAAATGTTTGCATTGTGTCAAATGTGTCATTTTGTCCCATGAAAAGATATACTTGAATATCTGCAGAAGTGCGAGGGGTGTACTCACTTTTGTGATACACTGTACTTTTTTTTTTTCCAGGTTATGTAAATTGACAGTTGAGTTTAAACATTTTGTGTTTATCATAATTTATCCTTTATTCCATTGTAGTCTTTCCCTAACCTCATTTTATGTTGCTATTCCAATTTTTCATTGTCAATGTCATTTTCTGCTTTGACAGTTATTTTTCACGTGATCACGATTTGATGTCACTTTTTTACATTGCGGAGCTGGTAAATGTGAATTACAACCACCTAGCGCTACAACCTGTTAAGTACTGTGCACCACACAATATTAAAACAATAGTGACAGTAATTCATCAAAGCAGCCGTACAATGTCGAACTACAAATCATCTGACTTTTATGCAGCGTATAAAGATGTTTCGGCTTCTTCTAAAGCTCTTCCCCTCAAAACGACGTCATCGTCTTTTGAACACAAGCCCCTAAATGTTCCGCTTACATAAGTTATTGCTTCTTCATGTATAAAAAGTGTCAGACGGGGTTTGTGTTGATTTATCTCCTTTAAATACATTTCCTTTGAAGTGGATTATGTTTATCTTCACTCTTCTGTTGGAATTAAAAAATAAAGGGCAAGTTTTATCACCTCCTGTTGGCTGACAATGAACATAAAGCGGGAACATGAGTATAATGGAATCCTCATTAAAGTATACACACAGTTAATTAAACAGCTACTGCATACCCTGAAACAACCACACGCTACCGATAAAAATCAGTGGATTTAATCAGACAAACATGTTTTTTGTTCTTGGCCATTCTTAGCCTGCTTTATAAATTGCACCCCCCCCCCCCCCCCCCACACACACACACACACACAACCCCACAGCCTAAAAATCCAGTGTAGCCTCCAACATTAATAATAACAAGATGTCTGTCATTTTAACTAGCAACAGAAACCAAAGACTACAAAGACTTCTATTGATTTGTGCTAAAAACACATTCTGTGCGAAGAGGTTGTAACATCTTCACACTGTACGGCTTAATTGCATGCGACAGAACGTCAAAGCTTACCCTGAAAACAGTACTGTGGGTTGATGCTGCTCTACTTAGGTCTTTAAGTTCAAAACAGATATGTGTGCATTAATTAAAGATGTGTTCACTAGTCCGTGCAAACGGAATGCTACTGCTTATAATAGTGCAATAACCTTCCCAGGTCAAGAGTATTTAACTTGATCTGTGATAAAAAATCACAAGGGGTGTAAGGTTTAAAATGAATGTGCTAATAGGTATAAGCTGTTGTCGAGCTGATTTTTGTTTGCTGATTGGCTGCCATTGAAAGCGATAGATGTCCAATCTATTTGAACTGAGAGGTCCACAGTGAATGAACTACCAATCAACCCTCCCAGTCAAAATGGCCTTGACGTCCATCATTAATTGTTATTCTTGTATGTTTTTATGAAGTATAATATTGTGTGTGTGTATATATATATATATATATATATACACACACACACACACACACACACACTCACCGGCCACTTTATTAGGTACACCTGTCCAACTGCTAGTTAACACTTAATTTCTAATCAGCCAATCACATGGCGGTAACTCAGTGCATTTAGGCATGTAGACATCTCCTGCAATTCAAACCGAGCATCAGTATGGAGAAGAAAGGTGATTTGAGTGACTTTGAACGTGGCATGGTTGTTGGTGTCAGAAGGGCTGGTCTGAGTATTTCAGAAACTGCTGATCTCCTGGGATTTTCACGCACAACCATCTCTAGGGTTTAGAGAGAATGGTCCGAAAAAGAAAAAATATCCAGTGAGCGGCAGTTCTGTGGGCGGAAATGCCTTGTTGATGCCAGAGGTCAGAGGAGAATGGCCAGACTGGTTCGAGCTGATAGAAAGGCAACAGCGGCTCAAATAACCACCCGTTACAACCAAGGTAGGCAGAAGAGCATCTCTGAACGCACAGTACGTCGAACTTTGAGGCCCTTGGTACCAATTAAGCATCGTTGGAACGCCACAGCCTACCTGAGTATTGTTGCTGACCATGTCCATCCCTTTATGACCACAATGTACCCAACTTCTGATGGCTACTAAATTTAATCGTTTGACAGCCCTAATATATAAATATATATATATATATATATATATATATATATATTAGGTCACTGTCAAATGATTACATTTTTAATCGAGCTAATCACAGCTTAAAAATTAATTAATCGTTATTAATCACAATTCAAACCATCTATAAAATATGCCATATTTTTCTGTAAATTATTGTTGGAATGGAAAGATAAGACACAAGACGGATACATACATTCAACTAGAGGTGCACGATAATTATCGGTCCGATAATAGGAATTATGACGTCATTCCAATAAATCCGATAACATAATATATTATCGGCTCTATTAATAATATTTTTGGCATGGTGTTGGAATGGGATTTGTGCATTTGTTTCCACTCCTGTTTTTCCAGTATGCAAAGTTTTGTTACTGTCTTTGTTTTGTTCATTATAATAATGTTCGTGTCATCATGAAAATTCTGGTTCGGTCAAAGGCAAATCTAACATGAATCAACCACTAGTATTTTTGACCTACAGGTGTTCAAAAACTCAGGTGAATATACATTGAAAATTTATATATATATTATCGGTTATCGTATCGGTATCGGCCTTGAGGAGCAGGAAGTTATCGATATCGGTTTCAAAAAATGGATATCGTGCACCCCTACATTCAACATACTGTACATAAGTCCTGTATTTGTTTATTATAACAATAAATCAACAAGATGGCATTAACATTAACATTCTGTTCAAGTGATCCATGGATAGAAAGACTTGTAGTAGGGCTGGGCGATATGGCCTTAAACATGTATCACGATAAATTGAGCAGATTTATCTCGATAACGATAAATGACGATAAATTCGCCCAAGCGGACTGTTATATAATTTGAAAATCTGAATCAATGCATGAAATACAGATTAACTATTTCTTGTTGATTTATTTACCAGCATTCAATTTGATATACTGTATTTAACAATTGTACATGCAGTCTAAACATTAAATTTATAAAAATTAGGGCTGTCAAAATTATCGCGTTAACTGGCGTTAATTTTTTAAATTAATCACGTTAAAATATTTGACGCAATTAACGCACTTGCCCAGCTCAGACATATTTAAATGTCACTAGAGTGAAAGGCCCACCTGTTAATTGTGTTTTGCGCAGTTTTGCTGCCCTCTGCTGGCGTTTGGGTGCGACTGATGTTATAGTGTAAGTAATTATTGCCATCAACAATGGCGGGCTACTAGTTTATTTTTTGATTGAAAATTTAACAAATTTTATTAAAACGAAAACATTAAGAGGGGTTTTAATATAAAATTTCTATAACTGATTTAGAACTGATTTATTGTTATAATAAACAAATACAGTCCTTATGTACCGCATGTTGAAAATATATATCCATCTTGCGTCTTATCTTTCCATTCCAACAATAATTTAGAGAAAAATATGGCATATTATATTGATGGTTTGAATTGCGATTAATTACGATTAATTAATTTTTAAGCTGTAATTAACTCGATTAAAAAATTTAATCGTTTGACAGCCCTAATAAAAATGTATTGTAAGCAATAAGAATTCAAGTATGAACATTTATAACAGCGTGTATGACTTGAACAATGTACACTGTCAAAATCAATATGCCTGTGCAAACATGTAATTGTAACACAAATGACTTGCAGCTTGAACAGTACACTTCAAAAAGACAACTTATTGTTAATGGCTGCTGTGATATAATTATTAAATACAAGTGTTTACTTTATGGTTTAAGGGTCCCCCCCCCCCAGTGCATTTTTTCATAAATGCACGCACAATAAAAATAGCTGGGGCCATTTCTCGGTCATTATAAGTTTCGCCGTTGGATTGTACTTTATGCAGAATTCTTTACCATCACAAAAGCTATCAGAGGAATCACACACACAGACAGATACAAAATAACGCCACATAGTAATTGCTAGATGCAGTCCGTGCCCAATCCACTCATTAAGTTCAGCTGTTTCGCTAGGTTCGAGCCTCTATCCGACTCCATAACGTTCATTTGTAGCGTTAGCCGCTAGCTAGCGTTAGCCTGGCTACCAGTAGAAAGCACTGAAAGCACCATCTCCGGAAATCGTGAGAACAAAGGAGGACAGCGGGTGAAAGCCCGTCTGGATGCCACCAAGAGTCTACTAAATGTCGGTTGAAAGTTTGGTGAACCTCCCTTAAGCCACACTCCATCATGTTTTGCTTGTAGCGTTAGCTGCTAGCGTTAGCTTACCGGGCTTTTGTTTGATTGGCTTCCTGATGATCACGTGACTCCCTACGTAAGCACATTCACTGCTTTCTTAAAGGGGAATGAACATAGACGAACAACACAGAATCAAAGCGGGATGAAAAGACTATTTTCTTGTTTTATTAATTTACCGAATTTACCGACATGGTCAAAATTACGTCGGTCATCGTTAAGAATTTCGGTGACGGTAAATTTTCGGTTTACCGCCCTGCTCTAACTTGTAGTTCTTAAAAGATAAATGTTAGTACAAGTTATAGAAATTTTATATTAAAACCCCTCTTAATGTTTTCGTTCTAATAAAATTTTCAATCAAAAAATAAACTAGTACCTCGCCATTGTTGATGTCAATAATTACACAATGCTCATGGTGCTGAAACCCATAAAATCAGTCGCACCCAAGCGCCAGCAGAGGGCGACAAAACACCAAAAAACACAAGTAACAAGTGGACATGACACTGTGCTGTCATTTTAATCTGTTTGAGAGGGGCATGTGCGTTAATTGCGTCAAATATTTTAACGTAATTAATTTTAAAAATTAATTACTGCCCGTTAACGCGATAATTTTGACAGCCCTTTTATATATATATAAATTTCAAACAAAATGGTATCGGCATTGGCCGATACCGCACAGCCAGGTATCGGGACCAAAAAATGGTATCAGAGCAAAACTACTTAAACACTATATTACAGTTCCGCGCATCATCTTACGTTTCTGTTTGACCCTTCCCCTCGCCCAACCACGCCCCCTTTATCGCCCGCAACCTGGGTGCCCCGCACTCCCAGTACCCCCCTTAGCTCTGCCCGTGTACATCTGTATATTCATTGCACTCATACAAGTGATTAGAAGTGGGAATCTTTTGCCACCTAACGATTCGATTGCGATTATGATTCAGAGGCTCCGATTCGATTATAAATCGATTATTGATGTTACCCCCCACACTTTTTTGCACATTTGTTTCAGAATTGTTCAAAAATCCTCTCAGGCTAAACCAAACTAATATTTCAGTATCAAGTTAATAGTTAAAAACAGAAAATGAAATTAAAAAAAAGTCCCATTCTGTATCAGCAGCTTTAAACTATATTCAATTACTTTAATAATGTGAATCAACCGTTAAAGTTGTTAAAATTGCTCCCGTTATTCCATAATTTCCCTTCTGTCTACTTTCGACATGTCAAAGTTTTAAAACTGTTTCATCATTTAAAGATGAATTCAAGTTAAGATTTTGCCAATTTAGGTGTATTTTGGATAAAAAGTTATTAGGTGTGCTGCAACAGAGCCTTCTAGAGAAGTCTACTGCTTTATGATGGCGGCTCTTAACAACGTGGCATTTACTAAACGGCAAGTCAGTCATTTTGCATCTAGTTCTTTTTACATGTTTTAACTCCGCCGTCGTCTGTCATTTTGCATCTAGTTCTACATACTGTATATGTGATATCGACTATAGCTGTATGTGGCCGTTTGTTTGTAGCAACAAGCAACTGGGCGTTGTTTGAAGCAGCTCTCCGCCGCAGTCAGGTATTATTGTTTTTTTTACTAGTGGCATGAGTTGAACATGATATTTACTCTCGGTCCGTTCCTCATTGCGTCCCGAAGACCGCGCTGACTTGGTTTTAGGTCTGCTTTACCTGGTATAATTCAATAATCGGAATTTGGATGTTTGTAAATCGTTCTCGAATCTTCCTTGGGGAGAGGTCAGTCCACAATTTACAATTTAACTGTGATTCAACAACTCAACATCAAAGTCTTGTAAATGATCTGATCACCATACGACCCATCGGAAGCAATCCTTTGTAGACTGTGAATCAGGCCTGAAACTGGCTTAATTTTCATCTGCTCAGCTTTTAAAGCTTTGCCTTTAGACACCTCGTCACTCTGCTTTGAATTAGAGTCTGGTATGTTTTTCCATCTCCCTTGCTGCTGCTGCTGCAGCAGAAAAAAAAAAAACCTAAATCTTTTGCATATGACATAATCCACCTCAAGACGGGAGCACAAAGAATCTTTAGGAGTTTTTCCGTCTGTGCTTTAAGGCCAGTCTGCGCACCACCTGTGTTTTGGCCCACAGGAACCGCCCTTGGTAGACAACTTTCAGGGAGGTTTATAGTGGAGGAATAAATAACTCCTGAATAAATAGCTTACCAAATATAAATAAATACCATTGGACAGGAAAAGGTTGTAGTGTTCCCAGACAAAACTAGCACAGGTAACATGTGGATCCAAGAAAATGTAATTCATGGTATCATCTTCGAGGTACTGAGTGATAACATCTAATCCTGGAACAAGGAGTTATTCTTGGCAACAGCATTTTACATAAACCGAAAGGAGAATACGGCGCTGATGATTTTCTCGGGCAGTCTAAATTAAGTACATTACAGGAAATGATGCCGCATGAAAAGAGCAGGCTGTCCTGAGTGAGGGGGTGGGGTTCTATTAGAACGCTGCTGGTGGAAAGAGAGCTCAAGTGGTTGCATAACACAGCAGGAGAGAAGGAGGGGGGGAATCCAATTCCTCGTCTTTGTTCCTGGCATAGTCTCTTCAGACTCTTATAAACTGTGAGCCAACACTGCTCTTTTCCACCAGCAAAGTACCTGTTTTCATCAACACATAACGCAGTCATTGTGTGTCCACAAAATGAGGCTGAGGAGTCTCGACAGTTTAAAGTGCAAGGTAAATCTTGACTGGCTTTGGACATGTCAAATACAGGTTTCACATTTGTTCTACATCGTTCTTTTTTCTTTTTTGAACTAAATATATCTTTTTTAAAAGGTGGTGGGGGTTCACAGACAGTCACAGAGTTATGGCTGCAGAATTGGAGGTGTCACTTCCTGATTATTCACTGTGAAACTGGCGAAGAGAGAGGCGACATCTCTGTACGTGTATGAAACCTTGTCACATCTATAAAAAAAAAAAAATTAACGTTTCACACATCCCGACGAAATGTACAAGCTAGGCAAGGTAAACTGCTTAAATCACATGGTGTTCCAAATGGCTTGTCGTGTCGCATCATTTAACACATTTGCCACCATTGATGGCGATAGAGGTCTCACTGTCAGCAGCAGTCAATGAGTTAATCAAATCTACAATATACCGTACTGCCAAAACTACTGACATCCCTGAAATTCTGTCAGCTAATGCTCAATTTCTCCCAGAAAATGATTGCAATTACAAATGCTTTAGTAGTAATATCTTCATTTATTTTGCTTGCTATGAAAAACCACAAAAGAGAATTTAAAAAAATAATAAATCATTATCATTTTACACAAAACTCCAAAAATGGGCCAGAAAAAAGTATTGGCACCCTCAGCTTAATACTTGGTAGCACAACCTTCAGAAAAAATAACTGCGAACAACCGCTTCTGGTATCCATCGATGAGTTTCTTACAGTGCTCTGCTAGAATTTTAGACCATTCTTCTTTGGCCAACTGCTCCAGGTCTCTGAGATTTGAAGGGTGCCTTCTCCAAACTGCAATTTTCAGATCTTTCCACAGGTGTTTTATGGGATTCAGGTCTAGACTCATTGCTGGCCACTTTAGAAGTCTCCAGTGCTTTCTCTCAAACCATTTTCTAGTGATTTTTGAAGAGTGTTTAGGGTCATTGCTACTGGAAGACCCATGACCTCTGAGGGACACCCAGCTTTCTCACACTGGGCCCTACATTATGCTGCAAAATTTGTTGGTAGTCTTCAGATTTCATAATGCCATGCACACGGTCAGTCAGTCCAGTGCCAGAGGTAGCAAAGCAACCCAAAAAATTCAAGCAACCTCCGCCATGTTTGTCTATGGGGACCGTGTTCTTTTCTTTGAAATCCTCGTTTTTTCCCCCCTGCAAACTCTATGTTGATGACTTTTCCCAAAAAGCTCTACTTTTGTCTCATCTTACCAGAGAACATTCTTCCAAAACATTTTTGGCTTTCTCAGGTAAGTTTTGGCAAACTCCAGCCTGGCTTTTTTATGTCTCTGGGTCAGAAGTGGTGTCTTCCTGGGTATCCTACCATAGAGTCCCTTTTCATTCAGACGTCGACGGATAGTACGGGTTGACATTGTTGTACCCTCGGAGTGCAGGACAGCTTGAACTTGTTTGGGTGTTAGTCGAGGTTCTTTACCCACCATCTGCACAATCTTTCATTGAAATCTCTCGTCAATTTTTCTTTTCCGTCCACATTTAGGGAGGTTAGCTACAGTGCCATGGGCTTTACACTTATTGATGACACTGCACACGGTAGACACAGGAACATTCAGGTCTTTGGAGATGGGCTTGTAGCCTTGAGATTGCCCATGCTTCCTTACAATTTTGCTTCTCAAGTCCTCCGACAGTTCTTTGGTCTTCTTTCTTTTCTCCATGCTCAATGCGGTACACACATAAGAACGCAGGACAGAGGTTGAGTCAACTTTAATCCATTTTAACTGGCTGCAAGTCTGATTTAGTTAATGCCACATGTGCCACAGGTAAGTAACAGGTGCTGTTAATTACATAAATTAGAGAAGCATCATATGATTTTTCAATGGGTACCAATTAGGCATGTGCCGGTATGAGATTTTGACGGTACGATAACCGTGAGCAAAAATACCGCGGTTTCACGGTATCACGGTATTGAATTATAGCTCCAAAATTTTGAGATGTATGGGTTTAAAAAAAAAACAAAAAAAAACTTTTTTCCATTGAACAGTTTTTTTTTTCCAGAACATATTTGCAAATTGGAACATCAATATAATGTGAAAATAAATAAACTAACAAAAAATAACAAATATTTTATATAAAATTAAAATAAATAGAACCTAGACTATACCCACAGCCACAGCTCAAGTTGCTCAATATTAGAGCAAGAACAAAATAATTGCTATAAAAAAGTAAAAACACTTCTAAATAAAATTAAAAATATATACTGTATGACTTTTTTGAGGGGGAGAAGCTGCCATTTTCAGCCACTGTGTCAACTCTCTTCTACATGATGTCATGCCTTTGTGTTAAAAAGAACAAAGAATTCATAAGTTAATAAGTTAGTTAAAGATGTGTAAGTTAGTTTTATAAGTTAGTTAAAATGTAAATATGTTGAGGAAAGGTTTCATCTGAAACAAAAAGTGAGGAGTGAGACCTCGTTTCGCAATTAGCGATCTTTGACGCGATACTTCATTTAAGCTTGTTTCTCACTCAGCGGCTGTGAGACATGAAACGTCGACGAAGCTGCTCTCCCAGCTTAGCCTAGGCTAACATTCGTTTTTGTAAGTTTTAGTTAGTTTGTATATTGAATTTGAAAGGAAAATGTGTGTTTTGTTTTTGGCGACCTTTTTCATGGTGCTACTGCTATCCTGTTGAACCTACTCACATGTGAAAAAATACAATTGTATAACGTTTTAAATGTATTCATTTGTATATTTCACCACGATTTGAGAGCTCAATAAATTGAAGAAAAGTACACCTTGTGTTTGGAGGGTTTGTTTTTGGGTTTGCTGTTTAGAAGAATAGCGTCACTGACACTCACGGCAACAAACGGGAAGGGTGAGCGCTGCCGCACCAAGCCACTTCGGCTGCATTTTGGCACATGAAAAATAGCGAATACCGTACTAAGGTTTGACGGAAAATTTTAGTGGTTTTGAAACCGCGACGTTTTCACACCACGGTAAACCGTGAAACCGGTAACCGGCACATGTCTAGTACAAATACTTTTGTCCAGCCCATTTTTGGAGTTTTGTGTAAATAATGATTTCATTTTTTTCTCTTTTGTCTCAGCAAGGTACTTAGTTTAAAACCAAGTTTCATTCAAATATTCTAATTAGATATCGACCGATATGGGTTTTTCAGGACCGATACCCGATTTTTGGAGCCGATATTTATTTGCAGTAAAAGTGTAAAAATTGGCGGAAAATTTCTGAATACTGCAAATACTGAACTTCATTCAAATGCCTAAAGCATGTTTATTGTATCACACAAATAGAAAATAATAGCTCCAGAAGTGCCTGAATTTCCTAGACTCCAAAACATCTCTTATAAAGTTGAATAAAAGGTTAAATAAATAGCTCTCTTAAGTTTTTCCACAGCAAAGAAAGCTCTGATGACCTTGTCTAAGTATCCTTGAGCAAGATATTAAACCCCACGTTGCTCCTTGTGCTGTGTCACCAGTAGGTAGATGAGGATATAGTGTGAAGTGCTTTCAGGGGCTTAAAAGGTGGAAAGGTGCAACACAAGTGTAACTCCATTCACCAATACGATTTAACCAATCGGAGGACGGGGTGAATACTAGTGCAGGAGACAGCAGGCAGGAGAGAGAGGCACCGCTGCATCTGAGCCGAAATAACTCCGTTTTAAATTATTTTTTTCATATCGGCCGGTCAGGTTAAAAAAAAAAAAAAAAGGCCAATACCTATATGCACCAAATTTCCAAATATCGGCGTCGATATTCGACCAGGCCGATAATCAGTCTATCTCTAATTCTAAGGATGATATTTTCCCCACACCATGGTAACATTTACTGGTAATATTTGTGACGTCGAATGACGGTATGGTTTTAAAAGGCATGACCTTACCTGGTGAGTGACATAAGTGTCTGAGAATAAGAGTTGCCTAGATGTTAACTGGTTTGGTCTAGGCAAACCAGTGGCTACAGTACGTCTTCCCTTGACCACTTATTTACTATCTTGAGATTCAAGTGTTTCAAACCCAAACTAGCCCACCTACAGGACTTTACGGAAATAGCAATGACTTGAACAGTTTTGTCAAAATTTGATGATTTTATTCTTCGCTTTAATCTTCAGTGTTTGACTGTGACTTGTCATTTAAGCCATTGTTGTTGTTAGACGTGTTAAGAGAAGGAAGCCAGGAGTGATAGACACCATCTTGCCGCATGCTGTCGACCACCCCTGAGGCGCTAAATGCAGAGAAAACAATGCACCTCGCAGGAATTGAGGACAATCCTTTAGGGTCCCTTGAGGATGAATTCAATTTATACACCAGGAACTGCACTCAGTTTAGCGCTTTGAAAGCAACTAGACCAGTTTTCATTGAATAGTAGGAATACATGCTGCCATGATTAATCGATTAACTTGAGTAATTCGATTGGAAAAAACTTCGAATTCAGTTTTGCTACTTCGATGATTCATTTAATGAGAGTGGCGTTATAATGGTTTGTTTTGAAAGTGTTTGCATTTAGTTTTATTGATTTGGGTGGATACCCTGCCCTCTAGCGGCAATAGTGAATATGACACAACTCATCTAACATGGCTGGATCCAGCTGCTCCATGTTAAGACCACCATAAGGTTGTAGGTGGATACACTGTCCTGTAGCGGCAACAGTGAATATGACACAACTCGTCTAACATGGCTTGATCCAGCTGCTCCCTATTAAGATCAAAATAGGGTTGTAAGTTTTTGTTTGCGCGAACGTTGATTGTTTAGGCATTTTTAGTTTAGTTTAGAGGTCAATTTTGCAGTTTTTTTTGTTGAAATATGTGTGGAACGAGTTGTTAAGAGCACTGTAAAAAACGTTAGCATTTTATAGCATTTAAGCTAACAAACTTTTGCTAATCAAGTTAGCCAATTGTTCTTTTGTTGTAATTTGATCCTCATTTATTAATTTGTGTATGCTGTTTGAGGCTAAGTTCAGGTATTTTAATTAATTTTAAATGCAGTTATTGTTCTTGTGAAATGCAAGTGCATTTCTGCATAATTTGAAAAAACAGGAATTTTATTTTGTATTCACATTTTAATATTCTTTTGAAAGTGCAATCTTAGCAAGCCTTTGTTTTACATCTCCTAAAATTTAATCTGCAACACATTAAATGTTCTTAATCCAATTACTCGATTATTCAAACTAACTCATTGATAGACTAATCGATTACTTCAATAATTGATTGCTGCAGCCCTAGTGGGAATAATATTGTATTTTCCGGGCACATTAATTCTTAGTTTTTCCAAAGATGATATGTATACAGCTACTCATAAGACAGCAGACCACATCCTTTATGGGTCACTTTGACTGGGCTTATGTAACATGTGGGAAGCCTACAGCAAAGTGCCTACCACACAAGCGCAGCATGACTTCCTGGTTATCAGTGCACTCTTATTATTATGGAGACAAGAGACAGCAACACTAACCCATAGAGCCACACAGTAAAGTGTTTACTCAACATTTAGACTGCAACGACACAACAAAACGCAGTCTAGGGCAGGAGGACTAGCGGCAAAGTTCTATACTTAAGTTGCCACATGACAAAAAAATTACTAATATGACTTATTATTACGGATTCATTATGAGTGACGCAAAATGCTAGCTAAGTGGGTGTGCTTGAATTATTTTTCTTGGTGTATGCAGTCAGTTGTTGCTAGGTAGAATTAATGGGACTTGTACCAGACAGAGGAGAGATGTGGGTGTCGATGAATGAGTGAGTTAAGTTTGCTGAACTGAAGTTAGTTTAGCAGCTGGTTGTCTGCAACATGTGTGATAAATATTATATATTTACTTAACAAACTGAGCGGGCCCTTTTTGATGTGTGACATTACATTTTTACATTGTATCCTTGCGCAAACTAGGAAATTTCGTCCCATTCGTAACCGTTAAACTTTGTATGTCAGTGCAGTGGGAAACCAAATACACCTTTATTATCTAGATAGCATTTCAGCTTGCAAAGTGATTCCCACTGATGACAAAATTTAAAAATTCTCGCAAGGGTACCTGTTCTCGCTCATGGGGCAGGAGCGTCACCGAGGTCAACAGCAAAGGGGTGGCTAAAGACCACCTGGGCATCCTTCCCTCCGTGCCTCCTCGCCCACCAAGCTGGTACCGCGGGCCATTTTTGAACAGCCTGCCACTGTTGACAGAGCGCCTGGCCGCCAGCCGCAACCGCTGGCGGAAGGCCGGGTTGTCGGCCGCCTCGGCGAGGTCATCCTGGTTCCGAAGGTACCGCTCGATGTTCTTGAGTGAGGAACCGTGCGTGTCGTCCAGGCCCTCAATGGCCCTGCGAAGGATCTTATTCCAATCCAGGTGTCGGAGATCACTGGAACTCCATAGAGACTCCTTGGACGGAACTGGTGAGACGGGAGGCAGGATTGACCCGGCTCTCCCAGCGCTCCCGGGGTCCTTGTACGAGGTGCTCCCCTTGTTGGTAACCTTGAGAATAGAACCATCGTGAACGCTTAAATCCAACTGCTCTAGGACAGTCTTCCGGTCCAGTCCGTGTGACGTGCCCACCGCGTGGGAAATCCTCTCCTCCGAGGGCCGCTGCTTCTGCCTCTTGATCTTCTGTATGGCCTCCAGAATCCACTCCGTGTACAGAGGGTTGGCGAGTTTCACCATGGTTGGACCGGGAGCCTCACAAAAACGCCATCCATGCGGAATCCCATCTGCTGCCAAGCGCCACCGGATAAATCCACATCCTTTGGCGAGGTCAAAAAAAGGTACGTTCCACAATGCCGTTCAAATTGGCTTGTCAAATCCCGGTTGTTAGGACAACGGACGTTCAGGGGGAAAAGTTGGCAACGATAAATTCCACAAGCAGGAAAGCGCTTGATCTTGTCCCACCACGAATCTGGCACAAAAACACATTTGGTGATTATATACATATGAACAGCCTACAAACTACATAAATTGGGCCGGTATAATAAGTGCAATCAAAACATTCAGAGAAAATTGCTTGGTAATGGAGTAAGTAATGAGTAATTATAAAGACAACAACAATTTTCCCCTTATTCCCTTGGTCAAACTGACTAAAGATCAAAATATTGAATTCACTCTGACATTAATTCTAAATTAGACATGCGGATAAATTCATAAGTGTCAGTACAGTGGCAGCTAAATGAACCATAAAGTTAAAGAATATTTCAGAGGAGAGTGTTGACACTGTTTTCCCTCCATGTTTTAGAGGTTTGTGGCTAAAACTTACAAAATTCCCCCGGCGTTTAAATTTGGAATACACTGTCATACTGGATTTAACACTTCTTTTTCGTTCAAACAGTCAGGTCATTGGCTCGTATAAAACCTATTATAAATTACAGAAACATATTTGAAAAAGAATTATAAGTAGTTTTGAGGTATATAACTTGTGCTTGGAATAAAAAGTGCACTCAACTTAAACCACAGATTCTCAGTGTGCTACAAGTGCCACTTGTGGCATGCAAACTCCCTCTAGTGGTGTGCCAGGGGCTTTCTGCCTAAGTACAGTTCTGTTGTATTTAACTTTTAAGAGTTCAATAGATTTGTATTTTAAACTTTAAGAACTGTTACTTTTTAACAACACTGTTGTTAGGGTTTATGTGCATGTTTAATCTTTATTCTAATATAATAATTTTACTTTAGATATTCTGGTAATTTTTTTTTTTAAACTATAAAAATAAAGCTCTGCTGTTGTCTGTAATTAGAGCTAAGTGTTTTTTTTTTTTTTTGTATGTTCTCCTCAACTTCACTCCGTAACATTATTGTTGTAACTTGCAACGGAACAGCAGCTTTAAATAGAGTATGACATTGCCTCCCTGACTAGATGTCTGGATAACTTGTAAAGTTTTAAAACGCAAACTTCAATCGTCTTGTGAAGCAACTCCAAATGCCTACTCCAAGTTTCGCTTTTCTAACATATCCACATACACTACAAACTCTCCGGTCATAATCACACTAACAGACATTCGACAACCGCACAGAAATGACGACAAGGTGGACATTCCACGCTCGAAGCTGCCTCGCACGCCACTTTTTGACAGCTCAATGGCCGCCACAACAAAGTGCTCAACGCCACTCCGTACAATCGATGCTCTCACTCCCCTGACAGCTGCCCGCCGCCCGCCGAAGGCGAAACCCATCAGCGAAACACAACAACCCAGTAGTAACCAGTTAGTAACAAACCTCTTAGTCGAAGTCAGCCCGAGCTGGGAAATACCCCCCCCCCCCAAAAAAACATTAAAAATTAACACACGACAGATGCCATATAAATGTCAGCGTTAAAAAGTGGCGTCACCTAAACAGTCGCCATTTTGTTACACTGTTGTAGTTTACACCGAATCCGACATGACGCTGATTACAATCCAATGGAGTCTCATTAAAGCTCACCGACACTAATGTGCCCTCCCCTAACAACTTAATTATTGGCTGTGAACGGGCGACATCCGATCGCTGGTTTGATAAAGCACCTGTCAATCTTTACAAGTGAGCCAACGCCATTGGCTGGTTGACCTGTCACTTCCCAAGCGCTTGACCCGCCTCTTAAGGTGGCTCCGCGGTCGCTTCTTTACCACTTATCGCAAACAGCTTGGAAAACGTTTTAATTCACACGCTAAATTGGTTTAGTTGGCTCCTACGTGCACGCCGAATGGACGCCGTTGTCATTCGACACCGCGTTACAACCGAACGAGAACAGTATTTTAGAAAACAACATCATTACATCGCTCCACCTTATCGACACATTCCTCCTTGAAACAGTTGGTCGCGCTTTTAAAGTGACTGGGGTTTTTTACACTCTTAAATGATTCATTACGGCGTAAACGCCGATAAAAAAAAAAGTGGGACAACGATCCAATGTGGCGCGTTTAATGACTCCTAAGGGAGGAAGGCTGAAGTAAAAACGTGTGAACGCTTGTCGTGAAGGCGACCACCAGCAGCACCTCCACCTACCACCTCCCTTTTTATCCTTTCCCCACCGTTAATCCCCCCGATAATTTCCCATAAACGCCTCGTTATGCAATTTTAAAAATGCATGGTCGCTTGTGTGCTTTCCGATCTTTCGGCGATGACAGTGAACGTCCCGCGCGGCGTTGCGCGTTGAAGACACGCGCGAGCCCCTCTTTTATCGCCATTAAACTCGCAAATCATCCCTGCAGCCAAAATAGTGGAGAGTTGCATGCAGGGAGGGAGACACACACGCACATATTTTTACCTCAAGTTTCCCAGAGTCGTCTCGTCTCCATGATGGTGACGTGAGAAAAACAAATAGACGAAGAAGGAGACATAATCCGAGATGCGGAGCTCGCCGCGTGGAGAGCAGCTGATAACAACTAATTGAAAGGTTAATCTACATAGCAGCCTGTGACAAAATGGTACCCTCCCCCTCCTCCTCCTCCCTCCTTCCCTTCCTCCCTCCCTCCTCCTCCTCCTCCCTTCACTGGAGTACTTCACATATATTACACTGTAGCTACTCACCTGCACAATCCATTGAGCTCCACTGCAGAAGTTGCATGTGAGGTTGAATGCTTTCTAATATTTACGCCATTTAAAGCAATGCTCTTTGAAACTTTCCACACTAAGTACCACCTTCGATGGTTTTATTCCTAAAAAGGCGATTTAATATTTTAAACAATTTGAATAATATGCAGTTTGAACATTGACATGGAGTATTTCATATGACTGAATCAATGGCAGTGGATGACTATTCCCACACAATACACAATTTATCTAAGAACCAGTATTTTTTTGGCAGCCCTTTTAATTTTCGTCTTATTCTTCGTCTTTTGGACGATAATACAATGATCCCTCGTTTTTCGTGGTTAATGGGGACCAGATACCGCTCCGACCAGTGGCGCCACCAGGGGGTGGCCAGGGGTGGCCGTGGCCACCCCTATAAATTGGTTGGCCACCCCACTGGCCACCCCGCTTGCCAGTATATCGTTAGATGGTTGTAGCATCAATTATGCATTTCATCCCAAATGAATGCATTTTGTTTTGTTAAATTTAGGGCTGTCAAATTTATCGCGTTAACGGGCAGTAATTAATTTTTTAAAAATTAATCACATGAAAATATTTATCGCAGTTAACGCATTCGCGGTACGACTCATTCACGCATTGCCGCAAACAGCCTACAATGGCGCCGTTTTGCTTATATACAGAGATAGGAGGCAGAGTCAAGTGAGTGGAGTAGATACAAGCATTCATTGGGGCCGTGCTTTTAATTGGCAAAAGCTTTGTCAACTCTCCCACAGCAATTGTGGGAAGCGACGTGGGGAAGAATGACAGGAGTTGATCTTTTTCTTAACACCCTGTAGTGTACCCAACGCAGATATAGCATTTGCAGCCACCACACACAGTCATGGTTGCACCACTTCCCATCATGGATTTGGGCAGAACAGTTAAGTCGCTTCAGTATCATTTACTGAAGCTCAACAAATACACTAGATGGCAATATTTAGTCACAATGTACAAACTCACATTTATTTACTCTTTAAGAATTACAAGTCTTTCTATCCGTGGATCCCTGTCACAGAAAGAATGTTAATAATGTTAATGCCATCTTGTGGATTTATTGTTATAATAAATAAATACAGTACTTATGTACAGTATGTTAAATGTATATATATCCGTCTTATCTTTCCATTCCAACAATAATTTACAGAAAAATATGGCATATTTTAGAGATGGTTTGAATTGCGATTAATTACGATAAATTAATTTTTAAGCTGTGATTAACTCGATTAAAAATTTTAATAGTTTGACAGCCCTAGTTAAATGTACACCTTATGCCTAATATATACATAACACAATAAAACAGAATTGTTGTGGAACTCAAAATGTTGACTGGACAGTTATGGACTATGCCCATTAAATCATTAGTAACATCAAATATTCCACAATACACCAAAGTATATCAGTAGCCGTGTCCTTAAGTCTTTCTGATAGTTTTCCCCTGCTTTTTACTGCAATAATATAATGAAAACCTGAAATTATGGCTTTTAGTTTTGGTGTGCCACCCCAAGATTTTAAGTGGCCCCATCTGGCCACCCCTATGAAAAATTTCTGGAGGCGCCACACCGATAAGTGAAAAACCGCAAAGTAGCGCCCCCCCCTAAAAAAAAAGCTTTTTCTTTCTTTTTTTTTTGTTTAATAACTTTGATGTATTTAATCTAGGGCTGTCAAACGATTACGATTTTTAATCGAGTTAATTACAGCTTAAAAATTAATTAATCGTAATTAATCGCAATTCAAACCATCTATAAAATATGCCATATTTTTCTGTAAATTAATGTTAGAATGGAAAGATAAGACACAAGACGGATATATACATTCAACATACGGTACATAAGTACTGTATTTGTTTATTATAACAATAAATCAACAAGATGGCATTAACATTATTAACATTCTCTTAAAGCGATCCACGGATAGAAAGACTTGTAGTTCTTAAAAGATAAATGTTAGTACAAGTTATAGAAATTTTATATTAAAACCCCCTCTTAATGTTTTCGTTTTATTAAAATTTGTAAAATTTTCTATCAAAAAATAAACTAGTAGCTCGCCATTGTTGATGTCAATAATTACACCATGCTCACTCATGGTACTAACATAAAATCAGTTGGACCAGAGCGCCAGCAGAGGGCGCCAAACACCAAAAAGCAAGTAACAAGCGGACATTACACTGTACTGTCATTTTAATCTGTTTGAGCGGGGCATGTGCGTTAATTGCGTCAAATATTTTAACGTGATTAATTTAAAAAATTAATTACCGCCCGTTAACGCAATATTTTTGACAGCCCTAATTTAATCAGATTTCGCATCTTTTTTTCATTTTTTCCCCATAGTATGATTAAAAAAAAAAAAAACATGGCAGAAAAAACAGACAAGACTGAAAAAGCAGTTTCTGCTCTTGGACTCCTCTTTAAAATAAACGGCTGTATTTTAAGCCAAAACAACTGCTGTGTTTGATAGAACAATATGTCTATATGCTGCCATAGCAGATTCATCGCGCATTAAGCCCCCAAACTATTTTTAATTTGTCTGTTTTACCCTGGGAACCCCCGTTTACAGACGTCGCGCAACCGCTTTTGTTTCAACATAGCCATAAAATGAAGATAATTTTTAAAAAAAAACGACTTTGAAAAGTTATTCATTCGCATATTTTTAACTTTTAAACAAATTACATCACAATTACAAAAATAGCGTCTGTAAAAAAGTCACGGATATCTACCTCATAACTTTCACTTAATTGTATTTTTTTTTTTGTTACTGTTGCATTTCCTCTGATATGTTAGATAATAAATAAAGGATCCAAACAAAGAAAAATTGAAAAAAAAAAAACATTTAAAAGGGTAAATATATGAAAAAGAAAATATCAATCACTTCTTGATGTCTGCGATTTCTGCATCGCGACCCTTATTATGGTATATTACCGTGTTTCACCCATAAAATCCTCACAAAGTCTGGCTTGTGTCTTGACACTCAGCGATACATGCTACATGGAGTTTTTGGATCGAAACAAGGTAAGTACGCGATAATATCTCGTTAAAGTCATGGCGTCTGTAATTCTGCTCTCGTTTTTTTTTTTAAATGCCTCCAGTTCAAAAATTTTCTTCCCCCAGAAAATAGGGATTTTAAGCTTTCCAATGATGTATCACACATGCATATAGGACAATTTTGAGTTTGGCCAAATTGGGGGTCTCAGAGCAGAACTTCAGGTCACCTGAGTGTTTTCGAAATCACAGACAAGTCTGAAAAAGCAGTTTCTGCTCTTGCACCCCTCTTTAAAATAAACTGCTGTATTTCAAACCGAAAGAGCTGTTGTGTTTGAGAGAACAATATGTTTATATATGGCCATAGCAGTTTCATGGCGCATTAAGCCCCCCGAACTATTTTTAATTTGTCCGTTTTACCCTGGAGACCCCTGTTTACAGACGTCGCGCAACCGCTTTTGTTTCAACGCAGCCATAAAAAGAAGGTAAGTAATTTATTATTCGAAATGTCTGTCATTTTCAGCTTAGAATCATTCATTGATGTCTAAAATTTAGTTTACACATACACACACACAAAAAAAAAGACTTTAAAAAAATTATTCACTCGCATATGTTCAACTTTCAAAGACGTCACGTGATTGAGCATGCAGGTGTGATCATAGAATGACAAGTTTGTGTCTGATTGGTATATAATGACCAAAATGAATAGAATCAATCTGGATGAATTAATTGCCTAGCTTTGGGATACAACTTCTAACAATTTTGTACGTGTGCTCATTTGTTACTGTAGTCCCTGTAATTTGGAACAACGTGTTATTTTTTAATTTCTATTTGACTCAAACAGCATTACTCTTGAAAATGGACATTAGAAAGTTATTTGCTCAAAGCAAGGATAAATAAGCAAGGAGGAATGACAGGTAAGCTAGGTAACCCACCTAAGCAACATAAATCACTTTTAGGTCACAACCTACCAGTTGAGAAACACTATTTAATTGTATAACAGTCACAGGGATACATTACCATTTCTGTCCAGACAAAGTAGAGCAGCAGAGGGTGGGAAGAGGTGAAGAAGAGATGGAAGTTGATTAGCATGAGCAGAGGTGAATTGACTATCAACATGGGATGTCCCAATTTTGATTTTGAATACTGATGGCTGAAAAAAAAACTCACTTTTTACAGAAACTTGTATTTTGGTTTGATTATATATAGTTTAAAGTGCTATTTCTGACTTTTTATAATAGATAAGTGCTAAAAAAAAAAAATTGCCCACTTGCCAGTGTCCCAGTATTGTATTAGGTCTAGTGACGCTCCTGCTAAGGGCCATGAGTAAAAAAAAAAAAAAAAAACTGCAGTGGATAACTTAATGGAATAAATTGAATAAAAAGATGAACATTATATGCTTTTAAAGCTTTTCCACTTTAAAGAGGACACAATTTGTCCAAGAAGAGACTAAGGTTAATGAGAAAAAAATATTTTTGGATGATTTTAAACATATGAAAACGAAAATTAAAAATTTTAAAAGTGTTTCCGCTATCAAGGGGACACATTGTATCAAATGTTGAGACTAAGGACCATGAGGAAAAAGGCATTGGATGACTAATACTAAACTGAATTTATAAAATGTGCATGATTCTAATTTCAAGTATTTTCCACCATAAGGCTACACATTTAATCCAAAAAGACACTACGGGCCATGTTTGCCTTTTGATTTCAGTCTCACTCACTTGAGTCGAGCTGCCATAAGTTTGTCATGTTTCCAGTGTGCGCTGGACATGCCGTTCAATGAGCATGCTGTTAATTGGCCACAAATGAGACGTGCGAATGCGGCCGTGGGGCAGGTGGACTCAAAGAATAGAGAGGCTGCAGTGTTTTCTAATGAATGTCAAGCCGGGGGGCCCAGCAGGTCCTCCATCATTTCAATTGGAGGAGCATGTGCCACCACTGCAATCTGCCCACATCCATCCCTCGAGCCCGTCACACCCCTGCCCCGCCCCCACTCTATTCCTCAACCCTTGCCAACTATCACACAAACAGTCCTGCCCATCTGCAGAGCAAAACACCATCCAGAAACTCAATTACGACTCAGATCATTCAGATCTCAAATCTACTTTCCCAATTGAAATGAATGGGGAAAAGGCATAAATCTGTTCCAGCCCCTAAACATATCAGATTCAACTGACTGTAAAATATTAATTGCAACGTGTACTGTACATAGCTTCAGTGCTTGTGTTTCCACGAGGTTAATGAAGCGAGACGAAAAGTTAAACTGGGAAAGTGAGAGCGGTGCGCAGAATAAAAAGAGGTATTCCCCCCTCCATTGTCATGACTTAATCATGTCTGCTTCCTTTTTTGTATTTGTCTTTTGCCATCTGTCATCTTGAGGGAGGCCAACAAGCCAGCTGCCATGTGAGTGGCGATCTTGCCCAATCACAAATGCCCCCCCATCCTGCACCCCACTTTCCCCCCACACCCTTCTTTTATTTCAGGGTGCATCTGTGTGGAAGGAGCAGGTTTTTGTGTTTTTCTTGTTGACAACTTAGTCGACAATATTGAGACCTTACTGAAGACTTTTTACTTCTTTAAAATACAAATTGTTAAAGCATACATTTGAAGTGGGATAGTTTTAAATATTGAAATAAAGAAGTACATAGAAGTAATCATGTACAGTTGTGTTAAAAAGTATCTGAACCTTTAGGAATTTCTCACATTTCTGCAGAAAATTCCCATCAAATGTGATTTGATCCGTCAAAATCATACAGATAAAAAAAATAGTCTGCTCGAACTAAAACCACGCAAACATTTATATGTTTTCATATTTTAATGACGATAGTATGCAAACAATGACGGGGGGGGGGAATAAGTGAACCATCACATTTAATATTTTGTGGCCCCCTCTTTGGCAGCAATAACTTCAACCAGACACTTCCTGTAGCTGCAAATCAGTCTGGCACATCGATCAGGACTAATCTTGGCCCATTCCTCTCTACAAAACTGCTGTAGTTCAGTCAGATTCCTGGGATTTCTGGCATGAATCGCTGTCTTTAGGTCATGCCAAAGCATCTCGATGGGGTTCAAGTCTGGACTTTGACTTGGCCACTCCAGAACATGTATTTTGTTCTTCTGAAACCATTCTGGAGTTGATTTACTTCTGTTTTGGATCATTGTCTTGTTGCAGCATCCATCCTCTTTTAAGCTTCAACTGTCTGACAGACGGTCTCAGGTTTTCCTGCAAAACATCCTTACAAACCTTTGAAATAATTCTTCCATTGATGATTGCAAGTTGTCCAGGCCTTGGGGCAGCAAAACAGCCCCAAATCATGATGCTCCCTCCACTATGCTTCACGGTGGGGATGAGGTGTTGATGTTGGTGAGCTGCTCCATTTTTCCTCCACATATGACGTTGTGTGTTACTCCCAAACAATTCAACTTTGGTTTCATCAGTCCACAAAATATTTTGCCACAACTCCTGTAGGAGTGTCCAAGTGCCTTTTTGCGAACATTAAACGAGAAACAATGTTTTTTTGTGGCTTCCTCCGTGGAATCATCCCATGAACAACATTCTTGGCCATTGTTTTACATGTAGTTGATGTGTGCACAGAATATTGGACTGCGCCAGTGATTTCTGTAAGTCTTTAGCAGGCACTCTAGGGTTCTTGGCGTCATCTCTGGTGGACAGCCACTCCTTCGGAGAGAAGCAACAGTGCCAAACTCTCTCCATTTGCAGACAACTTCTCTGACTGTTGATTGATGAACATCCAGACATTTAGAAATGGTTTTGTATCCTTTCCCAGCTTTACACAAATCACCAATAATTGATCGCAGGTCTTCAGACAGCTCTTTTGACAGAGCCATGCACATCAGACAATGCTTCTCATCAAGACATTTCTTACCAGGTGTGTGTTTTACTGTATAGTGGGCAGAGCCGCTTAAAATCTTTTAAAAATCTTTTTAATTATCCTTTTATGTGTCGTTTTTTAATCATTTAAAATATACAGTATACTGTATATTGCGACACTATTATAATACTTCATTTTTTAGCGAGTTAGAAAATAAACTCAATGAAATCAAATGAATTAAAACTCCAAATGGATATTTTTATTGAGAAGATGTACCTAATATTTTGCCGACTACAGATTAGACTAAAAAGTTAAGAAAAAGTACAAAGTCCCATTCACTTGACGCTGGTAAAAACAGACATTTTATTAGCTCTTACTTCCTTCCGGGATGGCCGCTGTGAGTAGAAAAAAAAAAAAACAATGCAGATAAAATTCCTGACACGCACAAGCAGGTGGTGCGAGACACGTCTATTTAAAGTCGGGCTTCTCCGGGAAGGTGCAGCCCACTCGTTGGATGATGACATTGGCGGCGTAGTGTCCAGCTCTGATGCACTCGTCCAGGGGATGCTCCTGGACCAGTGCTGACAGGAACCCTTTGGAGACCAGATAACAGGTCAAGACAGGACTGCTAATTGGACCATCACCATCTCCAAGACATGTACACCCCCAAAAAACAAGGAATGAAAACATGCAGCAGACATTTCTTTCCTCATAGTACCTCCAACAAAGGCATCACCAGCTCCGTTTGTGTCCACAATGTCATTCTGGTCGATATCCACGACGGGAAACATGGTCACCTTTTCACCTAAGGAATGACACACCAAATTCAACTTTTTAATTTGATTTTTTTGCTGACGTAGTTATCACATTATTTGTTGCCGACCGCATGCAACGAGTACATGATATTTTCAATAAACTGGAAGAGGGAGATATTTCAATACAGTTGCAAAACAAATGCACCACATCACGTGGTGGAACAAATGTGAACAGGGCCCGGGTGCGAACCGGAACCCACAAGAGATATTTTTACACTAAAACACTTTATTACAGCTCTACACATCATCTTACCTTTCTGTTTGACCCTTCCCTCCGTTGTTTTGTTAGGCTTTATTAACATTTGTGTGTTCATTTTGGTGTACTTGTTGTACATACTTATTCATGTGTTCATGTTCTTACTTTCCTATTACACAGTCCCTGACTAAAGTCTTGTCGCGTATCCATTTTGGCTCATATGAAAGCTAAGACCCTCCCAAATGATGTTGAATGTACAAAAATGTATTTTTTTCACTGAAAAAAGATTGATCATGTAATGAAAACATAAAGGTCAAATTTTGGCAAGACAAAAGTTTTGTCGCCTACAGAAAGTAGTGTGAAAATTGAACAAAAAATGTACTTCAAATACAAAAATATGTTAACATTAGCGAATTAAGTAATGGTGCTGTGAGATCCAAATTTTATATTTTGTATGATTTCCATGGGCTTGAAGGACTGCATCCATGCGGTTCGGCAAGGATTCATACAAGTCATCAGGAACATCAAAGAAAGCAGTCTTGCATGCCTCCCAGAGTTCATCAACATTCTTGGGTTTCGTCTTCCATGCTTCCTCTTTCATCCTGTTCATGTCTGGTGACTGGACTGGCCAGTCCTGGAGGATCTTGATCTTCTTTGCCTTGAGGAACGTTGAGGTAGATAATGAAGTATGCGATGGAGCACCACCATGCTGCAGAATTTGTCCCTTTTTAAGGTTAGGAACGTAAGAGGCAGCTAAGATTTGTTGATATTTCACACTATGTTGCCTTCCACCCTGCAGATCTCTCAGGGTGCAGACATTTAAAAAACCGTGTGGCATTTGCCAAGGCCCACAGCCTGTCAAAAGGATGGACACTGGAAAAGTGGCAAAATGTAGATTTTTCAGATGAATCTTCCATTGAATTACACCACAGTCGCCGCAAATATTGCAGGAGACCTACTGGAGCCCACATGAATGGAAGTTTGGTGGTGGCAAAATCATGGTCTGGGGTTACATCCAGTATGGGGGTGTGCGAGAGATCTGCAGGGTGGAAGGCAACATAAATAGTCTGAAATGTCAACAAATCTTAGCTGCCTCTTACATTCCTAACCATAAAAAGGGACAAATTCTGCAGCAGGACGGTGCTCCATCGCATACTTCTATCTCTCCCTCAATCTTCCTCAAGGCAAAGAAGCCCAGTCACCAGACATGAACAGGATGAAAGAGGAAGCATGGAAGATGAAACCCAAGAATGTTGATGAACTCTGGGAGGCATGCAAGACTGCTTTCTTTGATGTTCCTGATGACTTCATCTAAAAATTGTATGAATCCTTGCCAAACCGCATGGATGCAGTCCTTCAAGCCCATGGAAGTCATACAAAATATTACATTTGGACCACTACTTAATTCGCTTATGTTATGTAACATATTTTTGTATATAAAGTAGGGCTGCCAATTGATTAACATTTTTAATCGAGTTAATTACAGCTTAAAAATTAATCAATCTTAATTAATCGTAATGAATCGCAATTCAAACGATCAATAAAATATGCCATATTTTTCTAAAAATTATTGTTGGAAAGAAAAGATAAGACAAGACGGATATATACATTCAACATACGGTACATAAGTACTGTATTTGTTTATTAGAACAATAAATCAACAAGATGGCATTAACATTATTAACATTCTCTTAAAGCGATTCATGGATATAAAAACTTGTAGTTCTTAAACGATAAATGTTAGTACAAGTTATAGAAATTTTATATTAAAACCCCCTCTTAATGTTTTCGTTTTATTAAAATTTGTAAAATTTTCAATCAAAAAATAAACTAGCAGCTCGCCATTGTTGATGTCATTACACCATGCTCACTCCCCAAACCCATAAAATCATTTGGACCCAAGCGCCAGCAGAGGGCGCCGACAACAAAAAACAAGCAACAAGTAACAAGCGGACATTACACTGCTGTCATTTTAATCTGAGCGGGGCATGTGCGTTAATTGCGTCAAATATTTTAACGTGATTAATTTAAAAAATTAATTACCGCCCGTTAACGCCATAATTTTGACAGCCCAAATTTAAAGTATATTTTAGTTCAATTTTCACGCTACTTTCTGTAGGCGACAAAACTTTTGTCTTGCCAAATTTTGACCTTTATGTCTTCATTAAATGATTTTTTTTCAGTGAAACAAATATATTTTTGTACATTCAACATCATTTGGGAGGGTCTTAGCTCTCCTTTGAGCCATTTCTGAAACCAATTGAATAATTAAAAGTCATGCGCATCATTCGTGGCACACCAGACCCAGAGTGTTTGTTGCCAAAAACCTCAATCTTGGTCTCATCTGTGATCCCAGGCTTCAACTGGGACCGTGTGCTTTGGTCAGATGAGACCAAGATTGAGCTTTTTGGAACCAAACACTCTAAGTGGGTCTGGCGTGTCGCGAAAGATGCGCATGCTGAAAAGCACCTCATACCCACTGTGAAGTATGGGGGTGGGTCAGTGATGCTGTGGGGCTGTTTCGCTTCCAAAGGCCCTGGGAGCCTTGTTAGGGCGCATGGCATCATGAATGCTTTGAAATACCAGGACATTTTAAATCAAAATCTGTTGCCCTCTGCCCGAAAGCTGAAAATGGGTCGTCACTGGGTCTTTCGGCAAGACAATGACCCTAAACATATGGCCAAATCAACACAGAAATGGTTAACCAGAGACAAAATCAAGCTCCTCCCATGGCCATCTCAGTCCCCAGACCTTGTTTTGTTGGCAAAAGGGGGTTGTACAAAGTATTAACACCAGGGGTGCTAATAATTGTGACACACATTATTTGATGTCAAATAATTATTTCTTTATGTGGGATTTTTTTCGCCACTGAATAAATACACTTGTAATGAAGATTGGATTTTTCTCTTTTTTTCCATTAAGGTCCCATATTATATGAATTAAAAAAATATATATATTAGAAGCTAAAAAACACATCTTTTTCAGGGGTGCCAATAATTATGGAGGGCACTGTACATTCCTCCCAAAAATTCATGTGTGAAGAAAAATAGTATTTAAAGTACTTCAAAAATATTGTTATTTCTTTTTCTCTGGACTAGAATGGTCTGTTTCCTTCCAAATACGCCACTAGGCCTTTAAGAGCACTTGAATAGACAAGCGTAGCAGGGGTGCAATGAACACTGGTGTGGGGGTGAAACAGCAACAAATGACAAAGTCTGCTGGTACGGCGTGACGTCCAATCAGTCTGTTGGAACAATTTCTAAAACTCAACAGCGAGGCGCACGTTACAAAAGACTGTCACTCTGACAAAAAGAATGAGGAAAGGCTGGTGGCCCTCCCGCATAACTTTGTTTCTGTAACAACAGGTATCAGGCTACTTCCTGGTGGCACGCTTCTGAACTCAACTAAAATCAATATAAAAAATTACTTGGACGTTTGACATACTTGCACTGAGGAGATCGTTTTCCTGGAGGGCAGAACACATAACAACAACACTATGTCCTTAAATAAACACAATAATCTCATTTTATTAGCAGTCAGGCGCCACGGATTAATTGTGCTGTTACCGTTTTTTTTTTCTTTTTAGAACCTGGCATGTTGATAATGAATAGAAACATTCTGTAATTCGGAAATTTTCACATTGCTCGGCCACATTAAATGCCAAGATAACAATCAAGATACTTGATATTTAATTTTTGACCTGGGGCAAATGTATTTATAGCCTGTCTGGCTTGAAAAGATGACTGAGTTTTAATCAATATTTGAGGGTCAAGGAAAAGTACTTTTTTTTTTGTCTCGGGAAAAGAACATGAACTATGAGTAGTTTAGTCATAGGGGTGTGACAATATATCGAAAAAGTGATATACATATCACGATCGTTTTTAGCCTAAAAAGTTATCGATATGCTCCCACCAAGAATCAATATATGGCGGGAGACTGAAAAAGCAGTTTCTGCTCTTGCACTCCACTTTAAAAGAAAATGTATCTTAAGTCAAAACAACTGTTGTGTTTGATAGACCAATATGTCTATCAGAGGTTGCGCTAGACTTTTTCGCTGTCTGTCATTTTGACTGACAGTGTCATAAAAATTCGGTCATAATCTGTTTTTGCCAGTCACTTACATTTTTAAAATGATAATAATGACATATTCTATAGTATTTAGTTTTCATTCATTTTTAATTAATATTCTGTCCGAATAAGCTTAATGTAGTGGAGAAAACTGGATTCTCGCTGATTCAGGTTGATTTTAGCTGTGTTCACGTCAGTGTGTTGGCCAAACACCACTTAAGGCCCACTCAAAGTAGAGGCAATCACGGCACTTGGACAGGTGGCTGGATTTCTCCTTTTTCTTTAATGCAAATCCTCTTAAATCAACTTTATACAGTCCATTCATCCCAACTGTCCATGTAGATGTGGAAATGGTTATATTCTTGAGTAGGTGTTTGTGGGTATATATGTGTGTATCTGTGTGTGTGGTTTATCTGTACAAAAGACATGAAAAGAAACAATAAATAAATATACATAGCTTAAATTCAGCTTAATTACATTTAAACATGTAGCTGGAATATTCGAAGTTAAGCTTGAACTATTTTCTACGCTCCAGCTGAGCACTTCCGGTTTCGGGCACTTAATGTGAAGGCGGATTCACTCTACTTCCGGTGCGCTATGCCGCAACGTGTCGCTATTTCAGAATCGCAGCATAGCAACACGCTAACGGACTACCACGCAAAACAATCGGACGAACTATCATAACAACAGCAAAAGGTAATCATAACAAATTGTCTACGTAAATATGAATGCTGCTTGTGATACTCACTTTGCATTTACGCACAGCAATGAACAAACACACGTCAGCCAAATGTGGGAATCAAATGATGCTGAAGGCATTGAACGAGCAACTGTGAACATCTTAAGCAAACAATCACCTAACTTTGTAGCCTTTTCTACACTTAACAAGAGGCAAACAGACAGCGGAGTTCACCAATCAGCGACGGGCAGACGTGCCGCTAGCAAAGCGACAAGGGCAGGACGAGGGACTTGCGCGCGGAAGTAAACATACGAGGAGAACGGAGTTTATTCAACATGGCTAGCGAGAGACAGACTTGTCAATGACTCGTTGTGTTTTAGCTTATTTAAAACTGAATTTACCGCGGATTGGAACATATTCTCGGCCCTCCCGTTCGCCATCCGTGTTGTTCTACAGACGACTTTCGGCGCGCAAGAGTGACGTTGCTCGTGAAGAACACGTCACGCAAATAAAGAAATCTGATTTGTCGATTGATTTTGTACCTTCTCGAGAGGCTGTGTCCCAGACTTTTCTCTCAGTGTTTGAAAAATACAGGGAGAACAGTCTGGCCGTGCAAGGCAAACACTCAGTTGCCTTAACATTTTTCCGAGTAAGGCCAACGACGTCATGCTTCAAGAGAGACAATAGCTAATTAATATGCTCACTTGCCACCCTGTGGGTGTGAATTGCAACCTGTCAAAATGACGGATGGACTTCAGTTTTTTCCGTCACCGTTTTAAAAAACCGGTCAACGACGGAAAATATTCGGTTAACGCGACCCCTGATGTCTATATGCTGCCATAGCAGATTCATGGAGCATTAAGCCCCCGAACTATTTTAATTTGGCCGTTTTACCCTGAAAACCCCCGTTTACAGACGTCGCCGAACCGCTTTTGTTCAACCCAGCCATAAAACGAAGGTAATTGATTAATATTTATTATTCCAAATGTCTGTTGTTTTCATCTTGGAATCATTAATTGATGTCTCATTTCGTTTTAAAAATAAAACAAAAAACGACTTACGTACGACTCACTTACGTACATAACAAAGTATTGATATGAACTTTTGGTATTGACCAAATACTTATTTTCCACCATGATTTGCAAATAAATACTTTATAAATCAAATAATGTGATTTTCAGATTTTTTTTCCCACATTCTGTCTCTCATGGTTGAGGTTTACCCATGTTGACAATTACAGGCCTCTCTAATATTTTCAAGTGGGAGAGCTTGCACAATTAGTGGTTGACTAAATATTTATTTGCAAATGGAGTTAGTGACATAATTTTTAATGACAATTATAACGGTCTTATTGCAGTCTTATGACGCCGCTGTCAAATAAAGTGTTACCTACGGTATCAACCCAAATAAATCAACAAATAAGCCACACTGGACTATGAGCCGCAGGATTCAAAATGAAGGAAAAAAGTAGCTGCTTGGAGTCTGAAAATTACGGGAGATTGGATGTCTAACGCCGTCAATGGCACTGAAACCAGAGCATTAACAGCCAGTCTTTTGTGGGTATTACAGGTGACTTTCTATTAATTTAGAAATTTTGAGTCACTTACTACTTGTTTGAGGATATTCTTGAGTCACTTCCTGTTCAGTGACCCAAAATTAACAGGAAGTGACCTGTAAATGCCCCAAAATGAACTGGAAATATACGAAAATTGACAAGAAATGACTTGAAATGCTCCAATATGAACTTATTGCCTGGCATTGGCTGCCACTGATGGCCATAGACGTCCAATCCGTTTAAAGTGGTAGGGATGGCAGTGAATGAACGAATGTTCAAACGGACTGGATGTCTACTAGTGGTAAACTCATAGCAAAAGGATGAAAATAGCTTATTTTTCTGTTTTAGTGTGTTGTAGAATATCGTAGAGTCAAATCTTGACCCATGTATCAAGAATTGTTATTTCGCGATATCGTTCGATCATCGTTACCATGAGCCTTGTATCGCAAATCGTATTGTGAGGTATCCAGAGGTTCCCACCCCTATTTAGTAGCTTTTACAAACTTTTCTCAACCCTCAATAAAATGTTACGTCGAAGCTGTTCCAACTTTTTGCCGAACTGGCTTAGCAGTCCAATACATTTTGACAGGAACTTGTTCATTCGCCCCCTCCCAGTCAAAATGGATTGGACGTATAGCAATGTCAATGGCATCCAAGGAGTTAAAAAAAATGCATTGAGTAATATAGTAATAATGAACGGATTTTATATTGGCTTTTGAGAAAAAAAATCATTTAATTTGAACATGAATAATGATATTTATAGTTAATTACTGTCAAATTTGACCCCGACAAGGGTTACATTTGTGATTTAATCGATCTAATTGGATCTCAGGAGGTTAGACGATCCCAGTTAGCCTCATTGGTTGCCATTGCTACCACCGTCCATTCATCGCACTCGAAGTACGGTTACAAATTTAGACGAAATTCACGTCAAAAGGAACAATCAAATCCTCAGCACGCTCCGTCCTCAATGAATCGGCGACGTCTGATCTGCGCATTCAGCTGTTTTGTTCTCTGCCGGTTGGAACGTTTGAAAAGAATCATGGCTAATAAAGGGCTTAATTGATACTAATTTCAAAGAGACTCCTGTTGAAAGACCTTCTCCATTTTAATCAGTGGCACACAAGGGCGGTAATGAGGGTATTATGAACAAAAGCTCTACAATTAGGGTGCTTCTTTCCTCTCCGTTGTTGCTGGTTACGTGTCAAGAGCCAGAAATTCGGCATCCGAGAGGACTGACATTGGCTGCCATTGACGACAGAGCGGCTAGCGGCAAAATATATGTTTACAATTATTTTTATACATATTTTAAAAAGCTTCGTATTAATGCGAGGGGTAAAACTACACATTAAACTGAGTGTAACGGTATTTGTATGCGTCCCATACCATCACAGAACAGGAATCACAGTCAGACGAATAAGTTCGAGTTAAAAAAAAAAAAAAAAAGGTTAGTCCTTCTTCACTCCAGGGGGCGTTAGAGGTAACGCGCCTAAACTTACAACTGATGTCATGGGAAAAAGACGACAAATCAAAACAAATGACGAAGTAGTTATCACTGACCACTACAAGGCAGTGTTGTTTCTGACAGCCCTTTTAATTTTCGTCTTAGTCTTTTGGACAAAATACTTATTAGTTTTAGTCCTATTTTATTCATTTCAAAATGTGTTTCCGTTGACAAAAACTCAGATTAATTTCATCTAGTTTTGGTCAATAATTCCTCAAAATGTTTTTGTCTGTAAAATTGATGTTTTAGTCCAAAGATAAATCAATTAATAAAGGTTTCCAACAATTTCGAATGAACATTGACAGACGAGCACATATTGTAGCACCTACAAGGACAACGCTGTCATGGTCCGCTAACGTCGAAGTTGGACCTCAAAACAAACAAACAACAGAGGGAAGCGTTCAAGGGTTTATTTATATAGACATGTGCCGGCAAGGTATACCGTGATATGAAAACGTCACCGTTTAAAACCACTAAAATTTTCCGTCATACCGTTTCTACGGTATTAGCTATTTTTTTTTATGTCCCAAAGGTAGAAATCCGTCGCTTGCAGCTGCACTGCTTACCTCTCCCCCTCTGATTGTTGCTCAGTAAGTCAGAGTCAGCGGTGCTACACGAAAAAAGAAAACGAAATCGCTCTCCTGGTTACAGAAAAGTTAGACGGTCGCGGCTGACAGGAAGAGGGCCAACCGACATGTAAAACATGTTTGCGGAGGGTGGCTACCAGAGGAGGCAATACCTCCAATATGATTTTGCATTTGCGTGACCACCCGTCGCTCTATACAAAATTAAAGGTTAGTAAACATCAATGTCCCTTCTAAGCATCGTGCGTGCTCAACAAGAAAATCTATGAACCGCAGAGAATAAAATTCAACGGAAACATATTGTAGCACCAATAGGACTACAGTCTGTATTTGATGCGTTCGATACAGCAACGCGGCCCTCCTATTGGTGCGTTCGATATGGCAAAGCGATGCTCCCATTGGTGCATTCGATACGGCAGCGCGACGCTTCCATTGGTGCGTTCGATACGCCAACGCGACGTTCCCATTGGTGCGTTCGATATGGCAACGCGACGTTCCCGTTAGTGTGTTCGATAGGACAACTCGACGCTCCCGTTGGTGCGTTCGATACGGTAACGCGACGCTCCCATTGGTGCATTCGATACGGTAACGCGACGCTCTCGTTGGTGCGTTCGATACGGCAACGCGACGCTTCCGTTGGTGCGTTCGATACAACAACGCGACGCTCCCGTTGGTGCGTTCGATACAACAACGCGACGCTCCCGTTGGTGCGTTCGATAGGACAACGCGATGCTCCCATTGGTGCTTTCGATACGGCAACGCGACGTTCCCATTGGTGCGTTCGATACAACAACGCGACGCTCCCGTTGGTGCGTTCGATAGGACAACGTGACGCTCCCGTTGGTGCGTTCAATACGACAACGCGACGCTCCCGTTGGTGCGTTCAATACGACAACGCAACGCTCTCGTTGGTGCTTTCGATACGGCAACGCGACGCTCTCGTTGGTGCTTTCGATACGGCAACACGACGCTCTCGTTGGTGCGTTCTATACGGCAACGCGGCGCTCTCATTGGTGCATTCGATACGGCAACGCGACGCTCCCATTGGTGCTTTCGATACAGCGACACGACGTTCCCATTGGTGCTTTCGATACGGCAACACGACGCTCCCATTGGTGCTTTCGATACGGCAATGCGACGCTCCCGTTGGTGCTTTCGATACAGCAAAGCAAAGCACCCATTGGTGGAGAAAAGTGAGTTGCTATGCGACGCTCCCATTGACGGAGAAAAGTGAGTTTGACTTCTCTGCTGATTTACTGAAGCAACATTCCACTGCCAATCTTGGCAAGTGCGACAGTATTAATTTATATCTAATTTTAGAATTAATCTAGTTAATTACGTAATTAGACCAACTAAATTGTTTTCTGTACCATTTTGCAACTTAACTCAATGAGCGACAGGTGTCTAGAAAATTGCTTTCAAATAATGTTTTGAACAATATCTATTCTTGAATTAAGAACGTTTCTGACCTTTCAAAGCTTTTTAAAGATTAAATATACTAATTTATTCCTTAAAATATGTCTTTTAAGCTAATTTTCCGCTAGGTTTTTTTTTTTTTTTTTGCTTATTTCAAGAAATCTGAGTAAAAATTTACTTGAAGCACTGGCAGATAATTTCACTTATTTCTTGTAGATTTACACTGAAAACGAGGGAATTTAATTTAGTTTTAAGGAGGTGTGTTTTGGCAGTGTAGCTGCTCAGACAAAGAAAATAGGAATCTTGAGTGTCCTTATTGTCTGAACAGTTTTAATGTGGGAGTGATATAGTGTGATACAATGTGGTTGTTCATTATGTTTTATTTATTAACTCATCCATGCCACAATTGGACCTTGCTTAGGCCAAAGCAGGACTCTTATGGTTCAAGCAGGACTCTCACATATAACATAGTACACATCACATGAACAACGAGATCTTGGTCCTTTTCATTTTAAGTGGGCCAAACCAATTATACTGTAATAAAAGTAAACTACCGTATTTTTCGGACTATAAGTCGCAGTTTTTTTCATCGTTTGGCTGGGGGTGCGACTTATGTGTGAAATTATTAACACATTATGATATCATTTCACATGTTATTTTGGTGTTTTGGAGTGACACTGATAGTTTGGTAAACTTGTTAGCATGTTATTTATGCTATAGTTATCTGAATAACTCTTAATAGCTATGGCCACGTTCGCGTTCTGTCTTTGGCAATGTGTGTTCAATTGTATCATTGACTTTTTTATATTAAAATGCATGCTTTTAGTTTGTGGCTCTTTCACGCCCACGTGGGGGCGCACTCGCACTTGTTTACGCGAAGAAGAGCGCTTACACGCCAGAAGAAGACTGACAGATACGCAGCGTCTCTGTCTGAGCGAGTGGGCGGGCGAGAGAAAGAGACACGGCTGCGAACCTACGTTCATTGTTTATGCTTGTAAAATTTCTTTTCAGAGGCAACGCCTGTGTGGATCATCTTTTCTGTTGTTGTTGTGTGTTTTCCACCCACGATCGGACACTTTGAGCCAGTTGTGTGGTCGTTTGAACGATGTGCTAATGCTAGCAAACGCATGCTAACCGTTTTTGTCATTGCTGTAATAGCACCTAATTATCATTTATTTACGTTGATGCGAACCTGTTTGGTATCGTGGACAAAATTGATTCAGTAAATTATACGGACGTCCAGCATGGTCATTTGGGAGTTTAGCTCGCTGTATAGCCAGGACCGAGCCGTAGCGTCCTGGTGAGGACAGTATATTCGCATTTCGTGTTCATGCACTGTACACTGTACACTTATTCAACATGTTGTTCTCTATTGTATTTTTATATTAAATTGCCTTTCAAGATTACATATCTGTTCTATGTGTTGGATTTTATCAAGTAACTTTCCCCCAAAAATGCGACTTATACTCCGGTGCGACATATATGTTTTTTTCTCTTCGTTGGGCATTTTATGGCTGGTGCGACTTATACTCAGGTGCGACTTGTAGTCCGAAAAATACGGTAATGAACATTGCTGCTGTAATTTCATTCTTTTAATAAGCCACGTAACTTGCTATGATCCAAGGTTTTGAATAGGCGTGAAACTGGTGTATTGCCTCCGTGTGCACATTTGATGTTGCTCACCATGGTCCGCAGTGTGCTCAGAGAGCTTGTGTGTCTGCTCACACACATGAAAAATTAGAGGGAACATTGGTAAACACCGTTATAAACGTTTCCCACCAGCTACGAGAGTTTCCTCCAGCGTGTTTAGTGTGTCTAGCGGTGGTAAAACAAATACGGAAATTGGACAATAAATAAATTATTTTTGTTCTGATGAAAATAATAATGTTGAGCTGTGGCTGTGGGTTGGACAAGAGCTGCTGCCCCCACGATCCAACCTCAGATAAGCTGGAGAAAATGGATGGATGCATCACAAATTTGATGTTTTCTTTTATTTATTTTCCACTTTAATAGGAGCTGTGTTTTAGTTTTAGCCAGGAGAACAAAATTTCAAACGTTGTAATAAAAAAAAAAGCCCTTTTGGTCCGAACCCGTACCGAGGTACGTCCCGAACTGTGACTTGTGTGTACTACTGTACCCCTAATAAAAACATTTAAAAATTGTCTCTTCTGATTTTCATCTATGGCAAATACGTCTGAAATTCCCCTTGTAAAATGAGTTTGACCGAACGGCATGACGCTCCCATTCGAGTGGAACAACACATTCCATGTGAGAAACTTCTTCTGGAACACTTCCCGTTGCGTTCCGGCCAAAATATGAAAACGCAGTAAGAGGAAGAAACCGCCTTCTTGGCAAACGGCAAACGTTGGGAAACGAGTTGACATTCAATCTGTTTCTCTGTCGCAAGCGTCAACTTGAAAATATTACACATGCCTGTAATTACCGCGACCACCGGCACGAGGAGCGTCGCCAACGCGTATCCATAAAGAGAAGACATGAAAGAAAAAATTTTTTACATGCCGTGCCAGGACTTCTTCTTTCTCGGTAATTGATTTTGGCTAATAGGATGCACGCAACATAAACATCCTTCTACTTCAAGAGGAATAACGCTGCAGCACTTAAACCAACAAACAACTTGCGATCCTTCCTAAATTTTGTTAAAGTGCATTCAGAAAGTAGCCATCTTTACGTCAGCTTTTTTATTCTTTAAAACAGATGTTTTTAATTGTAACTAGACCTTGAAATCGGGCTCGGTGACCAGTCAAAAAAATATATTTTATTTTGATTGATCTTGAGTATTATGATCATTTTTAACTTGATTTTAACTAATAGACTTGAATGTAAAAAAATTAGGGCTGTCAAACGATTAAAATGTTTAATCGAGTTAATTACAGCTTAAAAATTAATTAATCGTAATTAATCGCAATTCAAACCATCTATAAAATATGCCTTATTTTTCTGTAAATTATATATATATTCTGTAAAATAATTTGTTGGAATGGAAAGATAAGACACAAGATGGATATATACATTCAACATACAGTACATAAGGAATGTAGTGGGCATTTCACTCTACTGTCATTTAAATCTGTCTATGCTGTCCTCACTCCGAAGCGTCTACTTTTTCCAAAGCTAGACAGCTAGTGAACGACGCCTTAATAATCAGACTTCTTCCTTTTTCATCTGATTTATTAATAAAATGTCATCAAACCATTGTCCTCTTTAAACCGTCGTGAAACTACAAAAAAAAAGTACACAAGCATTGCATTAGCAACAACGTTAGCTTAGCATGCTATACAGGTTCACTAAACAAACAAAAAGCGTCTCATACAAAAAATATAACATTTCGCTTACTAACATAATATGTACATTCTTTACAACAACCATACTTACGGACAAATCTTGTCCAAGGATCATATAAGCACAACATTACAACGTAGGCGTCAGCCCGAGACGTCGTGCAGCCATATTGAACTGGCAAGAAAGCAATAAACCATGTCGCAAAGCGACCACATGAGTTCGCTGTTAGACAGCACAAAAAACCTTGCTGTAAAACTTACCAAAAGGCAGAATACTGTCTGAGCGGGACATGTGCGTTAATTGCGTCAAATATTTTAACGTGATTAATTCAAAAAATTAATTACCGCGCGTTAACGCGATAATTTTGACAGCCCTAAAAAAAATAAAACAAAGTATAACTGGTTGTCACGTTAACTTATGATTTTAAGTAGAGCTAACTCAAGTTCTTAAGTTCTCTTAATTGTTATTTTGAGTACAGTAGTACCTCTACTTAGAAAATTAATTGGTTCTGGAAGTAGTTTCTTGAACTGAAAATTCCGTAAGTAGACACGCGTTTTCTATGTAAATGTTGTAATCCGTTCTAAGCCCCCCAAAATTCAGACATAAATCGTTTATAAAGCATAGAAATGCATCAAAACATGTAACAAATACATGTTACGATTAGATTATTGCACAATAAACATAAAATCAGAGTTGCGCATTACGTAAAAAAACAAGAATAGAGTAAATAAATAAAGTTAATACACCTACTGAAAGCTGTCGGAACACCTCATGGCCGGAGGGGCGAATGAAGAGGACGCTTGGATACACACATACATGCAGTAGAAGCCTCTCTTAGCCATTTGGATGCCAGGAAGATGCTAGGCAATATCCAATGGCAGAGCAGCTGTATTTTTGCCTTTCGTATCCTGAAATTTCTTTCGTAACAAGAGGCAATATTTTCACATTGCAACCTGAAAATTATGTAGAGACGTTCGTAAGGAGAGGTACCACTATAGTCCTCAGTTTTGTCAATTTAATACAGTGATCCTCGCTACTTTGCGCTTCAAACTTCGCGCCCTTAGTCCATCGCGGAATTTTTTCTCAATAAAAAAAAAAAAAATACAGATGAGCTGTCCTGATCCGATCACTCAGGGGCAGTTTACATGGTGACTCTGCGACACAAAGACGCAGTGACTGAGTAGCGGACTCGCTTCGCGTGCATATGGTGTTGGCGAAGACGAAAAATTCTGAATCCTGCCTCCAAAGTGGAAGAATCCAATTGCCGGGGATTGAGGGGGGGCGTCCTCGGCATGCATATCAAAGGCTCCCACGGCGCGAGACCGCGCCGTTAACGTCAGCATGTCGACTTTAATTTACTGTTTTAATAATATTTTTGAATTAAATATGTTGAATGTTTCAAATTTTTTTCCTTTTTGAACAAAAGAAAAATGCCATTTCTTCGAGTGGGCAGGCATATTTTTTATCCGGGCTGAGGGAGCTTGATGGGGTCAGAGTGCATCATTCTCTGTCGCCCTTTAAATCTGCACTGCCCCCTAGTTCCTGGCATAAATACTACATCGTTTTCATGTGGAATTGCGACATTGTTCAAATGGAGACGCAAATGCAAATGCAAATTTGAAATTTTTCGTATTCTCGGAGAGTCATCATGTAAACGCCTGCTTCTCTTTTCTTGGTCAGGCAGTGTTGCTTATTAAAGTTAACGATGATTGAGACACGTTAAGGTTGGATCTTGCCGGAAATATTTGAAAGCCGAATCTTCAAAGCGCCGCACGCATCAATCATCATTTGGCTTGTTAGTTGCTGTGGCAACTCACTGTGTGTAAGTTAACAGCTTGAACAGATTTGAGTGGACTCACTCAATGAAGCATTTTATTATTATTCTTGTTTAAAAATAATTCGGTGGGACAGTAACATGTTTATAACTTATAATTATTAGAGGTTTGCGAAATTTCCGATTCTTAGATTATTCGCGATTCGGCTGTGGAAGATTCGAAAACAATTCACAAACAACCAAATTCCGATTATTGAAATATGCCAAATAAAGCGGAACTAAAACACAGTCTTCGGGACGCAATAAAGAACAGACCGAGAGTAAACATCATGCTCAAGTCATGCCGCTAGATAAAAAAAAACAAAAAAACAATAATACCTAACTGCAGCCAACAGCCGCTACAAACTATGCCCACATAATGCTACGGTAGATATCACTTGTATATAGAACTAGATGTGAAATAACAGACTCGGCGGCGTTAGCACATGTATAGAAAACTAGATGCGAAATGCCAGACTCACCAGCATTAGTAAGCAGCCGCCATCTAAGCTAGGCCACTTCAGGACCTTGAAATGCTTCTTACGAAACCACTCCTTTGTTGCCCTGGCTGTGTGTTTGGGATCATTGTCATGCTGAAAGACCCAGCCACGTCTCATCTTCAATGCCCTTGCTGATGGAAGGAGATTTTCACTCAAAATCTCTCAATGCATGGCCCCATTCATTCTTCCCTTTACACAGATCAGTCGTCCTGGTCCCTTTGGAGAAAAATGGCTCCAAAGCATGTTTCCACCCCAATGCTTCGCAGTGGGTATGGTGTTCTTCAGATGCATTTCAGTATTCTTTCTCCTCCAAACACGAGAACCTGTGTTTCTAACAAAAGGTTCTATTTTGGTTTCATCTGACCATAACACATTCTCCCAGTTCTCTTCTGGATCATCCAAATGCTCTCTAGCGAACTGCAGATGGGCCTGGACGTGTACTTTCTTCAGCAGGGGGACACGTCTGGCAGTGCAGGATTTGAGTCCCTGGCGGCGCATTGTGTTAATGATAGTAGCCTTTGTTACTGTGGTCCTAGCTCTCTGTAGGTCATCCACTAGGTCCCCCCGTGTGGTCCTGGGATTTTTGCTCACCGTTCTTGTTATCATTTTGACGCCACGGGGTGAGATCTTGCATGGAGCCCCAGATCGAGGGAGATTATCAGTGGTCTTGTATGTCTTCCATCTTCTAATAATTGCTGGTCTTGTATGTCTTCCATTTTCTAATAATTGCTCCTACAGTTGATTTCTTTACACCAAGCGTTTTACCTATTGCAGATCCAGTCTTCACAGCCTGGGGCAGGTCTACAATTTTGTCTCTGGTGTCCTTCAACAGCTGCTTTGTCTTGGCCATAGTGGAGTTTGGAGTGTGACTGACTGAGCTTGTGGACAGGTGTCTTTTATACCGATAATGAGTTAAAAAAGGTGCCATTAATAAAGGAGTGGAGCCTCGTTAGACCTCGTTAGAAGTTACACGTCTTTGACAGCCATAAATCTTGCTTGTTTGTAGGTGACCAAATACTTATTTTCCACTTTAATTTGGAAAAAAAATCTTTAAAAATCAAACTGTGATTTTCTTTTTTTTCCTCACATTCTGTCTCTCATGGTTGAGGTTTACCAATGTTGACAATTGCAGGCCTCTCTAACCTTTTCAAGTAGAACTTGCACAATTGGTGGTTGACTATTTACTAATTTTCCCCACTGTATGTTAGCGTCAGACTAGTAGACTTCGGTTTATTTCCAGTAAATTCTGCTGTATAAGCCGTTACTTTTGGCCAAAAACTGACAAGCTTGTTTGAATATTTTTTTTCTAAATCTTTATTAAATTTGGGTGGTGTAGCAGTCAGGTGCACCGTATTTTGCAGTATTTACAGTCGTTGACCATTTTGTTGTTTAATGTCAACTTATTTTAATACTGTATTGGTTCCACAGGTACTTCTGGAATGTATTCCAAAATAAACCAGAGTTCACTCTACGAGTTTTTAATTAGACAGCAAGACGCTCATCTTTCCCCCTCCTTAATCACCATACAATGCTTTTAACATGACGTGGCAAGGCGAGGCTGGCGACGGCTCAATTCTCGACAGGAGGACAAATTGCCAACAAAATGAGCCGTCAAATTTATTAGAGCGCCGCCTCTGGGAAATCTTTAATTCTCTTTTTTCCCTTCTTCTGTTGTAATGTTGACATTTATTTGGCTGGGAAGCCCGGCGACGAGCATAGGAAGCGCTCATCACGTTCGCCTTTGTACGTGACATCTGAAATGCGTTGACTGTCTTTCATCGTGCACTTTACAACACCGCACGACGACGGCGATGAATCCGTCAACCCCGTTCGTCAGAAGTTTCCCAGGCTTTGATTGATTAGAACAAGCTCATTAGCGGGTGATGAGCGATATCAGTTGCTTATTGACTGGAATAGGAAATCACCATGTCATGGTATTGTTATTATTTTATTTCTATGTGAAGGAATTCCCCCTGGATCCAATTCAATTCCGAGCAAGCCGGTCATCCGCTTCAATAGTTTCAATTTGATGGATGACACGAAGGGCAGTTGCATGCTAATCGCTTGATTTTATTTTTTTTGTCGCTTGTTAAATGGCCAGCACACAAACAACTCTTGACCTATTTGGCTCGGAAACGAGTCCCTGGATGATTTATGACAGCAAAATGAGAAAATTATATTATGCTTGATTGGCTCAAGACTGGTTCAGGACGAAAATGGATCGGTGAAGGCAATCACCCCCGCCGCCGTGTGTGACACGAGTCTGGGTAGTTTTGTGTGATTTTTCGTGTTGGAAAGGCGAGAAGGAGACTTGGAAGAGCCGTTTGGTTCAGGTTAGCATGCAGCGTAGCTCTCACCCCCCTGATTTTTTAAAACGCTCTTTCATCCGCCTCCGAGTCCCCGGCAGGGACATGACAAGAGCCGGACTAAGTCCGGTGGCATAAAATACCGTTCGAGAGGTTTAAGAAGTCGGCAGTTTTGACCATTACGCAGTAATTTAGCCCTGCTGTACTAAATAAATGCATTTTTAATATTTCATATTCCATTTAGCACAAGACTTATTTGTCATGACTAGGGTTGTTCCGATCATGTTTTTTTTGCTCCCGATCCGATCCCGATCGTTTTAGTATGAGTATCTGCCGATCCCGATATTTCCCGATTCGACTGCTTTTTTTTGGCTCCCGATTCAATTCCAATCATTTCCGATAATTTTTCCTGATCATATACAATCTGGCAATGCATTAAGAAAAAAATGAATAAAACTCGGACGAAGATATACATTCAACATACAGTACATAAGTACTGTACTTGTTTATTATGACAATAAATCCTCAAGATGGCATTTACATTATTAACATTCTTTCTGTGAGAGGGATCCACAGATAGACTTGTGACTTTGTACATTGTGACTAAATATTGCCATCTAGTGTATTTGTTGAGCTTTCAGTAAATGATATTAAAGGCCATGCCCAAATGCATGATGGGAAGTGGAACCATGACTGTGTTTTAGTGCTACCAATTGATATATCTTCTCTGCGTTGGGAAATAACACAAGGTGTTAAGAAAAAGATCAGATGCTACCTTGTTTCCCCACATTGCTTCCCATGATATTGCTAATCGTAGGGAGGGGGATTGTAAGGCTTTAGCCAATTAAAAAAAGGCTCCAAAGGCTGCCAAAATTCACTTTACTCATTTTACGATGCCTTTTATCTATCAGGGGTCGCGTTAACCGAATATTTTACGTCGTTGACCGGTTTTTTTTACAACGGTGACGGAAAAAACTGAAGTCCATCTGTCATTTTGACAGGTTGCAATTCACACCCCAGACCACAGGGTGGCGAGTGAGCATATTAATTAGCTATTGTCTCTCTTGATGCATGGCGTCGTTGGCCTTACTCGGAAAAATGTCAAGGCAACTGAGTGTCCGAAGTTTCTTCAAAAAGCCCCAAAACGACGATGGTGTGGATAAAAGAGGTGAAAAAAGAGGGACTGATGCAGTGAAGGATGACAACGAATCAAGTGAATCGCCGGTTCACTCCTCACTGCGGCGAGCAGTTGAAAACGCCGCCAATTACCAAGAAGGGCAGAATTGGTAACACGGTGAAAGCGGCATAAAGCCAAAAAAGCGGACCAGACTAGCCAGAGCCTGACATTATTTCAAGGAAAATATGGAGGGTGCCACCACTGTGTGTACTCTTTTTGCTAAGCTGAGCTCGCATACCACGGTAGCATGTCGGCTATGAACGAACATTTGACCCAGGTGTATTTCGGAAGACAACAGGAAACAACAAGCTAGCGGATTGTAAGTCCATACAACTTTCTAAGGAGTTTTTAAAAAATTGGAAGTTGCCTTTATGTGCGTCGTATCAACGTGCATTTTTATTTGATAATAAAAAAAAAAAAAAAAAAAAAAATATATATATATATATATATATATATATATATAATGAAATTATATAATATTTTATTATTAATAAATGTATTAGGATAATGGAAGGTCCCACTTGGGGGGGGAATATATATATATATATATATGTCCTGTATATACATAATATAATAAAAATATATATGGTAACACAGTACTGACCTGCTTACTGTAATCCATGACTGCACTAATGTTAGTTACTTTATATTGTAAAATATTATTGTATTATTGTGTATATACATATAGTGACTGCATCAAGATATAGTCATTTTAAAAATTTAAGTGACGGGTAAAAATAGATTATGACCGGATTTTTATGACCCTGTCAGTCAAAATGACAGACAACAAAAAAGTCTAGCGCAACCTCTGCTCTCTATATAGGTAAAATGGCGCCACTACAGATTGAGCGCGACATTGCGTGAGTGGGTCGTGCAGCGCATGCAATAATTGCGTAAAATATTTTAACGTGATACAATTTTTAAAAAATTAATTACCGCCGTTATTGGGATATATTTGATAATCCTACCTTAAGCCTAAACTAAAGACTGGATAAGTGTAACATATTATGTCTGTAATGTTAAATACAATTAGAAAACGATTTAATTAAAAAATATATGTATATTAAAAAAAGGCATGGCCGATATTTTTTTGCCGATTCCGATACTTTGAAAATGACGTGATCGGACCCGATCAATCGGGATGTCGATCAATCGGGACATCTCTAGTCATGACCGTACAATTTATATAGCAATCAGGGGAAAAAATACTTAGATACAAAGAATATCCTGTAAAAATATTGGCGATGACATTTTTTGTTGCCCATGCAGTCTGCTCTAGTCATCAGCCTGGTATTTGTTGTCTCTGTCACCTTTTTCTGGTTCCAAATCTTTCTCCTCCTCCAATTACGACTCAAAGATATATGGCTGTATGTCACATACTGTACTTCCTCTAATAAATACAACAATATCCACAATAGAACCAGAATTGTGAAAAAAAGCTTCCTCCTTTATTGGGGTCAACGCTAAATCTGCTGAAATCTCTCGTTCTATGACGTCATCACCAAGATGGAGGCGCCAGAGCGCTACAATGACAGGAGGAGCTAAACTGCAGATTTAAAGACGCATTTCTCGTCATCCGTACTTTGCCAAATTGTCGTATTTACAGTGCCCTCCATAATTATTGCCACCCCTGAAAAAGATGTGTTTTTTAGCTTCTAATAATTTTTTTTATTCAAATAATATGGGACCTTAATGGAAAAAAAAAGAGAAAAATCCAACCTTCAATACAAGTGCATTCATTCAGTGGGGAAAAAAATCCCACATAAAGAAATAATTATTTGACATCAAATAATGAGTGTCACAATTATTAGCACCCCTGGTGTTAATACTTTGTACAACCCCCTTTTGCCAACAAAACAAGGTCTGGGGACTGAGATGGCCATGGGAGGAGCTTGATTTTGTGTCTGGTGAACCATTTCTTTGTAGATTTGGCCATATGTTTAGGGTCATTGTCCTGCTGAAAGACCCAGTGACGACCCATTTTCAGCTTTCGGGCAGAGGGCAACAGATTATGATTTAAAATGCCCTGGTATTTCAAAGCATTCATGATGCCATGCACCCTAACAAGGTTCCCAGGGCCTTTGGAAGCCAAACAGCCCCACAGCATCACTGACCCACCCCCATACTTCACAGTGGGTATGAGGTGCTTTTCAGCATGCGCATCTTTCGTGGCACGCCAGACCCACTTCGAGTGTTTGTTGCCAAAAAGCTCAATCTTGGTCTTATCTGACCAAAGCACACGGTCCCAGTTGAAGCCCCAATACCGCTTGGCGAACTCCAGACGTTTGCGTTCATGATTGTGAGTGAGGAAAGGTTTTCTCCGTGCATGCCTCCCAAACAGCTTGTTGGCGTGTAGACAGCAGTTGAATCATCTCAAAATATTTTTTTTTGTCATGTCATATGCACTTTACACCCCCACAAGCATCAATTTGTATTAAACTCTTAAAAAAATGTCATAGTTGTTTGCTTTGTTTATGTCAGTGGGGAAAAATTAAAATCAGGAATTTTATTTTTTTAAAGGAAGGAGACACAATTTTCTTATCTCTAAAGAAAAACTACTTGTCATTGTTGTTGACTTGTTTCCTTGCATTAGACAGGAACAAAACTGATTAAAATCAGAAATTGAAGATTTTATCCTAAAGCCATTACACTGACTAAAGAGGGACTTTTTGTTGTTGTTTAAAAAGATGACACTTATTTTCTTTTTATCATAAGACAAAAACATATCTTTATAATGATCTTTTTTCTATACACAGTAGTGGTGAAAAATTGATCAAGATACAAATGAAGATTAAAAGCTGTATTGCTCAAAGACAAAAGACCTTTTCTCTCATTTTAAAATGAGGATTGTTTTCATGTATTCTTTGTGTCTAAATAAATATAACTTATGATTTACTTTTCTATACATGATTTAAAATGAAAAAATCCGAAATTTGATCTGAAAGCCACTTTGACGAAATAAGACTGAAAAGAGCCCTATTTTTTCTTAAATCTCTAGAGAACGGCAGCTTGCTGTCGATGAAAAAAATTACTTGTCCGATAAAGATTTTTTAACTGATATCCCAATAATGTCCAACTCCAAAAACCCGATACTGATATCAAACCGATACCTATACTGTATATTCGGTCGTGGACTTATTCATTATTTTTCAATCATCCACCGTCAATATACTTTTTGCACCATGAATGCAAGTGGTCTGCTTACATAATAAAACCCAAGCATCATAGTTTGTATGGAACCCCAAAAGGGTCAAAATTATATAAATAAAAACAACATTTTGTAATAAACACAATTTTAAATAACTAACAGACAAATTGTGCAATCTGGTCCTTAAATTGTGAAGTAATGTATATATTATTATGAAAAAGATTTGACAACCTAAAAAGCGTTTTTCAAATTTTTTTTCCTTTTTTAATTTCATACTGCCTTTTTTCCGCAATGGCCTTTTTATTTCATAACATTGTTTTTCAGCACAATAAGATTTTACATGATAAAATGCGTTTTTCAAAAAGTCTTTTTCCACAACGGCCTTTATATTTCATATTGTCATTTTTCAGCACAGTACATAGGGCGGACTCATTTAAAGCGGAAATGTGAACTCAGGTTGGCCAACTATGTTTTTGAATAATATCAATGGCTAAACAATTATAAGCATATTTTCGTTATTTTTTTTAACGCAACCCTTCCAGATTCTTTGTTTAACCCATAGCAACGCCCTTGACAATGAAAATGCTTTTCTTCGGCAATCTTCAGGTATTACGTCACACTGAGAAGTAGAGGTGTGCAAAATTTCCGATTCTTAGATTATTCGCGATTCGGCCGTGAAAGATTCGAGAACGATTCACAAACATCCAAATTCCGATTATTGAAATATGCCAAGTAAAGCGGAAGTACAACACACTCAGCGCGCCGCGCGGTCTTCGGGACAGAACGGAGCGGGAGTAGCTAAACATTATGCTTCTCATTAACCGGCCCCTCGGGTAATGCCAACGCTCAACTCACGGCTCTAGCTCAACTCATGCCACGAGATAAAAAAACACAACAACATACCTGACTGCTGCCGAAAAGCTGCTACAAGTACAGCTAAGCTACATAATGTTACGGTAGATATCATTTATATAGGACTAGATGGATTATAGACTCGGTAGCGGTAGCAGCACATCTGCAAAAAGCTAGATGCGGGCGTTAGTAAATGGCCGCCATCTTAAAGCAGTAAACTTCCCTGCAATGCTGTTGTAGCGAACCTTCCAAGCAAACCTAATTAACTTTTTATCTAAAATACTCCTAAATCGGTAAAATATTGACTTGAATCTATCTTTAAAATAGTTTTAAAACTTTCACATGTCAAAAGTAGACAAAAGGGAAATTATGTAATAACGGGAGCAATTTTAACAACTTTAACGGTTGATTCACAAAATTAAATTAATTGAATGTAGTTTAAAGCTGCTGATACAGAATGGGGACTGGAGTTTTTTTTATTTAATGTTATTTTTGTATATTTGTTTACTGCTATATGTTAACTTGATACTGAAATAGTAGTTTGGTTTAGCCTGAGAGTATTTTTGAACAATTTTGGAACTAATGTACAAAACTTTATTTAAAAAAAAAAAAAATAAATAAAAAAAATTTTAAAAAAAAAGGAGGGGGGTGCATCAATAATCGTTTTATAATCGAATCGGAGCCTCTGAATCGTAATCGTAATCGAATCGTTAGGTGCCCAAAGATTCCCAGCTCTACTGAGAAGTGCGAGGGAAGTCGGCCATAGAACAGTATTGTTTGTTGCATTGCTTCTCGGTAAGATGCCACAGCGGTGTGTGGCGATGTTTTGTTCTCACTCAAACGAAAAGTTGTATGAGTGGCCAATGGATAGCAAGGCACGTAAATGGACATCTTTCGTTTGCACGAAGCGAATGAATTTCACGCCATCATTGAGTAGTGTTCTCTGCTACAAACACTTCGAAGATGCCTGCTTCCTTAACCGGTCTGCTTATGATCAAAGATTTGCCAAAAAGTAAGAGTGATTTTTGGATAGATGACTGATGACTTTGTCAAAGCAGAGCTGCCAACTGTTGTGGAATGAACCGTAGAAGCTAGCGACATTAGCCAAAAGCTAACTCGTGGCAATCCCCGATCATAGTTGTTGTTGCGTTTGCAAGGTTAAGCGTGTTTAAATTGTGCTTCATCTACGATCTTGTCCGAAAGGGTTAATCCACTGTCAATTGGGAAAGGGGTGTGGATGTGCATATAAGCGGGTCGGCGTCGCGGTAATTCACGGTCACGTTGCCGTAAGAGACACACACCGCCGGTGAGTTTGTCCTTTGTGCATTTATTTGTATTATGTATTTCCACCTTCATGCTTCATGCATTGCATTGCATTGGTACGGTTCGGCGTTTTTTTCACGGTGATCGCTTGATAGCCTTCTAGTTTGTGTTTTACGAGAGCCACTGACAGGTGACAGTTGACGGACAAGCGTGTTGGTTTTAATGTCTTGCAGCGAATCAGCGAGCGCGCAGGTCATGCAGTGTATCATGGGAAATGTAGTCTCGGGACAACACTGAAGTGGTGCATTGTAATCTGTTCGCTTGTGTGAAAAAACTACATTTCCTCACGCCATTAGACGCCACTTCCTGCCGAGAGCCCCAAGCTGTGTTCGTACTGTTAGCTCCATGTGTTAATAAAGAAACAAAGTTGTCAGCACGCCGTGTATTCGATACTTTTGTCAACAAAAAGCTCATAACAAGACACTATGCACGATCCTTTTAAGAGACGCTGGGACTGGGGAGCTGTGAGTAGTAGGAGGCGAGCGAGAAGCAAAACTTTGCAGTCGAATGTGGCGGCAGTCTGCTATTATTTTGTTTTCTTATTGTTGCCACAATAAAGTGGAGAAAGTTATCAACGACTCATCTCCTTCTCCCCCCCCAACGTTTTTATATTATTATTATTTTATATGCACGAGAGCTGCCGGATCTGCCAAAATGAACATGAAGTCTGATTATTATTTTTTTGAACAATGTCATCAGATAGACAAAAACATAAAATTATGTGCAAATGCCTGCATCTTCAAATCATGAAAATATAACAGCCTATATTTTACCAATCTTGTAATCTCGATGGGTCTTGTCTCCATTCCATGTCAGGTAGTCTAGGCACATTGTTTGCATCCTGATTAGTGTCTGGCTAATACATGTTAGGTCCATCATGAAATTCCAACCTCCTCTTCTTCCTCCAACTCTTCAAAAACTTGGATCTCCTCCCTTGCGCTCGATATATCGCTTATATCGCTGTTTGAATCATTGTTTGAAGGGCTTTGTATGGCGGCTGTATGTATGGAGCGCCACCATCGCTGCTCTCGGTGTGACGTATCACTTCCGGGTTCGTCCCCTTTCAGGCTCGAACTTCGGAAACGTGATTATTTTGTCAAATATACAACATATAAATTATTTTTTCATGCTTTATTTGTTGGACAATGTTTAATTACTTTAATTGTGACCCTATTTGGCATGTTATGAAATTACTTCACGTTTCAGCTTTAAATGATTGGCTGGATCGTAGAGTCTGGCCATTAGCATTTGGTAGCATCGATGAACTGTTAGGTAAACTTCCAGAAAGCATCTCATCAAAAGCACGCTGCTGCTGAAATCCTCGCTCAGGCTGAGGTAAAGGCCTTCCATTTTTTATCCATCCGGTTCTGAACTTCTGAGTAACTCCTATAGAGACGCTACCAAATGCTAACGACGCTAGCCAGACTCCACGATCTAGCCAATCACTTAACTGACTCCGCCTTATGTATTTTATTCTCATTGCGCTGACAAACGAAATTTTAAAATAAAAAGGCCATTTTGGAAAAAGGCATTATGAAATTAAAAAATTCATTGTAAAAAACGCTTTTTATCTTGTAAAATCTTTTTCATAATAATATCTTATTTTACAATTTAAAGCAACACTAGGTAACTTTTCAACCTTTATAAGATATTTTCATAACATTAGTGATATGTCGACTGACAACTAGTTGAATGACACCTCTTTTATATCTTGAGGAGGTCTGGATCGCTTTCACCGGCACCAATTAACTTTGACGAGGGTGGCAGGAACACCACACAAAAAAAACAAAAAAAAATAAACAAAAAAAAAAACCTACAGATGTGCTGACCGCTTTACGGCAAATGTCACTTCCCCCTTTATCTATCAGTTATATAGACGGAAGTCGATGTGAATGCTTTCAAGCAAATTCTGCAAAGATGGCAGAGCAAGAAAAGAGACAAAAAGTTTTGTCTGAAAAAAAGGGAGGCTACCACGATAGACAGAATAAACAGTGTCCTGGATTTCACTCGTTGGCGTGACACCCCCCCAACCAAACTCGTCAGCGCTGACGACTTTTTTTAGCCACACGGTTGCTAACCGTCATATGCTATTGTTTAGCCGCAAATGGATTCATTACCTTATTACTATTCATCATTCACACAGCTGCTGAAAACTAAAATTTGTTTAAGCCATCTACAGGCGACCGGGAGATAGATTTTTGATTTATTGACTTTATTGATTTATTTTACGACACTGTGCGGGTGTGCGATGGTCCTCAAGGGAAACACAGTCTTCTTCAAGGCAAACACTACCACTTTTCTCCACTGGCGTCGGTAAAATCAACCAAAACTGAAAAGTTACCAAGTGTTGCTTTTATGGCCATATTACACAATTTGACTGTTATTTACTAAAATAGTATTTATTTCAAAATTTTGTTTTTTATTTACCGTATTGGCCCGAATATAAAACCGTGTTTTTTGCATTGAAATAAGAGTGAAAAAGAGGGGGTCGTCTTATATTCTCGGTCTAGACATTATACCCATTCACGACGCTAGATAGCACCAGATATCATTGAAGCAATGTTCTGTCATGACATATCTCAGCTACTCTCTAGTTTAACCAGTTTGCAATTTTTTATTGCAATGTTTTTCCTTATTCAGATTTGTTTCAAGACGACAGTTACACTTCACTTAGATGGTTAATGCAGTTATTGCAATGTTGTTTTATCACAATAGATTGGTTTATTTACATTTCAAAAACCAGAAGCCATTCATTTACTAATGTGATTGCACTTTAGTTTACATATTTAAATGTTCAGATATTAAGATTTGAATGAGGCAAAACAACATGTTTTTTTCTTTCAAATATATTGTTATAATAATTTGTTTCGGATGTACTGTAATTATTTTCTGTATAAAAATTTGGTGTTCAAAAAGTCTTTTTTTTAAATTTGAGTCTTGAAAAAGAGGGGGTCGTCTTATAATCAGGGCTGTCTTATATTTGGGCTAATATGGTAATTTGGACTATTTTGGAGTTCAATAAGTGTCGAAAAATCTGATAAGAATAAAAATAAGATAAGCGTAACTGCTAAGTTGTGCTAAGATGTGACCAGCCCTTGTACAAAGGCAGAAGGCATTCACATTGAAGGCAACATGCATATAGGCCCAAAATTGTGAATGAAACAACAATTTTGTCTTCTAAAAAACAAACAAAAAAAAAAAAAACATTATAATTTTTAAGGCAACGTGGGAAAAAAATTGCTGACAATCAAAAATCGTACTTACTAAAGTTCGATTTTCTCCCAAATCGCACCTTCCAAGCTTATCAATTACATCAGTCTGTTGGTTCGACATGGTTTTTCTTATAATATTCACACAACAGAAAGCTCGTAAAAACCCCAACGGCGAGTCCAAAAGGCGATCGTTCTCTTCGCTTCCCGTCGTCGGAGCAATTACGGCCACATTCACCTTTCTTTTATCCCGAGCATAAAGGGCAGACGGGCGATAAAAAGAAAACACGCTGGTAAAAAAATTGGAATAAAAGACAATGAATGTAGCAGTAAGCCAGTGGTCCTTACCTGAGGTGCAAATAAAAAGCACAAGGGCAGAAAGGAGAACATTTGGACTATAGCCATCAATGGCAGCCAATGAGTTAAATGAAGGTTTCCAAGGCTGAAGACTGAGAAGAATCATCCTTGGAAAAAAAAGTATGGAGTGCTTCCAAGTTGCAAGTTCTACAAATCAATGCCCTTTTTTTTTCGACATCTGGCGTCAATACTGGAGCTCGACTTCAAAGCCTCGGAGGCCCGATTGAGTTGGTCTATTTGAGGCCACGGTTACACACATCTGTCACGGTCGTGTACGCGCGACTGGAAGATGGGGGAGGTCTACAACCCTCGTGAAAATATATGGGATGGAGAAAAGCATTGGGACAAATTAGAAGGTTAAATAGATTTTTGGATGGATCGGTTTCGAAAGGAGCTGGTGACAACTAGGAGTGGGAACCTCTGGGTACCTCACGATACAGATATGGCGATGCAACAACTATCGTGACATGGGTCAGGAGATCATTTTACGATATTTTACAATACTACTAATAAACAGAAAAATGCGCTTTTTGTCGTTCTGCTAAATTTCAATGAGTTTATCACAAGTAGACGTCCAATCCGTTTGAACAGGCGTTCACTTGCTACCACCCCTCCCGATTCAAACGAATTGGACGTCTATGGGCCGTCAATGGCAGCAAGAGACTTAACTTTGGGGCATTTCAGGTAATTTCCTGTCGATTTTGAGTCACTTTTCAGGAATTCACAGGTCACCTTCTTTTGATTTTTGATGGTTACTGAACAGGAAGTTGCCAGAGAACATCCCTGAATTAGTGCTGAAACGATGAATTGATTAACTCGAGTAATTCGATTAGAAAAAAGATTTGAATTAAACTTTGCTGATTCGAGTATTCGTTTATTGTTTGTTTTGAAAGTGTTTGCATTTAGTTTTATTGATTTGGGTGGATACACTGCCCTCTAGCGGCAACAGTGAAAATGACATAACTCATTTCACAAGGCTGAATCCAGCTGCTTCCTGCTGAGACCAACATAAGCTAAGTTTTTGTTTGAGCTTTTTTTTTTATTTTTTAAGGCATTCATAATTTTGTTTATAGGAGTATTTAGCCATTTTTGTGGGAATATGTTTGAACCCTTTGTTAAGAGCATTGTAAAAAAAAAAAAAAAGTTGACATTTTATAGCATTTAAGCTAGCAGACTTTTGCTATGTACTGTAAGTTAGCCAATTGTAATTTTGTCGTACTTAGATCCTCATTCATTTATTTACTTTATACCGTTTGAGGCTCATTTCAGGTATTTTATTTTTTTATGTTCCTTATCCGATTACTCGATTATTCGAACTAGTTCATCGATTAATCGACTATTAAAATAATCGATATCTGCAGCCCTACCCAAAATCAACAGGAAATGAACTGGGGATATTCCAAAACCAACACAAAGTGACCTGTAAATGGCCTAAAAAGAACAGGAAGTGACCTGTAAATGTCCCCAAAATGAAGAAAACTGGCTTTGAATGCTTTGGTTTCAGTCTATGAGATAATATAGACACTATACTAGTTGAAAATGTAGGTAGTAACCTGTTGATTCCATTTTTTTTTAACAGTGACACCTTTTTAAAACAATATATCGATTCTTGGCGGAAGCATATCGATAAACTTTTGGGGGGAAAAAGTATCATAATGTATCCCCATTTCGATATATTGTCACACCCCTAGTGACAACCTACCTATGGTGGCAGCGGTGTCATCCTTGCCCTGAGTAAAGACCACCACTCTTGGCCTGGACGTGTTGTCCTTGGGGAGCTTCTGAGCCATCTTGGCGATCTCGCCGACGTCATCCGTCTGAACACAAACGCGCACATGTGAGGTGTCGAATAGGATGCGGTGAGGAAGTGGGAATTCATCAAGTGTGGTGGATCATGAAAAGAAAACGATCACTTGCTTTTTGAATGCTAGTTTATTATAGAATGATAAAAGTTTGTTATAGGTCAAATTAATTATATGTCAAAATTCAATGTGTGTGCATAATTATAAAGTTTGAAAAATACACATTTAAAGATTTGGTACAAAAAATGTAGTCTAAAAATGTAATTTTATTTTGTATATAGATATTTAAAATAAAACATATTTTGACAGCTTTACATTCAAGTATTTATACCTAAAAAGAATGGTTTTAATACGGCGGAAAACAAAGACAAGACTGAAAAAGCAGTTTCTGCTCTTGCACTCCTCAACAACCTCAAAACAACTGTTTTGTTTGATAGAACAATATGTCTATATGCTTCAATAGCAGATTCATGGCGCATTAAGCCCCCGATCTATTTTTAATTTGCCCGTTTTACCCTGGAAACCCCCGTTTACAGACGTCACGCTACCGTTTTTGTTTCAACCCAGCCATGAAAACAAGGTAATTAATATTTAGTATTCTAAATGTCTATTTTTAGCTTAGAATCATTAAATGTCTCATATTTTGTTTAAAAAAAAAAAGACTAAAAAATTATTCACTCGCATATTTTAAACTTTTAAACAAATTACGTCACAATGAAAAAAATGGCGTCTGTAAAAAAGTCACAGATATCTACCTCATAACTATCGCTAAATTGTATTTTTTTGTTACTGTCGCATTTCCCCCGATATGTTAGATAAATAATCGATCCAAACAAAGAAAAATGAAAAAGGGTAAATATATGAGAAAGAAAATCTCGACCACTCCTTGATGTCTGCGATTTCTGCATCGAGACCCTTGTTATATTACCATGTTTCACCCATAAAATCCCCCCAAAATCCAGCTGTAGCCATTCACAGCCGTGTCTGGACACTCAGTGATACATGCAACATGGAGTTTTTGGATCGAAACAAGGTAAGTACGCGTTAATATCTTGTTTAAGTCATGTCGTCTGTAATTCTGCTCTTGCGTGCTCTCACCTTTTATGTTTGAAAAAACATAAAAATAAAAAAATAAGAAGCCCTCCTGTCCAAAATTTTTCTTCCCCCAGAAAATGGAGATTTTAAGCTTTACAATGATGTATCACAAATGCACATCGGACAATTTTGAAATTTGGCCAAATTGGGGGTCTCAGAGCGGAACTTCAAGTCACCTGAGTGTTTTCCGCCATATATGAATTCCAAAAAGTTATGTTGAAAAAATGTGATAGTGCAATGATCTTGTGACATTGCTGAACTACCTTATTTATTAACGACCGCAATCTTGCCTGTGCCTCTTGACACACCATTCTGCCTGCCCACTCTAGACTAATCCGAGTAGAGATAAGTGCATGTCACCCTCTAGTAGAGGCCACCATTACTGGAGTGTTTAAACACCTCAGTAGTAGCCCAGGGTCAGTCAATGTAAACAGTAATGTTTAGGGCCCGTCAAAATTATCGCGTTGACAGGTGGTAAATTTTCTAAAAAATTATTCACGTTAAAATATTTGACGCAATTAACGCACATGGCCCGCTCAAACAGATTAAAATGATAGCACAGGGTTATGTGCACTTGTTACTTGTGTTTTTTGGAGTTTTATCGCCCTCTGCTGGCGCTTGGGTGCGACTGATTTTATGACCATGAGAATTGTGTAATTATTCACATCAACAATGGCGACCTACTAGTTTATTTTTTGATTGAAAATTTTACAGATTTTATTAAAACGAAAACATTAAGATGGGTTTTAATATAAAATTTCTATAAGTTGTACTTACATTTATCTTTTAAGAACTACAAGTCTTTCTATCCATGGATCGCTTTAACAGAATGTTAATGTTAATGCCATCATGTTGATTTATTGTTATAATAAACAAATACAGTACTTATGTACAGTATGTTGAATGTATATATCCGTCTTGTGTCTTATCTTTCCATTCCAAAAATAATATACAGAAAAATATGGCATATTTTATAGATGGTTTGAATTGCGATTAATTACGATTAATCAATTTTTAAGCTGTGATTAACTCGATTGAAAATTTTAATCGTTTGACAGCCCTAGTAATGTTATTTGCCTGCTGCTGGCTGTGCGCTATGGGCGCACAACTCAGCAATGGCCGATGGGGTATTTCCAGTCGTTTTGCTCGGATTAGTCAATACATAAAATAATATACCGGTAACTGGATAGGATGTGGTCATAGATATCAATTGTAGCTAGCATCTATTTGTTTATATCTACAGTGTATCACAAAAGTGACTACACCCCTCGCATTCCTGCAGATATTTAAGTATATCTTTTCATGGGACAAAAGTAGTCTGTGTGCAGCTTATATAATAGAGTTAATTTATTTTCCCCTCAAATTAACTCAGCATATAGCCATTAATATCTAAACCCCTGGCAACAAAAGTTAGTACACCTCTTAGAAACTACGTACATCCCTAAATGCCCAAATTGAGTACTGCTTGTCATTTTCCCTCCAAAATGTCTTTTGATTCGTTACAGGAGTGCTGTCAGCATTGCTGCAGATGTTGAAGAGGTGGGGGGTCAGCCTGTTAGTGCTCAGACCATACGCTGCACTCTACATCAAATTGGTGTGCATGGCTGTAACCCCTCGTCTGAAGACAGTACACAAGAAAGCCTGCCTGTCTCATCACACCATAGGACATGGTTCCAGTAATCCATGTGCTTTGTTGACATGTCTTCAGCAAACTCTTTACGGGCTTTCTTGTGTCAAAGTGTCATTTTGTCAGTGATGTCCCATGAAAAGATGTACTTCAATATCTGCAGAAATGCGAGGGGTGTTCTCACTCTTGTGATATACTGTATGTGCGCTTGTCCTCGATAATGACGTAGGCGTATCAGATTTGTTCCTGGAAATAATAAGCCCACATGCTAGCGAAGATGACTGAAAAACAGACGTCTTTGGACAGCTTTTCACGGGGAAAAGGCCACCTGATGAGTCAGAAGAGGAGCCTACGTCAAGTCCACTCTGCATAATATGTGGCCAAAAGTTAGCAAACGAGACAATGAAGACTTCAAAGCTGCTTCAGCACATAGAGACTAAGCACCCTTGAATAATTGATTTCTGGGGGGAATTTTTGAAACAAAAAAGCGCGAGCACGAAGGGCAGAAACAATTAGTGACCATCACCGCCACCACGTCAACAAAACCGAATCGACTGAGAGCATCATACCTCGTGGTGATGCTAATGCTAAAGCTAAGAAACCTTTCACGATTGGAGAAGAACTGATTCTGCCTGCGAGCAAGGATATTTGCCGTCAAGTTTTAGGAAAGGCCGCTGTTCTTTTGAGTTACATTTTTGTTGCACTAAAGTTAGTTTTTAGCCCCGTCGTGTTATTTGATATTTACTGTGGTTTTCTGGCACACATTGCCAGTCTGTGGAAAAAAAGGCCAACATCACACCGGTCCGTGGTGCAAAAAAGTGTGGGACTACTGGTTTAACCAGCAAAAACAAATACCGTATTGGCCCAAATATAAGACTGTGTTTTTTACATTATATACGTCTTATATTCGCGGTCTAGACATTATACCCATTCACGACGCTAGATGGCGCCAGATATCATTGAAGCGATGTTCTGTCATGACAGAGCTCAGCTTCTCTCCCCATTCACGACACTAGATGGCGTCAGATATCATTGAAGTGATATTCTGTCATGACAGATCTCAGCTACTCTTTTTAGTTTAACCAGTTTGCATTATTTAATGCAATGTTTTTCCTTAATCAGATTTGTTTCCAGACTACAGTTACAGTTAGACTTCACTTTGATGGTTAATGCAGTTATTGCAATTTTGTTGTTTTATCACAATAGATTGGTTTATTTATATTTCAAAAACCAGAAGCCATTCATTTACGAATGTGATTGCACGTTAGTTTACATGTTTAAATGTTCAGATATTAAAATTTGAATGAGGCAAAATAACATGCTTTTTCTGTGTGTAAACACACACGCAAAACAGTTGCAGGGGGATATGATGGCAGAGCATTCAGAAGAAAATTTGTCCTTTACGAGGTGGAGATATAAAAACTATTTCAAGTCAAAATACTTGAAGTACAGTAGGCTATGTCTACTTGACCAGTTGTCTCAGGTTGTGAGAGTTAGATTGAATTGATTAAACTCACTTTATATTGTTTACTGCTGATTGATATTTTATTATATTGTTTACTGTTTATTTTTATTGCACTTCAAGTGTAGGATAAATCTGTTGCTGGTGAGGTGCAATAAATATTACAAGGTTCTATAACACATCTACATGTCTGTTCTCTATTCAACTGACTCGAATACTGCTCAAAAAATTTCAAATTCTTTGACATACAACAACTTTTTAAAGTAACGGAAATAATTACTTTCCCTGGTAACTAGTTACTTTTACTATAGAGTAATTCAGTAACTAACTCAGTTACTTTTTGGAAGAAGTAGTAACTATAATTATTTAATTTTTTAAAGTAACGTGCCAAACACTGGTCAAGTGAAAATGTAACTATTTTTTTCTTATTTCTTTAAGTAAATATAGAGTAGTATGACTTATAAGAAAAACACAGCTTGATACATTTCAACATTTTCATGGAGGATAATCCCGCCTGGAGTCGAGCAATTTCTCCGTGGCGTATTGCCTTTGATCGTGGGGGGAAAAAACCCTCCACACCTGTCAATGTTGTTTTATTATTAACTCATCTTGATGTACGAGCACGGCTGACAGCGGGGCGTCCTGAAGCACCCTCCAGACGGGGGAGTCCTCCGAAAACAACGCTTTTCAACCTCTAAACGTCCTTTAATCATCCCCGAGAGGACCGCTGAGGCTGAGAAAAAGCGGGTGGGACGCTCTAAGTAAGTGCTAATGGTGAGGTTAATGCAGAGGTTGTTTGTCAGCATGACTGGATGGAAGTACAAGCACTCCTCCGGAGAACCCACGCGAAAGCATACAAATGTTTCAGCACATTGTCGCCCTTCGGTTTTATGTTCCCGACATAAAATAAGGGTCTCGACGCAGGTTGAAAGCGCTGGAGGGGGGGAACCGCTACAAAAACGAGCTGAGGAGGAAACACTAGTTTTCTGCTTTACGCATTGTGACGGCCATAGACGTTCTATCCAATTTGACAGTCCTCGCAGAGAGAGTTATTAAGATGAATGAAAAGTGTAGCACTTTGAATGAAAAATTAACAACGGGAAACAGTGTCTCAGTTACTAATTGATTTCAAAGCGTTCGCAACAAAGAATCAACATGTCAGATGATTGCGCTTAGTGACAAATTACATTCAAGCCCAGGCAAAAGTACATTAGGGCTTGTCAAGATGAAGCTAATTTGTTGAATGTTTAAAAGGCATGCATTGGAATACAGTGTAGTTAACATTGAGAGATTCCTGAAATTATTATTATAAAATGAATTAATACATACAGTGCTGGCCAAAAGTATTGGTACCCCTGCAATTCTGTCAGAAAATGCTCAATTTCTCCAAGAAAATGTTTGCAATTACAAATATTTTGGTAGTAATATCTTCATTTATTTTGCCTGCAATGAAAAATCACAAAAGAGAATGCTCCACAAATGGGCCGGACAAAAGTATTGGACCCCTCAGCCTAATACTGGGTAGCACAACCTTTAGACAAAATAACTGCGAACAACCTCTTCCCGTATCCATTAGTGAGTTTTTTACAATGCTCTGTTGGAACTTTAGACCATTCTTCTTTGGCCAACTGCTCCAGGTCTCTGAGATTTGAAGGGTGCTTTCTCCAAACTGCCATTTTCAGAGCTCTCCAGATGTGTTCTATGGGATTCAGGTCTGGACTCATTTAGAAGTCTCCAGTGCTTTCTCTCAAACCATTTTCTAGTGCTTTTTGAAGTGTGTTTTGGGTCACTGTCCTGCTGGAAGACCCATGACTTCTGAGGGAGACCCAGCTTTCTCACACTGGGCCCTACATTATGCTGCAAAATTTGTTGGTAGTCTTCAGACTTCATAATGCCATGCAGACCGTCAAGCAGTCCAGTGCCAGAGGCAGCAAAGCAACCCCAAAACATCAGGGAACCTCCGTCATGTTTGAGTGTGGGGACAGTGTTCTTTTCCTTGAAGGCTTGGTTTTTCTTTCCTGTAAAATCTATGTTGATGCCTTTTCCCAAAAAGCTCTACTTTTCGTCTCATCTGACCAGAGAACATTCTTCCAAAACGTTTTTGGCTTTCTCAGGTAAGTTTTGGCAAACTCCAGCCTGGTTTTTTTATGTCTCTGGGTCAGAAGTGGGGTCTTCCTGGGTATCCTACCATAGAGTCCCTTTTCATTCAGACGCCGACGGATAGTAAGGGTTGACACTGTTGTACCCTTGGACTGCAGGAGAGCTTGTTTGGATGTTAGTCGAGGTTCTTTATTCACCATCCGCACAATCTTTCGTTGAAATCTCTCGTCAATTTTTCTTTTCCATTCACATCTAGAGAGGATAGCCACAGTGCCATTGGCTTTCCACTTGATGACACTGCGCACGGTAGACACAGGAACATTCAGGTCTTTGGAGATGGACTTGTAACCTTGAGATTGCCCATGCTGCCTCACAATTTTGCTTTTCAAGTCCTCAGACAGTTCTTTGGTCTTCTTTCTTTTCTCCGTGCTCAATGTGGACAGACAGGACAGAGGTTGACTCAACTTTAATCCATTTTAACTGGCTGCAAGTGTGATTTAGTTATTGCCACCACCTGTTATGTGCCACAGGGAAGTAACAGGTGCTGTTAATTAAAATTAGAGAAGCATCACATGATTTTTCAAAGAGTGCCAATACTTTTGTCCGGCCCATTTTTGGAGTTTTGGGTAAAATGATAATGATCTCATTTGTGTTTTTTTTCATTGCAAGCAAAATAAATGAAGATATCACTACCAAAGCATTTGTAATTGCAATCATTTTCTGGGAGAAATTGAGCCTTATCTGACAGAACTGCAGGGGTGCCAATATTTTTGGCCGGCAATGTATAAATAAAATACACAAAACATATTAGACTAGCACAATGAAAAAAAGTGTGCATTTTAATAAATAAATAAAATAACAACTAAAAACAACTAGAAATTATTACCATTTTTACTCTGAAAATTAAGGTAGTGAAATAAACACAAATCATAATAATGATGAAGACGGATATATTTCTGGTAAAAAATGAGATTTTTTTTTTTTTAAACGGACATACAAAATAATGTCTAAAAATTAGACTGAATCAACAAAAGAATTTTCAATTAGATATATATATAAGTGAATTAAAAGATTTAAAAAGTGAAATATCAAAATGAAAGAAGAATGATTGCTATCTTAAATTTGAAAATCAAAAAAAGTGAAATGATTATGAATAATAGTGATAATAATAATGATAATAATGAGATGGCTATAACATTTTATAAAAACTAAAACATTTTTTGTAAATTAATATCCAAATATATCCACGTAATAGTAAATATAGAAATGTTAAAAAAAAATACATATCTACATTAATAAAACCAAATTAAAATGTAATAAATCTAATCTAAATAATGCATAACATAGTGAAATAGTTTTAAATATTTAATGTGGTATGAAACATGAAATATTTTGTATGATCATAATAAAGCTAACAGATCAGAAATAAAGCTAACATTAGTTTTGAAGTGTGAGTTCAGCACATTTTTCCATCAATGCATTTTCCATATTTGCAATTAAGCTACTAGAAAGAAAACATTTGCAAATAAAATGACACCAATTTCAAGTGCTTTCACGTGTGCTTTTAAAAGTAGTTTGTAAACGCTCAGCTATCACTAGAGATCACACCGCGGCGACCCGCCATGAAGAAGAACGCCGGTCCGACGCATCGGCTTCCCGAGTGGCTTTCAGAAAAATTCAATAAATAACATCTGTACGCGATGTCGGGCGAGCGAGAGTGCGTCATAACACGGAGCGAGAAAGAGAGACGGCTGAACAAAGAAGCCATGACGACTGCCAAGTTGCCATGGCAACTGTGGCGAGGCCTGGAGAGTATAATAGCGCATCAATCACTGTCCAAAAAAGAACTTCATTATCAGCAGAAATAAAGAAGAAAGTACGAAGGCGTCGGTGGACCACTCACCTGGAAGCCCAGTTGCTTGCCGAATGTGGCCGCCTCCTGCACACACATACAACATACACGTATTATCTCCCCAATGCACAAACTTCTTAAAAAGACATAGCGTTTTAGGTGCTTATTTTTAACGCACAGATTTCCGATCCATTTCAACTGGCTGACCGCAAATGATCGCGGCCAGCCATCTCATTGTGACCTTTGACATTAATAGCTCAAAATTTAACAACCTTTTCCATTTCATATTATAAACATATCCTGCGAGTTTGACAATAATCCCTTTATTCATTCGTGAGTTATCTTGAGCACATAACAGACAAGTGAAAGCAAATAAATAACCTCTGCTCTCTGTATGTGAAATGGCGAAACTTATGGAAGGCAGAGGTTATGTATTTGCTTGGTGGTGGCGTTTTAATAAAAATACTAGAGATGCGACCGAAAATTTGGCCATAAATAGCTTAAAATGCATTATCGGTTTTCAAAACCGAAAGTTTACCCCCGAATACTGTAAAGAACCGAAGTCCTTTTGTGATGATGTAATCAAAACACAGCAAGAAGCAACACGCTGACTGACGCTATCTTGCTAACACTACTGGCTAACAGCCACCATGTCTGCGGTTTGAAAAATGTAGCTATTTACGGCACCAAATTTTCGGTCATACAGTGCCTTGCAAAAGTATTTGGCCCCCTTGAACCTTGCAACCTTTCGCCACATTTCAGGCTTCAAACAAAGATATAAAATTTTAATTTTTTGTCAAGAATCAACAACAAGTGGGACACAATCGTGAAGTGGAACAAAATTTATTGGATAATTTAAACTTTTTTAACAAATAAAAAACTGAAAAGTGGGGCGTGCAATATTATTCGGCCCCCTTGCGTTAATACTTTGTAGCGCCACCTTTTGCTCCAATTACAGCTGCAAGTCGCTTGGGGTATGTTTCTATCAGTTTTGCACATGGAGAGACTGACATTCTTGCCCATTCTTCCTTGCAAAACAGCTCGAGCTCAGTGAGGTTGGATGGAGAGTGTTTGTGAACAGCAGTCTTCAGCTCTTTCCACAGATTCTCGATTGGATTCAGGTCTGGACTTTGACTTGGCCATTCTAACACCTGGATTAGAGCAGGGCGGTAAACCGAAAATTTACCGTCACCGAAATTCTTAACGATGACCGACGTAATTTTGACCATGTCGGTAAATTCGGTAAATTAATAAAACAAGAAAATATAGTCTTTTCATCCCGCTTTGATTCTGTGTTGTTCGTCTATGTTCATTCCCCTTTAAGAAAGCAGTGAATGTGCTTACGTAGGGAGTCACGTGATCATCAGGAAGCCAATCAAACAAAAGCCCGGTAAGCTAACGCTAGCAGCTAACGCTACAAGCAAAACGTGATGGAGTGTGGCTTAAGGGAGGTTCACCAAACTTTCAACCGACATTTAGTAGACTCTTGGTGGCATCCAGACGGGCTTTCACCCGCTGTCCTCCTTTGTTCTCACGATTTCCGGAGATGGTGCTTTCAGTGCTTTCTACTGGTAGCAAGGCTAACGCTAGCTAGCGGCTAACGCTACAAATGAACGTTATGGAGTCGGATAGCGGCCCTAACATTGTCGAAACGGCTGAACTTAATGAGTGGATTGGGCACGGACTGCATCTAGCAATTACTATGTGGCGTTATTTTGTATCTGTCTGTGTGTGATTCCTCTGATAGCTTTTGTGATGGTAAAGCATTCAGCATAAAGTACAATCCAACGGCAAAACTTATAATGACCGAGAAATGGCCCCAGCTATTTTTATTGTGCGTGCATTTATTAAAAAATGCACTGGGGGGGGGGGGGGGGGGGGGGGACCCTTAAACCATAAAGTAAACACTTGTATTTAATAATTATGTCACAGCAGCCATTAACAATAAGTTGTCTTTTTGAAGTGTACTGTTCAAGCTGCAAGTCATTTGTGTTACAATTACATGTTTGCACAGGCATATTGATTTTGACAATGTACATTGTTCAAGTCATACACGCTGTTATAAATGTTCATACTTGAATTGTTATTGCTTACAATACATTTTTATAAACTTAATGTTTAGACTGCATGTACAATTGTTAAATACAGTATATCAAATTGAATGCTGGTAAATAAATCAACAAGAAATAGTTAATCTGTATTTCATGCATTGATTCAGATTTTCAAATTATATAACAGTCCGCTTGGGCGAATTTATCGGCATTTATCGTTATCGAGATAAATCTGCTCAATTTATCGTGATACATGTTTAAGGCCATATCGCCCAGCCCTAACCTGGATACGTTTATTTTTGAACCATTCCATTGTAGATTTGGCTTTATGTTTTGGATCATTGTCCTGTTGGAAGATAAATCTCCGTCCCAATCTCAGGTCTTGTGCAGATACCAACAGGTTTTCTTCCAGAATGTTCCTGTATTTGGCTGCATCCACCTTCCCGTCAATTTTAAACATCTTCCCTGTCCCTGCTGAAGAAAAGCAGGCCCAAACCATGATGCTGCCACCACCATGTTTGACAGTGGGGATGGTGTGTTCAGGGTGATGAGCTGTGTTGCTTTTACGCCAAACATATCGTTTTGCATTGTGGCCAAAAAGTTCAATTTTGGTTTCATCTGACCAGAGCACCTTCTTCCACATGTTTGGTGTGTCTCCCAGGTGGCTTGTGGCAAACTTTAAACGAGACTTTTTATGGATATCTTTGAGAAATGGCTTTCTTCTTGCCACTCTTCCATAAAGGCCAGATTTGTGCAGTGTACGACTGATTGTTGTCCTATGGACAGACTCTCCCACCTCAGCTGTAGATCTCTGCAGTTCATCCAGAGTGATCATGGGCCTCTTGGCTGCATCTCTGATCAGTTTTCTCCTTGTTTGAGAAGAAAGTTTGGAAGGACGGCCGGGTCTTGGTAGATTTGCAGTGGTCTGATGCTCCTTCCATTTCAATATGATGGCTTGCACAGTGCTCCTTGAGATGTTTAAAGCTTGGGAAATCTTTTTCTATCCAAATCCGGCTTTAAACTTCTCCACAACAGTATCTCGGACCTGCCTGGTGTGTTCCTTGGTTTTCATAATGCTCTCTGCACTTAAAACAGAACCCTGAGACTATCACAGAGCAGGTGCATTTATACGGAGACTTGATTACACACATTTGGATTCTATTCATCATCATCGGTCATTTAGGACAACATTGGATCATTCAGAGATCCTCACTGAACTTCTGGAGTGAGTTTGGTGCACTGAAAGTAAAGGGGCCGAATAATATTGCACGCCCCACTTTTCAGTTTTTTATTTGTTAAAAAAGTTTAAATTATCCAATAAATGTTGTTCCACTTCACGATTGTGTCCCACTTGTTGTTGATTCTTGACAAAAAAATTAAATTTCATATGTTTCTGTTTGAAGCCTGAAATGTGGTGAAAGGTTGCAAGATTCAAGGGGGCCGAATACTTTTGCAAGGCACTGTATCTCCACCAATAATGCATTTTCAGCTATTTTCGGCCAATAGTTTTCAGCACCAAATTTTTGGTTACATCTCTAAAACATACATAACAAAACTGATATGAAATTTATGATTGTAGTTGTTACTAGGGGTGGAAACCTCTTGGTACCTCACAATACGATACGACTTGTGAAACAAAGCTCATGATAACGATCTCACTATATGGCGATACAACTATTATCAATACATTGGTCAGGATAAACAGTTTTGTCAGGATAAACAGAAAACAAGCTATCTTCATTCTTCTTCTGTAGGTTTATCACGAATAGATGTCCAATCCATTTGAACTGGGAAGGTGGAAGCAGATTAACCCCTCCACACAGGCCTCTCCCACTTATACGACCGTCAGTGGCAGCCATCGCCAGGCTACGAGGTCATTTTGGGCAATTTAAGGTCATTACCTGGTGATTTTCAGCCACATCATGTTGATTTTGGGGGATTTCATGGGTCACATTCTGTTATTTTTGGGGCATTTTATGGGTCACTTCCTGTTGATTTTGGGTTACAGAACAGGAAGTGGCCTAGGTGAAAAGGCAGTGGCTCAAACTCAACAGGAAGTGACCTGTAAATGCCCCGAAAATCTGGAAGAGTGACTGTGAATGATCTGTTTTCGAACAAACTTAAAATTCAGTTGCCCTTCCCAGTCTTAATGGATTGGGCATCGAGCGCCATCAATGGCAACTGAGACACTGTTATGGTGGACGATTCTGATAGGAACTTTAAACATTGACACCTTTTTAAAATGATATCTCGATTCTTGGCATGATTATATCGATGACCTTTTGGGATGCAAAGTATCACGATATATCACCATTTCGATATTTTGTCACACCCCTAGTTGTTACCAGTGTTGTTTTCATCAACGATGACCATAACAAATATGTCAACCAACACTTATTGAATGACGACGAGGAGACGATAACGAGCTAAAAACATGTCTCGTGAGACAAAAACATAACGAGCTGAATGCCAGTTTTCGCCCGACGAGACGAGAACGCGACGAAAATGCGCAACAGTTTCTGTGACGTGATCACAATGCGTGACATTTTATGTGTTGTTAGCATGCATTATAGCAGTGTCTGTGTCACTCATGTGGTGTGCTGCCCACCCCCCTCCCTGACTCACCAGTGTGTAGTCTCCAGTCTCCATGCAGGGAATATGCATTGTTGCGTTAGCCTTTAAGGTCTGTGTTGAGTGATCATCACACACTCAATGTAACTCGTACCATGAGCATAGCATTCGCGTTTGCCTGAGGCTAAAGCTAACGGTGAGCATCCTCTTTCCTGCAGGGTGTGTATTATCACCAAGTTGGCATTTTCCTTGTAGACGCTACAATATGTGCTTGTCTGTCAACCAGTATTTTTTTCGTCAACGATGACGATAACGAAATTATTTCATCAACGAACAATTTTTCCAGGACGATGACGTCACGATGACAAGCTAAAAACGTGCCTTGGGAGACTAAAACATCAAATCAAATCAAAATCAAATTTATTTATATAGCCCTTTACAAAACCAGAAAGGTCCCCAAAGTGCATTACAACAAAGACAAACATGGCACATAGTAAATATAACATAACGAGATGGATGCCAGTTGTCGTCTGACGACACGAGAATGAGATGAAAATTCGCCATTGTTTCCGTCATATCTTATCAGTGTTTGGTCGTGTCACTCATGTGACGTGCTGAGCCCCCCCCCCCCCCCCCCCCAAAAAAAAACACAAACTCATGTGTCAGGTGCTGCTTGGTAAGTTTTGTTGTCTTATCTTCACTATGTCATGTTGCTTTAGCCTTTAAAGGTCTGCGCTGAGTGATCATAACACACTAAACTAACTTGTAGCATTAGGATAGCGTTCGCGTTAGCATAGCGTTTGCGTTAGCATTAGTCTTTAGCGCGGTGACTCTGTGTCTTCTTAAACTCTTAGAAAAAATTTTACATACAGTTCATGGTGTCCAGGTGAGTTTAATTAATTGCAAATAATGTGCTGTTTTCCTGCGTGTGTATTATCATTATGAAAATGGTGATGTCCTCATAGAATCTACAGTTATGTGCTCGTCACGTTCATTCGATATTGTTGGAAACCTTTTATTTATATATCTATTCATGGACTAAAACTTTTTAAGTTTATAGAGGAAAATATTGAGAACTTTCGACTAAAACTTGAGAAATTTGAGTTTTCGTCGACTAATAAGTATTTTCGTCCAAAAGACTAAGACGAAAATTAAAATGGCTGCCAAAATCAACACTAGGTGTTAAAGTCATATAGAAATATACATAGAAAAAACAGCAACCTGTGAAGGTTCCCACTGCATCAACATTTGATGGCTTTGGTCTGTGCGTGTGTGAGCGCTGCATGTGACACGACATGTTTTGGGCTGTTGCGCTCGACAGCTTTGCCACTCCGCTCCATGTGCCGCCGCAGCTGTCGCCACAATGCAGACTCCTTCAAGTGACATCTGGGCCGGCGAAGTGCCGAAAAGCCGCCGAGTCGCTGGCGAAAGAAGCGGAAATAACGCCGGGACGCTTTTGGCTGGGCCAAACGGGGTAAAAGTGGGGATGACGAGCCGGTCGTCGTTGCTAAAAAGCCATCAGAATGAGTGCTGAGAATGTTGTTGCTGTCAGAGGATTAGACAGTCCGAGGGATATTTTTAGATTGCTTAAGCTAATAATCCACAGTTGACAATTTGATGGCGAGACAAATGAAAGAGCGAAACACATTTGCCTTCTTTCCACATTTAATATGCCACAAACGATAAAAAGGCACCAATGATAGGCACTCAGAAGGTTCTTCATTAGGGAGATTTACAAGAGACAAATGGGAAAAAGTACATAATATCCAAGAGGACACTAAGGGCAGATAAGTAGTAAAAGACAAAATAAGAAATACAGGAGAACAACAATCTTTTATTCTACTTACTAATGGTAAAGAATTTATCAAAGACACTATGGGCAGTAGTGCTGCTTTCGTCAAAGATGGCGATAATGCAAATATTTCGTCGACAAAATTTTTTTTTCATGATTTTGACGTGATGATGATGAGCTAAAATCGTGACACTTCCTTATTGCATGTGTAGTTTGCCTGCATTGTAGCAGTGTTTGGTCGTGTCACTCATTTGACGTGCTGCTTGCCCCCCCCCCCTCCACACACACACACACACACACACACTCACCAGTGTCCTCTCAAGGCTCCAGACTTGCTTGCTTTAAAACAAAAAGATTTTTCTTATATTAGCTAGCATTGTTTTTGGCAGCCCTTTCAATTTTTGTATTTGTCTTAAGTCTTTTGGACGATGATACTTATTAGTCTTAGTCATGTTTTAGTCATTTCAAAATGTGTTTGTCTTCGTCCAGTTTTTGTTGACTAAAACTCAAGACTAACTTCATCTAGTTTTGGTTGAAGTTTACTCAATATTTTCCTCTGGAAAATTCTAAAGTTTTACTACAAAAATAAATAGATAAAACAAGTTTTCCAACAATTTCGAATGAACATTGACACACGAGCACATATTGTAGCATCTACAAATCTATCACGTGATAATATACACTCAGCAGGAAAACTACATTATTTTCAATTAATTGTTCCCACCTGGATGCCACGAACTGTAGGTAAAAAAAAAGTTGTCGCCATTAGCCATAGGCTAATGCGAACTTGAACGTGAATGCGATGCTAACGCTAAAAGTTTTGCGTGTGATGATCACTCAGCAGAGACCTTTAGAGGCAAAAGCAACATTGCATATTCTCTCTTGCCTAAATGGGAAGACAATTCTTCCAGGGAATGTCTCAAAACAAGCAATGGCGAGACTGGAGAGGACAGTAATGGCAATGTCAAATGAGTGACACAACCAGACACTGCTTCCATGCAGGCTAACTATACATAAAATGTCACACATTGTGAACAAGTGACGGAAACGATGGCGCATTTTCGTCTCATCAGACAAAAACTGGCATTCGTGTCGTTATGTTTTAGTCTCCCCAAAACCGTTTTTAGCTCGTTATCGTCTCACTATCGTCAGGGGGAAAAAAATTTGTCGACGATATATTTTCGTTATATTCATTGTAGACGAAAACAACACTGTAACCTAGAGAGAAAATGCCATGTTACATTAGCCTTTCAAGGTCTGTGCTGAGTGATCATCACACACTAAATGTAACAGGTAGCGTTCGCATTAGCTTTACCAATTAGCTTGGTGAGTGTAGTCTTAAACTGTTGGACTTTTTTTTTTTTTTTTTTTTTTAAACGACATACAGTTAATGGTGTCCAGGGTTGTGTATAGTTTTCCTGCTGAGTGTATATATATCAAGATAAATTTGTAGACGCTACAATGATGTGCTTGTCTGTCAATGTTCATTTAAAATTGTTGGAAAACTTCTTTTGGTCTAAAACTAGATGAAGATGAACATATTTTAAAATGACTAAAATATGACTAAGACTAAAAAGTATTTTCATCCAAAAGACTAAGATGAAAATTAAAAGGACTTTTTACAAAATTAAAGCTGGAGTAAACACTGTCATGAACGTTTCCCACCAGCTACAACAGGTAACTCCAGCGTGTTTAGTGTGTCTAGCGGTGGTAAAACTTGTTTTTTTCTCTCTGGCAACAGTCTGTGTTGAGAACGAGAGTGTGTGTATAATGTAAACATGATACGAGCCATACACACGTGCTTTTTTTTGAAAATAATTTCAATCATTTTTGTTCAGATGGTAATAATGTTGAGCTGTGGTCATGGGTTTTGGCTCACCGACTGCATTTAATTTAATTTTATTCACCATATTTCAGTTATTTTTCTGTTTTTTTATTTATTTATTTATTTTAACGCAACATTATACTGATGTTCCAATTTGCGAATGCTTTGAAAAATAAAAATTCCTGTTCAATGGAAAAAAAGTTTTTTTAACCTATATATCTCAGAGTAACACATTTTAGAGCTGTAATTGCAATACCGTGATACCGTGAAACCATGACATTTTGGCTTAAGGTTATCATACAATCAGAATCTCATACCGGCACAGGCCTAACTACAACGAAGTAGAAAGAGACCCACCCACCGAAAAATAACAATGAAGGAGAACAAGAGATGAAGGGCCTATGCCGGAAACTGAACCCCTTAACCCAAACAATATAAACAAAGGGCAAATTTTTACCAGACTTTTCGGACTATAAGCCACTAATTTTCCCCTTCATTTTGAATCCTGCGTCTTCTAGTCCAGTGCGGCTTATTTGTTGATTTATTTGGCTTAATAGGCAACACATGCCTCCTAGCATCCATTGCAGCGCTACAGATGTATATAACAATCAAAATTCATGTTCTGTGCCAATTATTCATTCAGTTACTGTTCCAGTTGTTTCAATAATAGCTTGTTATGGTATTTGGTAACACTTTATTTGACAGCGGTGCCATAAGACTGTCATAAGACCGTCATAATTATGACGCTATCATGGGCATACTGAATGCTTATGACAAATGTCATTAAGTGTCATCTGGAAAATTACGTTACTAACTCCATTTATGTTGAGCTCAGATTTTTTACATCCATTTAAAAGTGAGATAGTTTGCCGAATAACACTAAATGACATCTGTTATAAGTAGAGATGCTGATCGATCGGGTCCGATCACGTCATTTTCAAAGTATCGGAATCGGCAAAAAAATATCGGAAATGGCTTTTTTTAATATATATATTTTTTAATTGAATCGTTTTCTAATTGACGTTACAGACATAATGTGTTACACTCATCCAGAGTCTTTAGTTTAGGCTTAAAGTAGGGTTATTAAATCTATCGCGTTAACGGCGGTAATTAATTTTTTAAAAATTGTATCACGTTAATATTTTAACCCAATTAACGCATGCGCTGCACGACCCACTCATGCATTGTCGCGTTCAATCTTTAATGGCGCCGTTGTATGTAGAGCTAAAAGGCAGCGTAAAATGAGTAGAGTGAATTTTGGCTGCCTTTGGAGACTTTTTTTAATTGGCTAAAGCTTTACAATCCCTCTCCCAAAGATTAGAAATATCGTGGGACGCAATGTGGGAAAGGTAGTAGTCGATCTTTTTCTTAACACCCTATGTTATTTCCCAATGCAGAGAATATGGTACCACTACGCACAGTCATGGCTGCACTTCCCATCATGCATTTGGGCAGAACAGTTAAATGGCTACAGTATCATTTACTGAAAGCTCAACAAATACACGAGATGGCAATATTTAGTCACAATATACAAAGTCACATTTATCCTTTAAGAATTACAAGTCTTTCTATCCATGGATCCTTCTCACAGAAAAAATGTTAATAATGTAAATGCCATCTTGAGGATTTATTGTCATAATAAACAAATACAGCACTTATGTACTGTATGTTGAATGTAAATACAGTATTCGTCTGAGTTTTAGTCATTTTTTTCTTAATGCATTGCCAAAATGTATATGATCGGGAAAAATTATCGGGAAAGATCGGGATCGGATCGGGAGCAAAAAAAACACGATCGGAACAACCCTAGTTATAAGCATTCATTAATGCTCATGACAGTGTCATGTCATATTGTCTTATGACAGTCTTGCGGTGCCACTGTCAAATAACGTCTTATCAAATACCATAATTAGCAATTCATGAAACAACTGGAACAGTAACTGAAGAAATAATTTGCACATAACATGAATTTTGAGTTGTTATTTACATTTGTAGTGCTGCAACGCATGGTAGGAGGCATGTTGGATAAAAACAGTGATGACAGCAGGTGGCAGAAGAGGTTGACTATCTGGCCTAAGGGACCAGTGATAGCCAAATGAAGCTTTTTGAAGCAATAAAGCTTGGCAGCCAATTGGTTCAAAGCTTCTGTGGGGTTCATTTGGTATTATAGCAGTCGTATGATGCCGCTGTTAAATAAACTGTTACCGGTTAACATCTTTTGGTGTAACTATCCCATAATACAGAGGGGACAGGTACGGCTTATAGTCCAGTGCGGCTTATCTATGAGCAAATGCCATTTTCGTGTCACATTTGGTGGGTGGCGCCTCATAGTGCGAAAACTACGGTACACTTCTCTGCCATAAGGATACATATTCTATCCAAAAGCAAACAACGGGACGCATGTAAAGTTTAACAAGACGTATTATTTGCGACGTGTTATTTGCCGACATTGCGGCGAGACCAAAAGAGAAGCAAAAATCCACTTGCAAAGTTTTCCTAAAGAAAGCCAATCAAAGCTCACAGCTCAGTGTGAAGGTTAATAAAAGTTGATAAGCTGAAAAGGTTGAACTCCCCCAAGGCCACGCGGGAAGAAATTTACTTGACCGTGTTGGCCCGAGCTTTTTCTAGCAATGTAATTGTATTTGACATTGTGTGCTTGCATGTGTGTGGAGGACGAATGGCTGTTTTTTCTCAGTCATTTCAAGGAAATAAGACTGATTGGCGTCCTCCTTTTTAGCTTTGGATAAACAAGCTACAAAAACGCTATAATTTAATGCTATAAAAATGCTTCAAGAGGATCATGCCGTTCCACGTCCAAATAGATTGGACGTCTATTGCTGTCAATGGCACTGAAACATGATCATCCTTTGCCGTCAACGGCAGTAAATGCTTGAATTCCTTACTAGAATTGGCCTCCAGAGAAGGGCCGAGTTTTTTTTTTAATGGGCCTCGGCTTTCATGAGACCAAATATAACTGTGCCCTTGCCCCGTCAACTCCATAACACCCCTGCGGCGGCCTCGCTCGCCATCCATCTCAGTCGGACTGTTTCCCACAAGGGCAGCGGCGGGGGGCGGAGGGTTGTTAAACAACCGGAAACATGTGCGGTGTATAAATATCCGACAGCAATTACGGAATAGAGGGTTTGCATAAAGGGAGGTTGAGGAGAGAGGCGTTAACCTCAGTCTGCTGGGACCTTGCGCCGGGGGGCGAAGGTGTGGGCAGGCGGCTTGGATATCAGTCTGATGGCCTTATCAGTTTGAAATGCTTCTATCACACATCTCACCTCGCGCTCGGACAGGAGGTCAGAGAGTGACGGTAGTGGTTATCTCCCTCAAGGAAGATCACTAATACCCAGTGACTCGACATGTCTTTTACGATGTCTGTCGGGGCGTTGTAGTCGAGTCATAAAAAACATCAGGAAACAGTACAGATCGCAGTAACATTTAGGGTAAATTCAGTTCGTGAAGTCACGTACTGTATTAAATTTTCACAAGTCATGGGTAGAAAAGTTGAACCTATGCTTAAAAAGACAAGGGAATTCTGCCATTTTGGTTTAAGGTTGTAAGTTCTCAAGATGTACAGTGGGGCAAATAAGTATTTAGTCAACCACCAATTGTGCAAGTTCTCCTACTTGAAAAGATCAGAGAGGTCTGTTATTGTCAACATGAGTAAACCTCAACCATGAGAGACAGAATGTGGAGAAGAAAAAAAAAATCACATTGTTTGATTTTTAAAGAATTTATTTCCAAATTAGAGTGGAAAATAAGTATTTGGTCACCTACAAACAAGCAAGATTTCTGGCTGTCAAAGAGGTCTAACTTCTTCTAACGAGGCTCCACTTGTTACCTGTATTAATGGCACCTGTTTTAACTCATTATGGGTATTAAAGACACTTGTCCACAAACTCAGTCAGTCACACTCCAAACTCCATTATGGCCAAGACCAAAGAGCTGTTGAAGGACACCAGAGACAAAATTGTAGACCTGCACCAGGCTGGGAAGACTGAATCTGCAATAGGTAAAACGCTTGGTGTAAAGAAATCAACTGTGGGAGCAATTGTTAGAAAATGGAGGACATACAAGAACACTGATAATCTCCCTCGATCTGGGGCTCCATGCAAGATCTCATCCCGTGGCGTCAAAATGATAACAAGAACGGTGAGCAAAAATCCCAGAACCGCATGGGGGGAGTCTAGTGAATGACCTACAGAGAGCTGGGACCACAGTAACAAAGGCTACTATCAGCGCCGCCAGGGACTCAAATCCTGCAATGCCAGATGTGTCCCCCTGCTGAAGCCATTACAGGTCCAGGCCCGTCTGCAGTTCGCTAGAGAGCATTTGGATGATCCAGAAGAGGACTGGGAGAATGTGTTATGCTCAGATGAAACCAAAATAGAAATTTTTGGTAGAAACACAGGTTCTCGTGTTTGGAGGAGAAAGAATACTGAATTGCATCCGCCCCAAAACATCACTGCTCTAGAGGATATCTGCATGGAGGAATGGGCCAATATACCAGCAACAGTGTGTGTAAAGCTTGTGAAGAGTTACTGAAAACGTTTGGCCTCCGTTATTGCCAACAAAGGGTACATAACAAAGTATTGAGATGAACTTTTGGTATTGACCAAATACTTATTTTCCACCATGGTTTGCAAATAAATTCTTTAAAAATCAATGTGATTTTCTGTTTTTTTTCCCACATTCTATCTCTCATGGTTGAGGTTTACCCATGTTGACAATTACAGGCCTCTCTAATATTTTCAAGTGGGAAAACTTGCACAATTAGTGGTTGACTAAATACTTATTTGCCCCACTGTAGTCAGATTTATAATCAGTTGTAGTTCAAAGAATTAAAGAAAAAAAATTACCGTAGCTCACAAACCAGATTCTCTGAGCAACATGAAATTTAACATCCGTGTATATAATGTATCATCCCCTTTTGGTTAGGAGTTTGGTAGTGTCCACTGGTCCTTCAAAGAACACTTGTCTTTCCCAAAAATAAGATAATCCTTTATTAATCCCCCCCTAGGGGAAATCAGGTTATTGCAGCAGCATCAAAACAGCACACAGTCAAAAGGATAAAATATGTTTAAAATATATATATATATATATATATATACAGTAGATACGTATATACAGTATATATAAACATATACTAGGTACAGTGAAGAGCAGTGGTATTTGCACCCCTTGTGATTTTGCAAATTCACCCATTTAGAAAATAGGTAGAGGTCTGAAATTTCAATCATAGATGCATTTCCACTAATTATAGACATAATACAAAAAAAACAAACAAACAAACAAAAAAAAAATCCAGAACTCGCATTGTATTATTTTTCAATAATTTGTTATTTACTGGGGTTCATAAGTATTTGTATCCCTTTTTATTTTACTCAACAAAAGCAAATTTTGCTTTTTTTCTATTAACTTATTTAGGTTGAATTCTGATGTAACTAATCCCTCAGCACGTCTTGCCGGCTATTTGGCCCTCGTCGTTTTTATATTAAAATGTTACATAAACTAAAACGCGTAAAAGGCGAAAAGAATTTTTTTCGCATGGACGCAGAAATGTCTAAATTACTACTTCTTGGCCAAAAAACGGTAGTTGGCTGAAAATTACAGTACAGTACCTGATGTAAAGTTACGCTACTGTGTATGGATATAACTTGGCGGCCATCACAAAACAAGGAGCTTTTTAAGTTGAAAATTCTTTTCAATAAATGCGGACATCCCAGAATTTCTAGATATAAACATAGAACAGTCTAGATTCTGAGTTAAAAGCAAAAAAACCTGGCAGTTATCTTTCATTTCACGTAAATATTTCAAGCTAAAGTTAGGCTAATTTTTTTCCATGCACTTTTTTCAACTACGTTTCAAAGTGCATGCATGGGGCTCTTTTATATAATAGTTACCTAGAATCCTTGACCAGATCACTCTTGAGATACTCCTGCCTGCTTGTATGCAGTAAAACATTCGCCCTTTTTCCACCTAAATCCAGCATCTGGATGCATCGTGTGTTTGAGTTTATCACAGTGATAAAGGGAAGATGTAAACTTATGACGGAAACAATGGCAAGTTTTCATCTCGTTCTCGTCTCTTCAGACCACACCTGGCATCCATCAAGTTATGTTTTAGTACCCTGATGGGGGAAAATATTATGTGATGCCTTAACATTAGAACATGCCTTTGTGATGTATGCACGAGATAACTTGTTTTGCACCATAGTACACGCTTGAGTCCCATAGTTAGGAGGGAATCTCACGAGATAACTTGTTTTGCATCTTAGTACGCGCTTGAGTTCCATAGTTAGGAGGGAATCTCACGAGATAACTTAAATAAACATTCTACTTTAAACGCTGGGAGCCTCAACTGGGGGGGAATCTCATACCTTTGCGGGGGGGTCTCACGAGTTCGGATGGTGCGTTTTCGTGGGGGCAGGGAGTGGCCACCCGTGTCCCCGGGTCAGACGTGCCTATAAGAGTCGGGAGATTCCCCCAACTCCCCGGAAGTCTGCCAGAGGATTACGTACGGGTCGCTTGGCTTTGTTCCTTCGCCGCTTTGCAGGAGCCTTTGGCTCCCCGCTCATTTGTCAACGGTAAGCGCTTTTCATCGGTAAGGAACATTTTGTTGTGCTGTAACGGTAATGCGGGGATTCTGGGATTGACAAACTAGATTTAACGTCATCGTTGCCACTTGTTATGCCAGTTTGGATACTTGTTGCTTGCTCTTGTGGGATTGTAATCAATAAATCTCACTTATTCTGCATTTTCTAACCAATAAACATCGTCTATTGAGCAAAAGTGTGCTGGTTGCTGACTCACCGCGAGCCCGGAAATTTTGGAAAACATACCCCAAGACACCTTTTTAGCTTGTCATCATGACGTCATCGTCATGAAGAAATTGTCGACGAATATTTTCGTTTTTGTCATTGTTGACGAGAACAACACTGGGTCCTTGAAAGACAAACTTGTCTTTAACTTGTCTACACAGGATTTACTGTGACATTTGGTTAGCGTACGAGCATGAAATGCGCCCTTGAAGTTCAGTTGTATTCATGTCAGAGTGCTAATTTTCTTTTGTGGGCCTTTCGGAAAATTTAGCCCTAAACCTAGTTTCACCATCACACAACAATAATTTCCGTAAGCCTGTGTTTCATGAGCAGAACTACGAAAAAGTCTCTAGAACCTACAGAAAGTTAATATTTCGAAGCATCATCTAGGGATAATTTTGGCCGAATTTAGGATTCCTTCAAAGCGGAACGTGTGCTTAAGATTTTGTCCGAATGCAATCGAATTAGAAATCCATAACCAGACAGATGGACAATGCTAAATCGTGTGGGATTAAAGTTTTTGTTGGCTGAACGTGGCACTAAGTTCCAAGCCTCAAATTCATCTGAGGGACTGAAGTTCCGTTAGCGAGCACATTAAGTTTTTGAAGTTCGTTTGCACCTGTAATATCAGGGAGATGGTGCATGTTGATTGGACTTTTGAAGGTTTGCCAGTCCTCCCAAGCACGGGAATGACAGCGAATCCCCAGGACCCGACTGCCAAAAGCTGGGAACACAATCACGAGGAGACAAAGGACTGTGCTCCCGCCAACTCTGTGAGGATAAGAGGATTGTTGGAGCAAACGGCCAAACTCTGAGCGGCAGTAATTAGGACTGTAGGGGCATCTCGGAAAGCCCGCTGGGCGTCCGAAGAAAAACACCGGTGTCAGCACCATTGCAATATCTCCTCTAACATTCGTATTTTTTTTTACAAGCGCGCAAACGTGCCCTGTGAATTGTACGTTTCTTGGTAGAAAGTCTGAAATATTCAAATTCCCGGTTGGTTTCCCTTCTCACAAGGCCTAGTCAAAGAAATACTCACTCCAATTTCAATGACTTACAACACTTCAGTAGGAAATCCAAGTTCTGAGAGTGTAATTGTACTTTTCTTCATGGGAGGTATAAAATTCACAATATTAAAAGTTTTCTATGCTAAGATTATATTGTTTCCCCCTCTTCCATTTACTAAAAGATGACAGCTAAATGCACCGTGACTCATCTCCCTCCATAACTGGACGTCACAGCGAAGGTCGTCATTCTCCAGGCGGGTGACTCATCATGGAGAAACAGAGAACTGGTTCAATTAAAAGTGGACTAGTGTAAGAGCAGCACCTCCTCTGTCTTTGCCTCCCTTCAATGGCACCTTGTGATCGGTCTGCCAATTCCCATTTAGCACCTGTATCCCGTTTATTCACACAGATTTTAAAGTGACCCCTGTCGGAATGCGAGCTGTTTGGCTTTTGTTGCGGCTGAGTTGCTTGGAATAATGATAACTCCCTGCCAAAAACAGCTAAATGCCAATTTCCACTTTTGTTAAATGTGCTCACCTGTTGCCTAGTCGATTACAATGAAAGAGACGAGATTGAAGTGCCGATAAAGAAGCCCTCTGGAAGTATACTTAAGTACCAGGTAGTAATGTTAAATGGCTGGGAAGGGGCTATGGAGCTTGTCGAAAGGCTCAAGTAGTACATTTTTGCTATTTCTTTCAATTTCTTTGGTTATCCCTTTTATCACAGTGTTGTTTTTGGCAGAGCTTTTAAATTTTGTCTTAGTCTTTTGGATAAAAATACTTATTAGAAGAGATGTCGGAATCGGCAAAAAAATATCGGACATACCTTTTTTTAATATATATATTTTTTAATTAAATTGTTTTCTAATTGTATTTAACGTTACAGACATAATATGTTACACTCATCCAGAGTCTTTAGTTTAGGCTTAAGGTAGGGTTATCAAATTTATCCCGTTAACGGCGGTAATTAAATTTTTTTTTTTAAAATTTATCACGTTAAAATATTTAACGCAATTAATGCATGCACTGCACGGCTCACTCACGCATTGTCGCGTTCAATCTGTAATGGCGCCGTTTTACCTATATATACAGCTAAAAGGCAGCGTAAAATGAGTAGAGTGAATTTTGGCAGCCTTTGGAGCTTTTTTTTAATTGGCTAAAGCCTTACAATACCTCTCCCTACAATTAGAAACATCGTGGGAAGCAATGTGGGGAAGAAAGGTAGTAATTGATCTTTTTCTTAACACCCTATGTTATTTCCCAACGCAGAGAAGATATATAAATTGGTGCCACTACTCACAGTCATGGTTGCACTTTCCATCATGCATTTGGGCAGAACAGTTAAATGGCTACAGTATCATTTACTGAAAGCTCAACAAATACACTAGATGGCAATATTTAGTCACAATATACAAAGTCACATTTATCCTTTAAGAATTACAAGTCTTTCTATCTGTGGATCCCTCTCACAGAAAGAATGTTAATAATGGAAATGCCATCTTCAGGATTTATTGTCATAATAAACAAATACAGCACTTATGTACTGTATGTTGAATGTATATATTCGTCCGAGATTTATTCATTTTTTTCTTAATGCAGTGCAAAAATGTATATGATCGGGAAAAATTATCGGGAATGATTGGAATTGAATCGGGAGCAAAATCGGATTCGGAAATATCGGGATCGGCAGATACTCAAACTAAAACGGTCGGGGGCAAAAAAACATGATCGGAACAACCCTACTTATTAGTCTTAGGCCATGTCTACATGTAGCAGGGTATTTGGCAAAAAGAACTTTTTCCATGGTTTGGCCTGTCTTCCACACGCACATTTAAACGAGGGTTATTAAAAACTGTGTCCAAAGTGAAGCTTTTTCGAATCCTGTGTTTGTGGTGCCATCATGTGGACACTGATAACCGAAGATTTAACTGTGGAAATGTCACTGACTGCGACAAACTTTGTCCCTACGTCAGGGGTGTCCAAACTTTTTCCAAAGGGGGCCAGATTTGGTGTGGTAAAAATGTGGGGGGTCGACCTTTGATGACGTCCTTTACGTAGAATATATTTAAGCAAATTTCTGCAAGCCATTCTGTGTGTCGCATTTTCTTTATTATTTTTTTTGTGTGAATAATTTCAACAATCTCGCAACTAGCCTTTGTGGCGTTTTTTTTTTACTCTCGGGCTCTTGCGAAATACTGCTGCTGTGAAATTAAACTAGCTTCAAGTTGCTTCAATTTCTCGCTGCGTATCTTCCCTATAATCTTGTCGTACATGTCAGCGTGTCTTGTTTGGTATTATTGCCTCACATTGAACTTTTTAAAAACAGCTACTGTCTCTTTGCAAATGAGGCAGGCAGAGTTGTTGCATATTTTAGTGAAGAAATAGTCCAATTTCCACCTATCTTTGAAGCATCGGCCGTCAATTTTCTTTTTTTTTGTTGATTGTCGCCATTCTAGAAAATTGGAAGTAAAGGGTCACATGGGGTAATGTTGCTTAGAGTGCTGCTGCCTTTTAGTGGGTAAATGAGGAGCAGCATTTAGTGTGTAAGCTACTTCATATGCTGGTAGCAGCACTGCTGACCAATTTACCGTATTGGCCCGAATACAAGACGACACCCTCTTTTTCAAGACTCAAGTTTGAAAAAAGACTTTTTGAACACCAAATTAATTTTTATTCAGAAAATAATTACAGTACATCTGAAACAAATGATCATAACAATATATTTGAGAGAAAAAGCATTTTGCCTCATTCAAATCTTAATATCTGAACATTTAAATATGTAAACTAAAGTGCAATCACATTTGTAAATGAATGGCTTCTGGTTTTTGAAATGTAAATAAACCAATAACTGCATTAACCATCAAAGTAAAGTCTAACTGTAACTGTAGTCTTGAAACAAATCTGAATAAGGAAAAACATTGTAATGAAATAATGCAAACTGGTTAAACTTGAAAGTAGCTGAGATCTGTCATGACAGAACATCGCTTCAATGATATCTGGCACCATCTAGCGTCGTAAATGGGTATAATGTCTTGACCGTAAATATAAGACGACCCCCACTTTTTCAGTCTTATTTCAATGCAAAAAACACCGTCTTATATTCGGGCCAATACGGTGTGCGGGCCGGACGTAATTGATTTTATGACAGAGGCTGGGGGCTACATGAAATTTGACCGCGGGCCGCATTTGGCCCCCGGGCCGGACTTTGGTCATGACTGCCCTACGTCATAAGTAAGACCAATGTTTACACTTGGATTAAATTCGACAGGTGCTTTTATTGCTTCCATTTATTTCCAAACTCTTGCAGTGCTTCATATTGAAGACCACGTACAAAGGATGGGGGTATTATATTTCGCGTGTTAAATGAATGTACTTAAAAATTAATCTTTTTTTTTTTCTACAAACGTACTAGTCTGGACGTACCGTATTGGCCCGAACATAAGACGGTGTTTTTTGCATTGAAATAAGACTGAAAAAGTGGGGGTTATCTTATATTCACAGTCTCGACAATATACCCATTCACGACGCTAGATGGCGCCAGATATCATTGAAGCGATGTTCTGTCATGACATATCTCAGCTACTCTCAAGTTTACCAAGTTTGCATTATGTGATTGCAATGTTTTTCCTTATTCAGATTTTTTCAAGACTGCAGTTACAGTTAGATTTCACTTTGATGGTTAATGCAGCTATTGCAATTTTGTTGTTTTATCACAATAGATTGGTTTATTTACATTTCAAAAACCAGAAGCCAATGTGATTGCACTTTAGTTTACATATTTAAATGTTAAGATATTAAGATTTGAATGAGGCAAAATAACATGCTTTTTCTCTGAAATATACTGTTATAATCATTTGTTTCAGATGTACTGTAATTATTTTCTGTATAAAAATGAATTTGGTGTTCATAAAGTCTTTTTTCAAAATTGAGTCTTGAAAAAGAGGGGGTCATCTTATACTCAGGGCCATCTTATATGCGGGCCAATACGGTATTTTTATCTAAGTGATGATTTGTGCTTTAATAAAGAATGTAAGTGTTCTAAAATGTTTTGGGAATTTAAAGTCTTCAGCAACAATTGCAAGATTAGTTTAAGAAAAAAAAAAAAAGTTATTAGACTAGTCGACTAATCGTAATAAAAGTCAGCAGACTAATCAGGAGAAAAATAATCGTTTGGGACAGCCCTAATGTTTTTCAAAGGTTGTGTGGTTTTCGTTGGAAGTTTCGACTTCAGGCTTTTTTTGTACCATAAATGGCTTAAATAATGTGTTTCAGTCATTGAGGTCAATATCCTAAATGTTTTGGTGAGAAGTGTTTCTACTTTACATAATACTCCCCAAAGAGCACAGATAAACTGCAGATAAATGGCATGCAGACATTAAGTACGCTTAAAAGCCCAATCAGGCAGGGAGATTAATTCCTTAATGATCATTCGGTTAGTCTTAAATACCGCAATGCAAACCCCAGAGTAATGCTTCTATCACCACTGCCCTTCTTTATCTCCTACGCTCCAGAGAGCACGTAGGTAAATCACAGCTAATTCCATCGGCGAAACTGACGGCAATCACTCCTCTCGTCGGGGGCCTTATTAACTGCCGTCATTAAAAAAAAAAATTGAATCAATGGTTGTTTCTGTGTTAGGCTGTCAAAAGGACAAGGTGGGAGGAGTCAGTTTCAGTCCGGTTAATGCGCTACACACCTGCGCTGAAGTTGCAACTACCGGTGTTGTTAATAACGGCGTTAGAATATAACGGCGTTATTTTTTCAGTAGTGAGTAATCTAATTAATTACTTTTCTCATCTTGCCAACGCTGTTACTGAGGATGGAAAGGCGTGCGTTACTATGCGTTTCTATATTGGTTGAATGACGCGATAAAAGTCTGAGGGAGACTGACTCACCAACAGAGCAGAGCAGGAGTGGGGAGGAGGCAAAAAAGTGACGCCGAGCAAACGCAATGCTAGGTGGCTCCAATAATACCTGACTGTTGCCGATAGCCTACAAACTACGCCCACGTGATATGGTAGATATGGTAGACATGGTAGATATCACATATATATTAGGGCTGCAGCTATCGAATATTTCAGTAATCGAGTAATCGACTGAAAATTCTATCGATTAATCGAGTAATCGGATAAAACGAATATATTTTTAGGTGAAGAGCAATTATATATATATACATGAGAAAACAAGACATTTCATCTAATCTTGAACCATTTTCAGTCAATCAATGTCTTTATTTTCGATGTATATTGTTGAAAACAGCCAACAATTGCATCTCAGATGTAACTACAATAAAAAAAAATTAAAAAAAGACTAATTAACTGCTTTCACTCAAAAAAACCTTTAGATCTTATAAAAAAAATATATATATATATATATATACCTAAATATATATGTACCTAAAAATGCCGTTACGCTTGATAACACACATCACTTAAAAGTTAGGATTTTTTCCCACGTGTTTCAATTGAATTTCTATTTGTGTCAAGCCATTTTTAAGTTCTAGTTAAGTTTTAAGTTAGTCTAAACTGTAAGTCCTGGTGGGATTTTGAGTTTTTGCAGTGTTCAAAATAAATGTATGATACAGGCTGTATTGGAGCACATTAGGGAGCAGTGCTACTTGGTGTTTTTATCCAGCAATGACTACATAGCTAAAATTGATAGTTAGCATGATTGAGTTTTTATTTTACACCCTCATCACTCCACAACGCTATGTTATGTTAAAGCCTGTATGTAAGACACGTTAGCCACGCATCGACAGTGGTCATAATTAATAGAAACCTAGCCCTCCGCAGGGCTAACGTTACGTGAGCTAGTGACAGTAATGTTAATCTTATTTATTAGCGCTTAGCGCTCTTTATTAGCGCTTGGCGCTCCACTGCTTTAAGATGGCGGCTGTTTACCAATGCTGCCCAAATGCGGCCGAGTCTGTCATTTCTTCAACATACATGTGATCTCTATGAGACTCATCAGACGCTACCTGCTATCAACGTGGCATCGCGCGAGCTAGTATTTAGCAACGTCGGCGTCGTTTGTAGCGGCTGTCGGCTGATGTAAGTTTTTTTTTTTTTTTTGCTTCTTCCTCTACGCACGTGACATCAGCGCGTTGTCCCGCATTAAAAGTAGTCCGAGCAAAACGTGATGCTTAGAGAAACGATTACTCGAGGTGAATAAAATTACTCGGATCAGTTTTGTTACTCGAGTTGCTCGAGTATTCGTTTCAGCTCTAATATATTAAGAACTAGATGCGAAATGACAGACACGGGGGTGTTAGCAAGATGTACAGTATAGGAAATAGATGATTAGTAAACAGCTGCCATCTTAAAGCAGTAGACTTCTTTGGAAGGCTCTGTTGTAGAGAACCTTACTAGCGAACCTAAGTAACTTTTTATCTAAAATACTCCTAAACGGGCAAAATCTTGACTTGAATCTATCTTTAAATGATGAAACAGTTTTAAAACTTCCACATGTCAAAAATAGACAGAAGGGAACTAATGCAATAATGGGAGCAATTTTAACAACTTTTAATGGTTGATTCAGGGTAAAGGGTAAATTAGGGTACAGAACTGGGCTAGGGCCAATTGTCCCAAAAACCGTTCACACTTTTTTTTTTTGAGGAAAAAAAAACTTGAAAATGATCACCAGTTACTTTCCCAAGTAACTAATTACTCTTACATTCAGGTAACTGAGTTACTAACACAATTACTTTTTGGGAGAAGTAATTTGTCACTATAATTAATTACTATTTTAAAGTAGGGCTGTCAAAATTATCGCGTTAACGGGCGGTAATTAATTTTTTTAATTAATCACGTTAAAATAATATTTGACGCAATTAACGCACATGCCCCGCTCAGATTAAAATGACAGCAGTGTAATGTCCGCTTTTTACTTGTTACTTGTTTTTTGTTGTTTGGCGCCCTCTGCTGGCGCTTGGGTCCAAATGATTTTATGGGTTTGGGGAGTGAGCATGGTGGAATGACATCAACAATGGCGAGCTACTAGATAATTTTTTGATTGAAAATTTTACAGATTTTAATAAAACGAAAACAGGGGTTTTAATATAAAATTTCTATAATTTGTACTAACATTTATCTTTTAAGAACGAGTTTAGTTAAGAACTAGAAAGTTTTCTATCCATGGATCGCTTTAAGAGAATGTTAATAATGTTAATTCCATCTTGTTGATTTATTGTTATAATAAACAAATAAAGTACTTATAGTATATGTCTTATCTTTTCGTTCCAACAATAATTTACAGGAAAATATGGCATATTTGATAGATGGTTTGAATTGCGATTAATTACGATTAATTAATTTTTAAGCTGTAATTAACTCGATTTAAAAATTTTAATCGTTTGACAGCCCTATTTTAAAGTAAGATTAACAACACTGGCAACTACCCCAATCGATTGGCCAATACAGCTGACCCACCCCTTTAATAAGTATAAGCGCTCCAGGAACGAGACGAATGGACGACGACTGGCCTGAAGTCATTTTAACAAGGCGACCCCTGTTGCCCGTCAATCAGAAAACTGCACAACGGGAGGTCTGAAGCCGGCCTTTATGCAGAGTCCGTCCTCCAAGCATCCGCGTGGGGGGAGTCTGACGGGAGTCAAAACATTGCAGACAAACACTGGTAGTCCGCGGCGCTCTCGGCTTGAGGCGGCCGAGGGGTGAATATCCGCTCTGTTTGCTGCCGTTTGCTCTTATTTTGGTTTTCCGGAGAACGAGTCCTGACAGAGTGTTCTGACGTTAATCCTTCTACAAACACGCAATTATCCCGAATCATTAGAGTCAATAATGACTGGAGGTGTGGGAGAAATTCTCGAGGCAAACGGTTACAGTAGCAACAGATGCAAAACACACAGCGTTTGCAAAACACACACGGCGCGGTTCAGGCAGAACCATTCCTCAGTGTAATTAGGGGAGCGCAAAACGCTGAAGTAAGCGATAAATCGTTGTTGTTTTTCTCAGATGTGTCGAGGTTTTCGGCGCATTCGAAAGGCGAATCTTCGTCACAGTAAATAGTAGGTGTGTAACGGTACACAAAAATCTCAGGTACATACCTCGATTTTGAGGTCGCGGTTCGGTTCATTTTCGGTACAGTAAGAAAACAAAATGCAAAATATAAATGTGCTAGTTTTTTATGACACACCTTTGTGCTTTCAACAATAGGAACATTAGCCTATACAAAGCTAGAATTCTGCTCAAAAAGTAGCGGGTATTTAAAGATAATCCAACAACAATTTGCCTTTCAGACCCCGCGTATTGGTCTGCATTCTTTCTGAAAGAAAGAAAAAAGAAGTCCTGTGCTAAAGAAAAAAGCAATCCCGATGACAAAGATTTTAACATGTATTTTACAAATGAAATGCCCCAATAAATAATCTTTTTTTCTTATGAACGGTTTTCAAAAGCTTTATTGGTGGATTTTCTCAAGTTAAAGCGCCACACAGAAAATAAAAAAATTAATTGTGTAAGCAGGATCTGTGTATTATTCTTATTATTTAATTACAGGTGTTTTAGCTCATTTCAAAGTATTCTATTTAAATGGACTATTATTTATTTTATGTGTTTATATTTTACAAATGTGATGCAGTATTCATTTATATTGTATATTTTATGTTGTATAACTTCAGTTCCTACATGTTTTGTTGTGGTAGGAGGGTTTTGTATTGAACACGGGGCCGTGTTGATTATTATAGCAGAGAAAAAAAGCAGTAAATCAACAAAGACAAGTCAACTGTGTCCCGATCTACCACTCAAGAGATCTGATGGACTCAAAAAGTGGGTTACGATTGCATATTAGTTTGAAAATCAACCAGATCCACCGTATTTTTACACGAGTGACTTTCGGTCTGCCCGATCCTAGCTACCGGTAGTAGTATTGATGCAGGAGGGTCGCGTCTCGCGTCAAATAATAAACTCTGCCGTTCTTTTCGCGTGTGTCGTGTTGAGCCACTTCTGGGACACGTCTAACACGCGGACGCACAGCGACTGGTGTGCATTGGCTGATTGACTTTAACGCCCGCGTTTCACTGCGTTCTCGAGGTGGCCACGTTGTCGCGCCGTTGACGTTTCTGGGTTACACTGTCCTACCGTGTTGGTCCTCATTATAGTAGAGAAGACGGAGTAAATATAATCTGCACAAAGAAACTGTAACCCGATCGACTCACAGCCTCGAAAAGTAAGGTTTACATTACGTCAGAAGCTTGTTCAGTACGGCTCCGTTCCGAACCGAGCACCACGTACTGAAACGGTTCAATACAAATACATGTACCGTTACACCCTTAGTAAATATGGACTTGCTTAAAACTTTTGAACATACTCAACGACGAAAAATAGCAATGGCGACTTACCGTTTCGTTGCCAAACAGGATGTCCACGAATGGCATGAGCTCCATCATGGCTTTGCTGAAAAACTGGCAGATGAATGGCGCCGACAAATTCATGCAGAAGAGTTTATTGTTTTGCGAGGCGTGCTTGGCCACCTTAAGCATGGATTCCGGGGACACCGTCAAGAAAAAGCCCTGAAAATGAATAGCAGAATGTATCAAGTTATTGAATTATTTGCTTTGAATCAAAGGCTTAGGTTTGCATAGGGACGGTAGGGACATAACACTAGCAATTTTTCAGGTTGCTCAGATTGTACTCACCAACTTTTAAGCAACCTTATTTGCATTATATAACGACTTCAGTTATATAGGTAATTTAGATTGTCTTCCCATTTGTTGTAAACAGTTTTGTTTTTGGCAGCCCTTGTAAAAATGTTTGTTTTAGTCTTAGTCTTTTGGACGATAATACTTATTAGTCTTGGTCATATTTTAGTCATCTCAAAATGTGTTTGTCTTCGTCTAGTTTTTGTTGACGAAAACTCAAGACTAATTTCGTCTAGTTTTATAGTTGACATTTACTAAAAATGTTTTCGTGTGGAAAATTAAAAATGTAAAACAGGAAAACAGGACATTATTTTCTATTAATTCTATCCACGTGGGCGCCAAGAACTTAACGTAAAAAAAGTTGTCTGGGAGTTTTAGAAGAAACATAATATTAGCATTAGCCGAATGCTAACTGAAACGCGAATGCTATGCTACCGCTACGAGTTACATTTACTGTGTGATGATCACTCAGCACAGACCTTTAAAGGCTTTCGCAACATTGCATATTCCAGCCAAGATAAGAAAACAAATCTTCCCGTGTGTGCAAGCCTGGATACTGGAAAGCAGCAGCACGTCACATGAGTGACACAACCAGATGCTGCCACGATGCAGGCTAACGACACATGTCACACATTGTGAACATGTGACGGAAACTATTGTGCATTTTTGTCTCGTTGCTGTCTCATCAGAAGAAAACTGGCATTAGTCTCATGATGCTTTAGTCTCCCAAAACACGTTTTTAGCTCGTTATGGTCTCATAATAGTCTCATCGTTGATGAAAACAACACTGGTTGTAAGGATAGAATTAACCATACCGTTATTAAGTGAATTACAGTACTTAATTATGTTCAGACTTACACTGACCCACTTGCTGAATGTGCCAGACCATTTTTTCCCCCTCAAACGCACATTTTATTGGCTGATGACTTGAACCACCCCCCCAACACACCCACACACTTTAGAAGTTTTTTTCGGCCAGCAGCAGCCACTGTAAATAATGTAAAAAGACGTCATCGATATTGTGTAGGTGGGGAACACACCACAAATTTTGCTACTGAAAGTCCGACCTACATCAGAGTTGGCATAACATTAATCCGTGCGAATTTCTCAAACTTGAGGAGGAAGCTGCTTTGAGAGAAATACGTATCCTCCTGGATGTTTTTTACTATTGACGTTAATTAAACCGTAAGAAATGTAGTTAACCAAAGTTTACCCCCTTCTCCCCAGTTTTACTTTATTTTTGTGGTCTTAAAGCAGCCCAAAGGAGCTTTAATTTTTTGCTGAGTTTGGCTGTGCTGGTGGGCAAAGCAGTATTCTACCTGAAAGAAAGCTCCATCTATTTTTGTAATTCCCTGACTAAGAAGTTTTTTTTTTTTTTGTTATATTATTTAGACAGACAATTTTGAGTGGTATTAAGACAAATGTTTTTTTGGTTTTTTTTTTTTTTTGCATTCCTGGATACTTTAGAGATGATTAACAAGTGTATTTCTTATGTTAGTGTTCAAATAATGCAAATTAAAATTTGCAAATAAAATCCAGACCTTTATTCTGGAAGTTTTCAAAATGTTTCTTTAGTAGTTTTTGAAATAAAGGTTTGAATCACCTGAACCAATACATATGCACTGCAAAAACCCACCTTCTTGAATTCCCTTATTTTCAATGTGGATCCACTCGAAATAAGTGAAATGATTTGCCAGTGCTTCAAGTAAATTTTAGCAAAAAAGTTTGAAAAATAGCTAGCTGAAAATAAGTTTAACAGGTAGGTTTTACAGTGCCCAAACTTAGTATTTTTTGGCAGAATCCAGCAGCTTGTAAGCAAATCCAGAGTGGCTCTGAACAAATGAAACACTTTAAACAGCTAATTTGCGGGTTTGAGGGTGGAATTATTAAACCCTAAGAAAAGTTCTTAAAGCACAAAGGAGGAGAGGAAGGACAGCGGTAAGGAGAGGGTTGTCAATTCGGAACAAATCCTGTGGTTGTGAAACAACACGCTCGTATCCGATGATAGGTTGAACAAAAGTCTTGTCTGCACTCCCCTTACTCGGAAACAAGAGAGCCACGGTTGGCCATTGTGTGAATGAATACAAATCGGTAAGAAAACACCTTTGCGTTTCAGGTGGAAACCCGACACTGGGCCTACAAAAACGTTGCTCTCCTTTGATAGCGATCTGCTTAACCTTGTTTTCCAGCGACAAGCTGCTCTGTAAAACCAGCAGCTCACAAAAAATGAAAATAAGGAAGAGTTTCATCTGATCCATTTAATCCGGCTACTTTCTCTGGGGCTCATTAAAGCATGATGACATCAGCTGAAAAGCTAGGCGACTGAGCACTCAATTAAACCAACAAGGTAAGACTACACACTCACTTTGGTAGCAGACAATAGAGCTTGAGTGAAGACTCCTGATGTCACAATGTCACAGGTACCATCTGTCTGACAGCAAAAAGAACACAAAGGCGGGAAGTCACACTGCACTAATCGCTCATCAGTGACCTTGACATCTTCCTTTAGCCGCGTGCCAACATCGCGTCGGGCAGAGATTGTCTTCTGACATAAGTGCTTCCAAATAAACTTGCTCTTGATCAAAGGCTTGCTCCGTTATCCTGAGGGGCTGTGAACTTGGAGAAGCTCGCTGCGGTGCGGCAACAAGTCGCGTCCCTTCTGCCAGAACTATGACGCCACATTTCCCAGAAGTTAAAAGTGGAAATGAAAGTTTAACCAAAATTTACCTTTACCGAAATGGTTCACGGTGACTGACATAATTTTGACCATTTGACCTCATATTTTAATGAGGATTGTATGCAAACAATGACAGAAAAAAAGAGAACCATCACATTTAATATTTTGTGGCCACCCCCTTTGGCAGCAATAACGTCAACCAGACGCATCCTCTAGCTGCAGATCAGTCTGGCACATCGAAAAGGACTAATCTTGGCTCTAGTTCGGTCAGACTCCTGGGATGTCGGACATGAACCGCTGTCTTTCGGTCATGCCACAGCATCTCAATTGGGTTCATATCTACACTTTGACTTGGCTACTCCAGAACGTGAATTTTGTTCTTCCGAAACCATTCTGAAGTTGATTTACTTCGGTGTTTAGGATCATTGTCTTGTTACAGCATCCATCCTCTTTGTAGCTTCAACTGTCGGACAGACGGCCTCAGGTTTTCCTGCAAAATGTCCTGATAAACTTTTGAATTCATTCTTCCATTAAGAAATGCAAGTTGTCCAGGCCATGAGGTAGCAAAACAACCCCAAATCTTGATGCACCCTCCACCATGCTTCACGTTGGTGTTGAAGTTGGTGAGCTGTTCCATTTTTCCTCCACACATGACGTTGTGTGTTATTCCCAAACATTCAACTTGGTTTCATCAGTCCACAAAATATTTTGTCAAAACTTCTGTGGAGTATCCAAGTGCCTTTTTGCGAACATTAAACGAGCAACAATGTTTGTTTTTTTTTTTTAGACAGCAGTGGCTTCCTCCGTAGAGTCCTCCCATGAACACCACTCTTGGCTAAAGTTTTGCATATAGTTGTTGTCTGCACAGAGATATTGGACTAAGACAGGGATTTCTGTAAGTCTTTAGCAGACACTCTAGGGTTCTTTTTTTACCTCTCTGAGTATTCTGCGCTGAACTCTTGGTGTAATCTTTGGTGGACGGCCACTCCTTGGGAGAAAAGCAACAGTGCAAAACTCTCTCCATTTGTACTTCTCTGGCTGTCGATTGATGAACCTCCATACTTTTAGAGATGGTTTTGTATCCTTTCCTAGGTTCATACAAATGAACAATCCTTGATCGCGGGTCTTCAGACAGCTGTTTTGACTGAGCCATGATGCACATAAGACAATGCTTGTCATCAAGACATTTCTTACCAGGTGTGTATTTTAAAGTGGGCAGTTGCTCTTTAAGTCTCCTTAGGGCAGTACTTCTCAAATAGTGGGGCGGACCCCCCCAGGGGGGCGCAGAGCGATGCTGGGGGTGGCGCAAGTGACCTTGGGGAACATACTTTTTTGCCATACTAGAATAAAGTGTAATTGCACATCCACTGAGTGGGTGGCAGTGGCGCTGTCATTTTCAGCATGTGCGTAGTATTTTTGAACCAAACAAGAGCTCACTGCAAAGAGCACTGGAGATATGAAAAGCTAAGACGAAGAAATATGACGACGCATGTGTAGCATTTTGCTTTTGGCTTTGACTTTTAGTAAAGTGGAAGACGAGGAAAGACCAGTCTGTTTACTTTGTCTAAAAATGTTTGCAGCGGACAGCAGGAATTCTTTTTTTTTTTTTTCCCCCAGCGAAAACGTGCCGAATATTGCAGACAATCGTCCCGCTTTGTCAGTATTACATCAGCAAACCAGCTAACACTGTCATTATCACATAAGGAGGCATACTAAGTTGCTCAATGCAAAATAACCCAACACCACAGCAAAGGAGCTGATACTGCCTGCAGCAAAAATGAAAACTGTCTATTTGTCCAATGACACTGTCGTATTTGTTCTATTATTATTATTTTTTCTGTCTAATAGTTTGACATGTCCTCTCGAGTTAATGTTGCTAATCAATTTGAATTTATGATTATTTATTGATTTTATTAATTTTTTTTCTCAGTGTCAAATGGTAAAAAAATGTAACGAGACTACTTTTACAGTATGGATGTGTTTTTTTGTTTGTTTTTTTAAACAATGTTTTTCTTCTTTAATATTAAAATAAAATAGTATGCAGAGGTGTACCTATTATACCTATTATAATAAGAATTTTATAGACAAATGATACTATAGTATATTTACAGTGGCGGCAGAGAGTTGGGGGGGTCGCAGAACGTTTACGTCTTCCTGGGGGGGCGTAGCAGAAAATAATTGAGAAGCACTGCCTTAGGCAGAGGGTTCACTTACTTATGTTTCCTCCTTCTGTCATTGTTTGCATGCTATCCTCATTAAAATAAACCTACAGAATAAACCCCATTGGCAGTGTATCAAATACTTGTTCTCCCCACTGTATAAAACCTATAAATGTTTGGGTGGTTTTAGTTAAAGCAGACGCTGTATTTTCATCTGTGTGATTTTGATTTTGTGTGATCAGATCTATTTAATGGTGATTTTAAGTAGAAATGTGAGATATTCTAAAAGGTTCAGATACTTTTTCATAACGGTCCACTTGGGCAAATTTATCGTCATTTTTCTTATCCGCTCAATTTACCTTGATAAGCAGTGTTGGGAATAACGGCGTTACATAACGGTGTTATTTTTTTTTGGTAGCGGGGCAATCTAACTAATTTTTTCCGCCGTTACCGTTATTGATGGTCAAAAGCGGTGCGTAACTTACTCTGAATAAATTGAAGAAACTACCAGCCTACTCTGCTCTGTTTAATTGTCATCCAAGACTTTGGGTGCGTTCAGGTTTGAGAATAGCGCACGTGTTTTGTTTTGTGCTTTTTCTTAGCAAAGACATACCACACAGGACGTGCTGGCACTCTGTTTCTTTAATAGCACATATAACTTCAATATTAACACAAACGTACGACTCTCGGCAGGCCGTGTCTCTAACTCACTCCCGCATCATGTGAGCAAAACAATATTGGCGCCGTGTGCACTTTAGGGTGCCTCGGATAATTCTGTATCAGAATATTACAGCACGTACTTCTTATGACTCCAGGCTGTTTGTCCTTGCTCATTCAATTAGACAATACTTTCCAAAGCTTGCTAACGTTTCTGTTTTTGCTACACCTGAATGCTAGCCTCGTTCCCATCCCCCACTGTCAGCCAGCAAGAATGCTGCTTCCATCTTGAAGACGGCAGACACTTTGAGGGTGACGTGTGGAGTAGGGGGACAAGGCTACCTGAATGCACCACCTGGATAGATGCGATGGAAGTGATTGTGATTGGCTGAGGGTTAGAGTCATGTGTCATGGTAAGCCAATCAGAGCCGGTGTTTTCACACACAAACCTGAACTGCGCGTGCGGCAAACACACACACGCAAAATGGATGCAGAGGGATATGATGGGAGAGCATTCAGAGAAAAATTTGTCCTTTACGAGGTGGAGATTGAAGGGAAAAGGTACCGTTCTCTCACACACCATATAATTGTTTGCATTAGTCTCACACATTCATTTAACTATAGTTTAGGCAGACTTCACTTCACTCAGTGGCCTTGACACAGTAAAGTTAATCACATTATCGGGGCTCCTGAGGGGGAAATGGAAAAATGGTACCGTTTCTCGTAGGCACCGTCTAACTGTCTGCATTACTCGAACACACGGAATACAATTAATCAGGGAATAGTATCATTTCTCATATTTACTGCGGGACTGTACTGCTCTGACACACCTAGTGTAGAATAGATAGCACACCATAGTTTAGTGAAAAGAAGCAGAATAAATACACAACATCTTATCATAGAACCCCAACGTGTGGGTCACGAGCAAGATTGACGCACCAAAACTGGCAAATCAGTTCTGCAAGGACACAGCGCTCTTTGTCCGACAACAAGTAGAGTCAGCCCGGATAACAAAGTTGATAGCAGACGCTTGGGACGTCAAGACCAGCGTCGGTCGCTGTGGCAACCACATCCCATCCACGCACGAACCTAAACAGCCCGAAACCGGCCAGAGAGGGATGATCCCAAAGCAACGCCCGGACACACCTTCAGCCGGCCCACTATATCACGGACTTAAAAACACTGGACACTGAGATAACACAGATTTTTGCTGCTCAGAAACATGTAGCCTTGTTTTGGATCCAGAATTGTCCCTCCGTCGTCGGTTTTTGCCTTGTTTTTGACCATTGTCGACGAATAAGTTGTCAACCTGCTTTCGGCGAGTCTTTTTCAAACTTTTGGAACATGGAGTCAGTACAAAGGGTTAACATCAGAGATGAACGCGCGAAATTCCGCCTTCTCGGTTGGCACGCGCGAGGCAGCATCGGCAGAGCGGCACTTTGTTTGGCTGTCGCTGTTTCCATGCGGCTTGACTGGGGAGGCGAATTTCAACAAGATATAAACACTATTTCAACTCAAAATACTTGAAGTACAGTAGGCTATGTCTACTTGACCGGTTGTCTCAGGTTGTGACTTTATATTGTTTACTGCTGATTGTTATTTTATGATATTGTTTACTGTTTATTTTTGTTGCAATTCAAGTGTAGGCTAAATCTGTTGCTGGTGAGGCGCAATAAATATTACAAGGTTCTATAACACAACTACATGTCTGTTCTCTATTCAACTGACTCGAATACTGCTCAGAAAATTTCAAATTCTTTGACTTTTACTATAGAGTAATTCAGTTACTAACTCAGTTACTTTTTGGAAGAAGTAGTGAGTAACTATAACTAATTACTTTTTAAAGTAACGTGCCCAACACTGTTGATGAGTACCGCCCAGCCCTGGTGGAAATACATGAACTGATGTTAAAAAGAATGGTGGAGGGAGTACATCCTCTTCTGTTTTGTCAAATATCAATAATACAGAGTGACAAGATAGCAAAGTACCACGTTACTGGGGCTCTGCTCATGCACGTAGTTGCCGTCTTCAGAGTTTTGCCCTGCTTATTATGGTAATGAAACCTCAAGGATATGACAGGTGCACAAAGAGGCAAGAAATCTGATATGCTGCTTGAGATATCTTGACTTAGCGTCGCACAAACATACTAATATTAATTGTTTTGAATTGTTAAATGGGGAGGGGCTGACGTCACACTTTCGAAGGTTTCCACTCCATCACCATTAAATACTATCTGACCCAAATAGGCTTGTGTAGCTAAAGTGAAAATGTCATAACAGCAAGTTTCCTTCAGGGCGGCACTTCTTACTTAACGTTTATTTTAGCCAAAGAATAACTACACAGTGGAAAGTTATCACTGAGCAATGAGAATCCAAGATGTCTTGATTCCCAAGTGTCTGCCTTTCAAATCAAGGTAATACCACAGGAATACTGTTCATAAAAGTCATACAGTTTCGACTCGGGCAGCGGTGTCGGGCCGAGCGCCAAGTCAAATTCCAGTTTGCATCCGCAACCGTCTGGCCTGGCTATGAAACCCAAGAGGGTAAAGTCTTTAGCTCTGGTGCCGGGGTGTGGGATCGAGTGGCGAGGATACCGGGGGTCCACTTTCACAGGCGTCAGAGAGGCCCCCCTTGACGTCCAAATAGAGGGACGGCGGTTACGTTTCCAGGACAGGATGATTGCCGTGGCCTAATTTCATGCTGGTCAGTATTCGGTAGTACTAAATGTAAGGCAAGTGCAACATCTCCCTGAATACTCCATTGGGGTGAATGACAGTTTGAATGGTCGGTTGGCTGGCTACCAGCTTTAAGGAGGATAAGCACGATCAAAAAATGATGGAACACTTTCGTCACAGTGGGAGAAGTCACATTGTTGTGACGGTGTGCTGCCATTGTGTGTGTGGGAGTGCTGGGTGGGTGGTTGGCCGTGATGGATGACGAGATCCCCGGGCTAAAAATACTGCACAAGTGGATGCTTCAGAGAAAAAAAAAAAAACTATTTTCAGGGAAGATATTTTGCCCACTTCTACCCTCAACTAAGGGGCCGTATTGGTGATGCTGCGACACCAAGACGCAACGATTGTGTTGCAGAATAGCCTCGTGTTTATACGGTGATGGTGAAAACGAAAGGCGAAGACGCAAGGTTTTGATTCCGGCCTCCAAAGTGGAACGATTTGAATGTGGCGCGTGCTCCCCAATCATATGACTGGAACACTCTCGCTCCGGTGCGCCACATGTTCACGTTTTTGTTTTTGTGCCTTTTGAAGCCAAAGAAAAAAATGTGTGATTTTGGCATTTGGGCATTGCTTTGAGTTGGCGGGTACGTTGTCTTCCGGTATGAGGAGGTTGTTGCCACTGTAGGGCCCCCTAGGGCCTGGCACGAATACTGCATCGTCTTCACGTGAAACTGCCATTGTTCAGACGGAACTATGTAAATGTAACATGAAATCGGTCGTTTTTGTCAAAGTTTTACCATGTTAACAGCCCCTAAGGTTTGTTTCTGATTTTCCGTATTTTCAGACTATAAGCATTCATTTCAAATCCTGCAGCTTATAGTTTAGTGAGGCTTATTTGTTGATTTATTTTGGTTAATAGGTAACACTTTATTTGACATCGGCGTCATAAGACTGCCATAAGACCTTCATAATTATGACATGACATTATCATGGGCATTAATGAATGCTTTCTGGAAAATTATGTCACTAACTCCATTTATGTCCAGCTCGGATCTTTTACATCTGTTCAAAAGGGAGATAATTTGCCTGACATCTGTCATAAGCATTCATTAATGCTCATGGCAGTGTCATAATTATGATGGTCTTATGACAGTCTTATGGCGCCACTGTCAAATAAAGTGGTACCAAATTCCATAACTAGCAATGAATGAAACAACTAGAACAGTAACTGAAAAACTAATTAGCACAGAAAATGAATTTTGATTTGTTTTTTTACATCTGTAGCGCTGCAATACATGCTAGCAGGCATGTTGGACGACAACAGTGCTGACAGCAGGTGGGAGCTGATGTTGACTGTCTCCCCCAAGAAAATAGTGATGGCCAAATAGCGTACCGCACGAATGCTATTTTTAGATCGCGACGTCGCCATCGTAACGCGAAAGTGGGACATTATAGACACGCCCTCGCACACAATCCATGTTATTTGTTTTCTCCGGTAATCTTTAAAAAAAAAAAAAAAAAAAAACATGGCAATCAAACACTGCTGCTATGGAACTTGTATAAATGACTCTAAACATTACGACATACGAAGGATGTTTTCTTCATACGTTTCCCAAAACCAAAAAGTCGAGGAAAAAATATGATGGATCAACTTGCGCGGACGTCCAAAAGACCAGTTTAACGCCAGCTAGGTGAAGCCATTCACATTTCATATGCAGTAAACATTTTGGGGGGGGCCATGGTACTACAGAGGACAAAGAGGTAAGCCATTTTGATATTTTTACTGATTTTTTAGCGTGGTGTTTGGGGGAATGTAAATAAATTATAAAATTAAGATTTGTTATTAATGAAAAAAATTAAAAGTGTTTGTTGACTGTCACTGAGTAGCATTTGCGATCGCTACACAAAAATAGCATTGTTAATTTCCCCCAAGAATGGTCAGAGACGTAACACAACCAGAGGATATAATATATAAGAAAGACAGGGCATAGGGTGGTAAAGGATAGATTGTTGAAACAGGAGAATGTCATAGACAGTGGCGTAAGGCAATGCACACAAAAAAAAGGTGTCGATAAAAAAGCAACTCTGGATCAGGTCGGCTCTTTTTCCCGTCTTTTTCAGCCCTCGACACTCAATCCATCTCTTTAAATGAACATTTGTATGTTCTTCCACATCTTTCCCAGTGAATTTGGCAGCAGGGACATCATTTTCGGACAGAATTGGTAGGTTTAGCTCAGTAAACATCTCGTTCATACACTATTTCCATTCATTTACTATTAGGGACAAACAGGAGGTTGACCCGCCTAGCAACAATTGCTAACATCAATTGGGGTGGCGTGGCTCAGTGGTAAAGTAGTTGTCCCCCAAACCAGAGGTTGTGGGTTCGATTCTCCGCCCTGATGAACTCGTCTAAGTGTCCTTGAGCAAGATACTGAACCCCACGTTGGTCCTGGTGCTGCGTCACCAGTAGGTAGATGGCGAGATAGTGTAAAGCGTTTTGAGCGCCTTGAAAGGTGGAAAAGCGCTATATATATATATATATATATATATATATATATAACACCATTTAACATCATGAATATTAATGGGCAAAAGTGACGTGTTGCTTGCGGTACGCCATTATAGGTAGTTCATTTGGTCTAAACCTAATCTGGATGCCTCAACCATTAGTAATTACAGGCCAATATCAAATCTGACATTCCTGGGGAAAATTATCGAAAGGTTGTGTTCGAACAGATCCAGACTTTTATGATGCAAAACAATCTTTTTAACTAATTTCAGTTTGGATTTCGGCCACAACACAGCACCGAGACCGTGCTTATCAAAGTCCTAAATGATATTCGTCGGAATACCGATGCAGGCAAATCATCTGTTCTGCTACTATTGGATCTCAGCACTGCATTCGACACGGTTGATCACAACATACTACTCAGCAGATTGGAAAAGTGGGTAGGGCTTACTGACACTATTCTTCAGTGGTTCACATCCTGGATTTCTTTGTGTCAATCGGAAACCATCAGTCAGAACGAACCAAATTCACGTGTGGAGTCCCTCAAGGGTCAATTCTTGGACCACTCTTATTTGACATCTATATGCTTCCCTTAGCTCAGATTATGGAACAGTATGAAATCTCCTATCACATCTATACAGATGACACACAACTCTACATTTCTGTGTCCCCACATGATTATAGTCCCTTAGTCTCCCTGAGTAAATGCATTCATCAAATCAATGAATGGAGGTGCCAGAATTTTCTCCAGTTAAATGTGGAGAAGACAGAGTGATCATTTTTGGGCCAAAAAAGGAAAGGTCAAAGATAAGCAGGCACCTTAGCACAATGTCTCTTACAGCTACAAATCAAGTCAGAAACCTTGGCGTAATTATTGTCTCAGACCGAAAATTTGATAGCCATCTAAAGTCCGTCACGAAATCTGCTTATTACCACCTAAAAAAGATAGCCAGAATTAAGGGGCTTCGGACTCAACAAGACATGGAAAAACTTATGCATGCATTCATTTTCAGCAGATTGGACTATTGCAACGGTATATTTACGGGTCTTGATAAAAAATCAGTCAGGAAGCTGCAGCTAGTACAGAATGCTGCAGCCAGAGTCCTCACAAATACAAGGAAGCTGGACCACATTACACCGGTTTTGAACTCGCTACACTAGCTTCCAGTGAGTCAAAGCATAGACTATAAAATGCTACTGCTCGTCTACCAAACACTTAATGGCCTTGGACCAAAATACATGCTTGATTTGTTAGATTCCTATGAGACATCTAGACCCCTAAGGTCGTCTGGAACCGGTCTCCTGCATGTTCCAAGAACAAGAACCAAGCAGGGTGAGGCAGCATTTAGTTATTATGCTCCTCACCTCTGGAACAAGTTACCTGAACGTCTGAAGTATGCTCAAACTGTTAGCTCCATTTAAATCAGGGCTAAAAACTCTTTTGTTTAGCACTGCATATCCATAACTGTCTATATATTTCAATCCACTTGCTTTCTATTCCACTTGTGCTTATCTCCATTGATGATTTCAAATATTATTATTAGTAGTAGTTTATATTTTTATTTATTTATTTTTATTCTATTTGTGATTAAATGCGATTTTTATGTATAATTTTATTTCCTATTTTGATTGTCTTGGTTTTTACGTTGTATTGATTTAAATGTGATTTTTATGATCTTCATGTGATGTAAAGCACATTGAATTGCCTTGTGTTGAATTGTGCTATATAAATAAATTTGCCTTGCCTTGCCTTATGACAGTCTTATGATACCACTGTCAAATAAAGTGTTACCGGATGATATCTTTTGGTGTAAATATCTCATAATGCTGTGAGGACAGCTGCGGCTTATAGTCCAGTACGACTTACTATGAACAAATGCTGTTTTCGTGTCAAATTGTGTGGGTGGCGGTGTATAATCAGGTGCGCCTTACAGTGCGAAGATTACGGTATGTTGTCTGGATTAATACCCGAGTATAAATATACTATCTCTATTTTGTGGCACTACTAGGATAATTGATGTAACGTTTTGAAGAGTAAAGGATCAATAATAGCATCTCTGCCACCAGGGAGCGTTTGATCGGCCTTTTCGCGCTTGCTGATAACATCTCCCACTTCATCTTAGTTCCCAGCTCCCGTCCAGGAGTCGTGTTCTGCTCCAGCTTATCAGATCATCATGAAATTCATCCACTGCTTTCAAAGGGGGGTTTAAGGAGAAGGCCAATTGTAGTGGGAGACATTCTGGGCAGACTTCACTTTTTCAAGCTGCATCTCTGGGAGCAACGAATTCAGTTTTTTAACTATTTGAGCGGACTTTAAAAAGCAGGATCCGTTAAGAGGTGAGAGCAGAGAAAATGAATGAATGGATGTGGTCAAGGTTGTCTTGATAAGACTGGAGATCATTCTATGAACCCTCAATATTCAAGGGATAGAAACCAAGCCCCTGATGGAATACCATCCCTATAAAAATGCTTTTATTGGAGGTAATGTAGGCTGAATTCATTGTTCAAGCCACTTCAATTGTGTTCTCAATGGTTTTGCCTTGGTCAAGCTATGGAGGGGTCTGTTACTAATGGTGCCATTAAAGGAAAGTACACAGTGACCCGGCCAGTCTGGAACAAAAATGAGTTAAAACGGACTGACGCATCCGCTCTCTGTCGTCCTTGTGTGCAACACAGCACTTAATTAGCATTTTACTGCCAGCGGCTCGCTCTCCTTCAGTGACTCTGAAGGGGAAAAGTCACATGCACAAACATACAAAAAAATAGCAGATATTGTGCTGTAATGGCAGTGTTGGGCACGTTACTGTAAAAAAGTAATTAGTTATAGTTACTCACTACTTCTTCCAAAAAGTAACTGAGTTAGTAACTGAATTACTGTATAGTAAAAGTAACTAGTTAACAGGGAAAGTAACTATTTCTGTTACTTTAAAAATAAGTTGTTGTATGTCAAAGAATTTGAAATTTTCTGAGCAGTATTTGAGTCAGTTGAATAGAGAAGAACAGACAGGTAGTTGTGTTATAGAACCTTGTAATATTTATTGCACCTCACCAGCAACAGATTTATCCTACACTTGAAGTGCAACAAAAATAAACAGATTTGAATCGCTTACCACAGATTTCGACAAAAGCTTTGCCCCAGGACATAAATTACACTTTACATGCACTTTCTTTCCTTTAATTTTGACCAACTTGATATAGTGTTTATATCTCCACCTTGTAAAGGACAAATTTTCCTCTGAATTCTCTGCCATTATATCCCTCTGCATCTGTTTTGCGTGTGTGTGTTTGCCGCACGCGCTGTTCCGTTTGTGTGTGAAAATACCGGCTCTATTAGTCTTGAGTGTTTACGTCACAGAATGGGGGATCAAGTGAGATTTGACAACAACGCAGCCATAATGGAAGCAGGTCTGGCTCGCGGGACATTAAACTTTAACTTGCCAGTTCGATAAAGAGACAAACTCATCACTAAGGCGAAGAACAGACATGTGATCAAACTTAAGGATATGAACAATGTTGACCCTTACGAGCAAGCCGAAGACAAATGGAGTAAAGTTCAGGGATTCCCATACATTTAACAGATTGTGGCGCACCGCCACACCAAAATAAAAGCCGCCACGCCTTGCAAATGAGATGCATTTTATTTATTTATTTAATTTTTTAAAGGCCGTTTCAAACTAGCGGCAGCCGGGTGTGAAGAGTTCAGCAGAAACCTATTTATTGTGTATTGTAATGTTCGAAACTATGCGTGGCCACCTTAAGAGATGATCGGTGTGGGGAGCTGTGACGCAAGGGGAACGAGTGGGAAGAATGGGAGAACGAGCGAGATAGCGAGAGATAGCGGTCGCATGTCGTGGCAGACCGCTGTTATTTTGTTATTGTTTTTCTTTATTATTGTTACCACAATAAAGTGGGTAAGCCAATACAGACTTCTCTCCTTCTTCCCCATATCCGGGGCGTTACAATAGTTTGGATTGGACTTTTCGGCGAAAGTGAGCGGTGGACGTCCGTCTTGGACGGAAAGCAAAGTTTGACTGAATTTGCGCGGAGAGGCGGGGCCCAAAATAAAGCCTTGCTCGATTTTTAGAGCGCCGGTCACAGTACAAAATTTATTACCGTAATTTCCCGAATATAACGCGCACTTTTCTTATCATGGTGCGCATTATAAACGGGAACATGGATGGAGACAGAAATGTATATAGACCGATTTTTTTTTTTTATTGACACCGCCACGTTGTGTTGAAGAAACGTATGCGGCGATCCATTACGGTACGTGACGTCACCATTTTGTTTCGGTAATACTTCACTCTGATCGGCCGAATGATTTCATCTGTGTTAAATTCTGCTTTTTTCACTCTTTATAAAGCACAGAATTTAGTTTCTAGAACTCATTTGAATCAACGTTTATTGCAGCTCCGGAAATCGGACCATAACAAAAGTAACAACTGACTTCTTGTCGTGTCGACAGCGATGAGTGCTCTCGGATTTCCGACTTACGTTCCCACTTTCATTTTACCGTATCAATCCATGGAAGAAACATTTATTCATCATGATGAAACGAGCAAGTTATACAGCAGCCTTTAAAAGAAAAGTCACATCTGTTTTGTTTTCTCCTAGATTCTGGTAAGTTGGAGAAGTTGTCAAATCATGTTATTACTGTAAATATTGTCAGTTTACGGTAATGTTTTGAACACCCAATATGCTACGCTTATGCTGTGTTTCACCATTCGGGAAAATGTTAGATACATTTCTGTATCTTTACACGAGCTCTGTTTTCCTGTATTCTTCTATTTATTGGTGCTAAATTTAGGGTGCGCGTTATAAACGGGTACAATAATTTTCCCTAGATTTTACAAGTAAATTTGGGGTGCACATTATACACGGGTGCGCCTTATATTCGGGAAATTACGGTTGTTCAAGCAGAGTAATATGATACATATTCACGGTACAAGAAAGTCGTTTCAGTGTCCATCGATCGGTAAGAAAAAGCTGTTGTGGGGGGTGCGCTTCCCTCCCCTTGGTCTGTTTCCGGCCCTGTCCGCCTCCCTGGGCCGCGGCGGCCGCGGCTGCCCCCCGGCCGGCGGGGTCATCGGCGGGGCCTCTTGGGGCCCGCGGGGCCTAGGGTGAGGCTTGCTGTCCCTTGCCGGTGGGGTGGACGCCCCCTGGTCGCCGGCGCTTGGTGTGGCGCCTGCTCGGGGTGCGGGGTGGGTGCTCGGTGGGTGGGAGGGGGGTGGGCGGTCGCGGAGGCGCCATGGGTGGTCTGGGGCGGGGATTGATCGGGGCCCTGACGCTTCTTCCGCCCTGGGGCCGGTGGTTCTGGTGGACGGGGCCACGACCACGGGAGCCTGCCTCTTAACTCACGCACTTCTCACTTCGGCACCGTAAATATTTTTCACCCTGGCACTTACATGCTCATACATTTCTCCGGGGAGAGTTGGGACGGGGCTTTACAGTCCCAGCCCGACTCCCCCCTGTTTTTAATGCACCACACACCAAGGTTGTGGAATGGTTGGGACCTGTTGGGGGGGGGGGGGGCCTCACGGCTGCCTCCTCACCACAGGCCCCGCCATCCCTGCACCTTTTTTAAATGCACCACACACATCATACTCCACAGGAGAGCTCCGGCAAAGGGCGGTGGGACGGGCGGCTGGGCAGAAACTCCATGCTGCGGTCCCACTGCCCCAAGCCAAGCTCTCCTATTTTAATGCATACATTGCACTACCCTCCCCTCACACCCCCATCACGGTGCTGGGTGATGGCTGCCAGTCGGGAACCTGGCAGCCACAGTAATAGGGTGGTAGGTGGGTCCCACACTTTTTCTATATGGCGTGGCTCCCGGGGTGTGGCCTCCCCTCTGCCTCGGCTGCCGGCCGCGGGAGTGGGTTGGGGGGTCGGGTCTCCGATCTTGCATCGCCCCGTGGCAGTTCCTGGGCGTTCTCCTGCCTCCGCCTTCCCCTCTCTTCTCTGGCTGGGCATCCGCCCTGCGCTCCGTCGCGGGTCGCTGGCTGGGCCCCGGTGTATCAGCGGGGTGTCGCCTGCACCGGCGGGGGACCCTGCCTTGCCTGGGGCTTGGTGGACCGCTGGGGATCCCGTGGCGTGCCGTGCCGGTTGGGGGGCTGTGATTGTGGCTCGTGGCCCGGGTGGGCGGGCGGGGGTGGGTGTAGGCGTGGGGTTGGTGATGCGTCCCCTCCTGCCATCCCTGAAGGCCGGTTGATGGGCGCGCGGGTGGCCCGGGGGACCACCCTGGGTCCCGGGGGGGGGACGATGGCTCCTTTGCTGGGCGGCGGGAGGAGGGATGGGCTGCGCATGGCCCCCCCACCCCCCCTCCCTCCCCGGGCTGGCTGGGTGGGGGCCGTGGCCCTGGGTTGGCGCCCGCGCGGTTTCTCCGCCCGTCTGCGTGGCTGTCGCGCGCCCGGTGGGGCTTGCGTGCTGCTGGATGTGGTAGGGCATGCTCGGGTTGGGGGTTCCGGTGCCGGGATTGGCGATGCGGCGGCGTAGGGTTGGTCGCCAACGGGCTTACACTCATAAGAGATTCACATGATTACTGGGTTCTAGATCACAGAACTGATTTGTGTACACTCTACCCCTTTCAATCACTTAGCTTATAGTCTTATAGACAACCCCACCCCCATTCTCCTCTTTCACTGGCCAATAGGCCCCCACATGGTGTAAACCGGAAATACATCTCGCTGACGATAGCACCAGCATATTAGTAACTAGTTTAGATGTTCAATGTATTTCTTGTTGTTGTTTGTGTTTCTTTTCTTTCTTCTCTTGTATTTCTTTTCTTCTGTCCCCCCCCATAATCCCTTCCTGTTCGCTGCTTTGTCATAATAAAAAGGTATTTTGAATGATCACAATGGGAGTATGTCAGACTCTCAATGTGAAACATTAAAACTGTTCAGAATCCGGGCACTTAGACTTCCATTCTCTGTGTCAAACAGCTGAACAGGACAGGTTTAAAAAAAAGAAAAAAAAAAAGCTGTTTGTACGAGTGACGTGTGGGCGATCCCGCTAGGGGGGTGCATTTCCCGCGGAGTGGCTATCTTTCGGCACAACACCGGCGCACCAACTTCGACAACGAGGGGCAGGTGTACTTTATCTGTGCTGTTTCGGCTGACGGATATACGCAATTACGGTTGACGAAACCTTGATAACTGCGGTTTTTTACAAGTTTCGCGAGCTCTGGGACACTCGAAAAATGACTCTCATACCTCTCCTTGCTAAGTTAATGGTACCTCAATGTGCGTTTGTGTGGAAATTTAGTTCACTAACAACGAAAAACAACTATTCACCTTCTCACCGAATCTAGTAAAACTCTTTAGACGGCAATTAGAATCCCCCCCACCCCTTGAAATGGGTCCGTTGACAGAAGGACTGTTATTGTTGTGGTAATGTAGTACTTATAAGGGCCAAATAAAAGGAAAATGAAGGACAGGGCTGCGTGCAGCTCTTTAGCGCTGCTCCGGAGCAGTTTTTTTTTTTTTTTGAAATGGAAAAAGATGGGAGAGGGAAATATATTTTTTGTTTTAATAGGTTTTCTAGGAAGACAAACATGACACAAACATTCTTTCACTTCATTAATATTGTAATGAAGTTAAACTTGTAGTGGCATTGTACAACAGAGTAGTCACGTGGTGCGTCATTCTCTGTAGGATCCATTGCAGGGAAAATAAACATTTAATCATGAAGGCTAATTATGTATTTCTAGCCAACTTAGAGATTTCGATAGCAGGCTAATATAGCTAGATTCGATACATACAGCCAGTGTTGCTATCATTATAAGCCTTATACAAGGCTTTTAATTTTTTGCGGCTCCAAACATACTGTATCAGTTTTTCATTTTTTGGTCAAATATGGCTCTCTCAACATTTTGGGTTGCCGACCCCTGAGTCACTACGAGATATAAGTTGTACTCTTGCTACGAGAAAAAAAGTCGTATTATTACGTAGGGTAACGTAGCTGTAATTAGCTACGCATTTTACGTACATGTACCGCAGCTGAGAGCTACGACATTAGCCTAGCTAATGAAATATTTCAAATTTATCTTTGTTATGGTTTCTTATTGGGGGGCTAATGAAATATTTCAAATTTATCTTTGTTATGGTTCTTATTGGGGGGGGGGGGGGTTGGGGGGAATAATGGGGGGGGGGGGGGGGGTTGCCGTGGCCCGACATGGTGAGGCTGTCCCACTCCGATGCAGCCCACCACCACAGCTTCCAAAAATTCTAGGGAAAACACTGAAGATGTCGACGGGCTTCCACAATTACGCGAAATGGACATTCTGCTGTATTTATTGTTTGGTGTATATTACTAACCTCTTAAGCGATTCCGAAATTACAAATCGCTACGAACAGTTTTGCTGCGGATGGGTGCAGAGCCTGCGCATTATGACCGTAACAAACGGCAACTCCATCGTTCTTGCAAAGGTAGGCTATGTGTGTTTACTATTTTCATTGCCATGAACCTGAATGCACCCCAAGTCTTGGATGACAAATAAACAGAGCAGAGTAGACACGCTACGGCTGGTAGTTTCTTCAATTTATTATTATTTTTTTTAATTTATAAAGTAAGTAACGCACCGCTTTTGACCGTCAGTGACGGTAACGGCAGAAAAAAATAATTACCGTAATTTCCCGAATATAAGGCGCACCCGTGTATAATGCGCACCCCAAATTTACTTGTAAAATCTAGGGGAAATTATTGTACCCGTTTATAACGCGCACCCTAATTTTAGAAGAAAACAGAGCTTGTGTACAGATACAGAGATGTCATTTTACTGACTGGTGAAACACAGCACAAGCATAGCACATTGGTAGTTCAAAACATTACCGTAAACTGACAATTTACGGTAATAATATGATTTGACAACTTCTCCAACTTACCAGAATCTAGGAGAAAACAAAACAGATGTGACTTTTCTTTTAAAGGCTGCTGTATAACTTGCTCGTTTCCTCATGATGAATAAATGTTTCTTCCATGGATTGATACGGTAAAATGAAAGTGAGAACGTTAGTCGGAAATCCGTGAGAGCTCATAGCTGTCAACTCGACAGTAACAAAAGGAACTATTGTTATTTGGGTTTGAGTTTCCCGAGGGACCGATATAGTTGACGGACATAGGAAGTGTGTGTCCTTACATTTGTTATAGTCCGAATTGCGGAGCTGCAATAAACGTCGACTCAAATGAGTTTAAGAAACTAAATTCTGTGCTTTATGAAGAGTGAAAAAAGCAGAATTTAACACAGACGAAATCATTCGGCCGATTAGAGTGAAGTATTACCGAAACAAAACGGTGACGTCACGTACCGTAATGGTCGGCAACGGGTCGCCGCATACGTTTCTTCAACACAACGTGGCCGTGTCAATGAAAAAAAATCGGTTTATATATATATATATATGTAATACATATATATTTCTGTCTCCATCCATGTACCCGTTTATCATACGTACCATGAGTTTACAATTTGATTTTGGGGGAAAAAAGTGCGCGTTATATTCGGGAAATTACGGTAGTTAGATTACCCCGTGACTGGAAAAAAAACGCCGTTATGTTGGGATGGGAATCGAAATCCGATTCCAATTCCGAACTGGTTCCTAGTGTTTCGAGGCCTCGACATCACAATAAAAAAGCCTTAACGATCCCTTTAACGATTCCTAAAGACGCATATTGCGTCGTGACGTGTCTTGTTGTCCAGACGCATCAAACTAGCATGGCGCCAAGAACTACTCGCTCCAAAGTTTGGCTACTTCACCGGGAAAGAGGGTGAAATTGAAAGGCTACGATGGTTTAGCACGCGCATTGCAGCCGTAAACATAATAATGACAGCACGTAGGTTCAAACGCTCGAAAGTGTGTATTCACTTCACGAGGAAAAATTTACAACAAAGCGACTTGCAGTCATTGCAAGGTGGCGATAACTGCATCGGGAGGGAATACGACTGTACTGTCCTCACCGAGACGCTAAGGCTCAATCCTGGCTATACAGCTAGCTAAACTCCCAAATGACGATGCAGAAGACGTTTGTATAATTTGCTGACTTTATTCAACCATCACTTGAAAAGTGAAACTAAAAATAGAAATGAAACAAATCAATTTCGTCCCCAATAACAAACAGGTTCGCATCAACGTAAATCAGCCATGATTAGCTGCTAATACAATAATAACACAGTTAGCATGCGTTCGCTAGCATTAGCACATCGTTCAATCCACTGCACAACTGGATTTAAGTGTCCGATCGAGAGTGGAAACACACAACAACAACACAAAAGATGATACATACAGGCGTTACCTCTAGATAGTTTACAAACATTAACAAAGAACGTAGGCTCGTAGCAGTGTTTCCCTCTCTCACTAACTCGCTCACTCGCTTGGATGCGGCACTTCTTCGCGTGTAAGCGCGCTCTTATTCACGTGAGCGCGTTCTTCTTCGCGTGAGGAAGCGCAAGGGCGCCTCCACTTGAGCATGAAAGCACCATAAAAACTAAAAGGCATGCGTTTCAATATAGTGGTAAATGATACATTTTAACTCAGGGGTGTCCAAACTTTTTGCAAATGGGGCCAGATTTGGTGTGGTAAAAATGTGGGGGGCCGACCTTGGCTAAACGTCCTTTACGTAGAACGATATATTTAAGCTAATTTTAGCAAGCCATTCTGTGTGTCACATTTGCTTTATTATTATTTTTTTTTAATTAATAATTTCAACAATCTCACAACTAGCCTTTGTGGCGTTTGACTCTCGGTATCTTGCTGCTGTGGAATTAAACTAGCTTCAAGTTGCTCGCTGCGTATCTTCCCTGTAATCTTGTCGTACAAGATTGAACTCTTTAAAAACAGCGACTGTTTCTTTGTAAATGAGGCAGACACAGTTTGGGGTATTTTAGTGAAGAAATAGTCCAATTTCCACCTATCCTTGAAGCGTCGGCTGTCGCAGTCAACTTTTTTTTGTTGATTGTTACCATTTCAGAAAATTGGAAGTCAAGCGTCACATGGGGTAACATTGCTTAGAGTGCTGCTGCCTTTTAGTGGGTAAATGAGGAGCAGCATTTAATGTGTAAGCTACTTCATATGCTGGTAGCATTACTGACGTTATTGATCTTATGACAGAGGCTGGGGGCCGGATGAAATTTGACCACGGGCCGCATTTGGTCCCCGGGCCACACTTTGGACAAGTCTTCTTTAACTGTTAAAGTGTATCATCCCCCAAACTACGGCCCGTGGGCCGGACACGGCCCGCCTATACATTTGGTCCGGCCCCCTGAACGCTTTTTTGTTGTTGTTGTTCCAATTGTTTTATCTATTTCCTAGCTTTTTTTCTGTGAAGAACCCAGAGAGGGTTATTTGGTTATTATCCATTTAATTAATAGTGTTATTATTATATTATATATTATATATTTATATTATATATATTATTATTTTTATTTCATTTACTTTTGTTCCATGAAGAATCCAGAAAGAGTAATTTGATTGTGGCTTTCTGAAAAACAATACATTTTTACATTTAGGCACTCCTGCAAATCGTCACACCTTTTCTGTTACAAACTGACCCTGGCCCCTCATCAGAGAAGGAAAAAGTTTGGGGACCCCTGCTTCACACATATTGCCAAAGGCAGAACAACGACCTATAAGCCAATATATACCAGTATTTTTTATTTCTATTAGAAAAATGTTTCAGTAAAATGTTACACATTCTTGTGTATTTGCCACTTATTGCCACAGTTAACATTGAGGCTTTGGGCCTCTTTTGACCTCGTTGTGAGTTTGTAAGGTTGTGACTGATGAAACAAACTCGATGCCAATCAAAACGTTTGTTCTTTCCCCCCAAATTAGAATCGAATCGTTAAGCAATATCGATAATGGAATCGGAATCGTAAAAATCGTATCAATTCCCATCCTTAGATTATGTAACGGCGATATTTATGACGGCGTTATTACCAACACTGCGTATTGGATTAGTCCAAGATCGGTACTAAGGGTGGGACGAAATGCCAACTCGTAAATCATTTGACAGCAATGTCGGAAAAAACATTTGCAGGTAAGAAAATAACCGCATCGGGTTTAAGGTTTCAGCTAACATTTCCAAAAGGTGCTACTGCGATAGATATGAACTTGTCGGGTGTGGAGGGGGTTCACTAGAGGCGGAACACTGCCATGGGAGCAGCGAGAGACAGTGGTCCAGTGTTCGCAGCCGGCCCGGCGAAAGCTGGCGCAGCGGCTCGGAAAATTACAGGTAATTGGCCGAGCCATCGAATCCAGTTTGGCTTCGCCTGAGAGCCTAAAATAACAAAGCTGTGATTGCTCGGAGGCCCCGAAGAGTTAATTTGATACACATTTCTACACCCGCCTTGAAATGTACTAGCGCTGGGTGAGACCCCCGGTGCTCCCTCGGTAAACCTCCTAGCAAATACTCTCCATCTGCCAGATTAGGGTGACACAGCAGGAGAGGGTGATGGGAGCGCCCTTGCACAATATTGTGTGAAGGCTGTCAAACTTCATGCAGTCTAATAATACACACGGCGTGTCTGCGTATGTATTGAGAAAGATGTAGTGTTGCACATAATTGGCGGTGGGCCATAAGCTACATCAGTTAAACAAAGGAGGGTCTTTCCCCTCACCTCAGTGACTGATGGACGTCCGCCACCTTTAAACTTGACCCCTCCACCCCCTGAGTTTGTTAAGTAAGCTATTCATTAAAGTCTCTTGAAGAGGTGGTGATGTCACAGGGTTGACTTGTTAGGGTACACGAGCATGCTGTGCCAATTTTGAGAGGTTTCCCACATCCAGTGTTGGTCTTGGGCTTCTTGGAAAATTCAGTTTCACTTTGCAACATGAAAGGAGGAGACTCACAAAAATTACTTAAGAAGCCTTGATCGAAAATATTGGGAAGCTGCCGTTTTCGTGAGAAATTATCCAGGAAACCAGTGTTACTTAGGAACATGGAATTTAATAGACATATAGTATACATATTAGGGGTGTGACAAAATATCGAAATGGTGATGTATCGTGATAGTTTGTATCCCAAAAGATTATCGATATGCTCCTGCCAAGAATCGAGATATCATTTTGAAAATGTGTCAATGTCTAAAAAAAATAAATAAATAAAAATGAACCATCACGTTGCTACCAAAATTTTCCACCTTAATAGTGTCTCAGTTAATTCTAAGGCTGCACTGACAGTGCTCAACGCCCAATCCATTTAGACTGGGACAGTTCGTTCATTTGAAACCAGAGCATTCACAGTCATTCAGTCCAATTTTCAGGGCATTTACAGGTCACTTGCTGTTCATTTTAGGGCATTTACAGGTCATTTTCTGTTGAGTTTGAGTCTAGGGCTGCAGCTATCGATTATTTTAGTAGTCGATTAATGGATGAACTACTTGGTTCAAATAATCGAGTAAAATTAGTTAAAATTTTATGACTTGGTTAACTTCAAAACTGCTCAAATGATGTACAAGGCTCACACAAACAGTCTCCTGCCTAACCTACAAGCATTATTCCAACTAAGGGAATCTACCTACGACCTGAGAGAAAACATTGTTTTCCAATCAGGCAACTAGGACAACATTAAAATCTTTCTCGATTACGAACACTGGGGCTCGCCTATGGAATATATGTGATGCAGCGCTTAAGAGTATAAAATCATTGAGTTACTTCAAAAAGATGTACAAAGAAACCATAATAAATCGCTCCATGGACCAAAGTGAGTCATAGCTGCACTGCACACACACATCCGCACAAATTGTTCCCACAACAAAATGGCAAACAAAGGACGATTAAATGTCAGGGATAGAGAATAAGACATAACTTTGCATGCTCCGAAGATATGCCATCCAGTAAAATTAGATTACTGATCTGCCATTGCAACGCGAGTGCTGTGTTTAACCTGCTGTAAGATGGAGCTTGTTGAATGGACACTCAGCTCTTTGGACAAAATATTTTCTACAATGAGATCTACACCAAACCAACGGCCATGTCCGCCCAACACCTTCACGTCTGGTTATGTGGAGGATGCCTGGGGAAAATGGAGGCCAATATGGTTAACGTCTCTCCAGATTGAGGACGTCGAGGACCTCTTTATCTTCGGCTCTCTGATGGCGCTCGCCTTCCTGCTGCTTCTTGGTGCCCTCTGGGTACACCGATTCTCAATGAGAATGAAGCGTCAACTCAACGAGGCAATGGAGGTTGCACGTAACAACGGCGACAAATTGTCCCAGGTGACGAAGGAACAAGCAGCTTTAAGTGATGCCACCGCTCAAATGGTCACGAAAATCATCACGGAGCTCCGGGATCATGAAAGGCTCGCTCGCGGGATCTAAGCCGAAGCCGATACAGCAGACGTGAGCCTCCATGATACCCCCGACCATCCCTCCCTACACCAACTTGGACATCAACTGATCCAATGAACCTACTCAAATTGACAATATGCGAAATTCCATGGCAATCAATGACTTTTTGAATGACGTGTGAGTAACTGGACTGTAACACAAACATGCTAGACTGTGCGTCCCGGGCTGTTGGGGGACGGGTATCGATAAGCATTTGTTTTTTCCCCGTTTTTCTTTGTCCGTCATCGTCTTTTTTTTCGGGCAAATTATTCCTTAGTCTGTGTCAATGTTTCTCCTTTCTGGCCAAAATATCCCACACTCTGAAACTGTAAATGATTCTGATGATGATGACAATTACAATAAATTCATTCATTCATTCATTCAAAATCCTGCACTGCCAGACGTGTCCCCCTGCTGAAGAAAGTACACGTCCACGCCCATCTGCGGTTCGCTAGAGAGCATTTGAATGATCCAGAAGAGGACTGGGAGAATGTGTTATGGTCAGATGAAACCAAAATAGAACTTTTTGGTAGAAACACAGGTTCTCGTGTTTGGAGGAGAAATAACACTGAATTGCATCCGAAGAACACCTCACCAACTGTGAAGCATGGGAGTGGAAACATCATACTTTGGGGCTGTTTTTCTGCAAAGGGACCAGGACGACTGATCTGTGTAAAGAAAAGAATGAATGGGGCCATATATCGAGAGATTTTGAGTGAAAATCTCCTTCCATCAGCAAGGGCATTGAAGATGAGAGGTGGCTGGGTCTTTCAGCATGACAATGATCCCAAACACACAGCCAGGGAAACAAAGGAGTGGCTTCGTAAGAAGCATTTCAAGGTTCTGGAGTGGCCTAGCCAGTCTCCATATCTCAACCCCATAGAAAATCTGTGGAGGGAGTTGAAACTCTGTGTTGCCCAACGACAGCCCCAAAACATCACTGCTCTAGAGGATATGTGCATGGAGGAATGGGCCAAAATACCAGCAACAGTGTGTGAAAAGCTTGTGAAGAGTTACAGAACACGTTTGGCCTCCGTTATTGCCAACAAAGGGTACATAACAAAGTATTGAGATGAACTTTTGGTATTGACCAAATGCTTATTTTCCACCATGATTTGCAAATAATTTCTTTAAAAATCAAACAATGTGATTTTCAGTTTTCTTTTTTCCACATTCTGTCTCATGGTTGAGGTTTACCCATGTTGACAATTGCAGGCGTCTCTAATATTTTCAAGTGGGAGAACTTGCACAATTAGTGGTTGACTAAATACTTATTTGCACGACTGTATATATTGTAAGTTTTCTTAGTAATCTTGCATGAGAGAATACGCAATGTTGCTTGAATCTTTTAATGTGTTTACTGAGTGATCCTTCCACTGTAAATATAATTCATAGCATTAGCATAGTATTCGCGTTAGCATTAGCTTTAGCACAACGAGCATCCTCTTAAACTCTCACTTGTTTACATCTCGTCGTGACGTCCTTGTGGGTTTAATTATTTGTAAATAATGGACTGTTCTTGCTGAGGTTGTATAATCATAAAAAGAAGTTTATTGGTGAAGTAGCACTAGACCAAATTAATCCTGCAAGTTTCAGGTCATCATTGTAAATTTGAAGCTGTTGAAGCAATGTTTGAAAATTTGCCTTTCATAATCTAAGTGCTTTAAAAAAAAAAGTATATTGGCCTCAAATTTTGGCTTTGGATATCAGGAATCGGCTGAAATATTTTTTTTAGATATCAGTATCGGCATTTGAAAATCCCTAATCGGTCGACCTCTAGTGTGAATACGCCCTGTCATTAGTAGGACCAATTGTAAAAAGAATAAATCATATTGGACTAATTCCAAATAGTGAGTCAATACTTGGTTAAAAAAAAATCTCATTAATGCCTTCTAATGTAGCTAGCCAAGTTCTAAACATTTTTTTAGATTAACCTCACTGTGAAGTTATTTCCTACAACAAATTTGGCTATCCGCGCCCTCAAAATGATTAAATTCCACCCTAAGTTATGTATAGTGAGGTTTGCGACCCCGCTGACACTAACAGCATGTTTTACACTCACAACAAGCAGCAACTGGAGCTCTGGAGAGCAAGCGAGAGAGAGGAAAAAACGAAAAATCGATTGCCCGCAGGCGAGAAGTGTGAACTTACATACCCTAAGTCCAATTTCCTTGAAAGCGGAGGGCCCTAAATCACATCAAGCCGAGGCGATGCGGGTTTGGAATTATGCAAAAGACATTTCACTGTGCAGAAACTCTCAGGCGGAGAAAAGTTGAAGCTTGTTTATTTAGCTCTGATTGTTTTTCGGAATATTCCAGCACAAGAGGGGACGACCCGGAGTACGGCTAATTTTCTTCAAGTTTTCATTCAGGAATTCAATTCCTTCCTTGCTTAAAAGCGGTCAAATATTTGCGGTGTACTATTCCCTCCTGCTTGAGAGCGGCCAAAGAAAATTAGGCACTCACCGACGTTTCGTGGAATTGTCTCGCTTGTAGGCGTCAGGTTTCTTTGCCAAAGATACAAAAGCGAGATTATTGGATGATCACACTACTGTCTTTAAAGAATTAATTGTTAGTTTAATTCTTTTGTATTTTTTAGACATGACTCAGGTGACTTTTCCAATGGGAAATGGAATATACTTTCCTTACAACTAAACATGAATAGTTCAGGGCATGAATTTGAAGTGACCCCAAAGAATAAAAGAGAACAAAAACATTCTATATTTATAAAGAAAAAACAGGTAGATAATCACTGAAGTGGCTCGCTTACTTAGCCCACACTCCCTGCCTAGCCGCCACATGAAAAATGGCCACTTAAGGAGAAAAATAACCTCCTATAAAAGCCGATGTGAGAAGCGGGGAGGTGCAAGGTTGCCTTCTAATTGCAGCAGAAGAGAGAAGCCGCATCGGAGTAAACAAAGTCTGATCGATGGCGAGGATTATATCAAGAACGGAGCCTTTGGTCTAGGGCCAAGGCGAGCGCAAACGTACTCTGAACGGAGTGGGGGTAAAATAACTGAGGCAAGAAGCTGGAGAGTTAAAAGCATTATACATCACAAGGAAGCACGCCAGATGGAGTGCTCGGTGTTAGCACGTATGACGTGTAGTCATCTTTATCACATCTTTGTTATTTGGATCTGACTGAGAGATAAGAGCCTGCCTTGGGAGTGCTGGTTTCAGGTCAGGCCACATTCTCAACAGCACGGCATTGTTCGCACATTCTCTAGTGCAGTGGTTCTCAAATGGTTTATTACAAGTACCACCTCGAAATTTACAAATCTCTCTAAGGAATATTGTTAGAACCAGTAGTGACAGTGGCTGGAATTTCTTGCCAGAACTCTCTGACATAAAGTTCTGCTTCTCCTAAAATCCTCCGAAATCCAAAAACTGCTTTTGGCACAGTTAGAAATATAACACACAATAAAACAGGTTTCACCCCCCAGTGGTTAGCACGTTCGCTTAAGTTCTGAGATCCGAGGTTCAATCCCGGCCATCGGCTTTCCAATGTGGAGTTTTTTGCATGTTCTCCCCGGTTTTCTCCAGGTACTCCGGTTTGCCCCCACATCCCAAAAACATGCATGGTAGGCTGATCGAACACTTTAAAATGTCGCGAGGTATGACTGTGTCCAGTGCCAGAAGTAGCAGAGCAATCCCAAAACATCAGGGAACCTCCGCCATGTTTGACTGTGGGGACCATGTTCTTTTCTTTGAAGCCCTCGTTTTGTTTCCCTGTAAACTCTATGTTGATGCCAGAGAACATTCTTCTAAAACGTTTTTGGCTTTCTCAGGTAAGTTTTGGCAAACTCCAGCCTGGCTTTTTTATGTCCTGGGTCAGAATTGGGGTCTTCCTGGGTATCCTACCATAGACTCCCTTTTAATTCAGACGCCAACGGATAGTACGGGTTGACACTGTTTTACCTTCGGACAGCTTGAGCTTGTTTGGATGTCAGATGAGGTCCTTTATCCACCATCCGCACAATCTTTTGTTGAACTCTCTCGTCATTTTTTCTTTTCCATCCACATCTAGGGAGGTTAGCCACAGTGCCATGTGCTTTACACTTATTGATGACACTGCGCACGGTAGACACAGGCACATTCAGGTCTTTGGAGATGGACTTGTATCCTTGAGACTGCCCATGCTTCCTTACAATTTTGCTTCTCAAGTCCTCAGACAGTTCTTAGGTCTATTTTCTCCATGCTCAATGTGGTACACACGAGGACACAGGACAGAGGTTGAGTCAACTTTAATCCATTTTAACTGTCTGCAAGTGTGATTTAGCTATTGCCACCACCTGTTATGTGCCACAGGTAAGTAACAGGTGCTGTTAATTACACAAATTAGAAAAGCATCGCATGATTTTTAGAAGGGTGCCAATACTTTTGTCCGGCCCATTTTTGGAGTTTTGTGCTAAAACTAGGGCTGTCAAAATTATCGCGTTAACGCGCGGTAATTAATTTTTTCAATTAATCACGTTAAAATATTTGACGCAATTAACGCACATGCCCCGCTCAGACAGATTTAAATGACAGTATAGTGAAATGCCCACTTGTTAATTGTGTTTTGTGGAGTTTTGCTGCCCTCTGCTGGCGCTTGGGTGCGACTGATTTTATAGGCTTCAGCACCCATGAGCATTGTGTAAGTAATTATTTACATCAACAATGGCGGGCTACTAGTTTATTTTTTTGATTGAAAAATTTACAAATTTTATTAAAACGAAAACATTAAGAGGGGTTTTAATATAAAATTTCTATAACTTGTACTAACATTTATCTTTTCAGAACTACAAGTCTGTCTATTCATGGATCGCTTTAACAGAATGTTAATAATGTTAATGCCATCTTGTTGATTTATTGTTATAACAAATACAGTCCTTATGTACCGCATGTTGAATATATATATCCATCTTGTGTCTTATCTTTCCATTCCAACAATAATTTACAGAAAAATATGGCATATTTTAAAGATGGTTTGAATTGTGATTAATTGCGATTAATTATGATTAATTAATTTTTAAGCTGTAATTAACTCGATTAAAAATTTTAATTCATTTGACAGCCTTAGTTAAAACGAACATGATTAATTTTTTCCCCCCATTCTCTTTTGTGTTTTATAATTTCAAGCAAAATAAATGACGATATTACTACCAAAGCATGTGTAATTGCAGTGTTTTTCTGGGAGAAATTGAGCATTATATGGCATTATTGCAGGGGTGCCAATACTTTTGGCCATTTTCGGGATCAAAGCTCCATTCCTGCCCTAAATCTCTTACCGGAATGGCGTTCCGGACCATTCTAGAGTGTTCCGGACTACTGTCACACCTGGTTAGAGCTCTTAGTAGGACACATTTTGAAAGTCTTACCAGCCCCTCACCGGAGACTAATCTGATCTAGGGGTTCACAAGACTTCACGCTTTGGTTTGTAACAGATAGAAATCCTGGTCAAATAACTACCGACACATACGAAGTTACAGGGTCTTTCAATTGTTGCCAGTTATTGACAACGATAAAGTGATGGATCATTCTCTGCCAGCGTTTCCCCAATTCAATTCGACGTCTATCGCCGTCGATGGCACAGCAACATGATCATTCACTCTGTGACATCATGTTCACAGTTTTAACAAAGAGGTCGAGCGTCAAGCAGGATGTAAATCACGGCTAAAATGACTGTCCCATAACAGCAGAGTCTCCTTGAACCACTATGATTTGATTATAAAGAGGTTAAACAAACGTCATCATAAATCTGTCATGTTTAAAGCAGGGTCGGCTATTTTGTGCCCGGCCGGCAACCACTTAAATGCTTAAATTGACACAACTCTGATTAGTTTTGTTGACCATTTAAGATCAGTCAGCGGATCAATTAATCACTAGTACGTACCTAGGATGTTGATCCGTTTTTAGGTTAAAGAGCATACGACATGAGAAAAAAAAGTCTTAAATAGCATTATTATGTGAATTAGAATCATATTTTGAGACGATTGGACTATATACAACAATTTAGCAAAGCGCAGATGACGAGAAATTAGTCTTTTAATCTGCCGGTTAGCCACGCCTACCATTATAGGGCTTTAGCGTCCCCAACAGGTGGATGACGTCAGCGGGAGACTGGGCTCATCGGTTTTACTATTCAGCCCATTGAGGGGGAATTATTCAGAACGAGGAAAACGCAACGAGCCGCAAAATGTCACTGTTTCAGTTTCTCTACTCAAATATTTTTACAGGATATTCTTTTTACCCAAGTATTTTCCCCAATTGCTAAATAAATGGCATGGTCACGACAAATAACAGTCTTGTGCTGAATGGAATATGAAATAATAAAAATGCACTTATTCAGGACAACATGGCAAAATTACTCCATAATGGTCAAAACTGTCGACTTCACCTTTACTGTTGCTCCTCCCAAATGATATTTTATGACACCTAAATCGGACATATGTCATTTCCCTTCCCTGGCTTCGGAGAATGTAAACAAACCAAGAGGCGCGACAGCTAGCCGACATGCTAACCCGAACCGAACTGTTTCAAAGTCTTCAAAGCGGAAAATCACACATAACTAGCCCGGATTATTTAACATGACGACTGGGTTGTCGACTGTCTTCGCGGATCGGCAAACCGCCCGGCGAAGAGCAATTTACAGTTCGTTCCCTGGAGGAGGGCGGCTGCAGTTGTTGTGCAGCTAACGTGCAGCTAATGTGCATGAGGAGAGCTTTTTATATGCCTATCAATGATCAAACGTAAGTAGTCCTTTCTTAAAAGAAAGTTTGTAGTGTTTACTTTGCAATCGCTGTATTCGTATTTGACATAAAACAAAACAAGATGTTTACTCACTTCCTCGTAAGTCCAATGGTCCCACAGTAGTAGGGCTTGTTTTGGCCAATATCCACGGTGAATGGGAACCTTTTGAAACTCCAAAAAGGCGCACACGCCTCTCCCTCATTAAGCAAGATTTTTCTGCAGCCGTTTGGCTGGCGTGATGTGAAAAATAAACGTATTAATCCGCAAAATCAGCTGAATCCTTAGTCCTCATACACAACAGTACGGCTGGAAAGTGAAGAGGACGCCTTCAACCGTACACGTCACGGCGCCCTCCTCCTCAATGCAAGACCGAAGGCGGAAGTCACTCATTTTCATGGCGCGGGATTCAAAAAACTAAATAAATATAGCGATCGCTTCCACACACATCCAAGCGGTCCATATCATTCAGGAGCATAAAATACCGCGTGTATTATGAAATAAACATGCTTTTTCGTGTCACATGCATTTTAAGGGACCATCACAAAGTAAAAACTTAACCCGCAAAGGCTCAGTCTTGGTTTTGGTCTCATTCTTAGTCAAAATCTAGCTCGTGATTTATTCTCGGTATTGGCCTTGTTTCAGTCTCGGTATTGGTCGTCATCTTGTTTCGTTTTTAAGTTTGGGCTTGGTTTTGGGCTCAGTTTTGGTCTTCTTTTAATCTTGGTTTCAGCCTTGTTAAAGTCTTGTTCTCAATCCTGTTTCAGTCTGAGTCGTAGTAATGGTCATAACACTGAAATGTCAATATTTTGACCGAATGATTTCTGGTTTACAACTTGTCTAGGTCCTGTCTTGGTCGTAGTCTTGATGCGGAACACTACTACATTTTAATTGATTCATGTAAGCTATGTAAATTTACACTTTTAATTCTCCCCTCTCTTTTAATATCCCGAAGAGTGTCTTGCCTGCTTCATCCATCCAACATTAAAAGCCAGAAACGATATAATTACAAAATGGAAGCCCAAAAATGGGGCAGAACTCATCAACTAAAATATATTCCACATTTGATTGCGTTGGGCTGTGTGCCAACAGTTTTAATGAGCGCTGTGTGAAAAGATATTTGTGCTTCTGTGTGTGCGCCTCGATACTCACAGTAATATTGAATTGCAGAAGATGGAGTACTGAGGATGTGCTGACCTAATTCCAGGAAGGATGTGTATATTTTGGACAGATTTTATTTTTTTATTATTGGTTAGTTAAGTGCGAACATGAAACACAGCACAAACCTATTATTGAAAGCAGAAAAATGTGCTTAATTTTGATGTATTTTTTGAATGGGGAAGAAGCGCCATCTTGTGGATGAGTATACAAACGTAAAATTGAAAGCGAACTCGTTGGCAGTGAATGATCATGTTTCATAACAATCATTGCTGCTAGCCCATCCAAATGGATTGATAAGTTTTAAAAAACTGTCAATCGGAAACCATCAGTCAGAACGAACCAAATTCACGTGTGGAGTCCCTCAAGGGTCAATTCTTGGACCACTCTTATTTAACATCTATATGCTTCCCCTAGCTCAGATTACGGAACAGTATGACATCTCCTATCACACCTATGCAGATGACACACAACTCTACATTTCTGTGTCCCCACATGATTATAGTCCCTTAGTCTCCCTGAGTAAATGCATTAAACAAATCAATGAATGGATGTGCCAGAATTTTCTCCAGTTAAATGTGGAGAAGACAGAAGTGATCATTTGTGGGCCAAAAAAGGAAAGGTCAAAGATAAGCAGGCACCTTAGCACAATGTCACTTACAGCTACAAATCAAGTCAGAAACCTTGGCGTAATTATTGACTCAGACCTAAAATTTGATAGCCATTTAAAGTCCGTCACTGCTTATTACCACCTAAAAAAAAAATATATAAAATATAGCCAGAATTAAAGGGCTTCTGACTCAACAAGACATGGTAAAACTTCTGCATGCATTCATTTTCAGCAGATTGGACTATTGCAACAGCATATTTACAGGTCTTGATAAAAAATCAGTCAGGAAGCTGCAGCTAGTACAGAATGCTGCTGCCAGAGTCCTCACAAATACAAGGAAACTGGACCACATTACACCGGTATTGAAACTGTTACGCTGGCTTCCAGTGAGTCAAAGGACAGACTATAAAATACTACTGATCGTCTACAAAACACTTAATGGCCTTGGACCAAAATGCATGCTTGATTTGTTAGATTCCTATGAAACATCCCGACCCCTAAGGTCATCTGGAACCGGTCTCCTGTATGTTCCAAGAACAAGAACCAAGCAGGGTGAGGTCGTATCAGTTTATCGTTCTCAAGCTTAATGTTTATGTAGCTAAACAGTGATACTGTGGTAGCCCGGCAGCGGCGCCCAGTGACGTCAATGTCCAGAGTGCATTGTGTCGTCAACAACAATGGCGATCAACTAATTTTACAAATCTTATTAAAACGAAAACATTAAGGGTTTTTTTTATATCAAATTATTATAACTCATACTAACATTTATCTTTTAAGAAATACATGTCTTTCTATCCGTGGTACCCTTTAAGTTTAGCTCATCCATTTGAGGCAAAAAGGAAACAGTAGTAACACATAACACATGTTGAGGTAATTATCGGGGTTTGATTGATTAAATATTTGCTTGATTGATTGATTGAATATTTGCTTGTGCTCATATATACAATAAATAATACACATTGCCATATTTTTCCTAATAATATAACCAGTAAATGATTATTGCTTGCTATACCAGGTTGTAGTATAATGCTTAAGTGTTACAAAGAGTAAAAGAGGGTCGGGATGACAACTGCCTTGCTTCATGGCCGCATCATTGCGTCACTAGACCTTCCGAGACATCTTCAGCACCTGGCGTCTGGACTTTCGTCTAGACCTTCGAGGACAATTTTCCATCCGAGGACATCTTCCATGGCCGCAGCGTTGCATAACTGAAGTGTCTGGGTCATTTTGACTGTTTACATGATTGTTTACATGAGCCCTTGCTTACACACGTGTACTTACTTAGTTCCACCTACATGCACACACATATCCAATCAAAATCACATGGGTGTCTCCAGCTTGCTTTCCCCCTCCCTCAGGGCGGCACCCATTTTTAGGACAAACCCCTAAATAAAATACCAAGGAGGATTTTTTTCTTTAGATCAATTTTGGTGACTGTCACTAGTCACTCTTTTGCTCTCCTTGGCGAAGAAAACTGAGTGTCTTCTCTCCTTATTTTTGGGTAATTTTACAATGTCTACCTAAGGATCTATTTTTGAACTTGACAACACATCTAAACATTAAATTCATCCTTAATTGACTCTTATATTTAGTCATCATCAGGTGTTTAATACACACGAGGCGTGGGCCGTTTAGCATCAATATCGTCTCCTCAGTTGCACTCTGCTACATAATTAATAGTCGCTCTGACACAACACGGATATGATATGAAGACTATCAGAGGCGAGGACTTATATAAATAAATAAAAAACCGGCGGATGCATTTTTCATGAGCTGCAGCTGAGTTTCCGGGCCACGCTTGGAGACGCCGCGTTTGGCTTTCAGACACCGAAAAAAGGCCACGCAGGGCCAAGAACTGCATATTCACTCACTCCACTTATAACTCAAAACCTTGGAGCTCGGTGAAGACGGGACATTTACTTTTCTATCGTGCGGTGTGCTTGATTTCACCGAACCGTTCCGAAAAAACGCGATCAACACGACCATGCTTTCATTCCAGTGAACATTTGCCATTTTAAGTCTCGGCAGAGGTCTTCAGGCTTTCTTCCGTGACACACGGCAACTACCTCTTGTCGCCTAGCATCCTCGCAGGGATGAAACACACACTCCAGTTACATCGTCACATGTCGCGGTGACACTGCCGCACATATTGTGTTTGAAGATGCAAAAATGTGTCGGCCACATGCGAGCGAGCACCCGGAGAGAGGCTGAGCCGCCGCTCGCCTGCATTTCCTCACGCCTCTTTAAATGGCTGCCAGTGATACTCTTGCTCAGTGCACAGATGCACTTTTTTTCCACGGGGGATTCAGAATAATTTGAGTCCTTGAGGAATAAAAAAAAGCGGAATGAAGTAAGACAGTTTTTGACTATATTGTAAATATGTTAGGGAAAAAATACATTCAGTATGTAAGAGTTCAATATACTTTGTACTTTTTTTTCAGTGATCACACTCATACCTTCTTTAAATCAATAGCCGCCTTTTTCTTCAAACGCGTGGTTTATAAATGCCTGTATAAAAAACGAGCACAAAACAACAGATGCCTTTAGAGTCTGAAACTCACTCGCAAGTCAAATTTTTGCTCACAACACGATAGTTATCAAGCAGTCTTGTTCATGGCAGCCCTTTTAAATTTTGTCTTTTGGACGATAATACTTATTAATATTAGTCATATTTTAGTCATCACATAATGCCTTTGGTTCATATCGTTTTTGTTGATGAAAATACAAGACTAATTTAGTTTAGTTTTAGTCAACGTTGACTAAAAAAATGTTTTCATCTGTAAAATAAAAAAAATAAAAAAAAATAAAAAAGTTTTACTCCAAAGATAAATAAATAAATTTCCAACTATTTGGAATGAACACTGACAGACGAGCAAATATTGTAGCATCTACAAGGATAACTCCAACTTGGTGATAATACTGATAATACAATAAATTCTATCCAGCTGGACGCTATGAACTGTTATGTAAAATAAATAAATAAATAAATAAAATAAAAAATAAAGTTATCCGCGACGCCAACCCAAATGCTATGCTAATGCTACGAGTTCCATTTAGTGTGTGATGATCACGCAGCACGGATCTTTAAGAAGACTCAAGGAACATTGCATATTCTCTCTGGGAACGATAAGAAAAAAAATTAGGGCTGCAGCTATCGATTATTTTAGTAGTCGATTAATCGATGAACTAGTTACTTCGAATAATCGAGTAATTGGAAAAGGAACATGAAATACCTGAGCTGAGCCTCAAACGGTATTAAAAATAAATAAATGAGGATCTATGTACAACAAAAGAACAATTGGCTAACTTACATGGCAAAAGTTCGCTAGCTTAAATGCTATAAAATGCTAACGTTTTTTTTCTCCAATGCTCTTAACAAATTGTTCAGACTCATATTCCCACAAAAAAAGCTAAATATACATATAAACCAAATTACGAATGCATTAAAAAAAAAACATTAGCCCAAAGAAAAACAGCTTACGTTGGTCTTAACAAGGAGTAGTTGGATTCAGCCATGTGAAATGAGATAGGGTGGATACATTGCCCTCTGGTCTAATAAATAATCTAAATGTAAACACTTTCAAAATAAAACTTCACAACGCCACTTTATTCAAACGAATACTCGAGGTAACAAAATTTAATTAGAATATTTTTTTCTAATCGAATACTCGAGTTAATCGATTAATCGTTGCAGCACTAAAACAAATCAACACTGACTAGTTGGGGGTAGGGAGACGCAGCACGTCACATGAGTGACACATCCAAACACTGCTACGATGCAGGCTAACACATAAAATGTCACACATTATGAACATGTGACAGAAACTATTGCACATCTTGATCTCGTCAGATGAAAACTGGCACTCGTCTTGTTATGTTTTAGTCTCCCAAAAAAATGTTTTTAGCTCGTTATCGTCTTGCCATCATTACCAAAAAAGTGTTTGTTTATGAAATATTTTCGTTATCATCATTGTTGACGAAAACAACACTGTTAACAAGCGACAACTTGGAACATTTAACTCAAGGTACCAATTTATACTGATAATAAGAAGTGTGTAAATATGCCAAAAGACTTATGTCAGTAGTAACGGTATTTGTATTCGTCCCGTACTGTCACGTGATGGCAGGGGTGTCCAAACCCGTCCTCAAGGACCGCTGTGTGTCCTGGTTTTTGTTCCTACCAATCGAGCACAGACAGTTTAACCCAGGGGTACCCAAACTATTCCACATTGGGTCGCAGTGGGTGCTGGATTTCGCTGATGCTGAAAGACCCTGCCACGTCTCATCTTCAATGCCCTTGCTAATGAAATGAGATTTTCACTCAAAATCTCTCGATACATGGCCCCATTCATTCTTTCCTTTACACAGATCAGTCGTCCTGGTCCCTTTGCAGAAAAACAGGCCCAAAGCATGTTGTTTCCACCCCCATGCTTCACAGTGGGTATGGTGTTCTTCGGATGCCATTCAGTATTCTTTCTCCTCCAAACACGAGAATCTGTGTTTCTAACAAAAATTTCTATTTTGGTTTCATCTGACCATAACACATTCTCCCAGTCCTCTTCTGTATCATCCAAATGCTCTCTAGCGAACCGCAGACAGGCCTGGACGTGTACTTTCTTCAGCAGGGGGACACGTCTGGCAGTGCAGGATTTGATTCCCTAGCGGTGCATTGTGCTACTGATAGTAGCCTTTGTTACTGTGGTCCCAGCTCTCTGTAGGTCACTAGATCCCCCCCTTGTGGTTTTGGGATTTTTGCTCACCGTTCTTGTTATCATTTTGACGCCACGGGGTGAGATGTTGCATGGAGCCTCAGATCGAGGGAGATTATCAGTGGTCTTGTACGTCTTCCATTTTCTAATAATTGCTCCCACAGTTGATTTCTTTACACCAAGCGTTTTACCTCTTGCAGATTCAGTCTTCCCAGCCTGGTGCAGGTCTACAATTTTGTCTCTGGTGTCCTTCGACAGCTCTTTGGTCTTGGCCATAGAGGAGTTTGGAGTATGACTGACTGAGGTTGTGGACAGGTGTCTTTTATACCGATAATGAGTTAAAACAGGTGCCATTAACACAGGTACCGAGTGGAGCCTTGTTAGACCTCGTTAGAAGAAGTTAGACCTCTTTGACAGCCAGAAATCTTGTTTGTTTGTAGGTGACCAAATACTTATTTTCCACTCTAATTTGGAAATAATTTAAAAAAATAAAAATAAAATCAAACTGTGATTTTCTGTTTTTTTCCCACATTCTGTCTCTCATGGTTGAGTTTTACCCATGTTGACAATTACAGGCCTCTCTAATCTTTTCAAGTAGGAGAACTTGCACAATTAGTGGTTGACTAAATACTTATTTGCCCCACTGTATAATCAGTTGTTTAGTCAGGTACTGCTTGTTTTAGCAGAAAACTCATTGGTTAAACGGTCTGTGTTCAATCGGTGGGAACAAAAACCAGAACCCACAGCAGCCCTTGAGGATCGGTTTGGGCACCCCTGGTTTAACCCATGAAGTTTCTGCTAAAAAAAGCAGCACCTTACTGCAATTAATTGATTACACTTGTTGGAATGAAATCCAGCACCCACTGCGGCCCTATGTGGAATAGTTTGGACACCCCTGCGTTACAGGGATCGCGGTCTGGTGCATGGAGTTAGCCGGCGAATACATTTTAAGTATAAAAGCCATGTCAGTGTTTGTCCTCCTCCAATCCAGGGGGCGGTAAAGATAACGCGCCCAAACGAAGAAGTTATCATTAAACCCTACTTGGAAAGTTATGGCGAATGTACAGAGTGTGAACTATCAAATGCAGTACGACTTACACTTTTTGAAGTGTATTTCTGTTGTTTTCAAATTGGAAACATTTACATAAAAGTAATTGAAACACGAAGTGAGTACAGTGGTACCTCGACATACGATCGCTTCGACACACGATATTTTCGACATCCGACGTAAAATTTGACTCGACGTTTGTTTTTACATCCGATGACATGCTCGAAATACGACAATTTATGACAGCGCTGCAGTTTATTTGTTTTCCAGCAAGACGGACCCACGGCAAATTTCCTTCAATCAATCAATCAATCAATCAATCAATCAATCAATCAATCAATCAATCAATCAATCAATCAATCAATCAATCAATCAATCAAATTTGTTCATAAAGCCCTTTACAAAACATCCGTGAACTGGCTTGACAATGCAGCCGTAAAATGGTGTAATAAAGAAAGGCTTTTTGTTTTTCCTGTTGTACTTAACAGTGAACACGTCACCGAACCATGACGTGTGTACCGTTACACCCCTAGTCAGTCGTTGCGAATTATTACCGAAACCTAAATTTCGCAATGTTGAGACAAAAATTCCTATAAACTTTGAGAGGCTGGCAGTGATAATTAGATTAGACATCTACCGTGGTCAAGGGCAGCCAATAGGGGTGTGCCATCTTAGGCACCCCACGATTCAATTCGATTACGATTCAGGGTGCTACGATCCGATTATTAAACGATGATCGCGGTATTGACGATGATCGCGGTTATCACGATTATCGATGCATCGTACATTACTATTTAATACAGTAGCCAAACAAATTTATGTCCATTATTTATTTCAAATATCCTCATGATTCAACAGGAACGATGGAAACATGCCCATACAACAAAAAGCTTCCGTTAAACTGCTTTTTTATTTATTTATTTTTTACAAGAAAGTGCAAAAACATTAACCATTTTAAAGGGAGTACTTATTTCTCTCAACAATACAATAAATTTACACAGGTGGAAAGAATTCCACATTTTCTGGAAACAAAGTGTCTTTGGAAATAAGACTTTTTTAAACCAATATACTTTGTTTTCACAGAATTCTGTACTATTTCGCATGTTTGTAGTGTTACCGCTGTACTAAAACGTGGTTTTACACGTTCTGCATATGAAATACACGTTAGCGAATTAGCTAATTAGCTTAGCGCTCAGCGCTATCTATTAACATCTAAAAACAACAATAATAAAGGCTAAACAGTACAAGAGGGTTCGTTTACTCACCTCTTTTAGACGCACACGGGTCTTAGCAACACACTCAGGACATTTTTCAATTGAAATGCCTTAAAACTACTGCTGGACATCTAAATGACAAGGAGCAACGAACTATTTCTCTTCCCTTCTTGCTCTAAAAAAAAATAACTTGCGCACAAAAGCGCGACCACCGGGTTGCGCTTCTGTATCTGCCTCTCTCATACACAACTTTATTTTCCAGTCTTTTAAAAAGGAGTAAATCTCTCTCTCAGTAACCAGCAGCATCCATCATAACGTGCGTGCGCCCGTTAATGTTTATGTGTCTTGAATTTTGTTCTGCTACGAGCGGCTGCCATAAAGTTATGAGGGGAAAACATAGTTTTTGAACCTTTATGAATCGTAATCGAATCGTCACGTGTCGAATCGCGGTGCATGTAATAATCGATTTTTTGGAACTCCTCTAGCAGCCAATGAGATACGCTTTTCAGAAATTTGCAGTAATATTTATGTAGCTTTTGTTGCATGAACTATTTCAATCTTCTATTGTATTGTTAGCGTTAGTTAGCTCGCGTTTCCTTCTTTCCTGACGTTTGTGTGTGCCGGAGAGGAAAAGGGTGTTCTTGATTCCTTGGCATGCCAGAGAAAGGTCCTGTGAGGATTACATTGGCTAAGCCCTTATCACTCCAGGAAATTCACTGAAAAGTGCTCGGAGTAGCAAATCAAAGGAAAACGAGTTATTCTTTTCAACTTTCTCCCCGCTCCCCGAGAAAACTTATTTCTTTTTCGCGACTCGGCTTTTCGGCTGGCTGGAATTTTTCACGCGGAAAATGTAAAGGCAGGTGATTTGGACAGAAAGGGAGGGAGCTTGGAGGGTGAACATCAAGGGGAAATGTTTGTTTTGAATGGGACAGAGCCATGGCGACGGGTCTGAGAGGCTCCACGTTGTTCAGTGTTTGGTATCGCTAAGCGTTGATACGCTAACATCGCATATCAGTTGTCCGAAACAGGTGGGGTGTTGGTTGTCATATTTTAGAATAGTCATTTGTTACAGGAAAGCTTAAAGGGGAAATGTGAACTAAGGTTGGCCAACCATGTTTTTGAATAATATCAATGGCTAAACAATTATAAGCATATTTTCATTATTTTTTTTTAACGCAACCCGTCCAGATTGTTTGTTTAACCCATAGCAACACCCCTGACAACGAAAATGCTTTTCTTCGGCAATCTTTGGAAATTACGTCACATCGAGAAGTGCGAGGGAAGTCCGCCATAGAACAGTATTGTTTGTTGCATTGCTTCTCAGTAAGATGCCACGGCGGTGTGTGGCGATGTTTTGTACTCACTCAAATGAAAAGTTGTATGAGTGGCCAAAGGATAGCAGGGCACGTAAATGGACATCTTTCGTTCGCACGAAGCGAATGAATTTCACGCCATCATCGAGTAGTGTTCTCTGCTGCAAACACTTCGAAGATGCCTGCTTCCTTAACCGGTCTGCTTATGATCAAGGATTTGCCAAAAAGTAAGTGGGATTTTTGGATAGATGACTGATGACTTTGTCAAAGCAGAGCTGCCAACTGTTGTGGAATGTACAGTAGAAGCTAGCGACGTTAGCCGAAAGCCAACTCGTGGCAATAGTCGTGGCATAGTTGTTGTTGTCGTGTTCGCTAGTGTTACGTCCCAAGGACGGCTCGCGAAGGGCGTGACATAAAACGAGCCACACAATTTCACAAGTGGCACAAAATTTACACGACAAACTCACAATGAATATGGTAAATGGTGTTATATAGCGCTTTTCCACCTTTCAAGGCAATATGTACAAAATGTAGATTAAGCGCAGCTTCAGGGTAAGCCCAGGCCAAAACAACAAACAAAAGGAATCTACACTTGAACCCCAACCGCTAACTAAACCCTGATCATGAATAAGAACGAAGATCAGACAGCCACTAACCTAGCTTCTTACGCAAAAAAAAAACAGGAGAAAACGGGTTGAACAGAAATGGCTACTTACCCCTTCTTGCTTCAGTGCTCTTATTTACAGTGGTGAACAAAAACGATCCAATAACGAATAAACACAAAAGACCTCACCGAAAAAGCGGGAGTGTATCAGACTAGCGATCAAATGCAAACGAGCGTGAATGGCGAGCTAACAGCTGGCGAGGAGGACCGCGGCAGAATGCTGTCAAATGTGAACGTTGACAGCTCAAGTCCCGCAGTGATTCATGGGAAATGTAGTCTCGGGACAACACTGAAGTGGTGCTTTGTAATCTGTTCGCTTGTCTGAAAAAACTACATTTCCTCAGGCCATTAGACGCCACTTCCTGCCGATAGCCCCAGGAAGTAGTAGTAGCTGGTAGTACGAGGCGAGGCGGAGATGAGCGACAAGCAAAACTTCGTAGTCCGCTAATATTTTGTTTTTTTTATTGTTGCCACAATAAAGTGGAGAAAGCCATCAACGACACATCTCCTTCTTGCCCCCCAACGTTTTTATATTATTATTTTATATGCTCGAGAGCTGCAGGATCTGCCAAAATGAACATGCAGTCTATTATTTTTTTTAAACAATGTCATCAGATAGACAAAAACATAAAATTATGTGCAAATGCCTGCATCTTCAAATCATGAAAATAATAACAGCCTATATCTTACCAATCTTTTAATTTCGATGGGTCTTGTATCCATTCCATGTCAGGTAGTCTGGGCACATTGTTTACATCCTGATTAGCGTCTGGCTAATACATGTTAGGTCCAACATAAAATTCCAAGCTCTTCTTCCTCCAACTCTTCAAAAACTTGGATCTCCTCCCTTGCGCTCGATCTAATGCTTATATCGCTGTTTGAATTATTGTTTGAAGGGCTTTGTATGGCGGCCGTATGGAGCGCTGCCATCGATGTTCTCGGTGTGACGTATCACTTCCGGGTTCGTCCCCTTTCGGGCTCGAACTTCGGAAACGCGATTATTTTGTCAAATATACAACATATAAATTATTTTTTTCATGTTTTATTTGTTGGACAATGTTTAATTACTTTAATTGTGACCCTATTTGGCATGTTAAGAAATTACTTCACATTACAGCTTTAATTTTAAAAGGATAACATCTTTTTTTTTACCAATTCATTGGCTGACAGTTGATAATTGTCTAATTGTCAATTTAATTAATGACTAGTACGCGTCCAATCCCATTTATTATGGGAGAGTGGCATTCGTTCATTCGCTACAAACCCACTTCAAATGGATCGGTGATTGACACAAGTGTTTAAAAAAATCATAATGTTTAAAGCAATTCCAAACAAAGGTCGCAGTCAACTGTCAGGAACTGAAACTATCACAATTATTGGGTTTCCTGCTCGGTAATTGGGAAGCAAGTTTGACAGTGAAGCGAGCGTGTCATGCGGCCTACGGGGAGACGACGGTCATTAGCCGCAGGACACCCGATGATCGAGTAACACGGCCGAGGAAAAACAAACCGGCGTCTCCGCGAGCTCGATCAATAGGAATGCAAATAGCGATAGCATGACGCGACATGACTTATTCCGGCGACATTCATTGTCATCCTTAGCCTTTTTTTACGGTGTCAAATCCGCTCAATAAAAGGGCATTATTTCCGAAAGGAGAGGCGCTGCGTTAATCCTTTTATGCTGCTTTTAGGAAGATAAGTCTCCCGTGGCTAATATTAAAAGTGTGACGTGTCAAGAGCAAGATGACTTAGCCTGATAATATGCTGTCTACTGTATGAGGGAACCTCCAAAGTGGAACACAATGTGCTGTGCGACTCTGTTTCTAATGATTCTAATCAATTTAAGTGGTCTTTATTTGTTAAATTGAAAATGCTATTTGATATAATTGAGTCCATAAAATTAAGATTACACCAATATATTTTTAAAAAATGATTTTGTTAATAATTTTAGTAGTTACCGTATTGGCCCGAATATAAGACAGTGTTTTTTTGCATTGAAATAAGACTGAAAAAGTGGGGGTTGTCGCATATTCGCGGTCTAGACGTTACACCCATTCACGACGCTAGACGGCGCCAGATATCATTGAAGCGATGTTCTGTCATGACAGATCTCAGCTACTCTCAAGTTTAATCAGTTTGCATTATTTTATTGCAATGTTTTTCCTTATTCAGATTTGTTTCAAGACGACAGTTACAGTTAGACTTCACTTTGATGGTTAATGCAGTTATTGCAATTTTTTGTTTGATCGCATTCGATTGGTTTATTTACATTTCAAAAACCAGAAACCATTCACCCTAAGGGTGGAGGGCACAAAATATTAAATGCGATGGCATAGGCAGAGTTTGCCTTTTGGGCCAGGGGGGGCACAACATGTCGATGACCCCAAAACGCAGTGCCAGCAATAAAATTAACTTACAAGAATATTTATAATAATAAGTTCAAAATGAGTGTTTTTTTGTTTCCCGTCATTCTTGAGAGGAATTCTAAATCAGGCTGCTTAGGACAGCTATACCTTTTGCCAAAATTTTCATCCCGCCGGTGTTGTGCCAATGTAGTTACCCCAGTCAAAAATTGTATCCCCTGGGCGGAGCCATATGGAGGAAGATTTGTTTCTTCATTATTAAATTAAAAAAGTGTTTGAATTAGAGCTGAAAAGAATACTCGAGTAACTCGAGTTTAAAAACTGATCCGAGTAATTTCATTCACCTCGAGGAATCGTTTCATTTTGCCAGCTCTAAGCATCATGTTTTGCCCGGACTACTTTTAATGCGGGACAACGCGCTGATGTCACGTGCATAGAGGAAGAAGCAATAAAAAAATATAAAAAACCTTTCTGCAGCTGACAGCCACTCCAAACTACACCGACGTTGCTAAAAACTAGCCCGCATGATGTCACGGTGGTAGCACGTAGCATCTGATGCTAGATATCACATGTATGTTGAACTAGATGCGAAATGACAGAGTCAGCGGTGTTAGTAAACAGCCGCCATCTTAAAGCAGTACAATTCTCAGCGCTAATAAATAAGATTAAGTTACTGTCACTCGCTCACGTAATGTTAGCCCTGCGGAGGGCTAGGTTTCTATTAAGACCACTGTCGATGCGTGGCTAACGTGTCTTACATACAGGCTTTATTTAATCTGTGAAAACATAGCGCTGTAGAGTGATGAGGGTGTAAAATGAAAATATGATTAAGCTAACAGTCAATTTTAGCTCAGTAGTCATTGCTGGATAAAACACCAAGTAGCACTGGTCCCTAATGTGTTCCAATACAGCAGGTATCATACTGTAACGTTTGACAAAGAGTCACCCGCGTCATTAGGTTGCAATTTCTTTTTTGCAAACTTGTGGAACGACAACAACAACAGAAAGGCACGTCTCTCGCTCTCCCGCACCTCCCTCACCGCCGCACGTCAAGCGGTGCATTCAGGAACTCATGCAAATATCAATGCCATATTATAACCTGATGTTACAATACATTTATTTTGAACACTGCAAAAACTCAAAATCCTATCAGGACTTACAGTTTAGACTAAGTTAAAACTTAAGTTGAATTCAAAAATGGCTTGATACAAATGGAAATTCAATTGAAACACGTGGGAAAAACACAACTTTTAAGTGATGTGTGTGAAATGGCATTTTAGGTAAGAAATACATATATACAGTATATATATTTTTTTATACGATCTAAAAGTTTTTGGAGTGAAAGCAGTGAATTGGTCTTTTTTTTATTCTAGTCACATCTGAGAGGCAATTGTTGGCTGTTTTCAACAATGTACATCGAAAATAAAGACATGTATTGACTGAAAATGGTTCAATATGAGATGAAATGTCGTTTTTTCATGCAGATTTATAATTGCTCTTTACCTAAAAAAAATATATGTTTTATCCAATTACTCGATTAATCGATAGGATTTTCAGTCGATTACTCAATTACTAAAATATTCGATAGCTGCAGCCCTAGTTTGAATGCAAAAATAAATTTGAAACTCCAAAAAATGCATTTGAAAGCTATTTTTCTTTGAATTTTTTGGGGGATTGAAGTCATTTTTTTTTTATTGAAGCAACTGATTGAAGTAATGTTGTTTTGCATTTGGCCCACATTTGGGCTAGGACATTTGTGTCTTTATTATTCAATCCAAAATTAAGTTGCTTCAGACAGAAAATATTTATTTTCAAATGAAAAATCACTTCAATCAAAAAAAAAAAATAAAAATAAAAATAATTCAATCATAGAAAAAAAGTTTTTGAATGCGAAAAAATATCTGAGACGCAAATATTTGCATTTGAACACATTTAATTTTTAATTAAAAAAGTTTTGATTTTAGCAATCCTTTTTGTGTAGGGGCCATATTATGGGTAGGACATTGGTGTTTAAGTCATTAAATCCCCCCAAAAGTTGCTTCAATCAAAAAAATAAATAAAAAAATTTCAAACAAAGGTAAAAATCATTTGAAAAATAAAACTGCCCTCCCCGATTTTTTTTTCTTTTTTTAAATAATATACAAAGCAAATGACCGTCTAAGGTGCTAGTCCCATGAACTGCTTGAAAAATTATTTTGACCCATTATAAAGATATCGTTTTAGTTCATTTACTAATTTTAGTTGTTTCCTTTAATGCTTCCCAACTTTTTATACATATATATATATATATATATAAACATATATTAGGAAAGTCAATTACATGCAATGATACTTTTCGGCCATTCCCCATTTTGTCATTGTTTGCATGCTATCCTCATTCAAATATGAAAACCTATAAATGTTTGAGTGGTTTGAGTTAAAGTAGACACTGTATTTTCATCTAGTGATTTTGACAAAGATCAGGTCACATTTGATGGTGATTTTATGCAGAAATGTGAGGAATTCCAAAAGGTTCAGCTACTTTTTCATACCACTGTAGATTACACACCACTGAAAAAAATAACGCCGTTATTAGCAACACTGGTTGTGGCTAAACAATAGCATATGACGGTTAGCGACTGTGTGGCTTAGTGTGGCTAAACCCCTTGGGGGGGGGGGGGGGGGCTATTTTTAATATGTATATCCTGGTAGCTGCCCTTTCTTTTTCCTCCTCAGACAAAACTTTTTGTCTCCGTTGCTCTGCCATCTTTGGAGAATTCGGGCGAAAGCGTTAGCATCGACTTCCGTCTTTATAATGAATGAGGAAAGGGGGAAGTGACGTATGCCGTAAAGCAGTCAGCACATTTGTAGTTTTTTTTTTTTTGTGGGGCAGGGTTCCTGCCACCCTCCTCAAAGTTAATTAGAGACGGTAAAAGTAATACAGACCCCCTCAAGATATAAAAGGTGTCATTTCACTAGTTGTCAGTCGAAATATTATCACAAATGTGATTAAAATATTTTCAAAATGGTTGAAAAGTTACCTAGTATTGCTTTAATTGTCAAGATAAAGTTTTTCAAATTAGATTTTTTTTTACACTGTAGTACTTTGTAAATTCTACGTTGTCAAAGTCATTAGATTAGAAAAACCCTTTGTTGATTTTTCAATGTATTGTATCATTTATATATTTTAAACATCACATATTCTTTGCTTTTCAATTGTTATTTTTTATTTATCCAAATTGCATTACTTAAGTTGGTAAATCTACTTTTCTCTTCATGTTTTCTTTCAAAGCTTCTTAAGGCTTTTTTTCTGTGTCTAGTCATGATAGGTATCCCTACCAAATTTCATGTTACTACAGGCGTTGAATTTTCCAAAGACCTAACAAGCAACCACCTCTGAATATAAATTTTCACTACACCTCAACAAAATGTCATATTCAACTCAGCTCAAATACACATTTAGGATTGTTGCGTGTTCACCCACTCACAGTTGTAACTCTATCCGACTTCAAAGTGCAGCTCACTGACAGGGGAAAAAAAAAAAAACTACAACCACGAATGTGATGAAAATTTGAAAAAGCACAGCTTCATTCAAACTGCTGGTGTGGATTAATTTCCATTTTGCTTTCAAATACGACGACGAGGGACCAAAGACGTTTTCTGCTAAGGTTTTGCAGCCCTTTTTTGTGGTCCGTTGTGTGGTTTGGTCACATAATGAAAACGGCGAAGTGATGCAACAGTTGGATTAAGCCTTGCAATTGGTCACGGCTGCAGAGTGGAGTGCAGGCGTGACCAATTGACACACAATTAAACCAACTGTTGCACAAGCTCTGTTTTTGGTGCTTGCTTTTACTACACAAGAGTTTTCCATCGAACTCATAGGCTATTATTGACGGCAATAGATAGAGAGGCTCCCAGTCCAAATGACTTGGACGTCTATCACCGTTAATGGTAGCCAATGAGTTTCAGCACGTACAGTAGTATGAAGAAGTATCGGAACCTTTAGGAATTTCTCACATTTCTGCATAAAATCCCCATCAAATGTGATCTTTGTCAAAATCACACCGATGAAAAAACAGTGTGCTTTAACTAAAACCAACCAAACATTTATAGGTTTTCATATTTCAATGAGGATAGTATGAAAACAATGGCCGAAGGAGGGAAAATAAGTAAGTGAATCATCATATTTAATATTTTGTTGCCCGCCCCTTTGGTAGCAATAACTTCAACCAGACGTTCCCTGTAGCTGCAGATCAATCAGGACTAATCTTGGCCCATTCTTCTCGACAAAACTGCTGTAGTTTAGTCAGATTCCTGGGATTTCTGGCATGAATCACGTCATGCCACAGCATCTCAACGGAGTTCAAGTCTGGACTTTGACTTAGACACTCCAGAAGGTGTATTTTGTTCTTCTGAAACCATTCTGAAGTTGATTTACTTCTGTGTTTTGAATCGTTGTCTTGTTGCAGAATCCATCCTCTTTTTAGCTTCAACTGTCTGACCGACGACCTCAGGTTTTCCTGCAAAACATCCTGATAAACTTTTGAATTCATTCTTCCATTAATGATTGCAAGTTGTCCAGGCACCGAGGCAGCAAAACAGCCCCAAATAATGATGCCCCCTCCACCATGCTTCACAGTGGGAATGAGGTGTTGGTGAGTTGTTCCATTTTTCCACCGCACATGACGTTTTGTTACTCCCAAACAATTCAACTTAAGTTTCATCAGTCCACAAAATATTTTGCCAAAACATCTGTGTAATGTCCAAGTGCCTTTTGCGAACATTAAACAAGCAACGTTTTTTTTTTTTTTTTTTTTTTTAAGACAGCAGTGGCTTCCTCCGTAGAGTCCTCCCATGAACACCCTTCTTGACCATAGTTTTACATATAGTTGATGTGTTCACAGAGATATTGGAATGTGCCAGTGATTTCTGTCTTGGGCAGACAGTCTAGGGTTCTTTTGTACCTCTCTGAGTATTCTGCGCTGAACTCTTAGCGTCATCTTTGGTGGACGGCCACTCCTTAGGAGAGAAGCAACAGTGCCAGATTTTCTCCATTTATAGACAACTTCTCTGACCATTGATTGATGAACATCCAGACTTTTAGAGATGGTTTTGTATCCTTTCCCAGCTTTATACAAATCAACAATCCTTGATGGCAGGTCTTCAGACAGCTCTTTTGATTGAGCCATGATGCACATCAGACAATGCTTCTCATCCAGATATTTTTTTTACCAGGTGCGTGTTTTATAGTGGGCAGGGCAGCTTTAAACCACTCTTCAGTGATTGGGGACACACCTGAATTAAATTGTTTGGTAAAAATTGGTTTCAATTGCTATTTACGTCTCCTTAGGCAGGATGGTTCCCTTACTTATTTTCCCCTTCTGTCATTGTTTGCATGCTATCCTCATTAAAATATGAATCAATGTTTGGTCATTTTAATTAAAGCAGACACTGTTTTTACATCTGTGTGATTTTGACAAAGATCAGATCACATTTGATTGTGGTTTTATGCAGAAATGTGAGCAATTCCACAAGGTCCAGATACTTTTTCATACCACTGTAGCTTTAAGGCATTTGCACAACTGAACTAGTTCTTCATTAGATAAATAAATAGCCGCGCTAAACTAACCACTCGTAATTAATCCATGCAAAAAGCAAAGTTATTTTTCTTTTTTTGCCCCTTGCTCGCAGGGATACGTGCCCTTCTTGTGCGCATGAGTCAGCTTACATCTTCTGACAATCGCCAGCCAGGGGCTTTGTCAAATGGGGTCCGTTGTTATTGTTTTGATTGCCCGTCGCCACCCCTCCCCTCTGTGATTGCGCCACAGCATCTGCAACAAAGGCACGCACAAGCGGCGCATCAAAAAGGACGAAAGGTCTGCTTTTTATTTACAGCGGTCGGCAATCTAGCTCGGCGGGCGGGCGCCAGCATCACCAATGGCATAAGAGGGATGATCGTTGAGAACCTTCGAAATGTCGTATTTGAACTAATAATGACAAAACAAAGAAAGAAAACTTTTTTAAAGGGCCTTCACACAACATGATCGGCTCCTAATAAGTGCCAGAGAGGCAACACATGAAAAATAGATCACAGGCAAATTGTTAGGATTGAGTGGCAGGGACGGAGAGGAAGCCAGCAGAGAAGACGAAGAAGTAGGTTAAGATGTTATTTCATGTGTGGCTGAACATTTTGACACTTTCCAGACACTCCAAATGTTCCATGACAAGAACTCGTGAAGCCTCCAAAGCTGCGAAGAACAAACATTGACGAAAACAATCTCTCAGCTGACACGCTTAACAATTTATTAGGAACATCCAAATCGGGTTCGAGGCAGGGGTGGCGAACTCTTTTCGACAGTAAATTTTAAGAAACATCGTACAGCCAGTCAGCTAAGAAGCGACTGTCAAGTCAAGAGCTGCAACGATTAATCGATTACCTCGAGTATTCGATTAGAAAAAAAGATTCGAATTAAATTTTGCTGCTTCGAGTATTCGTTTAATTAAAGTGGCGTTTTAATGGTTTGTTTTTGAAAGTGTTTGCATTTAGCTTTATTGATTTGGGTGGATACACTGCCCTCTAGTCTGCCTCATTTTACATGGCCAAATCCAGCTGCTCTCTGTTAAGACCAACATAAGCTAGGTTTTTGTTTGAGCTAATGTTTTTTAATGCATTCGTAATTTAGTTTAAAGGTATATTTAGCCATTTTTTGTGGGGAATATGTGTCTGCGCCATTTGTTAAGAGCGTTGTTAAAAAAAAAAAAAAAAAAAGTATTTTATAGCATTTAAGCTAGTGGAAGTTTGCTTTGTAAGTTAGCCAATTGTTCTTTTGTTGTACATATGTAGATACTTATTTATTTCTTTTTTATACCGTTTGAGGCCCAGCTCAGGTATTTAAATTTTTTCATGTTTATCCAATTACTCGATTAGTCGAACTAACTAGTTCATTGATTAATCGACTACTAAAATAATCGATAGCTGCAGCCCTAGTTTGTTATCAAGCGTAATTAAATTTTTAGGCAAGAAATAAGATTTTTTTTTAATAAGATCTTGAAGTTTTTGAGTGAAAACAGTAAAAACGTTTTTTTTTCTTTTTTTTTTTTCTAATCACTTCTGAGATGCAATTGTTGGCTGTTTTCAACAATGTACATCGAAAATAAAGACATTGATCGACTGAAAATGGTTCAGTATGAAATGAAATGTCTTGTTTTCATATGTATATTAATATTTGCTCCTTACCTAAAAAAAAATGTTTTATCCGATTACTCGATAGAATTTTCAGTCGAATACTCAATTATTAAAATATTCGATAGCTGCAGCCCGAGTCAATTCATAACAGAGGTTATCTAAAAGCACCTGACACATTGAGCAGGTCAAAAAGTGTACTCCCTATACATATTACACATAGGAGGAAACCAACAGATACCCACATGAGCAAGCACTTGGAGGAAAGGAACTATACAATACTTTTCAGAAGTGTAGTTTATTCACTGCTATAGAGGTGAAATTAGGCAGACAAACTGAGGAAATGTTTCCTTTTCAAATTTTCTTCTGCTTGACTGCATGTCTATAACTCGCGTGTAGCGCTGCCAGGAACGTTTGTTTTTAGAGTTCTCTGGTAAAGACTTTTTAACTGATAACTTATATGATACAGAGGTACCTCTACTTAAGAAATTGATTGGTTCTGAATAGGGATGTTCATGTTTTTTTGCTCCTGATCCGATCCCGATCGTTTTAGTTTGAGTATCTGCCGATCCCGATATTTCCCAATCCGATTGCTTTTTTTTTTTTTTTTTGCCCCCGATTCAATTCCAATCATTCCCGATAATTTTTCCCGATCATATACATTTTGGCAATGCATTAAGAAAAAAATGAAAAAACTCGGACGAATATATACATTCAACATATATATATATATACATAAGTACTATATTTGTTTATTATGACAATAAATCCTCAAGATGGCGTTTACATTATTAACATTATTTACATAATTAACATTACTAACATTCTTTTGTGAGAGGGATCCACGGATAGAAAGACTTGTAATTCTTAAAGGATAAATGTGACTTTGTATATTGTGACTAAATATTACCATCTAGTGCATTTGTTGAGCTTTCAGTAAATGATACTGTAGCCATTTAACTTCTGCCCAAATGCATGATGGGAAGTGCAACCATGACTGTGCGCAGTGGTACCAATTAATATATTTTCTCTGCGTTGGGAAATAATATAGGGTGTTAAGACAAAGATCAATTACTACCTTTCTTCCCCATATTGCTTCCCACGATATTTCTAATCGTAAGGAGAGGGATTGTAAGGCTTTAGCCAATTAAAAAAAGGCTCCAAAGGCTGCCAAAATTCACTCTACTCATTTTACGCCGCCTTTTAGCTCTATATATAGGTAAAACGGCGCCATTACAGATTGAACGCGATAATGCATAAGTGGGTCGTGCAGAGCATGCGTTAATTGCGTTAAATATTTTAACGTGATAATTTTTAAAAAAAATTAATTACCGCCGTTAACGGGATAAATTTGATAACCCTACCTTAAGCCTAAACTAAAGACTCTGGATGAGTGTAACATATTATGTCTGTAATGTTAATCACAATTAGAAAACGATTTAATTTAAATATATATATATTTAAAAAAAGGCATGTCCGATATTGTTTTGCCGATTCCGATACTTTGAAAATGACGTGATCGGACCCGATCGATTGGGATGCCGATCGATCGGGACATCTCTAGTTCTGAATGAACGAATTCCATTCCTAAGCTGGCGATGTAACCCGTCTTTCCACAGAAATTGGAATTAACGCTTTAAAGTAAATATTAAAATTAGAGCTGTCAAACGATTAAAATTTTTAATCGAGTTAATCACAGCTTAAAAATTAATTAATCGTAATTAATCGCAATTCAAACTATAAAATATGCCATATTTTTCTGTAATTATTGTTGGAATGGAAAGATAAGACACAAGATGGATATATACATTCAACATACTGTAAATAAGTTCTGTATTTGTTTATTATAACAATAAATCAACAAGATGGCATTAAAATTCTGTTAAAGCGATCCATGGATAGAAAGACTTGTAGTTTTTAAAAGATAAATATTAGTACAGGTTATATAAATTTTATATTAAAACTCCTCTTAATGTTTTCGTTTTAATAAAATTTGTAAAATTTTCAATCAAAAAATAAACTAGTAGCTCGCCATTTTTGATGTCAATAATTACACAATGCTTATGGTGCTGAAACCCATAAAATCAGTCGCACCCAAGCGCCAGCAGAGGGTGACAAAACTCCCAAAAAGTAACAAGTGCACATGACACTGTGCTGTCATTTAAATCTGTTTGAGCAGGGCATGTGCATTAATTGTGTCAAATATTTTAACGTGATTAATTTTTAAAAATAATTACCGCCCTTTAACGCGATCATTTTGACAGGCCTATTTTATATGTCTAAAAAGTCCAAAAGTATTGTATTTTGTTTAATGATGGAGGATACACTGCCCTCTGGCACCATGTATGACTGAAGCAGACTCAGACGTCTGACATGGAAAAAGGATACCTGCGCTCTGGTTTGGCACACATCAGGCTGTAAGTTGTTTCAGCTGATAATGTTTGTGTATGCATTTGCAATAAAAGTTTACAGCTACAGTTTGTGTGAACGATTTGCTATGAGAATTGTAAATACGTTAGCATTCGGAGCATTTAAGCTAAGGGACTTTATATTGCTCTCATACTTTATATTGATCAGACTAGATGGACGTTTGAACACCAATTGTTTAGTGTCAAGTGTTTTATTGTTAAATGTGAGTCGTTTTGAACTTAAGTGTACATATGTGTGTTATAGCTTTACAAATTGTCAAAAGTGAAGGAAGTAAAAAGCTTCAAAAAGCACAATTGCCTTGTTTGCTGTCTGCAAAGTTGAACAACTTCACGTTTAGTGAGGACGGAAAAATAAAAATAAAAAATAAAATACTGTGAGATACAATATTGTACCGTTTATGTGAACCTAAAAAAAAAAAAAGAAAATGACAGACAAAATGGCGGACAAGACCCTTGCGTCGTCAAGTCGAAATCGTGATTGTCGAGCACATCGTAACCTCAGTATTACCTGTATTCCATTAAAGCAGTTACACAATGTACTTAGTTTCAGTGTTATAAGTGGTAATATGGCAAAGTTACTGTGGGGCGAATACGTATTTAGTCAACAACCAATTGTGCAAGTTCTTCTACTTGAAAAGATTAGAGAAGCCTGTAATTGTCAACATGGGTAAACCTCAACCAAGACAGACAGAATGTGGGGGAAAAACAGAAAAAGAATTTATTTCGAAATTAGAGTGGAAAATAAGTATTTGGTCACCTACAAACAAGCAAGATTTTTGGCTGTCAAAGAGGTCTAACTTCTTCTAACGAGGTCTAACGAGGCTCCACTGGTTACCTGTATTAATGCCACCTGTTTTGACTCATCATCGGTATAAAAGACACCTGTCCACAATCTCAGTCAGTGACACTCCAAACTCCACTATGGCCATGACCAAAGAGCTGTCGAACGACACCAGAGACATTATTGTAGACCTGCACCAGGCTGGGAAGACTAAATTTGCAATAGGTAAAACGCTTGGTGTAAAAAAAAAAAAATCAACTGTGGTAACAATTATTAGAAAATGGAAGACATACAAGACCACTGATAATCTCCATCGATCTTATCCCGTTGCTTCAAAATGATCACAAGAACGGTGAGCAAAAATCCCAGAACCACACAGGGGACCTAGTGAATGACCTACAGAGAGCTGGGACCACAGTAACAAAGTAACACAATGCGCCGCCAGGGACTCAAATCCTGCACTGCCAGACGTGTCCCCCTGCTGAAGAAAGTACACGTCCAGGCCCGTCTGCGGTTCGCTAGAGAGCATTTGGATGATCCAGAAGAGGACTGGGAGAATGTGTTATGGTCAGATGAAACCAAAATAGAACATTTTGGTAGAAACACAGGTTCTCGTGTTTGGAGGAGAAAGAATACTGAATTGCATCCGAAGAACACCATACCCAGTGTGAAGCATGGGGGTGGAAACATCATGCTTTGGGGCTGTTTTTCTGCAAAGGGACCAGGACGACTGATCTGTGTAAAGGAAAGAATGAACGGGGCCATGTATCGAGAGATTTTGAGTGAAAATCTCCTTCCATCAGCAAGGGCATTGAAGATTAGATGTGGCTGGGTCTTTCAGCATGACAATGATCCCAAACACACAGCCAGTGGCTTTGTAAGGAGTATTTCAAGGTCCTGGAGTGGCCTGGCCAGTCTACAGATCTCAACATAATAGAAAATCTGCGGAGGGAGTTGAAAGTCCGTGTTGCCCAACCACAGCCCTAAAACATCACTGCTCTAGAGGAGATCTGCATGGACGAGTGGGCCAAAACACCAGCAACAGTGTGTGGAAAGCTTTAGCTTTTTAAGAGTTACGGAAAACGTTTGGCCTCTGTTTTTACCGACAAAGGGTACATAACAAAGTATTGAGATGAACTTTTGGTATTGACCAAATACTTATTCTTCCACCATGATTTGAAAATATAGTCTTTAAAAATCAAACTGTGATTTTCTGTTTTTTTTCCCCCCACATTCTGTCTCTCATGGTTGAGGTTTACCCATGTTGACAATTACAGGCCTTTCTAATATTTTCAAGTGGGAGAACGTGCACAATTAGCGGTTGACTAAATACTTATTTGCCCCACTGTATTGTGTGGTCAATATAAAAACTGTTCATTTTTAGAACAGATCTGGTTCCATGATCACTGTCAATGTGAGCCAATGGGTCAAGAGGCTCCAAGAAGAGGATTTATAAAATTGCTGGACGAACAATGTCTGTAAACAATGAATTATCAGAATTGTTATCCATTTGTGATTAACCTAACTCACAAGGTTAACAAGAATTTCCCTGAGAAACTTTTCAGAAATGATTCAAACCCCATGATTTCATGTTCACGTGTAGGTTTCATGTGCAGGTGCTCCATGACTTGAACCCCAGGAAGGTTTAAATAACTGCGTTGCGTGCGTGTATGTGTGTGCAGCTTAAGTACAGTGCGACCTCATCCTACCACCCCCCCCCCCCAAAAAAAAACACCCGAGGCGCTATATTTAGTCACATGGTCTCGTGAGCAGTCTCCATGACAACAGAGCAAAAAAGTCGTCCTCCACTCAAGATGCATTCAAAGACATCAGGCGAAAAAAAGGTTAAGAGGTGCATTAGCGGTGGGTCAAACCTGACGGCCGCTAACAATGGAAAGTAATATACTGTGGCGTAATGAGAGGCTAACGCGGAGTCGATGGAGCGCAGACGTGCGGGTTGTAAACATAACGACGCGTTCGGTACTCCTCAAAAGCCACAAAAAAGGAACAAGAAAGTCAATGAAAAGTATTGGCAGTTGGGAATGGAGTCCGGCCAAACTGGCAGCGGGGCTCTCGTGACAGAACGTAAACACAAAGCGGGAACTCTATGAAGAAAATGGGGGAAGTTTAACATCTGGTAAGCACACTTGCACTCACAAGTTATGCCCTGGATGACCCTAAAACACACACAAGATCAACAAAACCACAGCCAGCAAAAGCTCATTTTCAGATTGCAGATTTTTAAAACGGTTCCTTTTTGGATTATTATGTTATAGTATAATATAGTATTAATGTGTCATGTTTTCTGGTTGAGATAGTTTGGTTTTGGCTCGTTTGAAATCATACAAAAACTTGGCTAATCATTTGTAAATCGTGTTATGTTCTGCTATATTTCCCTGGACTTAACATGATTGCTTTAAATGTGCTTTGGAAACAAAAACTATTCACTGAGAAGTTACTGTGACTATTATGTAAGGATGTAAGTGTATCATTGTTTTCCGAAGCAAAACCAGATGTGTGCAAGTATCTCATTTTGATTCATTGCAAAGATAATGTTGGGGAACACAAATTTTGTTAAAATCTGTCAGCTAGTTTGAATAATTTTGGGGGTGTTCAATCCAAAACTTATCTCAGTTTATCAAGTCAAGTTTTTAACCTCATTTTTATTTTTTAAAGATGTAAAACATTACTTCAAGCAACTTTTGTCATTTCTTTTCACTCGCGCTTTACACAGCGATCTGGCACGCTGCACGGCCTGTACGCCGTGTATCGTATTTTTCGGACTATAATTCGCACCAGCCAAAGAATACACATTTAAGATGGAAAAAAATATTTATATAAGTCTAATTTTTGGGGGGTAATTTTTTAAGGCCTGAGTTTTGACAACATCCATTTAACTCATTCACTCCCAGCCATTTTCACCGGAGCAACCCCCTTCGCTCCCGGCCGTTTTACTGGATTTTGACTGATTTTGCAAGGCCCACAGAAAATTCTGTTCTATTGCGATATAAACATGGAACCCACCAAAAGAAAGATTAGACTCACTTCTTTCAGCAGGAAAAAAAATTAAGTTCATATCTGTTTCCATTCTTTAGAAATCAGCATTAGAAAATAGCTGAGTTTGAGCAATTTTCCAATTTCTGATGAAAAAAACGGAGAAATTGAGCTTTTTGTGAAAGCATAAATTTCAAACATAACTTTGACTTATACACAGCTATTTTTTGCTTAAGTTACATCCCAAACATCTGAATAATGTTTTCCTTTCACAAAATAAGATAAACAACAAGGCAAATAGAGCTTTTGATTGCAAGGTAACAACTTATTTACACATAACTAACTGAAAGATAACGCTGTTCTGGCCGCGACAGCCGGTTAAACTTTTCCCTCATCACCATCTGTCTCATGAAGATGAATTTTTCTTTGTCTCTGCGGGCTCTGCTCGCGAGCAGCACGGACTCAAAAAGGCATCGTCCGCTGCACTAGTGATCCAGGTCGTTCTGCTCGGTCGTCCAGCGCCTGGCATCCCGGGCATCCTACCGGTTGTTCTGCTTGGTCGTCTTCCGCCGGCACAGATTTCTCTCAGAACGTTTCTTTCTGTGATGTACCGTATTGGCCCGAGAATAAGTCTGTGTTTTTTTGCATTGAAATAAGACTGAAAAAGTAGGGGTCGTCATATATTCGCGGTCTACACATTATACCCATTCACGATGCTAGATGGCGCCAGATTTCATTGAAGCGATGTTCTGTCATGACAAATCTCAGCTACTCTCAAGTTTAATCAGTTTGCATTATTTTATTGCAATGTTTTTTAGAGATGTCCCGTATCGGGTCCGATCATGTCATTTTCAAAGTATCGGAATCGGCAAAAAAATATCGGCCATGCCTTTTTTTAATATATTTTTTAAACAAATCATTTTCTAATTGTATTTAACGTTACAGACATAATATGTTATACTCATCCAGAGTCTTTAGTTTAGGCTTAAGGTAGGGTTATCAAATTTACCCCGATAACGGCGGTAATTAATTAAAAAAAAAAGTATCACGTTAAAATATTTAACGTAATTAATGCATGCGCAGCACGACCCACTCACGCATTGTCGTGCTCAATCTGTAATGGCGCCGTTTTAACTATATAGAGAGATGAAAGGCAGCATAAAATGAGTGGAGTGACTTTTGTCAGCGTTTGGAGCCTTTATTTAATTGGCTAAAGCCTTACAATCCCTCTCCCTACGATTAGAAATATCATGGGAAGCAATGTGGGGAAGCAAGGTAGCAATTGATCTTTTTCTTAACACCTAATGTTATTTCCCGACGCAGAGAAGATATATCAATTGGTAGCACTACGCACAGTCATGGTTCCACTTCCCATCATGCATTTGGGCATGGCTACAGTATCATTTACTGAAAGCTCAACAAATACACTAGATGGCAATATTTAGTCACAATATACAAAGTCACAAGTCTTTCTATCCGTGGATCCCTCTCACAGAAAGAATGTTAATAATGTAAATGCCATCTTGAGGAATATATTGTCATAATAAACAAATACAGTACTTATGAACTGTATGTTGAACGTATATATTCGTCCGAGTTTTATTCATTTTTTTCTTAATGCATTGCCAAAATGTATATGATCGGGAAAAATGATCGGGAATGATTGGAATTGAATCGGGAGCAAAAAAAAGCAATTGGATCGGGAAATATCGGGATCGGCAGATACTCAAACTAAAACGATCGGGATCGGATCGGGAGCAAGAAAACATGATCGGAACAACCCTATTTGTTTTTCCTTATTCAGATTTGTTTCAAGACTACAGTTACAGTTAGACTTCACTTTGATGGTTAATGGAGTTATTGTAATTTTGTTGTTTTATCACAATAGATTGGTTTATTTACATTTCAAAAACCAGAAGCCATTCATTTATGAATGTGATTGCACATTAGCTTACATATTTAAATGTTCAGAGATTAAGATTTGAATAAGGCTAAATAACATGCTTTTTCTCTCAAATATATTGTTATAATCATTTGTTACGGATGTACTGTAATTATTTTCTGCATAAAAATTAATTTGGTGTTCATAAAGTCTTTTTTCAAACTTGAGTCTCGAAAAAGAGGGGGTCTTATAATCAGGGCCGTCTTATATTCGGGCCAATACAGTAATTATCAGTAATTCCAAAAATAGACGAGTAGTTATATTGATCTAGTAATGAATGTCTCAAATTGACATGAATAGACAACCTGTCAGCTGTCTTACACAGGCAAGCAACAACAAAAAAAAAACACGTTGTGATCATATAGTAAACATATCAAATTGACATTAATAGACAACCTGTCAATTATCTTTTGACAGGCAAGGACAATGACGAAAAGGCAGTTGGTTTTTCCCTCCTATATCAACAGAATTGCATCAAATTTTAGAATTAGAAAAGACAGTAAGGGTCTATTTACGTCTTTGAAAATGCAAGGTCGTATCCTCCTAGGCTTTCAAAGCCGGCGTCGCTGAAATGTTGAAAACAGACGCGATCGAGAAGCCGTGGAGAAGTTCTTCCGCTTGATTCTCAAAAAAGATGTCCAAATCCTTGCAGAAGAAGGTTTTTTGGGCAACTCATAGTCTCGAGCCTTCGTGTGAGCAATTTATCGCTAAACATTGAGATGGCATGACAAATCTCGTGAGTAAAACCCGGAAAATATTTGCAATATATGGCGAGGATAGCATGTTGCTAAACTTTTGTATAGACCCCAATCACGTGACGTCACAACTCCGCTCCCCTGACTGGTGCCGCCATATTGTCCGTCAGCTCATCGTGTTTACATATTATCGCTACGTACATTCCTCCTATTACTGCATGTTTTTCTGCTTGTCTAAGGAATCACCGCCGAGTAAACGAACCCAAAAACCTTCCTGACAATTGTTAACATTGATTAATCAAAGTGGTGAAGGCATGTGTGGCGGTTGGTTGCAGAAACAGAGAAGATAAACGGTCATTTTAGTCGTTGCTGTGTGCCCATTGGTAAAAGGGCAAATCTCGAAAGCAGCACGGTTTGTTTTATCTCGGTCCATGATGCGTTTGTGTCGACAGCCGTTAGACAGCGGCGAAAACATCAATATGATGCCAACACGATCGCAGACATCATGAGACGAGACTACGAAGCTCGTCGCCACGGTTGCGCAGCAAGAAGGTGAGCGCAACAACAGGTGTTTTGCCGAAAGATAGCCGCCCTGCGTGAAATGTCGGGAGCGCCCACACGGAAACGACTTTCTTGTACCGTGAATATGTATTATTTTACTCTGCTTGAACTAATAAATGTCATACCTGTGTGATTGTCATTGGGATATGGTCGTGAAAACCTGTAAACTAATACATTTATGTTCAAAGAAGGTTATGTGGCCCAGTCCACGATTTGTTACTAAAATACAGTACTAATATTTTGTGTAATTATTTAAAACTGATCTTACAGTCGTAAATCCATTACTGTAATGCGTCCATGAAAACATTTGTTTTCACGTCAATAAAGCATTATACAGTGCCTTGCAAAAGTATTCGGCCCCCTTGAATCTTGCAACTTTTCGCCACATTTCAGGCTTCAAACATAAAGATATGAAATTTAATTTTTTTGTCAAGAATCAACAACAAGTGGGACACAATCGTGAAGTGGAACAACATTTATTGGATAATTTAAACTTTTTTAACAAATAAAAAACTGAAAAGTGGGGCGTGCAATATTATTCGGCCCTTTTACTTTCAGTGCAGCAAACTCACTCCAGAAGTTCAGTGAGGATCTCTGAATGATCCAATGTTGTCCTAAATGACCGATGATGATAAATAGAATCCAACTGTGTGTAATCAAGTCTCCGTATAAATGCACCTGCTCTGTGATAGTCTCAGGGTTCTGTTTAAAGTGCAGAGAGCATTATGAAAACCAAGGAACACACCAGGCAGGTCCGAGATACTGTTGTGGAGAAGTTTAAAGCCGGATTTGGATACAAAAAGATTTCCCAAGCTTTAAACATCTCAAGGAGCACTGTGCAAGCCATCATATTGAAATGGAAGGAGCATCAGACCACTGCAAATCTACCAAGACCCGGCCGTCCTTCCAAACTTTCTTCTCAAACAAGGAGAAAACTGATCAGAGATGCAGCCAAGAGGCCCATGATCACTCTGGATGAACTGCAGAGATCTACAGCTGAGGTGGGAGAGTCTGTCCATAGGACAACAATCAGTCGTACACTGCACAAATCTGGCCTTTATGGAAGAGTGGCAAGAAGAAAGCCATTTCTCAAAGATATACATAAAAAGAGTCGTTTAAAGTTTGCCACAAGCCACCTGGGAGACACACCAAACATGTGGAAGAAGGTGCTCTGGTCAGATGAAACCAAAATTAAACTTTTTGGCCACAATGCAAAACGATATGTTTGGCGTAAGAGCAACACAGCTCATCACCCTGAACACACCATCCCCACTGTCAAACATGGTGGTGGCAGCATCATGGTTTGGGCCTGCTTTTCTTCAGCAGGGACAGAGAAGGTGGTTAAAATTGACGGGAAGATGGATGCACCCAAATACAGGAACATTCTGGAAGAAAACCTGTTGGTATCTGCACAAGACCTGAGACTGTGACGGAGATTTATCTTCCAACAAGACAATGATCCAAAACATAAAGCCAAATCTACAATGGAATGGTTAAAAAATAAACGTATCCAGGTGTTAGAATGGCCAAATCAAAGTCCAGACTTGAATCCAATCGAGAATCTGTGGAAAGAGCTGAAGACTGCTGTTCACAAACACTCTCCATCCAACCTCACTGAGCTCGAGCTGTTTTGCAAGGAACAATGGGCAAGAATGTCAGTCTCTCGATGTGCAAAACTGATAGAAACATACCCCAAGCGACTTGCAGCTGTAATTGGAGCAAAAGGTGGCGCTACAAAGTATTAACGCAAGGGGGCCGAATATTATTGCACGCCCCACTTTTCAGTTTTTTACTTGTTAAAAAAGTTTAAATTATCCAATAAATTTTGTTCCACTTCACGATTGTGTCCCACTTGTTGTTGATTCTTGACAAAAAAATTAAAATTTTATATCTTTATGTTTGAAGCCTGAAATGTGGTGAAAGGTTGCAAGGTTCAAGGGGGCCGAATACTTTTGCAAGGCACTGTAAATAAGCGCTCCCGTCAGGGGGGACATTTCACTCGGGGCAACTATTTTTCAGCACACACCAGCCCGTTGTCGATCAAGTTTCATTTTACAATCGTGACAACGGTGACGCTCAGCTGACCAAATGTTATATTCGGGCCGGTGCCGATTTTGGGTACCCGACTCCTTATCGTGACATAAACTGGAGTATGATTGGAAATTTTGTGGTCTCAGGACGAGCTCTGACACACGAGACGGGACCGGACGGGATGAAACATCGGTTTGGGCATCAAATATGGATCTGGCGACTGGATCGACCGAAGCTTTTCCAAATAACGGCTTTTATGCAACTCGTCCAATGAGTTTACAGCGTCTGAAAGCACCGGGGCTTCCATAATTTGCAAGTGAATCCACCTTTAGAAACTACGATCAATGACAATACGGACACACAATGACGGACAATATGGCGGCACAGTACAGCGATCACGTGATTGTGTGACGTTGGTGACTGGGGTCTATTAGAGTGCTGGCGAGGTCTTGGGGAAATGACGTCATCAGGTAGCGGCCGGCAGCGAGGCGCGTCCCTCGTTGCTAAGGTGTTGCTATGGCACTAACTCAAAAATTACCCAGTCAATTAAAAAAAAACAATCGGTAATGTGAGTTTTGAGAAGGCGAATGATGCATTCAATATAATTTAACCGAGTAAAACGCTCATGAATTGAAGTCTTCACCTGCTCTTTAAGTGATGAGACTCAAATAATTGTCAATGTTAGCAAACAAGTTCTTCACTTTGTATTTTCTAATCATGCTATTTTCTGCCAAATCCTATTTGCAATCCATCCGAATTTTGCATCATTCGTACATCACCGTCCCACTGTAATTGTCTCATATCGATTCCGTCGAGGTTCAGCCACCGTAATAAAAAGCGTCGGACCGACACTCGCCATCTTTTCACCCGGGAGACGCGCTCTCCTCGAATTCCGCCGAGTGAATCTTAATCAGACACTCAACTCGCTAAAGCAGGTTCCTCACACTCCCCGGTGAGAGTATCAACACATGGCCATCAGGCATCATTCGCCGCCGCAAAGTGGCTATTTATTTTCCCTCGCCTCAGTATAACTCCTCAAATAATTACTCAAGTCTATTCAATTAAAGCTCACGCCAACGGTGGGCGGACGGGGCCCAATTCTACGAGAGTTGTTGATGCCAAGGTAAGGGGACCGAAAAGGAAAAGCCTATTAAGTCGACCAAACAGACAGCACGCACAGTCATCTGGGGTGAAAAAGGACACTGTGGTTCAAGCGAGAGTGTTTTTACAATGTAATACAATCATATGAACAACACCCTGGAGCCCCGCCAGAGCCCAAAACATACCCCCCACTCGCACCGCCCCTTTACCCAGGAGACAATTACCCAAGATGCAGTGGATTAAAGCATTTTTCTCCTCGGTGGATCAAATGATGGCACAGGCAATAACAACAACAAAAGCCAACTTGTAAGTGCTTCCATACTGAATTGATCAACACTATTGCTAAACCAGATGGGACGACTCATGTGATAGATTATCGTGTCACATTAATGCTGTGTTGCAATTGGAGAGAGTTCATAACGAACCGTAGTATAGTAAACAACAGCTTGACTCTGTTTTTGTTCCCGGTTTAATTTGATGATGGACACCTGCCACACTAAGATGTTAGTTACGACTAGAGGTGGGAATCTTTCAGCACCTAACGATTCGATTACGATCAGAGGCTCCGATTTGATTATAAATCGTTTGCTGCTGCACCACAATGAACCCCCCCCCCCGCTTTTAATTTTTTGTACACTAGTTCCAAAATTGTTCGAAAATCCTCTCAGGCTAAACAAACTACTATTTCAGTATCACGTTAACCGTTAAAAACAGTAAATAAAATACTCAAGTCCCCATTCTGTATCGGCAGATTTAAACTACATTCAATTAATTTATTGTTGTGAATCAACTGAAGATGTCCCGATCGATCGGCACACGTCATTTTCAAAGTATCGGAATCGGCAAAAAAATATCGGACATGCCTTTTTTTAATATATGTCTATTTTTTAATCAAATCGTCTTCTATTTGTATTTAACGTTACAGACAAAATGCCTTACACTCATCCAGAGTCTTTAGTTTTGGCTTAAAGTAAAGCTATCAAATTTATCGCGTTAACGGCGGTAATTATTATTTTTTAATTAATCACGTTAATATATTCAAAGCAATTAACGCATGCTACGCACGACATACTCACGCATTGTCGCGTTCAAATTATAACGGCGCCGTTTTACCTATATATAGAGTTAAAAGGCAGCGTAAAATGAGTAAAGTGAATTTTGGCAGTCTTTGGAGCATTTTTTTAATTGGCTAAAGCCTTACAATCCCTCTCTCAACTATTAGAAATATCGTGGAGAGCAATGTGGGGAAGCAAGATAGTAGTTGATCTTTTTTTTCTTAACACCCTATGTTTTTTCCCAACGCAGAGAAGATATATCAATTGGTGCCACGACGCACAGTCATGTTTCCACTTCCCATCATGCATTTGGGCAGAACAGTTAAATGGCTACAGTAGCATTTACTGAAAGCTCAACAAATACACTAGATGGCAATATTTAGTCACAATATACAAAGTCAGATTTATCCTTTAAGAATTATAAGTCTTTCTATCCGTGGATCCCTCTCACAGAAAGAATGTTAATAATGTAAATGCCATCTTGAGGATTTATTGTCATAATAAACAAATACAGTACTTATGTACTGTATGTTGAATGTATATATTCCTCCAAGTTTTATTCATTTTTTTCTTAATGCATTGCCAAAATGTAATGTGGGGAGAACAAGTATTTGATACACTGCCATTGGCAGTGTATCAAATACTTGTTCTCCCCACTGTATATGAAAAATTATCGGGAATGATTGGAACTGAATCGGGAGCAAAAAAAAAAAGCAATTGGATCGGGAAATATCGGGATCGGCAGATACTCAAACTAAAACGATCGGGATCGGATCGGGAGCAAAAACAAAAAACAAAACAACAGAGCCTTCTAGAGAAGTCTACTGCTTTAAGATGGCGCCTGTTTACTGGCACGGGAAGGTGTCATTTCACATCTAGTTCTTGGTATATGATCTAACACGGCCGTCGTCTGTCATTTCACATCTAGTTCTAGATATATGTGATATCTATCATAGCCTAATGTTGCCGTTAGTAGCAACTAGCAACTGGGCGCTGTTTGTAGCGGCTGACGGCCGCAGTCAGGTGTTATTTATTTGCTTATTTTTTATCTACCGCATGAGTTGAACATGATATTTACTCTCGGTCCGTTCCTCACTGCGTCCTGAAGACCGCGCTGACTGTGTTTTATTTCCGCTTTACCTGGTATAATTCAGTAATCGGAATTTGGATGTTTGTGAATCGTTCTTGAATCTTCCACGGCCGAATCGCGAATAATCTAAGGCTACGTTCATTCTACAGGTCTTAATGCACGAATCCGATTTTTTCGTCTTTTTCCGACTCGAGTGAGGCATTAACTTGACAGTCTGAACGTGATAAGTCGCATAGAACTGGACCATTTCAAATCCGATCTGGGTCACTTTCGTATGTGGTTCAAATCCGATCTGGGCCACATTTTTCCAGACTGTCGCGGCGGTCTGTACTGTCCGCATGCGTAATACTTGAACGGTCTCAATGGACAAAGGCAGTCTGAACGGGCATGCCAAAAAAACAGATATGACAAAAAATCGGATTTGTGCATTAAGACCTGTAGTATGAACGTAGCCATAGAATCGGAAATTTCGCACGCCTCTAGTTCCGACATCTTCTCATTTTTGAGTTTCACAAATGTGATAAAAATTTCCGAAATTTTCCTATTTACATGTTTTATTTTGTAACGGACATTCTGCGTACTAAATTTGCTACTTTTTAAACTGCGCTTCTCCAATAACATTATGTTACGTTACGAGGCGACATTACACTGCTGGCCAAAAGTATTGGCACCCTTGCAATTCTGTCAGAAAATGCTCGATTTCTCCCAGAAAATCAATTCCAAAAAAAACCCAAAAAAAAACCAAACAAAAAAAAAAACAAATCATTATAATTTTACACAAAACTCCAAAAATTGGCCAGACAAAGGTATTGGCACCCTTTGAAAAATCATGTGATTCTTCTCTAATTTATGTAAATAAACAGCACCTGTTACTTACCTGGGGCACATAACAGGTGGTGGCAATGACTAAATCACACTTGCAACCAGTTAAAATGGATTCAAGTTGACTCAACCTCTGTCCTGTGTCCTTGTGTGTACCACAATGAGCATGGAGAAAAGAAAGAAGACCAAAGACCTGACTGAGGACTTGAGAAGCAAAATTTTGAGGAAGCATGGGCAATCTCAAGGCTACCATTCCATCTCCAAATACTTGAACGTTCCTATTTCTACCGTGCGCAGTGTCATTAATAAGTGTAGAGCCTATGGCACTGTGGCTAACCTCCCTAGATGTGGACGAAAAAGAAAAATTGACCAGAGATAATAACAATATTTTTCCGATTTGTATTCATAATTTGTTTTGCTATGTGTAATTGCTATTTGTAAATGTACCAGCAGTATTTATTAAGGATTTAGCGTAGGTTTTTGGGCTGTGGAACGAATTCATCGAATTACAATGTGTTCTACAATGTGAAAATCCCACTCAACATATGACTATTTCGACTTACAAACCATGTCCTAAAAAAAGAATTAAAATTTGTATGTAGAGGTACCACTGTACATTATCTAATTTCTTTTTTACTTCTAAGATGGTCGAAAGAAAGAATTGTCTCTTTTCGTCAAAAGTTTTTGCTTCCCTAGACATTTGGAGTCCAGTTTACATGCGCGAGTGCAAAAAGAACCTAAATTAACATCGTACGTAAACAGTAATTAAAATAAGCTAAAACAAACCACAAATGTTCACATCGGCTCGGGAAAAGGCATTTTTTTAGAGAACATTAAACATGCAGTGGATGCCCAAGTTGAAACAAGAAAAGCAGAACAGATTTGACCTCCTTTACTATTTCACATATGCTTGGCTGTTAACATCTTATATAAGTACCATCATTAATTCTGGTTTTCTGGAACCTTTTGCCACGTATTTACAAATGAAGCGCTCAAGCTTTAAGAGGTTAAATTCAAAACATAATATTTCTTATTGCCAATGATTGCAAATGAACAATCCCCATTTTGAAACAACAACAGGGTCGAGCATAACCTTGTGCCCATTCATGCCTGGAGGGCTGCACATCCCACTGGTAAGGGAGCAACGTCCCCACACCCCTCAGCTATCCTCCCGACAGCTCATTACCACTCAATTAGGCAGGTGTAGCCCAGGCCTACCCCCCCACTGACAGAGGCAGCACTCCCACACGCGTGTTTAACATTGGCGCAGAAAAACAGACACTTGAACGCCTCACTCCTCTTATTAGACTTGATTGAAATTCCATAATTGGCCACAAATGTGACACCACCATTGTGGATTCGGAGGACACGTTGCAGGCAATTAGAGAATGATTATTGATGCAATTGGTTGCAATTGGACATGAAATTGTCAGCCTAATAAAAGGGATGCATTACTGTAGACCAGTGGTCTCAAAATAGTGGCCCGTGGGCCAATTACTGTCTGCGGAACAGTATTTTGTGTCCCCCTTACTTGAGATCTTAGATCTGTTATTTATTTATTTCAAATTAATCACGAGAGAACAAGCTAGCATAGCTTAAGCTCATGTCAGTTTTCAGTAATGATGCAACGATTAATTCGAGATATTCGAACAGAAAAAAACCTTTGAATTAAGTTTTCCTGCTTCGTGTATTCATGTAATTAAAGTGGTGTTGTAATGGTTTATTTTGAAAGTGTTTGCCTTTATTTTTATTGATTTGGGTGGATAGACTGCCCTCTAGGGGCAACAGAGAATATGACATAACTCATTTAACATACCTGAATCCAGCTGCTCCTCGTTAAGACAAACATAAGGTAAGTTTTTGTTTGAGATAAATTTTTTGCTAATGCATTCATTATTTAGTTCATAGTTATCTCTAGCCGTTCTTTTTTGTTGGAGTATGTGTTTGAAAGATTTGTTAGGAGCATTGTAAAAAAAAAAAAAAAAAAGTTAGCATTTAACCTAGCGGACTTTTGCTATGCAAGTTAGCCAATTGATCTTTTGTTGTACTCAGATCCTCATTATTTATTTCTACAGTTTGAGGCTAAATTTAGGTATTTTAAATTTTTATGTTACTAATCTGATTACTAGAATAGTCTAATTAATACAGTAGATTAATCAACCACTAAAATAATCGGTAGCTGCAGCCCTAGTTTTCAGCAATGTTTGTCAAAGTGAATTCGTGAGCCAAAGTCAAATCAGTTAGTGACCTAAAAATTGTCCAAATCTTCTTTCTTGAGCCTTATATTTTCTTATTTCTTTCATTTTTGTACACTACGGTAGTGTATATACAGTGGGGCAAATAAGTATTTAGTCAACCACCAATTGTGCAAGTTCTCCTACTTGAAAAGATTAGAGAGGCCTGTAATTGTCAGCATGGGTAAACATCAACCATGAGAGACAGAATGTGGAGAAGAAAAAAAAGGAAAAGAAAATCACATTGTTTGATTTTTAAAGAATTTATTTCCAAATTAGAGTGGAAAATAAGTATTTGGTCACCTTCAAACAAGCAAGATTTCTGGCTGTCAAAGAGGTCCAACTTTTTTTAACGAGGTCTAACGAGGCTCCACTCATTACCTATATTAATGACACCTGTTTTAACTCATTATCGGTATAAAACACACCTGTCCACAACCTCAGTCAGTCACACTCCAAACTCAACTATGGCCAAGACCAAAGAGCTGTCGAAGGACATCAGAGACAATATTGTAGACCTGCGCCAGGCTGGGAAGACTGAATCTGCAATAGGTAAAACGCTTGGTGTAAAACAAATCAACCATGGGAGCAGTTTTTAGAAAATGGAATGTATACAAGACCACTGATAATCCCCCTCGATCCGGGGCTCCATGCAAGATCTCACCCCGTGGCGTCAAAATGATAACAAGAACGGTGAGCAAAAATCCCAGAACCACACGGGGGGACCTAGTGAATGATCTAAAGAGAGCATGGGACCACAGTAACAAAGGCTACCATCAGTAACACAATGCGGCGCCAGGGATTCAAATCCTGCACTGACAGAAATGTCCCCCTGCTGAAGAAAGTACACCTCCAGGCCCGTCTGTGGTTCGCGAGAGAGCATTTGGATGATCCAGAAGAGGACTGGGAGAATGTGTTATGGTCAGATGAAACCAAAATAGAACTTTTTGGTAGAAACACAGGTTCTCGTGTTTGGAGGAGAAAGAATACTGAATTGCAGCCGAAGAACACCATACCTACTGTGAAGCATGGGGGTGGAAACATCATGCTTTAGGGCTGTTTTTCTGCAAAGGGACCAGGACGACTGATCTGTGTAAAGGAAAGAATGAATGGGGCCATGTATCAAGAGATTTTGAGTGAAAATCTTCCATCAACAAGGACATTGAAGATGAAACGTGGCTGGGTCTTTCGGCACGACAATGATCCCAAACACACAGCCAGGGCAACAAAGGAGTGGCTTCGTAAGAAGCATTTCAAGGTCCTGGAGTGGCCTAGCCAGTCTCCAGATCTCAACCCCATAGAAAATCTGTGGAGGGAGTTGAAAGTCCGTATTGCCCAACGACAGCCCCAAAACATCACTGCTCTAGAGGAGATCTGCATGGAGGAATGGGCATAAATACCAGCAACAGTGTGTGAAAAGCTTGTGAAGAGTTACAGAAAACGTTTGGCCTCCGTTATTGCCAACAAAGGGTACATAACAAAGTATTGAGATGAACTTTTGGTATTGACCAAATACTTATTAGTGGTTGACTAAATACTTATTTGCCCTACTATATTCTCAAATAACAAAACAACAAATGAAAAAAAAAAAAACTACTTGAACAACTTTGACCCATGCTTTATCTCAAGTGGCCCATCAATAAATTGAGAGTGAGACCCCATTGCAGGTGCTGCCCCATTGGGTCGGTTTATTAACTCATTAGCTCCCACAGACTGACAGCTGATGTTCAATCAATTTCGCATGTAAGGGCTGAGAGATCTCAGTACAAATTTATCGCTGTCAATGGCAGCCAACGATTATAAATAACCATATAAATAAACGAAACATTAGTATTGTTTCCTCCAGAACGTCTCTTATTTATTGCCGTCTAAAAATACTACTGCACAGATTTGAATCACAGCTTGAGCAAACAAAAACACGAGGGGAATGCAAACTCTCTGCAGAGTGGATTCAAACGGAGATGAAATGATCTACAAATGTATTTAATAAGCCTGGCCACAAGTCAAACTTGGCATGTAAATGCAGCGGGGATTCAATTTGGTGGGCGAGAGGCATGGTAAGTGATCGCCTGCAGACAAAGTGGGGACAGTGCCAGTTTTTGCTCCCTCTCTCAATTTCTCTTCACCTCCATATTTTTTACACCTCTTGCTCCCACTTCCCTCCGCTCCCTGTATTTTACTCTCGAGTTCCCTCCCAAGCTATGTGGAAGGACAAGGGTGTGTGCTGGGTATACGGTACATCCTGGTATTGATATTTCGCCCCAGTTCCCTTTAACAGTCACAATAATAACCTGACAATTGTGTATTGTTATTGGATTAGAATGGAAAATGATACTGCTTGCACTATTTGTTTTGGACAGTCATAATAATGATGATTGACGCTAGTGTATTGGTAGTCTCACAAGAGCAAATGATACAGCACGACTGTGCTTTCATAAAACTGACACTTATGTAACCATATTGTGACGAATTAGGGGTGTAACGATACATCAGTCTACAACAATAATTCGATTGGTTGAGTAACGATCCAATCAAATTGAAGCGCAAAACATAGATCAACATTATGATCTTTTAGATATGCCATTTGTCAAATGTCTGAAATCCATTAATTGATCTTACATACTAATCCTCGAAAGGGTCGCGGGGGTGCTGGAGCCTATCCTAGCTGACTACACCTCGAACTGGTTGTGAGGCAATTGCAGGTTTCGCACATTTTTGTGCTAAAAAAACTGTCAAAACCCTCAAACTTGCTTTGTTTTGCTATTCTAGAGCAAGAAATACTGTACTCCCCGATATATCGGTATATCTCATTGAACTGTAATGATATCGATATCAGAATTTTTTTTTTAAAATTCTTTATCACAAGAGAAAGTAAAATCTGGTAAACATTATACACATATTATTAATAGATTTTCAAAACGTGAATCCATACTGGTTGAAACTACAGATCGACCAATATTGCCCCTTTCCCACTGAAACTTGTAGGTCAACGCGCGTTTTTTCCAAGCCGATGCAACCCACAAGCAATTGGCATTTGGCACCTTTCCCATTGACAATAAAAAAAAAGAAAAAAAAAAGCTATGCCCCCCCCCCACCCGCAACCCCCCACCCCTCCTCAGCCGTGCGTAAGGTTACGTGACGTCAACACGCCAAGATAAAATTTGTAAAATTTTCAATCAAAAAATAAACTAGTAGCCCGCCATTGTTGATGTCAATAATTACTTACACAATGCTCATGGGTGCTGAAGCCTATAAAATCAGTCGTACCAAAGCACCAATAGAGGGCGGCAAAACTCCATAAAACACAAGTGAGCATTTCACTGTACTGTCATTTAAATCTGTCTGAGCGGGCATGTGCGTTAATTGCGTCAAATATTTTAACGTGATTAATTAAAAAAAATTAATTAACACCCATTAACGCGATAATTTTGACAGCCCTAAAATATATATATATATATATATATATATATATATATATATACATATATATTTTTTAATTATACTTTAGGAAAAAAGGTGAAAAAAACATGTCAATGCTAAATCTGAATACAATGAACAGAACACACACAAAAAATATATATTTTTTAGGGGGGGGGGGTGCTACTTCGCGGTGGGTTCTGGTCCCCATTAACTGCGAAAAACGAGGGATCACTGTATGTGAAATATCGGCCGGCCGACATAAAAGTCTATCTCTAGTCGAAATGTTACATTGTCCCTGTAGAATCAGACTGCCATAGAACGGATATTTCACACTTTGACATGTGTTCCTTATGTACAGTAGTCATAGTATTTAGCAAACCCGATACAGTAGAAACAGAATCAATAGTTTTGGCTCCTTGTTTCATTTCCTTCCCTCGCCCTTTTCCTTCCCGGGCAGGACAATGGGGGTTGGGGTGGGAGTTGGAGGGGCTTCGCGCAGAGTGGTGCAGTGTGGCGAGAAAGGACGAAGAGGCAGGAGGAAAGAGACAAACAGCAGTAGAGAAGGAAAGCTCAAGGTCATCGTGAGGACGATCCGATTTGGAAGTTGCTAATCATTCGCTGGTTTTCACTCAGCTGGTTAGTTAGTGTGATTTAGGAGTACCCCTCTCTTTGTATATTTTGGAGGAGGCACTAACCGCAGGGGCTGGCAAGGCAGAGTAACAATGTGTAGGTTATCTGACTGCAGCCTCTCCTACTAACTAATCGTCCAATCCATTTTGACAGACAGTCAAAATGGTTGCCATCAATGGCAACCGAAAAGTGAAGTGAGCTCATATGGAGATGCTACTAGTTTCAAAATGTTTTTTCAAGAAAAAAATGATACTGTACATCACAATACTGACATTCAGCTTAACCCATATTAGTCATAAAATCAACGTTTGATACTTGTTTCTCTATACTGTATGTATGTATTTGACACATGTTCAGAATATACAGTATGATATACAGTGGGGCGAATAAGTATTTAGTCAACCACTAATTGTGCAAGTTCTCCCACTTGAAAATATTAGAGAGGCCTGTAATTGTCATAATGGGTAAACCTCAACCATGAGAGACAGAGAGACAGAATGTGGGGGGAAAAAAACCAGAAAATCACATTGTTTGATTTTTAAAGAATTTATTTGCAAATCATGGTGGAAAATAAGTATTTGGTCAGTACCAATAGTTAATCTCAATACTTTGTTATGTAGCCTTTGTTGGCAATAACAGAGGCCAAACATTTTCTGTAACTCTTCACAAGCTTTTGACACACTTTTGCCGGTATTTTGGCTCATTCCTCCATGCAGATCTCCTCTAGAGCAGTGATGTTTTGGGGCTGTCATTGGGCAACACGGACTTTCAACTCCCTCCTCACCCCGCGGCGTCAGAATACAAGAACGGTGAGCAAAAATCCCAGAATCACACATGGGGACCTAGTGAATGATCTACAGAGAGCTGGGACCACAGTAACAAAGGCTACTATCAGTAACACAATATGCCGCCAAGGACTCAAATCCTGCACTGCCAGACGTGTCCCCCTGCTGAAGAAAGTACACATCCAGGCCCGTCTGTGGTTCGCTAGAGAGCATTTGGATGATCCAGAAGAGGACCGGGAGAATGTGTTATGGCCTGGACGTGATAATTTGACTTATTGCATATCGCGAGAGGCTTAGTCATGAGCATTAATGAATGCTTATAACAGACGTAGTGTTATCCGGCAAATTATCTCACTTTTGAATGGATGTAAAAGATCCAAGCTGGACATTGGCCCGAATATAAGACGGTGTTTTTTGCATTGAAATAAGACTGAAAAAGTGGGGGTCGTCTTATATTCGCGATCTAGACATTATACACATTCACGACGCTAGATGGCGCCAGATATCATTGAAGCGATGTTCTGTCATGACAGATCTAAGCTGCTCTCAAGTTTAACCAGTTTGCATTATTTTATTGCAATGTTTTTCCTTATTCAGATTTGTTTTTAAGACTACAGTCACAGTTAGACTTCACTTTGATGGTTAATGCAGTTATTGCAATTTTGTTGTTTTACCACAATGGATTGGTTTATTTACATTTCAAAAAGCAGAAGCCATTCATTTACGAATGTGATTGCACTTTAGTTTACATATTTAAATGTTCACATATTAAGATTTGAATGAGGCAAAATAACATGCTTTTTCTCTCAAATATATTGTTATAATCATTTGTTTCAGATGTACTGTCATTATTTTCTGTCTAAAAATTAATTTGGTGTTCAAAAAGTCTTTTTTCAAACTTGAGCCTTCAAAAAGAGGGGGTCGTCTTTTAATCAGGGCTGTCTTATATTCGGGCCAATGCGGTAAATGATAATAAATAATTATCCAGATAAATAATAATAACAAATAATTTGCCAGATGACGCTAAATGACATAACCATTCAGTAATGCCCATGATAGGATCATGTAATAATTATGCCAGTCTTATAACAGTTTTATGACACAGCTGTCAAATAAAGTGTTATCTATTAACCGAAATAAATCGACAATTAAGTCACACTGGACTATAAGCCGCAGGATTCAAAATAAAGGAAAAAAAGTAGTGGCTTATAGTCCGAAAATTACGGTAATTTTGGATTCTACCGCCAAGCTTTCAGACATTCCCTTCCCATTTTTCCTATTACTTTTCTTTCTTCACATGTGCATTGTTGATGCTTTACCATCAAGCACCGGTGTCTGGCTGGGGCTGCTTGGCAAAGGCCGGTGTCTCCTCCATCTATCCTTGGCTTATTTCTGACCATCTGCGCCCGCCGGTAATTAACAGGGCCTTTTTACAGCCAATTGTCTTGCTCAACCCCCCACCCCCCCCAAATTATCATCATCATCATCCCATACGTGACCGGAAGGTAGACTTTTTAATATATTTTAGTTGAGACTGTGCATGCCAAGCAGGTTAATTCCAAGTGGCAAGCTGAAGGATGAATCTAGCGAGTGGAGATCAAATTACAGGGCAAAGCGCTCAGTGGTAAGAAAAACAAGTTGGTGGTGATGCTGCAGAGTGGATAAAAGAAGAACATGGAGAAGGGGGGGGATCACATTAGGGGGGGAGTGGCATTGAGAGGAAGGATGGGAGGGAGGGAGGCTAACTGGGCCAGCATGAACACATCATCTCATGCAATTAGAGTCACTCACACAATTTATCAATACACCATCCTCCATTTCTGATGTTTACTGCCTAGGTGCATTTTAATAATAGTAACATTGCATTATGTGTGTTGTTTTTATCTTGTATAAGAGTATCAATATCATTATTTGTCCAGCTAGGCGTGGAACAATCTTGCGAAACTGTATCGATATCACATAGTCACATATCGGTTTTAAAATAAAATTGGTGTAAATCAATAATTTCCGGATGATACAGTATCGATTCTTTAACGAGACGATATTTGCTGCTATTGCAAAGTCTTTTTCAAATTGTCAAACTCACACTCTTAACAGATTGGGCCTCGAGTGCCGTCAATTATGGTGGATTTTGGTAGCAACTCGTTCCTTTTTTTGTTGTTGTCGTTGTTTAAACATTAACTCATTTGCTCCCCGAAACGTATAAATACGTTCTATTTTTAATTGTTTCAGTGTCCCAAAGACGTACTAATACGTCTTTTGCGTTTTTTTTTTTTTTTTTTTTTTTTTTTACAAGCGATATCTCTGGGTTCTGATTCAATTTAGCTCCAAAGCACAAAGCTGAAAATCCATTATAAAGCAATAAAACTGGCCACTGGAGGTCGGTAGCGCATTTGGTAAGACCCGCAACCCGATTCAACGGCAACGAACGGCCAAGCTGCACGGCCGGGCGCCGGTGGAAGACGAACGAGCAGGACAACCGGTAGGACGCCCGGGATGCCAGGCGCTGGACGACCTAGCAGAACGACCGGGACCACCAGTGCAGCAAACGATGCCGTTGAGTCTGTGCTGCTCACCGAGCAGAGCCCGCAGAGACTCAAAAAAATCCATCTTTATGAGACAGACGGCGATGAGGGAAAAGTTTAACCGGCTGTCGCGGCCAGAACAGCGTTATAGTTGTGGTCAAAAGTTTACATACACTTGTGAAGAACATAATGTCATGGCTCTCTTGAGTTTCCAGTTATTTCTACAACTCTGATTTTTCTCCGATAGAGTGATTGGAACAGATACTTCTTTGTCACGAAAAACATTCATGAAGTTTGGTTCTTTTATGACTTTATTATGGGTGAACAGAAAAAAGTGATCAAATCTGCTGGGTCAAAAATATACATACAGCAGTGCTAATATTTGGTAACATGTCCCTTGGCCATTTTCACTTCAATTAGGCGCTTTTGGTAGCCATCCACAAGCTTCTGGCAAGCTTCTGGTTGAATCGTTGACCACTCCTCTTGACAGAATTGGTGCAGTTCAGTTAAATTTGATGGCTTTCTGACATGGACTTGTTTCTTCAGCATTGTCCACAAGTTCTCAATGGGGTTTAAGTCAGGACTTTGGGAAGGCCATTCGAAAACCTTAATTCTAGCCTGATTTAGCCATTCCATTACCACTTTTGATGTGTGTTTGGGGTCATTGTCCTGTCGGAACACCCAACTGCGCCCAAGACCCAATCTTCGGGCTGATGACGTTAGGTTATCTTGAAGAATTTGAAGGTAATCCTCCTTCTTCATTATCCCATTTACTCTCTGTAAAGCACCAGTTCCATAGGCAGCAAAACAGCCCCACAGCATAATACTACCACCACCATGCTTGACAGTAGGCATGGTGTACTTGGGGTTAAAGGCCTCACCTTTTCTCCTCCAAACATATTGCTGGGCATTGTGGCCAAACAGCTCGATTTTTGTTTCGTCTGACCACAGAACTTTCCTCCAGAAGGTCTTATCTTTGTCCATGTGATCAGCAGCAAACTTCAGTCGAGTCTTAAGGTGCCGCTTTTGGAGCAAGGGCTTCCTTCTTGCACGGCAGCCTCTCAGTCCATGGAGATGCAAAACACGCTTGACTGTGGACACTGACACCTGTGTTCCAGCAGCTTCTAATTCTTGGCAGATCTGCTTTTTGGTGATTCTCGGTTGAATCGTCACCCTCCTGACCAATTTTCTCTCAGCAGCAGGTGATAGCTTGCGTTTTCTTCCTGATCGTGGCAGTGACAAAACAGTGCCATGCACTTTATACTTACAAACAATTGTTTGCACTGTAGCTCTTGGGATCTGCAGCTGCTTTGAAATGGCTCCAAGTGACTTTCCTGACTTGTTCAAGTCAATGATTGTTCAAGTCAATAATCACTCACAAGAAATTGCTATTGTGTTGCTGTATGTATATTTTTGACCCAGCAGATTTGATCACTTTTTCTGTTAACCCATGATAAAGTCATAAAAGAACCAAACTTCATGAATGTTTTTTGTGACAAAGAAGTATCTGTTCCAATCACTCTATCGGAGAAACATCAGAGTTGTAGAAATAACTGGAAACTCAAGAGAGCCATGAGATTATGTTCTTCACAAGTGTATGTTAACTTTTGACCACAACTGTATCTTTCAGTTAGTAATGTGTAAATAAATTGTTACTTTGCTATCAAAAGCTCTATTTGTCTTGTTGTTTATGATATTTTGTAAAAGGAAAACATTATTCAGATGTTTGGGATGTCACTAAAGAAAAAAAAATAGCTGTGTTAAAGTCAAAGTTATGTTTGAAATGTATGCTGTCACAAAAAGCTCAATTTCTCCGGTTTTTCATCATGTATGAGATAGGCAGGGACCCGGCGGTTGCGCTTCTGTGCCGCAAGTTATTTTTTTAGAGCGAGAGGGGAAGAGAGATAGTTCATTGCTCCTTGCCTTTCAGTTGTCCAGCAGTACGATCAAGTCGTGTTAACTGGGAAAATATCCCGATTGTTTGCCAAGTCCCGTGTGCACCTATAAGAGGACAGTACACAAACCCTCTTGTACTGTTTAGCCTTTATTGTTGTTGTTTTTGAAATGTTACTAGTTAGTGCCAAGCCCTATGCTAATTAGCGACTTCGCTAACATGTATTTCCATGTCAAGTTGTGCGTTGTTTGGTGGTGTACAAAAGTTATTCCAGATGTAGAACGTGTAAAACCCGGATTAAGTACAGCGGTAACACTGCAAACATGCGAAATAGTACAGAAATCTGTGAAAACAAAGTATATTTCTAAAGACACTTTTTTTGTTTCCAGAAATTGTGGAATTCATTCCACCAGTGTAAAGTTTATTGTATTGTTGAGAGAAATAAGTAGTATGTAATGCCTTTGAAACATTTTTTTGGACCTTCTTGTGAAAAAGACCATTTCAAAGTCAGCTGTGTGGTGTACAGGGCAGAAAACACTCAGGTGACTTGAAGTTCCGCTCTGAGACCCCCAATTTGGCCAAATTTCAAAATTGTGCTATATGCATGTGTGATACATCATTGGAAGGCTTCAAATGTCAATTTTCTGGGGGAAGAAAAATTTTGAACAGGAGGGCATTTAAAAAAAAATAAAAAAATTTTAAACAGCAAAAAGCTAACCTGAGGTGAGAGCACGTGAGAGCAGAATTAAAGACGCCATGATTTTAACCAGATATTATTGCGTACTTACCTTGTTTCGATCCAAAAACTCCATATAGCATGTATCATCGAGTGTCAAGACACAGATGTGAATGGCCACAGCTGGATTTTTTCGGGATTTTATGGGTGAAACATGGTAAAATAACAAGGGTTGCGATACAGAAATCGCAGACGTCAAGGAGTAATCGAGATTTTCATTTTCATATATTTACCCTTTTAAATGTTTTTTTTTCTTTCAATTTTTCTTTGTTTGGATCAATTATTCATCTAAAATATTGGGGAAAATGTGACAGTAACGAAAAAAATACAATTAAGTGATAGTTATGAGGTAGATATCCGTGACTTTTTTACAGATGCCAATTTTTTCATTGTGACGCAGTGTGTTTAAAACTTTAAAATATGCGAGTGAATAATTTTTTAAAGTTGTTTTTTTTTTTTTTTTAAATGAAATATTAGACATCAATTAATGATTATAAGCTAAAAATGACATTTTGAATAAAAAATATAATTACTTGCCTTCTTTTTATGGCTGGGTTGAAACAAAAGCAGTTGCGCGACATCTGTAAATGGGGGTTTTTAGGTTAAAACGGACAAAATAAAAATAGTTCGGGGGCTTAATGCCCAATAAATCTGCTATGGCAGCTTACTGTATAAACATATTGTTCTATCAGACACAACAGTTGTTTTGGCTTAAAATACAGCTGTTTACTCTAAAGAGGGGTGCAAGAGCAGAAACTGCTTTTTCAGCCTTGTCTGTATTTATGTTGAGAAATGAGTACTGCCTTTAAAATGGTTAATGTTTTTGCACTTTGTTATTAAAAAAAAAAAAAAAAAAAAAAAAAGCCATTTGAGGGCAGCTTTTTGTTGTATGGGCATGTTTCCATCGTTCCTGTTGAATTATGATATTTTAAATAAATACTGGACATAAATTTGTTTGGCTACTTTATTAATTAGTAATGTATGATGCATCGATATACCGTGATCATCGTTCAATAATCTAATCGTAGCGCCCTTAGTCGTAATCGTAGGATGGCACAACCGTATTAAACATGGACACCTTTTTCTAAACTATATCTCGATGCTTGGCGTGAGCGTATCGATAACCTTTGGGAATGCAAGGTATCACGATATATCACCATTTCGATATTTTGTCAGACCCCTATGACTGATCGGAATTTAGACAGAGTGAATCGGGCTCATCTTGCTCACATATGAGGATTTTACAATTCTGTAACTCATTAGCTGCTACTGACAGCGACAGACGTCTAATCCATTTAGATATTTTAACCCTGACTGACTGACTGGACGTCTATCGCTGTAATGCCATCGAAATGTGATTATTCTCTTCCAAGCTAAACTAATACAAGACTGCCTAACTGGGGTGTGACCAATCGTTTCCTGTCACAATACGGTATCGACAAACAAGTGTCAAATAACAAAAGCATGACAAAACATCCATATCGTCTCCTTTTGTCTCTTCATCCAGTCTGGACACACAAGCATCAAATATGGATATTATGCCTGTCATCTTCCAGTCTGTGTGGAGAGTAAATGCTGTGAGCCATTCCGTCCCCCCTCGTCTCCCCTTCCCATCCTCTCCCGCCTTTGTTATTACTCTTTGTGCAATGCTTTGCCTAAGGAGCCACATTTCCTAGCAACAGCCTGCCACCGAGCATTTGGCAGCGCTTCAACATTCTCTCTCTTTGTGGGAAACGCCAGCGCTGCCCGCATGCTCTCTTCGAGCTTTGCCACCAGCCATGATGATGAAGCTGCTGATCATCCTTTTAACCCATCAAATCCGCCATATAACAAATATAACACAAGTGCAGGTGTCATGATGGTCGTTAAATTCAAGTCAAGGGTGGGAAGGAGTTCTTCAAACACCAATTTGTGGCCCGCTTTTACCCCCACCTACCCGCCCCCGCAAACACACTCCACCACCCACTATTCAAATCCCACGGAACCTTCGCCCCCCTCACTCCTGCGCCATTTAGCTCAGCTGCCAATTGACAGAGAATGTGCGGCGCTTGCTATTCGGGTTGAGTTACGACCCGGACTGCGGCGAGTGTTCCGAGATAAACAGGAGAACCGTGCCGAGCATTTTTGGTGACATTCCGTCACCTTTTGTCTCATGGTGACGGTAAAAGGGGAAAAAAATTGATATTTTCTGCGTCCTTTATGGTATACTGGGGGACAGGTTTCAATAAGCTTCGGCTTCTCCCGTCAGCCCTTTTCTTTTTGGGTTGAATTAATTGTAAACACATATAAATGCTGCATGTTTGTTTGGATTTGTCATGCCTGAAGGGAAAATAAATAAATAAATAAATACAAATACAAAAGGGTCATTCCAGAATCAGAGGACATTTTGCATCCTACCATTCAAATTTTTTAAATAATCTACATCCAACGGGTGTCAAACTCATCCGTCCTTGGAAGGGCCATTATGACTGACAATAAGGGCTACCACCAGTGTTGTTAATCTTACTTTAAAAAAGTAATTACTTCTCCCAAAAAGTAATTCAGTTTAGAGCTGCAACGATTAATCGGTTAACTTAAGTATTCGATTAGAAAAAAAAATATTCCGAATTAAATTTTGCTGCATCGTTTAATTAAAGTGACGTTGTAATGGTTTATTTTGAAAGTGTTTGCATTTAGTTTTATTGATTTGGGTGGATACACTGCCTTCTATTCTGCCTCAATTCACATGGTTGAATCCAGGTGCTCCCTGTTAAGACCAACATAAGCTAAATTTTGTTTGCGCTAATGTTTTTTTCTAATGCATTCATAATTTAGTTTATTGGTATATTCAGTCTATTTTTGTGGGAATACAGTATGTGTCCGAACCATTTGTTAAGAGCATTGTAAAAAAGTTAGCATCTTATAGCATTTAAACTAGCGGACTTTCGCGATGTAAGTTAGCCAATTGTTCTTTTGTTGTACATAGATCCTCATTTATTAATTTTTTTATACTGTTTGAGGCTCAGCTCAAGTAATTTAATTTTTCATGTTCCTTATCCGATTACTCGATTATTCGAACTAATGGTTTATCGATTAATCGACTACTAAAATAATCGATAGCTGCAGCCCTAATTTAGTTAGTACCTCAGTTACATCAACGTAAGAGTAATTAGTTACTCAGCAAAGTAACTGACGTTACTTTTCATGTTCTACATGTTACTACATGATCCATTCTATAACTACAGTGGCCAACAGGTGTCAGGGGAAATGAAAAGTCCAAACACTTTGCAAAAAGAAAAAAACACCAACCCCAATTTCAAACGCTTTGCAAAAGAAAAAAGCACAAATGCAAATTGCCACAACACGATTCGCAATTGCAAAAGCACGACTGCAAATTGGCAAAAGCACAAACCCCAATTGCCACCGCGCAAATGTAGAGTATAACAACTAGAGGTGTGGAAAATTTCCGATTCTTAGATTATTCGTGATTCGGCCGTGCAAGATTCGAGAACGATTCACAAACATCCAAATTCCGATTATGGAAATATGTCAAGTGAAGCGGAACTAAAACACAGTCATCGCGGTCTTCAGGATGCAATGAGGAACGAACTGCATTGCATCTCGAGAGTAAACATCATGCTTGTCATTACACGGGTTATGACGAAGCTCAAGTCACGGCTCTGGTTCAATGCCGCTAGATAAAAAAAAATTTTTTAAAAATACCTGACTGCTGCAGACAGCCGCTACAAACTACGTCCACATCATGCTACGGTAGGTAATAGATATCATATGTATATAGAACTAGATGAAAAATGACAGACTCAACGGCGTGATCAGCACATGTATTGAAAACTAAATGCGAAATGACAGACTTGTCGGCGTTAGTAACCAGCCGCCATCTTGAAGCAGGAGACTTCTCTAGAAGGCTCTGTTGTAACGAACCTAATTAACTTTTTTATCTAAAATACTCCTAAATCGGCAAAATCTTTAAAACAGTTTTAAAACTTTCACATGTCTAAATTAGACAGAAGGGAAATTATGGAATAACGGGAGCAATTTTAACAACTTTAATGGTTCATTCACAACATTAAATTAATTGAATGTAGTTTAAAGCTGCTGATACAGAATGGGGACTTGAGTATTTTATTTACTGTTTTAAACTGTTACTGCAATAGTCGTTTATTTAAGCCTGAGAGGCTTTTTGTACAATTTTTCTAACTAATGTACGAAACATTGAAAGCAGCTAATAGCTTGGGGGGTTTGTGGGTGTCATCAATAATCGATTTATAATCGAATCGTTGCCTCTGAATCGTAATCGAATCATTAGGTGCCCAAAGATTCCCACCTCTAATAACTACACTGGCTACCACAATGAATTGATCAATCAAGAATTAATCAATTATCAAATGAATCAACAACTACTTTGATTGTCGATGAATTGCTAAACAAACAATTGTCCAAATCTTCTATTTTGAAACTTGCAGTGGCATATGTGGCAAAAGTGTAGATCCTTTTCGATTTTTTTTTAACAAATTTTAAAAAAATATATGTATATATATTTCTTTTAATTTGTATTTATTCATTTACTTATTTAAAATTTTTAAAAAGTGATGATATACAAATGTTCTAAATATTTAAAATTATTTTAACTCGTTCTTTTTTTAATTAATAAAACGTGTTTTGGTTTTTTAATTTTTTTTTATTTTTATTTTTGTAAAAACGATTGACACATAGCATACAAAAACCTAAAACATGCAGTTTCTGAGTAAATGTACTTGCTCTGAGACCAAATCTAACCGAACTGAGAAAAAACAATGTTTGAAAATAGCTAATAAATCTGTAGTATCCCCTAAAAAGGTTTCTAATCCAGAGAAAAAACCTAACCAGATTTGCAACACTGGTACCTAGAGCCATTTTACTGTGATTATGCCACATATTGTAAAAATCAAATAAATTATGAAATAAACATTATAATATAGATTTGTAAACTGCGTAAATCATGAGCCCAAAATGCAGTCATATAACTCAACAATGGAGGTGGTGGAGACACTTACCGCTATGTAATAGACCTTAGCTTTGGTCACCAGCTCCCAGTTGCTGTCCAGGTCCAGGTGTTGCTCCTTCTTATAGCATTGGGCTGCAGCCAGGTTGGCCACAAGCGACCTGTCCACACATGACAATTATCATTTTTTTTCCCCAAATCAACAATATGCAAAGTACAGAGCTTTAAGTTTTCATCATTTTCATTTTTTTAAGCCTTTTGAAGACCACTGAGAAAAAAATTCAATGTCAATTATCAATTCAACCTGGAAAAAACAGTCAGTCCTTGAATGTGAGAACATTTCTCGGATACAATTTGACGCAGTGGAGCATTATTTAAGACTTTTTGATGAAATTCAGTATATTGTGAAGACACGAACAATATTTGCAAATTTTAATAGTCTCCGAAGTATTACACAGCGTTACAATTATTACTCACTAACAACGAATGTTGCGCATGAACGCGTTCAATGAACAATCGTTCATATTTTGAAACAAACCTTAATAGCGGAAAGCTATCCAACCTGGCAACCCAAGCTGCCTGTCACGGCTGTGTTGTTTAAGCAAATACGGCAACTTTTGCTCCTGAAGCTTTTATGGCGGAAAATAAGGATTCTTTTACATTCAGTTGGACTCTAAATATTATCCAAAGGTGCTCAATAAACAAGTTACACGTCGAAAACAAATGCTTAACGGCACGAGGAAGACATTAACGGTGAGAGGGTGGTGTACAGTCGAGTTGAGCACAGGATGTGTAAAAGGAGAACTTTCCTTCGTGTGCGTCCATGACCAAATGTAAGCACATATTACTTTATCGGAAGATTTTGGTGTTTACGTTGGAATCGCTGCATTCTTGGCCTTTTGTAACGTTACGCGCATGCGTAGAACCGCGAAGTTGCAATTTTTGATGGGGTGAAAAATCTGACAGAACACAGGCCCAGTACCAACATTTAAGCAAGTTTTACAAACAGGTCAGTACCAACGCGGATTTGATATTGAATATGAAGATGTATCATCACATCATATTTAAATTTGTACATGACACCCTAAAGTAAGAAAGCAAACTGCGACATTGCAATCCCAAAAGACGGCGCTGCCGCCTTCACAATCAGGGATTTTCAATGATATTTGGAGTTTCGAACTAATTTTCTACACTAAATGGAGGCCTACAGAGATCAACTCTATCTAAGAACACTCCCAGAGGCGTATAGTACAAATTTGTAAAATTTCGTCAAAATCCCCCCAGCCGTCTCGACGTCCATAAAACACGAACACGCAGCCAGCCACAAAGACAAACTCACCTTTAGAAATTAAGATTTTTACACATTACTGTGTACTCATTCAAATGTGTCCTTGTTCAAATGTGACTTTTTATGTGTAAAATTATGCACACAGATAGAGTTTTACATATTAACAGTCTTGTACAGGTAGTCCCCGGGTTACGAACGAGTTCCGATCCTACCCTGGCGACATAACCCAAATTTCTGCGTAAATTGGAATTAACCCTTTAAATACCCTTACAAAATAATGATCCAAAAAGTCCAAAAGTATTGTTTTGTTTAATGATGGAGGATACACTGCCCTCTGGTGGCAGCGTTGGGTCTAGTTGGACTGTCACCTTGTATGACTAAGAAGTAGACTCGGACGTCTAACATGGATAAAGGATAGCTGGCTCTGATTTGGGCCACATAAGGCTGTAAGTTGTTTCAGCGAATATATGTCTTCGCATTTGTAATTAAGTTTACAGCTACAGTTTGTGGAGTTATGTGTGAGCGATTTGCTATGAGAATTGTAAATACGTTAGCATTTTTAGCATTTTTAGACTTTTGTTAGGCAAATTAGGCTAATTTACCATCATTTTCGCACTACATGGCGCACCTGACTATAAACCGCCACCCACCAAATTTCACACAAAAAACGGCATTTGTTCATAGATAAGCCGCACTGGATTATACAGTGTATCACAAATATTGCATTTCTGCAGATATTTAAGTATATCTTTTCATGGGACAACACTGACAAAATGACACTTTGACACAATGAAAAGTAGTCTGTGTGCAGCTTAGAGTTAATTTATTTTCCCCTCAAAATAACTCAAAATATAGCCATTAATATCTAAACCCCTAGCAACAAAAGTGAGTACACCCCTTAGAAACTACGTAAATCCCTAAACATCCAAATTGAGTACTGCTTGTCATTTTCCCTGCAAAATGTCATGTGACTCATTACAGGAGTGCTGTCAGCATTGCTGCAGAGATTGAAGAGGTGGGGGGTCAGCCTGTTAGTGCTCAGACCATACGCCGCACTCTACATCAAATTGGTGTGCATGGCTGTCACCCTAGGAGCAAGCCTCTTCTTAAAACGGTACACAAGAAAGCCCACCCATCTCATCAGACCATAGGCCATGGTTCCAGTAATCCATGTGCTTTGTTGACATGTCTTTAGCAAACTATTTGCGGGCTTTCAGAAAATAACTGAAATATTCTAAATAAAATTAAAGTAAATGCAGTCCTTTCGGTGAGCCTAAACCTACAGCCACAGCTCAACATTATTACCACAGAACAAAAATAATTGAATTATTTTTACATAAAAAGCATGTGTGATCATGTTTACATGATACACACACTCTCCTTCTCAACAAAGTTACCAGAGAAAAAAAAAAACACATGCTTTACCTCCGCTAAACACACTAAACATGCTGGAGTTAACTCTTGTAGCTGGTGGGAAATGTTCATGACAGTGTTTAATAACCTTTAATTTTGTATAAATGCGAAATCATATTGGAGGTATCGCCTCCTTGGCAGCCTAAGCTGTGGGCCGTCTAACTTTTCTGTAGCTGAAGTATTCCCATACCAGCAATTTTGTTTTCTTCGATGGGGGAAAAAGTTCAGGAGTTTCGCCTCTTCCAGCCATCATGTAGCACAGCTGACTCACTGACACTGAGCAACAACCGGTGGGGGGAGGGTTGAGCTTTGCAGCTTCAAGCAAGGGATTTCTCCCCGCATTTTTGAGACATGAAAAATAGCTAATACCGTTGGGACGGTATGACAGGAAATATTTGTGGTTTTGAAACCGTGGCGTTTTCATATCACGGTATATTTTGAAACCGATAATCGGCACATGTCTAGACTGGAGACAAAATGGCGTACGAGACTCCAGCGTCGTAAAGTCGAAATCGCGTCAGTTGAGTACATCGTAACTCGGGGACTACCTGTATGTATTTTTTGCATCGTGTTAATTTCATTCAAATTCATTCATTCATACAAAAGCGAGGGAAGGTTGAAATAACAAGTAGCACATCATGGCCCCTTGAGTTGCCAGTTGTGATGGTGGCGTTTAGTAGGGAGGGGTTGATATAACGACAGGCAGGTGGCATTATCTTAACACGGGCCATTAGGTAGCAGCCCCTCCAAAGCGGCCTCTTTATGAGCGCCTATCAAAGTGAGTGCAACAATCAGAGCTACTTGATGAGAGCAGGTGCTGCAATACAAAGAGCGCTCCCTGCCTTTTACCGCGCCACAAAACGGACACATTCAGGGAAACGACAGCGGGAGAATTTCAATGAGGAAAGAATTTATTCCAGGAATTTGGAAATTATGGGCGTTAACAATGAGTACGGGAAGAAGCAGTCTTATGTGAGAGAACATTCATTTTCATTTTGGGGGGAAGAAAATGTAGTGCTGATTACCCACAGTTCTTCAGAAGTCTTAGTCACTACCAATTAGGAGTGGGAACCTCTTGGTACCTCACGATACGATCTGATTTGCGATACAAAGCTCATGATAACGATGATCTGAGGATTTAGCGATTAGGGATGTCCCGATCCAGGTTTTTGCACTTCCGATCTGATACCGATATTGTTTTGCACTTCCGATCCGATACCGATACTGGCCGATACCGGCCTATCTGAGCATGTGTTAAAGTTTAAAGTTATTTAGCCTCCTTACTTAGTTGTCAGACTCATGTTGAAAAAGGTTTTAGTACTCTTAATAACAACTAGCCAGCTGAATTAGGTGAGTTTGAATAACACACAACGGTTGGTAACATGAAACTGACCTGTTTATTCAGTGACAAACACAAAACATTATAAATAACAAACAGAAATAGCATAGTCAGTCAGTAAAACGTGCAAATAATATTGTAAGCTGTCTTAAAAAAGCAAAACACACAAACAACCTCAGTGGAAAATCCCACAACCCCCCCAAGCTATCAGATGCTTTTAATGTTTCGTGCATTAGTTACAAAAATTGTATAAAAAGCCTCTCAGGTTTAAATAAACGACTATTTCAGTATCAAGTTAACATTTTAAAAGAGTAAATAAAATACTCAATTCCCCATTCTGTATCAGCAGCTTTAAACTACATTCAATTCATTTAATTTTGCGAATCAACTGTTAAAGTTGTTAAAATTGCTCCCTTTGTTCCATAATTTCCCCTTCTGTCTACTTTTGACATGTGAAAGTTTTAAAACTGTTTTGAAGATAGATTCAAGTCATGATTTTGCCGATTTAGGAGTATTTTAAATAAAAAGTTAATTAGGTTCGCTTGGAAGGTTCACAACAGCCTACTAGGGAAGTCTCCTGCTTTAAGATGGCGGCTGTTTACTAACGCAACTAAGTTTACTCTCGGGATGCAATGCGGTCCGTTTCTCATTGCGTCCCGAAGACCGCGCTGTGTATTATCTGCTTTACTTGACATATTTTAATAATCGGAATTTGGATGTTTGTGAATCGTTCTCGAATCTTCCATGGCCGAATCGCTCAAGGATGTAATGACGGCTGGGCATGTTATACCGTGGTTCTAAGTGTTGGATGGTGCGTCTTTACTCACGAGAGATAATGGCTCGTCATCCAGAATGAATTCTTCGGCAATGACTTGTTATTCCCTGGGCTTTGGGACTGTCGAGTGCCACTTTGTCACGCATAGCAAAAGTTTCTGCCAGTGTTAGTTGCGTAGGACCTTTCTTTTTGTCTTCGGTTTTCTTAACATACTCCTCATATTGTTTGTGGTGGTATTTCGCTAAATGCTTGATTAGGTTGGTTGTATTAAAACCTCTTACAGCTTTACCACCACGCCTGACTTTATTGTGGCATATGTTGCACTCTGCCTCTTCGTCTTTGTCGTCCTTTAAGGTGAAATGATCCCACACAGCTGACATTTTTACCGATAAGGTCTCTCGGTAAATTGGGAGACGGTAATGTAGTGTGTTGAAGGTGTGCCGTAAAATGCGGACCAGATTTTAGGGAAACCGAAGCAAAAACTGGAACGGATTATGTAAATCGGTTCGCTGGAAAACCCGGACCGGACTTTCAAAAAAACTGGATTGGAAGTCTGGATCGGAATTTTTCCGTGTCGGCCGATCCGATGCGCATTTTTTTTGCCCATATCGGCATCCGATCCAATCCAAATATCGGATCGGGACATCTCTAATAGCAATACACCGATTTTCGATACATTGGTCAGGAAATCATTCTCGGATATTCTACAAAAAACGAATAAACTTAAAAACAAGCTTCTGCTGTGAATTGGAATGAGTTTATCACTAGTAGTCATCCAATCCATTTGAACTGGGAGGGGAATGTTCATTCGCTGCCATCCCTCCCACTTCAAACGGATTGAACGTCTATGGCCGTCAGTGGCAGCCAATGCCAGGCAATGAGTAATTTTGGGCTATTTAAGGTCATTTACCTGTTGATTTTCAGTTACTTCCTCTTGATTTTGGGGTATTTTATGGGTCACTTGTTTATTTTTCGTTACAGAACAGGAAGTGACCTGGGAATCGCCCAAATGAACAGGCAGTACCCCAAACTCAACAGGAAATGACCTGTAAGTGCCCTAAAATGAAAAGCAAGTGACCTGCAAATGCCCCGATAATCGGACCGAATGACTGTGAATGCTCTGGTTTTGAATGAACGAACATTCCCAGTCTAAAGGGATTGGGCGACGAGCACCGTCAATGGCAGCCTTTTTAAAAAAATTTTTTAGTTGAAACATTATCTCAATTCTTGACAGGAGCATATCGATAACCTTTTGGGATACAAAGTATCACGATTAGGGCTGTCAAACGATTAAAATTACAGCTCAAAAATCAATCATAATTAATCGCAATTCAAACCATCTATAAAATATGCCATATTTTTCTGTAAATTATTGTTGGAATGAAAAGATATGACACAAGACGGATATATACATTCAACATACGGTACATAAGTACTGTATTTGTTTATTAAGACAACAATTCAACAAGATGGCGTTAACATTATTAACATTCTTTTAAAGCGATCCAAGGATAGAAAGACTTGTAGTTCTTAAAAGATAAATATTAGTACAAGTTATAGAAATTTTATATTAAACCCCCTCTAAATGTTTTGGGCTGCAGCTATAGATTATTACAGTAGTCGATTAATCGGTGAACTGGTTAGTTCGAATAATCGAGTAATCAGATAAGGAACATGAAAAATTAAAATAGCTGGGATGAGCCTCAAACGTTATAAAAAATAAATAAATGATGATCTATGTACACCAAAAGAACAATTTGCTAACTTACATAGCAAAAGTCCGCTAGCTTAAATGCTATAAAATGCTAACGTTTGTTTTTACAATGCTCTTAACAAGTGGTTCAAACTGATATTCCCACAAAAAACGACTAAATATACCTATAAACTAAATTACGAATGCATTAAAAAACATTAGCCCAAACAAAAACTTAGCTTACGTTGGTCTTAACAGGGAGCAGTTGGATTCAGCCGTGTGAGATGAGGAGACCAGAGGGCAGTGTATCTACCCAAATCAATAAAACTAAATGTAAACACTTTCAAAATAAACCCTTACAACGCCACATTATTTACATGAATACTCGGAGCAACAAAATTTAATTCGAATATTTTTTTTCTAATCGAATACTCGAGTTAATCAAATAATCGTTGCAGCACTAGTTCGTTTTATTAAAATTTGTAAAATTTTCAATCAAAAAATAAACTAGTAGCTCGCCATTGTTGATGTCAATAATTACACCATGTTCACTCCTGGTACTTACCCATAGAATCAGTTGGACCCAAACGCCAGCAGAGGGCGCCAAACACCAAAAAACAAGTAACAAGCCGACATTGCAATGTACTGTCATTGCAGTCTGTTTGAGCGGGGCATGTGCGTTAATTGCGTCACATATTTTAACGTGATTAATTTAAAAAATTAATTACCGCATGTTAACGCAATCATTTTGACAGCCTTAATCATGATACATCACCATTTCGATATTTTGTCACACCCCTACTACAAATGAAACAAAAATTCACAGGAAATGTTTTGCCCTATTTTTAATAGCAAATGTTCCAGCAATTAGTGAAGACATCTTTTGCATTCACGGAAACGTTTCGAAAAATTTGTGACTCCCGAAACACCCACGTTGAGTATTTATGAGCCGTAGCTTTGGATTCTGCATGAGAATTTGATTGTGTGAAGAGAATAAAATTGCCTCGGTCGTCTTCAACATACCGTTAAGAAATCAAGACAAAAATATCACCATCATTTTCAGTGGCTGTCAGTTGGGCGACCTTTTCCACCGCCTTCCGAGATGTCTGAGAAACACCTGTACGAAACATTTCAGCGCCAGTCTCCCTGGATGAGTCATATGACCTTTTCACATGTCACAGCTCAACATGAGACAAGCTAGCCCGCCAAGACCACCGAGTGAGATCATGAGCATCACTGAATGACTGACAACTCATCACTTACCGTTATAAAAAGACATTTTCCCCCGAAGTCAATCCTTTAAAAGTGACAACTGCACAGTTCAAATATTGGCCGAAGAGTTAGGCGAGCACTCACCTGTTGTCACCGGTGATGCAGGCGGCGCAAGTGCCGGTGGGCTCCTCACTTTGCTCGTAGTAGCGGGCGTCCACGTGCGCTTCCTCGGCCTTCTTTTTCAGGATCTCGCCGAAACGGTCGGTGCCGATGCAGCCGAAAAAGGTCGCCACCTTGTGGGGCTTTTGGATCATCCACTGGGGCGGGCAAAAAAACAACAAGACCAACGTGGAAACGTGAGTGTTTTGCCAGCAAAACAGCCCGCTTGCGATGTGTTGAAGGGCCATCGTAAACAAGAGGACTGGAGTGTGCACACAAAGGCGCTGTTGTCATTGGAGAGCTGCTGGCTTAAAAGCAGGCTCATTTTGTTTACACAAGTGGCATAATTCAAGGCCTCATCCTCGCTTGCATAAACACCCATTCTGTTTGTAACTCACTATTCAGTAAACTCTTTTTTTACACCTACATTTAAGTTCCATTAGATAAACTGAAATATCACATGATCAGTAGAAATGTCTTACAAGTATGGTCTTGCATTTATGAAATTTTCACAAAACACTTTTACAGATTTTGAAGTACAGTCGTAGACTTCACTACCAGTTGAAAGGACAAGGGGCCGAGCCGTAGGGGGCCTATTTTCAAAACCAAAGCCGCTAGCTACCTAAAACCAAAACAGGAACCTCCCTTAGTAAGGGTGTAACTGTACATGTATTTGTATTGAACCGTTTCGGTACGTGGTGCTCGGTTCGGAACGGAGGCGTACCGAACGAGTTTCTGACGTAATGTAACCCTTACTTTTCGAGGCTGTGACTCGATCGGGTTACAGTTTCTTTGTGTAGATTATATTTACTCAGTCTTCTCTACTATAATGATGACCAACACGGTGGCACAGTATAACCCAGAAACGTCAGCGATGCGACAACGTGGCCGCCGCGAGAACGCGGTGAAACGTGGGCGTTAAAGTCAATCAGCCAATGCATACCAGTCGCAGCGCGGCCGCGTGTTAGACGCGTCCCAGAAACGGCTCAACACGAGGCACGCGAAAACAATGGCAGAGTTTATTATTTGACGCGAGACGCGACCCTCCTGCGTCAATACTACTACCGGTAGGTAGGATGAGGCAGACAGGAAGTCACTCGTGTAAAAATACTGTGGATTCGGTCGATTTTCAAACTAATATGCAATCGTAACCCACTTTTTGAGTCCATCAGATCTCTTGAGTGGTAGATCGGGGCACAGTTGATTTGTCTTTGCTGATTTACCTTGGTCTTCTCTGCTATAATAATAACCATCACAACCCCGTGTTCAATACAAAACCCTCCTACCACAACAAAACAAGTCGGAACTAATATTCACATAGAAACTAAAGTTATAGAACATAAAATATACAATATAAATGAATACTAAATCACATTTGTAAAATATAAACACATGATAAAATAAATAATAGCCCATCTAAATAAAATAAATTGAAATGAGCTAAAACACCTGTAATTAAATAATAAGAATAATACACAGATCCTGCTTACACAATTAAATTTATTAATTTCTGTGTGGCGCTTTGACTTGAGAAAATCCACCAATAAAGCTTTTGAAAACCATTCACAAGAAAAAAATGATTCATTGAGGCATTTCATTTGTAAAATACATGTTAAAATCTTTGTCATTGGGATTGCTTTTCTCTTTAGCACAGGAAAGAAAGCTGACCAAACATGGGGTCTGAAAGGCAAATTGTTGTTGGATTATTATCTTTAAATACCCGCAACTTTTTGAGGAGAATTCTAGCTTTGTATAGGCTAATGTTCCTATTATTGAAAGCACAAAGGTGTGTAATAAACAACAAGCACATTTATATTTTGCATTTTGTTTTCTTACTGTACCGAAAATGAACCGAACTGTGATCTCAAAACCGAGGTACGTACCGAACCGAGATTTTTGTGTACCGTTACACCCCTATCCCTTAGGCATATATGAGTCTCACTGAGCAGCGACTTAAAAAAATACAAAATCGTTCCCTAATAAAATCCCGATTTAATTATTTTTTTTATACAAGTATAAAATGGCTATAAAATTCTCAGATTTTATGCTATATGCACAAAAATCACCAAATGCAAAGACAATCACCTATATTTTCAGGATCAATAGCAATATTCAACATATCATGTAAGTTTTTGCCCCAAATTGCAGCTTTTTTTTATATATAAATGTTTTATTATAGTATAATTATAGCTTTATTTATTTATTTTTTTTTAAATTAAGCTAATAAATCACTCAATTTTCACATCTGAAACCCAATACTTGAGGAAAGCATGCAGAATCGTCTTAGTTTTACTCAACAAAAGCAAAATTTACATTTCTCTATATGGCGGAAAACACTCAGGTGACTTGAAGTTCTGAGAACCCCCAATCTGGCCAACTTCCAAAATTGTCCGATATGCATGTGTGATACATCATTGGAAAGCTTAAAATCTCAATTTTATGGGGGGAAGAAAATTTTTAAACAGGAGGGCATTTTTAAAAAATGTTTTTTAAACAGCAAAACCCAATCTGAAGGTGAGAGCACGCAAGAGCAGAATTACAGACGCCATGACTTTAACGAGATATTATCGCTTACTTACCTTGTTTCGATTCAAAAACTCCATGTTGCATGTATCACTGAGTGCCAATACACCGCTGTGAATGGCCACAGCTGGATTTTTGGGGAATTTTATGGGTGAAACATGGTAATATCACAAAGGTCGCGATGCAGAAATTGCAGACATCAAGGAGTGGTCGCCCTTTTTTTCATTGTGACAATTTGTTTAAAAGTTTAAAATATGTCATGGTTTTTTTTTTTGTTTTTTTTTAAATAAACGAAATACGAAACGTCAATTAATGATTCTAAGCTAAAAACGACAGACATTTTGAATAAAAAATATAATTAATTACCTTTGTTTTATGGCTGGGTCGAAACAAAAGCGGTTGCGCGACGTCTGTAAACGGGGGTTTTCAGGGTAAAACGGACAAATTAACAATAGTTCCAGGGCTTAATGTGCCATGAATCTGCTATGGCAGCATATAGACATATTGTTCTATCACACACAACAGTTGTTTTGGCTTAAAATACAGCAGTTTCTTTTAAAGAGGAGTGCAAGGGCAGAAATTGCTTTTTCAGTCTTGTCTGTGTTTTCCGCCATATACAATGACAACTTATTTAGGTTGAATTCCGCTATTGTGTAGAGATACAAAATCCAACAAAGGGCCATCACAAAACAAAGAGCTTTCTAAGTTGAAAATTCTTGTAAATAAATGCTTAAATCAACATGATTATCCGAAGCACACAGCCAATCTGACCAAGGAGCGGCTACGTAAAAAGCAGGTCAAAGATCTGGGGTGGCGTAGCCAGTCCCCAGACCTCAACCCAATAAAAGATTTTGGGATGGAGCTGAAACTCCGTGTTTCTCAACGACAGCCTCAAAACCTGACAGAGGTAGAGAAGATTTGTGTAGAGGAATGGGTCAAAACCCCTGTTTCCATATGAGAAAACCTGGTGAAAAACTACTGAAAGCGTCTCACCTCCGTTATTGCAAACAAAGGCTTCTGCACTAAGTATCAGACCTGATTTTCTCAGGGGTGCAAATACTTACAAATAAATCATTGAAAAATCATACAATGTAAATTCCAGATTTTTTTTTTTTTTTTTTAATTAAGATCATGTGGATTGTCGAAATCTCACAGGATTTTTAGGAGTTTGGGACATTGGTTGGAGTCTCACAAAATTGGTCAGACTCCGACAAAAAGTTTCATAAATTTTGATAATTACAGTGGGGCAAATAAGTATTTAGTCAAACACTAATTGTGCAAGTTCTCCCACTTGAAAATATTAGAGAGGCCTGTAATTGTCAACATGGGTAAACCTCAACCATGAGAGACCGAATGTGGGAAAAAAAAAAAACAGAAAATCACATTGTTTGATTTCTAAAGAATTTATTTGCAAATCATGGTGGAAAATAAGCATTTGGTCAATACCAAAAGTTCATCTCAATACTTTGTTATGTAGCCTTTGTTGGCAATAACGGAGGCCAAACGTTTTCTTTAGCTCTTCACAAGCTTTTCACACACTGTTGCTTGTATTTTGGCCCATTCCTTTATGCAGATCTCCTCTGGAGCAGTGATGTTTTGGGGCTGTTGTTAGGCAACACAGACTTTCAACTCCCTCCACAGATTTTCCATGGGGTTGAGATCTGGAGACTGACTAGGCCACTCCAGTACCTTGAAATGCTTCTTACAAAGCCACTCCTTTGTTGCTCTGGCTTTGTGTTTGGGATCATTGTCATGCTGAAAGACCAGCCACGTCTCATCTTCAATGCCTTGCTGATGGAAGGAGATTTTCACTCCAAAGCTCTCGATACAATGCCCCATTCATTCTTTCCTTTACACAGATCAGTCATCCTGGTCCCTTTGAAGAAAAAAAGCCCCAAAGCATGATGCTTCCACCCCCATGCTTCACAGTGGGTATGGTGTTCTTCGGATGCAATTCAGTATTCTTTCTCCTCCGAACACGAGAACCTTTGTTTCTACCAAAACGTTCTAATTTGGTTTCATCTGACCATAACGCATTCTCCCAGTCCTCTTCTGGATCATCCAAATGCTCTCTAACGAACCGCAGACGGGCCGGGACGTGTTCTTTCTTCAGCAGGGGGACACGTCTGGCAGTGCAGGATTTGAGTCCCTAGCGGTGCATTGTGTTACTGATAGTAGCCTTTGTTACTGTGGTCCCAGCTCTCTGTAGGTCATTCACTAGGTCCCCCTTTGTGGTTCTGGGATTTTTGCTCACCGTTCTTGTTATCATTTTGATGCCACAGGGTGAGATCTTGCATGGAGCCCCAGATCGATGGAGATTATCAGTGGTCTTGAATGTCTTCCATTTTCTAATAATTGCTCCCACAGTTCATTTCTTTACACCAATCATTTTACCTATGCAGATTCAGTCTTCCCAGCCTGGTGCAGGGCTACAATTTTGTCTCTGGTGTCCTTCAACAGCTCTTTGGTCTTGGCCATAGTGGAGTTTGGAGTGTGACTGACTGAGATTCTGGACAGGTGTCTTTTATACCGATAATGAGTTAAAACAGGTGCCATTAATACAGGTAACGAGTGGAGCCTCGTTAGACTTTGTTAGAAGAAGTTAGACCTCTTTGACAGCCAGAAATCTTGCTTGTTTGTAGGTGACCAAATACTTATTTTTCACTCTAATTTGGAAAGAAATTCTTTAAAAATCAAACAATATGATTTTCTGTTTTTTTTCCCCCACATTCTGTCTCTCATGGTTGAAGTTTACCTATGTTGACAATTACAGGCCTCTCTAATCTTTTCAAGTAGGAGAACTTGCACAATTGGTGGTTGACTAAATACTTATTTGCCCCACTGTATGTGAAATACTGTCAAGCTTATTAGTCAGTCAAGATTTGCTTACTAATGTTATGATACAACTTTTTTCAGTTGACCTGTCTGTGTTTTGAAGTAAATACATATTTATTTAATAACATTTGAGGAATTTTTGTTGTCTTTTTTCTTTGGTTCCACTCCAAAATTAAACAGCTCAAAACAAAATGTGAATAAAAATGCGTTTTTAAGTCATACCAGACAGGTCTACAGAGTGTCATTTTCACTCCTGCTCAAGTCTATAAGGCTGATGCCATCCATCTACTCCCCGCTTCCCTCCCCTCCTCTAGAGATGGACGCGCACGCGCAAATTGGTGGCGAAAGCCAACAGAAGCGCTCTCTTCTTCTTCTCCTTCCTCTTCCTCGAACCGTTTTTGCTTGCGGCGCCTCGCACTTATCAAGGTCAGCGGCTCGGGTACATGTCAAGTCCAATCTGATTCTCCCATCGCCGTGATGAGCCCCCCCCGTCCAAGGTTACGCTGTAAATAACGACATGTGCCGGCCACTCAGGTGGGAATACATGACGGGCGCACCCCCCTTCACCGACGTCCACCCACCCCTGTCCCTCTGATGACAGCATGGTGAATCACAGCAGCGCCCTTCTTCTTCTCCACCTCCTCCTCTTCCTCTCTCTCTATGACCCTCGGCTGTACTCTCACTGCCAACTCAGCTTGTCATTTTGCAGGGTCGTTAACAGGCACACATACACTAACATGCGCATGAGTACACGGTGCACCCACGCAGAGAAAAAGCTTGACAAACACACACACATATAAACACAAGATTCAAAACACCTCTGCTTTTTGCCAGAAGCTTCCTTCCTACACTAATAAACACAAAGCGGCAATAGATAAGAAGAAATTGTCTGAGAATTTAGATGTACATATCCACCCTGGAGACAATCCATCTCCATTCACAGATTATGTGTGATAATGTTGCTTTAAGGGTGGAACTTTTCTGGGGAATTTCAGTGGGTAGTTTGGAAATACTCCAAAGTGGAAACTCTCAATTGGAATTAACTGAGAAAGAGGGAAATTCAGGTGAATGCAAAGCTATAATTGTGTTGTATGAATGGTAACAGGTGGCTATATAGGTTCATTTAACCCTTTGGCAGCTAATTTAAGAGCATTTTCATCGTGTTCCCTGCTAATTGTTGGACCAATTTAGCGAAATTACCCGCATGAATACACAGTGGTTGTGAATCACGTCAAAGCAAACTTTATAAAAATCAGCGATTACTTGTAGTACTACTAATATTGCCAGGCATGCTACTTTTGCTGGGTTGTTGGGGCCAAGGTTTGTTAAATCGACCAATACAGTGAGGAGCAAAAGATTTGCACCCCTTTTGATTTTGCAAGTTCACCCACTGAGAAAATAGGTAGGCAGTGGCGGTCTCGGCAATTTTGGGGCCTAAGGCGAACACATCTAGGGGCCATCTTCATGGGTCAGGGGTTAAAAAGGTGAGAAGGGTGTGGAACAAATATGTTCCGGTACACTAGGGCTTTTCTAAACGACAAATTTTCTCCTGATTAGTCAGCCGACTAGTTTTACGATTAGTCCACTAATCTAATAATTTTCTTTTTTTTTTTACTAATTTAGCAATGAAATTTTTGTTGACGGAATTTTCCGTTTACCAAATTACTTCCAGAACCAATTCATTTCGTAAGGAGAGGTACCACCGTACATGATAATGTAAAGTATGAATGCCAACTGCGACATTGCAATCGCAAGGGACTGAACCGCTGTCACCTCCACAATAAGGTCACATTTTCTATGCTAATTTTTTTAAGTTTCGACGAAACTGTCCGCACTAAATGGAGGAACCACTCTAAGAACCAAGGGCATAAGTTTGCATAGGGACGGTACGGACATAACACTACCAGCTTTTCAGGATGCTCAAATTGTCCCCACCAACTTTTAAGCAACCTCATTTCATTATATAAAGAATTTAGATAGATAGGTACAGTTATGGTCAAAAGTTTACATACACTTGTGAAGAACATAATGTCATGGCTCTCTTGAGTTTCCAGTTATTTCTACAACTCTGATTTTTCTCCGATAGCGTGATTGGAACAGATACTTCTTTGTCACAAAAAACATTCATGAAGTTTGGTTCTTTTATGACTTTACTATGGGTTAACAGAAAAAGTGATCAAATCTGCTGGGTCAAAAATATAAATACATGGATCTGAAAAAGCGAAACATTGACTTGAACAAGTCAGGAAAGTCACTTGGAGCCCTTTCAAAGCAGCTGCAGGTCCCAAGAGCAACAGTGCAAACAATTGTTTGTAAGTATAAAGTGCATAGCACTGTTTTGTCACTGCCACGATCAGGAAGAAAACGCAAGCTATCACCTGCTGCTGAGAGAAAATTGGTCAGGAGGGTGAAGATTCAACCGAGAATCACCAAAAAGCAGATCTGCCAAGAATTAGAAGCTGCTGGAACACAGGTGTCAGTGTCCACAGTCAAGCGTGTTTTGCATCTCCATGGACTGAGAGGCTGCCGTGCAAGAAGGAAGCCCTTGCTCCAAAAGCGGCACCTTAAGGCTCGACTGAAGTTTGCTGCTGATCACATGGACAAAGATAAGACCTTCTGGAGGAAAGTTCTGTGGTCAGACGAAACAAAAATCGAGCTGTTTGGCCACAATGCCCAGCAATTTGTTTGGAGGAGAAAAGGTGAGGCCTCTAACCCCAAGTACACCATGCCTACCGTCAAGCACGGTGGTGGTAGCATTATGCTGTGGGGCTGTTTTGCTACCAATGGAACTGGTGCTTTACAGAGAGTAAATGGGATAATGAAGAAGGAGGATTACCTTCAAATTCTTGAAGATAACCTAACGTCATCAGCCCGAAGATTGGGTCTTGGGCGCAGTTGGGTGTTCCAACAGGAAAATGACCCCAAACACACATCAAAAGTGGTAATGGAATGGCTAAATCAGGCTAGAATGGACTTCCCAAAGTCCTGACTTAAACCCCATTGAGAACTTGTGGACAATGCTGAAGAAATAAGTCCATGTCAGAAAGCCATCAAATTTAACTGAACGGCACCAATGCTGTCAAGAGGAGTGGTCAAAGATTCAACCAGAAGCTTACCAGAAGCTTGTGCATGGCTACCAAAAGCGCCTAATTGAAGTGAAAATGGCCAAGGGACATGTTACCAAATATTAGCGCTGCTGTATGTATATTTTTGACCCAGCAGATTTGATCACTTTTTTCTGTTCACCCATAATAAAGTCATAAAAGAACCAAACTTCATGAATGTTTTTTGTGACAAAGAAGTATCTGTTCCAATCACTCTATCAGAGAAAAATCAGAGTTGTAGAAATAACTGGAAACTCAAGAGAGCCATGACATTATGTTCTTCACAAGTGTATGTAAACTTTTAACCACAACTGTAATTTAGATTGTCTACCATATGTTGTAAGGATAGAATAGACCCTACCATTGTGAAGTGAATTGTTTTTATTCTGTACAGACTGACATTTATCCCTTTTCACTTGCTGAATGTGCCGGTCCATCCCCCCCCAAACAAACGTCTGGTTGGCTGATGACTTGAAGCATCCCGTCCCGCCACAAAGACACACACACACACACAGACATACTCCACAACCCCAACAGATTCATGTTGACAACATCCTGCCTCCTCCGCCCCCTTCAGAGAGGAGGGATATTAGAAGTTTTTTTCATCCAGCAGCAGCCACTGTAAGTCATGTAAGACGATGTCAATGCTGTGGAGGTGGGGGAAACACCACTAATTTTGCTACTGAAAGTCCAACCTGCATCAGAGTTAGCATAACATTAAACTTGCTAACCATCAAAACTACTGCGGTCAGGGGCCTCCACAAGGGACAACGAAGTCAAGCTAGTCGTCCCCTATTTGGATCATTGTTTGCATTATGTGTATGACTAATATAGCCCCTACCAATGATGAGACCAAACCTACGCCCTTGCTAAGAACACTCCAAGACATACAAAGTACCACTGTGTAAATTTCGTCAATATCCTGCCAACCATTTCGGAGTCCAAAGCGTACGAACACATAAAAACTAGGGCTGTCAAAACTATCGCGTTAACGGGCGGTAATTCATTTTTAAAATTAATCACGTTAAAATATTTGACGCAATTAACGCACAAATGCCCCGCTCAAACAGATTAAAATGACAGCACAGTGAAATGTGTACTTGTGTTTTTTCGGAGTTTTGGTGCCCTCTGCTGGCACTTGGGTGCGACTGATTTTATAGGCTTCAGCACCCATGAGCATTGTGCAAGTAATTATTGACATTAACAATGGCGGGCTACTAGTTTATTTTTTGATTGAAAATTTTACAAATTTTATTAAAACGAAAACATGAAGCGGGTTTTTAATATAAAATTTCTATCACTTGTACTAACATTTATCTTTTAAGAACTACAAGTCTTTCTATCAATGGATCACTTTAACAGAATGTTAATAATGGTAATGCCATCTTGTTGATTTATTGTTATAATATAGAAATACAGTACTTATGTGCCGTATGTTGAATGGATATATATCCATCTTGTGTCTTATCTTTCCATTCCAACAATAATTTACAGAAAAATATAGCATATTTTACAGATGGTTTGAATTGCGATTAATTGCGATTAATTACAATTAATTAATTTTTAAGCTGTAATTAACTCGTTTAAAAATATTATTCGTTTGACACCCCTAATAAAAACACACACAAAGTTCCATTTCTATATGAGTATAGATTTGCTGCTAGCTAGCCTCTCACAGTCAAAATGGATTAGACGTCTGTCGCCGTCAATGGCACAGAAACAGCTCTAAAGGGACAGACGACACCTCGTACAAATGACCTTCATGTGAAAAACTACTGCTCAAAGTATTTAAATACACATACTAACATTTTTCTCCAAAATTACACATCAGAAAAATTAATTCTGTGTTCTTTTAATTTATTAAACACGATTCTTTCCGCTGGGATGCAGATGATAAAGGTGTTGCCTGTCCCTTTAAGCTTTTATATTGCTTTTGTATGCAAATGAAGCATTAATAGTCTCGCTTTCAGTTCCTACTCTCGCCCCCTTGGGTCAATGTGTTCCCCGCGTGTTGTCAAGAATCATTTCGCCGCTATTAATGATGCAATTCCGATGTAATGAAGCTCGAGTAAGGAGGTTGACAGAAGACTCGCAAACAAAGCGGGGCTTTCTGGAAGTGGCCAGGAAGGCCCGATGGGCGCCTCTCCAAGCTTCTGATCTAGAGTTCCCCCTCACTAGGAGCGCATCACTAACTAATGATGTACTCTATGTTTATTACAGTAGGGATGTCCAAACTTTTCCCACTGTGAATTCTCAGTGGTTAGCTGATAAAACACTTGCAGCAGGCCCCCGAGGTTTTGGTAATACTTAAACTGCAGGATCAAGTACCTCTTTTTTAAGGGTTGACTGCTGCTTTTAAGTGCACCGTTCAAAAACAAAAGACTAAGTAAACGTCTGTCCATCTCATTCCTTCATGGTGCGCTTTTTTTTTTAATATGAAATGTGGCCTGGTGGCTGCAGCTGGGGGACTGGGGGCTGACGCTGATGAGCTCTGGCAGCTTCCATTAAATCACTCTTTTCCGGAAAGTGCGGAGGCGTCAAAGAGACCGGCCTGCAGATTTTGCAGTCAATCAGGTAACTCACAAGGACCAGAGGAAAGACTTCCAAGCCTTCTGGTCAATAACTCCAATCCGTTCAATTTCATGCACAGTTAGCCATGTTGGGGATGCTCGGTCACAGCTTGCATTCCAGATTGCAAATGTTGCATTTTAGACTGTGTTTGGAATATTGGAGCTTTCGGTCTTGCTGCAGTGTACGACTATGAGACCTGGATTTCAAAAAGTGACCATATCCTGAGAAAATCTTGCATCAAACAGCTTGTTGGGTAAACAGATTGTGACCTCCTACTAAAAGACCCTGAAGCCATGTAGTAATCTTTCCAGAGAATGATCAGACTCAGGTTTGGCTTCCAGATATTCGATTCCAAACACAATGGTCCAAGTCTTTAAAGTCCTTGTGCTCCTGGTCTTGCTCTATGACTCCGATTACAGTTGACCTGAAACTGGATTCCTTTGGTAGAAAATCCCTGAGGTAAATCATTGGGTTCCAGTGGGAGAGCTTGTTGTTGGTTTCTCGAGGCTCTACAGCAGGGGTCCTCATCTGCCGGGTCGCGGACCGGTAACTGTACGAATTTGCTACCGGGCCGCACAGAAATAACAATTTATTAATGACCACATTCTGGCCGAATTAACCCTGTGCCTCTGTTCAACACACCAATGTCTACAGGATAGATTAAAATGTCGTCATAGAAAATCCATTGATTGGACTGCTAGCAGTAAGAGTGTGACAATATCTCGATACAGCAATATATCGGATATTTTGCAACCCGATTGGTTATCGATATGCTCCCGGCAAGTATCGATACTTTTAGTTGACATATTGGCCATACAATGTAGTATGAATGCTGTAAACTGCTCAATGTTTGTTTAGCAATTCCTTGGCGGCCCACTAGGGGCGCTCATGAGTGGCGGTGAAGGTAAAGTGCGCACATGTCGTCTAGAGAAGAAGAGACTAAGCTCAAAGTGGGTTGAAAAAAAAAAAGAAAAGAAAATATTGCTACAAATCATACACGTGGACACACTTTAGATTTTACACCAACAAGAAAGGAAGTAAAGTGAACAAGGACTTTGCTGTATGCAAGAATTGTCTAAGAAAAATAAGGTTCACTGGCAGCTGGTGACATAGTGGACACCGGAGTTTGTGTGCTTCGCTTTCATCACTTGAGGTAAGAAAGTTTTGCATTGTAATTGACTTTTTAATTTACATGTATTATTTTGATGATATTTGGTGTTGAATGATATAAAATAAACCAGGACCCTAAACTGGATGAAAATTAATAGCGAACAAGCTTACATGAATTTACTGATTTATTTGATATGATTTCAGAACCACTTTCCAAATTGTTATTACCAGTGTTGTTAATAACGGCGTTACAATATAACGGCGTTACTAACGGCGTTATTTTTTTCATTAGCGAGTAATCTAATTAATTACTTTTCTCATCTTGGCAACGCCGTTACCGTTACTGAGGCGGGAAAGGCGTGCGTTACTATGCGTTACTAAGTTGGTTGAATAAAAAAAGTCAGAGAGACGGACTGACGGAGACGACAGAGCACAGCAGGAGTGGGGAAGACGCCGTTGCAAACGCGATGCTAGGTGGCTCCAATAATACCTGACTGTAGCCTACAAACTACGCCCACATGATACGGTAGATATCACATATTATAGAACTAGATGCAAATGTTAGACACGGCTGCATTGGCAACATGTTTTAAGGACCACATGCGTTAGTAAACAGCGGCCATCTTAAAGCAGTAGACCTCTCAAGAAGGCTCTGTTGTAGAGATCCTTCTTAGCGAACCTACTTTTTTATTATTTTTTTTTTTAAATCTAAAATGGTCCTAATCGACAAAATCTTGACTTAAATCTATCTTTAAATTATGAAACATTTTTAAAACTTACACATGTTGAAAGTAGACAGGAGGGAACTAATGCAATAGCGGGAGCAATTTTAACAACTTTAACGGTTGATTCACAACTTTAAATGACTTCCACACATAGCAAAGGTTACTATCTCGTTAACGCAATATCCTTGTGTCTAGTTAGGTGGAGGGTAAAGAATTGGGCTAGGGCCAATTGTTCCAAAAACCCTTTAAACTTCACATTGTGTGACCTTCTTTTTTTTTTTTTTTTTTTTTTTTGAGAAAAAAAAAAAAAAACATGAAAATTATCACTAGTTACTTTGCCAAGTAACTAATTACTCTTAAATTCAGGTAACTGAGTTACTAACGCAATTACTTTTTGGGAGAGGTAATTTGTAACTGTAATTAATTACTTTTTTTAAAGTAAATTTAACAACACTGGTTATTACTGCCATTATGATACAATAAGCTATAAAAATGGTTTGAAAAGCTTCCAAGATATATAAGGTGATGTGCATGATAATTAATGTAGCCTACATATTAAAAATAGGTAATTATTGCATTTTTATTTTCTATACATTCATATTTTTTTATTTACTCAATACTTCCAACACAACAACAACAAAAAACAGGATTTAAACTCAAAAGCTATTAAGTAGCTAATATTTTTTGTTTTATTTTGTTTTTAAGGTGAGGAAGAATGCGACTGACCGAGTGCGACATCTCAAATGCTGAAGCAGATTGGGGAAGTGCTCAAACCAATGCTTTTGGCCGTATACGAAGAAAAGACCCACCAATTTTATCATTGCCCCACTCCAAACTCAACTGCTGACAGACACCTACAGCTCTGTTAAAGAAATTACGGGTGCCATTCATCATGATCTCTCCAAGAGATATCAGTGGTTGTGGTGTGTTTTCTCTATATGTGCAGGTACACAATTTGCAGTAGATGCATATTTTACAGCAATGTTGCACAAAAAAGGTATCACTGTTCAATAAATGACTTAAACAGTATTTTTTTTCTATTTTGAAATATCTTTTTTTCTTCTTCGTTTCAACAGTTGTATCGTAGAATATCATGTTTCAAATTTCTGACCAGTAAATCGATAATCGCTGTATCGTGATATTGTGAGAATCGTTATCGTGAGCCTTGTATCGCGAATCGTATTGTATCGTGAGGTGCCCTGAGGTTCCCACTCCTAGCTAGCAGTACATCTTATTTTGTGTATATAATATATCTATGGGCGCTTGGCCTCGATAATAAAGTTTTACAAGGCCGCGGGTGCAGCACATTTGTTCCCGGAAATAATTACCCCCCACACGAGCGAAAATGAATGGAAAACAGACGTCTTTGGAGATATTTTTTACCGCGAAAAGGGCACCTGACGAGCCAGAAGATGAGCCAACAAACTTGAAGACCCACGAACTGCGAAGGAGTGGATTCATGACCCGTTTGTGAATAAACCCAGTGATTCGAGCATGTCCGTGCAACAGGAGGACCAGCTTGTAGAGATCGCAAATGACAGCAAACTTAAACGTACATTTGAAACAACAACTCAACCGAGGTTCTGGATTAAAGTCATTCCGGAATATCCTGACATCGCTAAGAGAGCATTGAAAACCTTGCTACAATTTCCAACATCGTATCTTTGTGAAGCGGGCTTCTTAATTAATACTTAACGACAAGGCGAAGTCGTTAATGGTGAGAGAGCGGTGTGGAGTTGTTGTCTGCAGCTAACATGGCAGGATGTATCTGAGGAGAACTTTTCTACATGTGCTTCCATGATCAAACGTAAGTTAATATTCCTTTCTTTAAAGAAAGTTTGCTGTGTTTACTTTGGAATCGCTGCATTTGCGGCCATGTTTAACGTTACGCGCATGCACAGAACCGCATTGTTGCAATTTTTGATGGGTTGCAAAATTTGTCAGAACACCGGTCTGTCAAAAAAAGACCCAAATAACACCGGTCCGTGGTGCAAAAAACATTGGGGACCCCTGCTCTACAGGAGTGTGGGACCCCTCGAGTATACTGCAGCATTGATACAAAGTCCCGATGTAAAATTTTTACGTACTGACGGGACAACTTTGTTTCAATGAGTTAGTTTCTTTAGGATTTCCTGGTCAGGTCTTGCCTTATGGTAGCTCAAGATCATCTAGTATTAACAAGTGACGACCAACTAAACTATGGTATGCTTTCCGGCGTTTGTTTTTCAGATATTGAGTTGCAAATACAAAGGTCCAATTCTTTAAAAATCCTGGCGCTCCTGGTCTTACTTATAGCTGTGACACCAGAGTGACCTGAAACTTTACTCCATTGATACCAAATCCCTGAGAAAAATCAGTGGGTCTCAGTTGTAATACTTTATGTCAAACAGTCAGCATTATGAGTTTTTTTCCCCCTATGTCCCTTAGAAGCAGTTGACCTCACGTAAGATCTTTCTGTCTGACGCATGACACAGAGACTGAGGCTAATAGTTTGTTTGCTTGTGGTGCCACTGGAGATCTATTGCCACCTGGATCTACGTTTGACATCATAGTGTAGAGATCCTGATCAGGCTGGGTGGTCCAGACCAAGAATGGACCATCTGATAGACACCTTCTAGCATCCGAGGATCACTGTTAGGCCACTGAAAAACTGCAAAGTTGTGCTTTCACAACACCACCAAAAGACTAGCCAAGCAGGCAGGAGTAGAACTGTAAATGATCAACACGATAATGAGCTGATTATCAGTCAAAGGCTTGGATAAGCCACTCTCCTTCTCTCATTTCCTTTCAGATCAGTCTTCCCTTGCAAATCACCACTCAAAGCGGGAATTTAGCCTGCATCCCAGAGATCCTCATTGTATTCCGATGAGTGCCTGGCTGCCGGTTGTGCTGACACACCGGCATCACCATAATGCAAGATTGAGACTGAAGATCACTTTAGTCAAAGCGCTTTTCACAGTAATTGTGACACTTTAGGCTAAAAATGATGCTCATGCCAAATTATAGCTCTATTCCTGTTCAACCACAACACACACAATTTTTATATTCTTTCTGCTCCTCTGTGGTGGTTAATAATTTAAAGAAAAAACAAGAAGCTTTCCTTCTGCAGCAACCAATAGAAGACAGATAACACTGTAATAAATTTTGCATGGATACTTAAATATGTATTTTTCACAACAAAAACAAACATTTTTCATGCTCATGTTGGGTTTCCTCTCAAAAGAACATTTGAACTGCTTAAGTGCCATTGACGATGATAGACATCCAATCACATGACTTTTTTTGTCTTTATGCCTTGAATTTAAATTAGTTCGTCACTAGTAGATTAATCAATTTAACATTTTGGCGATGAACAAATTTCTGTTGTGTACAATGTGAAAAATATACTTTTAAATATGCATTACTGCAACTCGCAGGATTGGAGTGCAACGGCAATTAACTCATTTTCTCCCAAAAACGTATAAATACGTTCTATTTTTAATTGTTTCAGTGTCCCAAAGACGTATTTATACTTCTTTTAGTTTTTTTTTGTTTTTTTTTTAAAAAAAAGACATCTCTGGGTCGTGATTCAATTTAGCTTTAAAGCACAAAGCTGAAAATCCATTTTAAAGCAATAAAACTGGCAGTAGCACATTTGGTAAGACCCGCAACACGATTCAACAGCAACGAACGGCCAGGCACCGGCGGAAGACGACCGAATGGATGCCAGGCGGCGGACGACCGAGCAGAACAACCTAGAGGACGCCCGGGATGCCAGGCGCTGGACGACTGAGCAGAACGACCGGGACCGCTAGTGCAGCGGACAATGCCTTTGAGTCCGAGCAGAGCCCGCAGAGACTCAAAGAAATTCATCTTTATGAGACAGACGGCGATGAGGGAAAAGTTCAACCGGCTGTCGCGGCCAGAACAGCGTCATCTTTCAGTTAGTTATGTGTAAATAAATTGTTACTTTGCTATCAAAAGCTCTATTTGTCTTGTTGTTTATCTTATTTTCAAAAAGGAAAACATTATTCAGATGTTTGGGATGTAACTAAAGCAAAAAATAGCTGTGTATAAGTCAAAGTTAGGTTTGAAATGTACGCTTTCACAAAAAGCTCAATTTCTCAATTTTTTTCATCAGAAATTGGAAAATTGCTCAAACTAAGCTATTTTTTAATGGTGATTTCTAAAGAACGGAAAAAGATGAACTTACTTTTTTTCTGCTGAAAGAAGAGAGTCTAATCCTTCTTTTAGTGGGTTCCATGTTTATATAGCAATAGAACAAAATTTTCTGTGGGCCTTGCAAAATCAGTCAAAATCCAGTAAAACGGCCGGGGGCGAAGGGCCTTGCTCTGGTGAAAATGGCTGGGAGTGAATAATTTAACTTGTAACTCCTTTTAAAATTAGCAATTCAAAGAATTTATCCGACATTGTAGAAAAGTGCAAGACCAATTTATGTATTTTAGTGTGAATATTGTGGCATAAGATGAATGCCAGTTTTCGTCTGTAGAGACGACAACAAGACGAAAAGGCGAATATCTTCATTTTGTACGTGGAGTACGTCAGCTTGCATTGTGTTTGGGTCGTGTCACTCCTGTGAGATGTGCTATGCCTCTTCCTCACTCTCCTCACCGGAGTTTAGGATGTGTTTCAAGATAGGCTGCGCTCCATCTTGCTTGTTTGAAAACACATGGTAAGAATTGTTTTCTTACCTTGGCAAAAGAGGTTATGCAATGTTCCTTTAGCCTTTAAAGGTCTGTGCTGAGTGATCATCACAAACTAAATGTAACTTTTCGCGTTAGCATTAGCATCAACTTTAGTGTGGCGCGCATACGCGAAATTAAAGGGGGGCCGGGCCCTGGTGGCTGTAAATGTCATTGCATGTAATTGATTTTCCATGACGTGAATTTAAAATTGAGACTTTGTCGGTAAAAAAAGCAATAAAACAAAGAACAAAAATGAATGAAATTAACATAATATTTTTATAATTTGTCAAAATTAATTATTTTTCAAACAGATCATGTGACTAGCACCTGAGAGACAGTCATTTGCGTTGCTTAGCCAAAAAACCCACCTGAGGACAGAACAAACAAGATGGATATACGTTATTTTTTTTCAGAACTAATCTTTCAAAAGCGAAAACAACTACTGAACGACAACCAAGGATTGAAGATGTGGACCATGAAATGCCAGAAATCACCGCTAAATTGGCGAGTGGCGTTTCAGTTTGTCCCACTAAAGACGCTAATTGTACAACAGAGCCACAACCAGGCGTACCAAGTTCAGTGGAAAACAATTCTGGCCAAAACCATAGCTGTTCAAAGCAGCTGGATTCAGAATTCCTTTAAAAAGTGATGGGAAACAAAAAATTGTCCATTTTCAATGTATTATCATAAATAATCCTGGCTGGAATATTCAGTCAAAAAGAATGCCGTCGCCTATTTTGCCTGCCGCAATTTTCAAACTCACCACTGTGAAGATTTGTTCGTAAGGGTGTGAGAGACTGGAAAAACCTTAGCATTAAATTGGTTGTCTCCATGGAACGCAAAAATCGGCATCTACTTCTTCATAGACAAACGGCCGCACTCACACACACACACATAGCTGGGATGGCTGTATTTATGAGCATGGGATATGCTTAACCGAACATCTGTCTCGTTTATGAATTTTATTGCTGACATTGCGTTTCGGGGTCATCAACAATGACAAAAAAGACAATGATCCAAAACGCGGAGGTAAATCAATTACACAATGGTTTCAAAAGAACAAAATACACGTTCTGGAGTGGCCAAGTCAAAGTCCAGACTTGAACCCCATTGAGATGCTGTGGCATGACCTAAACATAGCGATTCATGCCAGACACCCCAGGAATCTGACTGAACTACAGCAATTCCGTAGAGAAGAATGGGCCAAGATTAGTCCTGATCGATGTGCCAGACTGATCTGCAGCTACAGGAAGCCTCTGGTTGAATTTATTGCTGCCAAAAGGGTAGCCACAAAATATTAAATGTTTTGGTTCGCTAACGTATTTCCCCCCCTTTTTTAATTGTTTGCATACTATTAGGGCTGTCCCAAACGACTAATTTTCTCCCGATTAGTCAGCCGACTATTTTTACGATTAGTCGACTAATCTAATAATTAAAAAAAAAATTTTTTTTTGTTTTTTTTTTGTTCACTAATTTAGCAATGAAATTTTTGTTGACGCTTATCAATTCATAAAAAACATATTGGAACACTTAAATTATTTATTAAAGTACAAATAAACACGTAAATAACTAATAATTCACAAATAAACAATGAGTTCAAATGCTGATAGAATTAACTAGTGTAGCATCCCGATTGAAAAGATGGTCTCTTAAACTGATGGTTTACAACTTTTATTCCATCCTTGATGTAATCACACCGTAAGAGCTACGGTGCACACAAATAAAACAACAGAATTTAGAAATTAACAAAAACTTTTCACCTTTTTCCTTTTAAACCTTATTTATATATCAATGAATTGCCTATATGAATTGCCTTTACCTTAATATATTACCTTATCATTGACAATTTCTCCCTTGAGTGCAATCACTGTATATACTGTATATATTTGACCTTTTAACCTTATATAATTTTCTATACCATAAAATAAACCATAACATGAAATAAACCTTTCAGTTAGCATTAAGAACAATACTAACAGCCCTTATAGGCCCATTGTCAATGAAACATTATTATTTAGTAAGGCGACAGCACCCTCTGGTGTACAGAAAATGAAAAAACAAAAAAAAAGTTTTTGTGACGGCGCTTGAGGTGTTTATTCACGGCCAACGTGCAGCCAAGCTTGGAATTGAAGAGACAAGACAGAAGAGTGTACCCTCCTTTGTTTCTTTGAAATAAGTCAATGTTTTGGACACTCTGGTGCGCTTTTTTTGGCTTTGTGCCGCTTTCCCCGCTTGCATACAGAGCATCCGACATTCTGAACTTTCCACGCATATATTTTTTTAACCGTAGACGGGATGTTGTGCTCGTCGACGGATTTACGTCATCGATGACGTCGACTATGTCGACTAGTCGGGACAGCTCTACATACTATCCTCATTAAAATATGAAAACCTATAAATGTTCGGGTGGTTTTAGTTCAAGCAGACACCGTTTTTTCATCTGTGTGATTTTGACAAAGATCAGATCACATTTGAGGTTGATTTTATGCAGAAATGTGAGAAATTCCAAAAGGTTCAGATACTTTTTCATACCACTGTATATAAATAATGGTATAAAATTAAAATTTTCCTTCCTTTTTTAATTCAGGTTTGTTTATTGCACTCTTTTAATCATCTGTTTTTCTCTTAAAGCTTCATTTCCTTATCAAACAGAGTCAGGGGGTGAATTAGGGTACATTTCACTGCTCGCTTTAAGTAAACAACCAGGCGTGCGACAAATAAATTGTTTATAGACGTCTTTTTGCTTAGAAAATGAGGGTGGTGAGTGGACAAAATGGGAATTTGTGGAAATTTTGGCCTCACAAGATTCCCTTTTGGGAAGATTTCACACATTGCCATTTGTGAACTTAATGCATCTCTTTGGGGAAACGATTAATGCAAGCCAAAGGTTGACTACACGTAGTAATTACTATCGCAGGCGGTCCCGACATCCAATGGTTGGGTGCAGACAAGTAAGTGCGTGGGAAGGGAGTTAATCCAGGCGGGCGACAAGTAGACAAAACATCTGCACTCCCCATCTTGACCTTTAATGTCATCTACACCTTCCGTGAAAAGGCCACTTTTAATGCTTTTCTTTGACGAGCGGGACACTCGGGTTTGGATATGATTGATCCCGTGAGTCCAGATAATAAAAAAAAAAGAAGACATTAAAAAAAAAACACCCCGCTATCGAGTTACGGGCGACTTTATGTCCTCTGCAGACTTCCGCGGATGGAAATATCAACTACGAGCTTCTCGGCTTACGTTTGTCTGCACAGGTAAGCGGAAAAAAAGCTCTTAGTTGCCGTCTGACCTTGAGAGGGACGCCATTCAATCAGCCATCTTTCTCTGCGCTAAAGGAGCCTATCATTGCACTAATAGAGTGCCTGTGCACAGATGACTTACCTGCCACATTTTCACTTGAAAGGCTGAATACATACTGTACATTTCGAATAACAGGCAGGCAAATAATCCTGTTAACACTCTTAAAGACCATGTGAAGTGAATAAGAGATTTGTTCCAACATATATTATATAAGCTTAAAGGGTATGACAACACCTGGGGAAATGCTAATATTCCATCATTTATCCATTAACGCATGCCTTTTGGATTCATATCATGCCACTTCGCGAATTACACACATCGCAACACCAAGAAAATGATAGAAATTTGGATCAATTGTCAAGCTAAAAGGACCCGCTCACGAGAGCCCGGAAATCTAGCATATTGTGTGCGTGACGTCACTACAAGGAAACAACCGGCTCAGTGCTTAGTACTGAATGGCGGCGATGATAGCGGACAATTTTGTTTCGAATTGCAGCAACGAATCCGACGTAACAAACATTCTTCTAATGGTGACGAGGAGAGTTATGAACCTTTCTTTGGTGTTTTGGGTTATCAATTTGAGCCCAAACGAAAGCCAATGCAGCCTAATGAAAGGATCATTGAGAGGAGCAATCACACTGATGAAACACCGGCAACATCGTGTGGGAAACACCGAATGGTTTGTTTTGCATTTCTTTTTGTTAAGCGGATACACCGTGACCGGAAAATAATGTAATGTATAGAATAGTTATCATTTATTGTGCTATCGTAGATTTTCGCTTTGCCAACAGACACAAATATAAATGGGATTTGAGGATTTGTTATATATATTTTACGAGCGATAATTTATACATGTGTCCACTCCTATATCCAATGCGTGGTATGTTTTTATTATAAAAGAGAACTCACTCTGGCCATTTCGAGCTTGGCTGCTCCGCTTCTTTGGTTAGCCTGGGGTGGTCTCATCAGAGCCAGTCGTCCTCTTTCTTGATATCGCGGAACATTTAGGTGCCTGCGCGTGTATGGTGGCTGCTTTCATCAGCAATTTCTTAGCAAAACCTGATTTCATTAGTCCATAGTTCGAATAGCTTTCAGGTGTAAAATGCGCACCACACAAAACCGTGCCGCAGGCAAAATTAACCCTCTTAGCACGGACGAACTTTACTCATTGTCTGTGTAGTCCAGATCTTTTTCTCGTGTTCGGGAACTTGTTACCCCTGGCACTGGACTGCTTGACCGTGTGCATGGCATTATGGAGTCTGAAGACTACCAACAAATTTTGCAGCATAATGTAGGGCCCAGTGTGAGAAAGCTGGGTCTCCCTGAGAGGTCATTGGTCTTCCAGCAGGGCAATGACCCAAAACACACTTCAAAAAGCACTAGAAAATGGTTTGAGAGAAAGCACTGGAGACTTCTAAAGTGGCCAGCAATAAGTACAGACCTGAATCCCATAGAACACCCGTGGAGAGATATGAAAATGGCTGTTTGGAGAAGGCACCCTTCAAATCTCAAAGACCTGGAGCAGTTGGCCAAAGAAGAATGGTCTAAAATTCCAGCAGAGTATTGTAAAAAACTCACTGATGGATCCCGGAAGTGGTTGTTCGTAGTTATTTTGTCTAAAGGTTGTGCTACCTAGTATTAGGCTGAGGGTGCCAATACTTTTGTCCGGCCCATTTTTGGAGTTTTGTGTAAAATGACAATGATTTTATTTTTTTTTCCCATTCCCTTTTTTGTTTTTCATTGCAAGCAAAATAAATGAAGTTATTGCTACCAAAGCATTTGTAATTGCAATAGTTTTCTGGGAGAAATTTAGTAGTATCTGACAGAACTGCATGGGGTGCCAATACTTTTGGCCAGCACTGTAACTGAAGTCATTATATAATACAAATAAGGTTGCTTAAAAGTTGGAGCGGACAATTTGAGCATACTGAAAAGTTGGTAGTGTTATGTCCCTGCCGTCCCTATGCAAGCCTACACCCTTTTCAGAAAGTTTTTTTTTTCCACTTTTACCCAATATTTAAGCTTTTTTGGTTTCCAATTTCTAACATATAAACTTGACTTCATATATAATGTATTTTACAGTTGTTTTTTTTTATTTCTTACTGGCCATAGCTCCTCTGAGGTTTAAGGTCAGTCTGATTCAAACACTCTAATCCAATATCTGTTGTTATCCACTCGGCACTTTTGTAAGTTTTTCTGACATTTTACGACAAGTGGGTTAGGAGAGCTCTGGCGTTGCATCATGAAACCGCGAAAAAAACTTTGGATTTATCGCTCTGATAACCTTCCAGATTCCTTTCGGCTGGTGCCGGCGCGCCAGACAACACCGCCGGAGCCATCCATCATTCACACCCCACGACCCCACAACAACCCCCCCCCCCTTCATGTGAGCCGCCAGTGATAAATTAGCCGTCGCCTCGTCTCCCGTGAAAAATAAGGCAGTTAATACCAAACCATAAAGAACGGAATTCGTATCATCACTTCAAGCGGATAATAAACGGCGAGATGCGATGTTACAAAAATGCGTCGTAATTCTGCTCTCTTTAACACGCCGCTGGACTCCCTCGGTAAATCACGGCACTTGAGCAAAACAAATGGAACAACGTCTTTACATCTGCGAGAGGGTCAATCCATCATTGGGTAAACAAAGATGAATGTCATCTTTAAGATGGCGAACGGTGGAGAAAATCAGTAGCGTATCGTCAAGAGTCACGCTGCCTGTAAAAAACGACGGTTATCACACCTTTGTTCTCGAGAAAAGGCGACGAGCAGATATTTCACCTTCGAAGGTAGATCAGAGTTCTAACAAGAATGTGTGTAGGAATGTAGTTGATCTTTAAGTGATTTATATAGTTTGAATTATTATTTTTTTACCAGACTTTGTAAATTTATATGGTTAAAATTGATACTAGGGGTGTAACGGTACACAAAAATCTCGGTTCGGTACGTACCTCGGTTTTGAGGTCACGGTTCGGTTCATTTTCGGTACAGTAAGAAAACAAAATGCAAAATATAAATGTGCTAGTTGTTTATTACACACTTTTGTGCTTTCAACAATAGGAACATTAGCCTATACAAAGCTAGAATTCTGCTCAAAAAGTAGCGGGTATTTAAAGATAATAATCCAACAACAATTTGCCTTTTAGACCCTGCGTATTGGTCAGCTTTCTTTCTGAAACAAAGAAGAAAAAAGAAGTCCTGTGCAAAATAGAAAAGAAATCCCAGTGACAAAGATTTTAACATGTATTTTACAAATGAAATGCCTCAATGAAACATTTTTCTTATGAACGGTTTTCAAAAGCTTTATTAGTGGATTTTCTCAAGTTAAAGCGCCACACAGAAATTAATAAATTTAATTGTGTAAGCAGGATCTGTGTATTATTCTTATTATTTTAATTACAGATGTTTCAGCTCATTTCAATTTATTTTATTTAAATGGGCTATTATTTATTTCATTATGCGTATATATTTTACAAATGTGATGTAGTATTCATTTATATTGTATATTTTATGTTGTATAACTTTAGTTCCTTTGTGAATATTACTTGTTTTGTCGTGGTAGGAGGGTTTTGTATTGAACACGGGGCCGTGTTGGTTAATATTATACCAGCGAAGACAGCAGTAAATCAACAAAGACAAGTCAACTGTGCCCCGATCTACCACTTAAGAGATCCGATGGACTCAAAAAGTGGGTTACGATTGCATATTAGTTTGAAAATCGACCGGATCCACCGTATTTTTACACGAGTGACTTCCGGTTTGCCCGATCCTAGCGAGTAGTATTGGCGCAGGAGGTTCGCGTCTCGCGTCAAATAATAAACTCTGCCGTTCTTCTCGCGTGCATCACGTTGAGCCGCTTCTGGGACGCGTCTAACACGTGGTCGCACTGCGACTAGTGTGCATTGGCTGAGTGACTTTAACACCCATGTTGTCACGTTGTCGCGCCGTTGACGTTTCTGGGTTATATACTGTCCTACCGTGTTGGTCCTCATTATAGTAGAGAAGACGGAGTAAATATAATCTACACAAAGAAACTGTAACCCGATCGACTCACAGCCTCGAAAAGTAAGGGTTACATGACGTCAGAAACTCGTTCGGTACGCCTCCGTTCCGAACCGAGCACCCCGTACCGAAACGGTTCAATTCAAATACATGTACCGTTACACCATTAATTGATACTGCATTCAAGTTTGTTTTTTGACACTATATCTCGGCATATGATCGCTTCGACATATGATTCTTTTGTCATCAGACATAAAATTTTACTCGTCATTTGTCTCGACATATGACGACATGCGCGAAATATAACAATTTATGACAGTATCGCAATTTCATTATTTTCCCGCAAGACGGACGCGGATTGTCTTGTGAGAGAAATCAACATGGGCCCCAAGAAGGTTAGTGCAGGTGGTGAAAAAAAAGGAAACAAGGGACAATTGCCATTTACTAATTTTACAAACTGTATAAAAACGAAAACGGGGCTTTCAATATCAAATTATTTTAACTTCAACTTCAGAACTTCAAGTCTATCTGTGGATACTAGGGCTGCAGCTATCGAATATTTTAGTAATCGAGTAATCAACAGAAAATTCTATCGATTAATCGAGTAATCGGATAAAACTTTTTTTTTTTTTTTTAGGTAAAGAGCAATTATATATATACATGAGAAAAAAAGACATTTAATCCAATATTGAACCATTTTCAGTCAATCAATGTCTTTATTTTCAATGTACATTGTTGAAAACAGCCAACAATTGCATCTAAGATGTGACTAGAAAAAAAAAATCACTGCTTTCACTCAAAAAACATCTAGATCTTGTTAAAAAAACAAAACATATTTCTTACCTAAAAATGTAATAATGCTTGATAACACACATCACTTGAAAGCTACGTGTTTTCCCCACGTGTTTCAATTGAATTTCCATTTGTGTCAAGCTATTTTTAAGTTTTAGTTAAGTTTTAAGTTAGTCCAAACTGTAAGTACTTGTAGGATTTTAAGTTTTTGCAGCGTTCAAAATAAATGTATGATACCTGCTGTATTGGAGTACATTTATTCAGTAATGACTACTGAGCTAAAACTGACAGTTAGCTTTATTATGTTTTAATTTTACACCCTCATCACTCTACAGCGCTGTGTTTTTACAGATTAAATAAAGCCTGTATGTAAGACACGTTAGCCACGCATCGACAGTGGTCATAATCAATAGAAACCTAGCCCTCCGAAGGGCTAACATTACGTGAGCGAGTGAAAGTAATGTTATATTTATTAGCGATGAGAAGTGTACTGCTTAAAGATGGCGGCTGTTTACTAACGCTGCCCAGGCGCGGCTGAGTCTGTCATTTCGCATCTAGTCCTAAATGCATGCGATATCTGAGACGCATCGGACACTACCTGCTACTAGCATCATGCGGGCGTAGTTTTTAGCAACGTCGGGGTAGTTTGTAGCGGCTGTCGGCTGCGGTAAGTTTAAAAAAAATTTTTTTTTTTTTTTTATTGCTTCTTCCTCTACGCACGTGACGTCAGCGCGTTGTCCGGCATTAAAAGTAGTCCTGGCAAAACGTGAAGCTTAGAACTGGCAAAATTAAACGATTCCTCGAGGTGAATAAAATTACTCGGATCAGTTTTTAAACTCGAGTTACTCGAGTTGCTCGAGTATTCGTTTCAGCTCTAGTGGATACCTTTAAGGATTTTAATGTAATTTAATATATTAAAAACATTTTAAATATCTCAAATATTAACAATTGCATGACATTGACAGCAATAGGTGTCCAATTCATATAAACTGAGGAGACTGGTTGTGAATGGTCATGTTTCAAGGCCTATGACGGTTTTAGTCGTCGAATCCATTTTGACTGACATTCGTTCATTTGCCATTCCCGGTCAAAATGGGAATTGACGTCTCGAACCATCACATGACATGTCAGCCGATGAGATTAAAAAAAAAAAAAAAATTTAAAGAATTGTAGACTCCCATTGTCAGTTTCGTCATTTTATTTGTGTTTCCAGTGTGTTTAAAGAGTTATTAAATAAATATTAAAGTGCTTATATTGTGTAAAAGGGATGAAATAAATAAATACATGGTTCCTACACATCACAGATTTTTACCTATTGCGAGCATGTCTGGAACATATCCTACCCAATAAAAAACGTGTGTTCCCAGAATAGCGCTGTCAAGATAAAAGGAAATGTAAAGCGTTTTTCTGTTCGGTTTCCGATTTCAACGTCAGGTTTAGTGAAAATCCAGCACGTCGTCGACAAAGACCTCCCTGGCAGAGGTAACACAAGCGTGTCTGCTAACTTGTTGCTTTCCCTTTCCACAAAGACCTTCTTATTTCGAGGCATTTCTCACAGAGCTCACCACTTGAGTCGGTTCCAATCAACACAGTAATGCTATATCCTGCTACAGGTGGAAATTCTCAGGAGGGGAACCCTCCGTTTTGCTACACCAGATGACGCGGGGGCCCTTTGGCTCCCGAGACTAGGGAAGGCTCGATATACGTATAAATTCAGACTGCGCTATAAATCAAAATATAGATTTTCAGCCGGCCCCGCTTTCCTCGAGAAGGGCTGCAATAACAATGTCATCCGACTCAGCCTGGTTGCCATTAATGCTCTTGGCCGCCGTCCACGCGGCCAATTCGGGCCCCGCGTGTCGTGTGTTTTACAAAACCCGACAAGAGCGATGGAAACGTTACTGACCTAGTTAACGCTTGGCATGTTAAAGGAAGACGAGAGCATTTCCAAACGCTCCCCCCAAAAATGAGCGTCGCTTGCCAGATATAACACCCGCTGAGCCAATGATGTTAATGCTACGACGGCCAGGAGAAGACAATGCGCTCCAGTTAAACGGAACCCGAGTGAATAATGTGATTGCTATTTAGATTATTGCTCCCTGCGCCAAAGAGGCCGGCCCTCTCTGCCAGAAAGTGAATTTGATCTAATTCATGTGTGTTCTCCCATTTAGTCCGACAACTGGAAAACTTTAAGAAGGACGCACAGGGCCAAAACTGATTGACCGGACTCGCCTTCGTCAGGCGGACAGAAGTGCTTTGAGAACTTCGACTACAACAGTTCTATCTAGGGATGTCCCGATTGCACACGAGTCTGAGTCACCTGATTTTGAGAATCTGCTGATATGGAGTCCCGATCCAATACCGAAAAAAATATATATAATAAATTTTTTTCGAACAAAAGTTCCAAATATGCCTCAGTACTGTACTGTTTACAGCAATGTTCACTCTAATTTTTCATGTATCTGAGCACACACACAAGCTCCCCGAGCAGACAGCGGACCAGGGTGAGCAACATCAGATGTGTACACGGTTGTCACACGCAACTATCATGCCTGTTCAAAAACTTGGTTAGCAAGATACAGTGGAGCAATAAGTATTTAGTCAACCACTAATTGTGCAAGTTCTCCTACTTGAAAATATTAGAGAGGCCTGTAATTGTCAACATGGTTAAATCTCAACCATGAGAGACAGAATGTGGAGAAAAAAAACAGAAAATCACATTGTTTGATTTTTAAATAATTTATTTGCAAATCATGGTGGAAAATAAGTATTTGGTCAATACCAAAAGTTCATCTCAATACTTTGTTATGTACCCTTTGTTGGCAATAACGGAGGCCAAACGTTTTTTGTAACTCTTCACAAGCTTTTCACACACTGTTGCTGGTATTTTGGCCCATTTCTCCATGCAGAACTCCTCTAGAGCAGTGATGTTTTGGGGCTGTCGTTGGGCAACACGGACTTTCAACTCCCTTCTGCAGATTTTCTATGGGGTTGAGACCTGGAGACTGGCGAGGCCACTCCAGGACCTTGAAATGCTTCTTACGAAGCCACTCCTTTGTTGCCCTGGCTGTGTGTTTGGGATCATTGTCATGCTGAAAGACCCAGCCACGTCTTATCTTCAATGCCCTTGCTGACGGAAGATTTTCACTCAAAATCTCTCAATACATGGCCCCATTCATTCTTTCCTTTACACAGATCAGTCGTCCTGGTCCCTTTGCAGAAAAACAGCCCCAAAGCATGATGTTTCCACCCCCATGCTTCACAGTGGGTATGGTGCAATTCAGAATTATTTTTCCTCCAAACAAGAGAACCTGTGTTTCTACCAAAAAGTTTTATTTTGGTTTCATCTGAGCATAACACATTCTCCCAGTCCTCTTCTGGATCATCCAAATGCTCTCTAGTGAACCGCAGACGGGCCTGGACGTGTACTTTCTTCAGCAGGGGGACACGTCTGGCAGTGCAGGATTTGAGTCCCTGGCGGCGCATTGTGTTACTGATAGCAGCCTTTGTTAATGTGGTCCCAGCTCTCTGAAGGTCACTCACTAGGTCCCCCAGTGTGGTTCTGGGATTTTTGCTCACCGTTCTTGTTATCATTTTGACGCCACGGGGGCGAGGAGGGAGTTGAAAGTCCGTGTTGCCCAACGAACAAAACATCACTGCTCTAGAGGAGATCCGCATGGAGGAATGGGCCAAAATACCAGCAACAGCGTGTGAAAAGCTTGTGAAGAGTTACAGAAAACGTTTGGCGACTGTTATTGCCAACAAAGGGTACATAAAGTATTGAGATGAACTTTTGGTATAGACCCAATACTTATTTTCCACCATGATTTGCAAATAAATTCTTTAAAAATCAAACAATGTTATTTTCAGGTTTTTTTCCCCCACATTCTGTCTCTCATGGTTGAGGTTTACCCATGTTGACAATTACAGGCCTCTCTAATATTTTCAAGTGGGAGAACTTGCACAATTAGTGGTTGACTAAATACTTATTTGCCCCACTGTACATGGCTTATTATTAGGGGTGTAACGGTACATATATTTGTATTGAACTGTTTTGGTACGTGGTGCTCGGTTCGGAACGGAGGCGTACCGAACGAGTTTCTGACTTAATGCAACCCTTACTTTTCGAGGCTGTGATTCGATCGGGTTACAGTTTCTTTGTGTAGATTATATTTACTCAGTCTTTTATAATGAGGACCAACACGGTAGGACAGTATATAACCCAGAAACGTCAATGGCGCGACAACATGGCCGCCACGAGAACGCAGTGAAACGCGGGCGTTAAAGTCAATCAGGTCATGAACACCAGTCGCAGTGCGGCCGCGTGTTAGACGCGTCCCAGAAGCGGCTCAACACGAGGCACGCAAAAAGAACAGCAGAGCTTATTATTTGACGCGAGACGCGACCTTCCTGCGTCAATACTACTACCGGTAGCTAGGATCGGGCAGACCGGAAGTCACTCGTGTAAAAATACGGTGGATCCAGTCGATTTTAAAACTAATATGCAATCGTAACCCACTTTTTGAGTCCATCAGACCTCTTGAGTGGTAGATCGGGGCACAGTTGCAGTGTTGTCAGTAACGCGTTAGTTAGTAACTTGTTACCGTAATCTGATTCCTTTTTTCAGTAACGAGTAATCTAACGCGTTCATTTTTCTACACCAGTAATCTGATTAAAGTTATTTTCCTTAGTGTCCCTGCGTTACTATTTTTTCATTGCCTCATAACGCATGTAGAATGAAGAATATTGTAGTCACGTACGAAGAGCATTTTGAATAGAAAATGTTGAAATAAAACGTTCCCGGTACGTGTTTCCATGACGGCCTCTTAGCTATTTCCTGTTTTGGTCTCGCGTCACGTGTTGTGGGACTGAGGTGGGTGGACATTCGCACCGAGTATTAAGACGTTTCGAGGGAATGCTGATCTGTCGATATCCATGAATGAAGGTGCGTATTTTTCCTTTATTCTGGAGGGTATCAGCAAAAGGTTGGACCCCCTACATGCGCGGCCGTTTCGTAGCTTTGCCGTAGCAACGGCAGGCAGGCATCGCTCCAAGTTGGCAAGCTTTGTTTACATCATATGCGTGTTGCACATTCATGCCGTGAGGTGATTTGTTCGTTTAGCATCTGTTGGATGTGTTGTAAGTCCGATTGAGTGTAAAGTGCTTAGTTGCCGCCACGTTTTGTGGCCAAATTGACCGCGTGTGTGTTGAGAGGAGTACTTCCGGGTTGTTAATGTGCACGGCTGAACGGGCATCCGCGCCCGCCGCCACCTTTGTGTTTATTGCACTGTACAATCCACTTGTGTGTTGTTGATTATTCTGCCGTCAGTTTGCATTGTTTTACATTGGCACTGATATGCTGTCAACCATAACCCGAAATTCTGAAGTTTTGACATTAGGCTTAATCTTAGAGTTAGCGGGGTTTCATTGGTCGGTGGAGTTGATTTCAACAAATTCCAATCAGTTTGTCAGATATTTCAGGGCTCCGGAGTGGCTAAGCTAGCGCGAAATTCTGATATTCCCCTTTAAATTCAATCATCGGAAAGTCAATTACATGTGATGACATTTTTCTGTTGTCATTCTTATGTTGAGGCGGCAAAGGGAGAAAAATGGGTAGAAAGTAACTGATAGATTACTTTTAAAGTAACTTAGTTACTTTGATAATAAAGTAATCAGTAAAGTAACTAGATTACTTATTTGAGGCGTAATCAGTAATCAGTAATTTAATTACTTTTTCAAGTAATCTGTGACATCACTGCACAGTTGACTTGTCTTTGTTGATTTACTGCTGTCTTCTCTGCTATGATAATAACCAACATGGCCCCATGTTCAATATAAAACCCTCCTACCACAACAAAACAAGCAGGAACTAATATTCACATAGGAACTAAAAAGTTATACAACATAAAATATACAATATAAATGAATACTACATCACACTTGTAAAATATAAACACATAATAAAATAAACAATAGCCCATTTAAATAAAATAAATTGAAATGAGCTAAAACACCTGTAATTAAATAATAAGAATAATACACAGATCCTGCTTACACAATTAAATTTATTAATTTCTGTCTGGCGCTTTAACTTGAGAAAATCCACCAATAAAGCCTTTGAAAGCCGTTCATAAGAAAAAAATGATTCATTGAGGCATTTTACTTGTAAAATACATGTTAAAATCTTTGTCATTGGGATTGCTTTTCTCTTTGGCACAGGACTTCTTTTTTCTTCTTTCTTTCAGAAAGAAGGCTGACCAATACGCGGGGTCTGAAAGGCAAATTGTTGTTGGATTATCTTTAAATACCCGCTACTTTTTGAGCAGAATTCTAGCTTTGTATAGGCTAATGTTCCTATTGTTGAAAGCACAAAGGTGTGTAATAAACAACTAGCACATTTATATTTTGCATTTTGTTTTCTTACTGTACCGAAAATGAACTGAACCGTGACCTAAAAACCGAGGTACGTACCGAACCGAGATTTTTATGTACCGTTACACCTAGAGATGTCCCGATCGATCGGGTCCGATCACGTCATTTTCAAAGTATCGGAATCAGCAAAAATATATTGGACATGCCATTTTTTAATATATATATATTTTTTTAAATCGTTTCCTAACTGTATTTAACGTTACAGACATAATATGTTACACTCATCCAGAGTCTTTAGTTTGGGCTTAAGGTAGGGTTATCAAATTTATCCCGTTAACAGCAGTATTAATTTTTTTTTTAAATTTATCACGTTAAAATATTTAACACAATTAATGCATGCACTGCACGGCCCGCTCACGCATTGTCGCATTCAATCTGTAATGGCGCCGTTTTACATTTGATACACTGCCAATGGGAAAACCCATTGGCAGTGTATCAAATACTTGTTCTCCCCACTGTATAAAGCTAAAAGGCAGCGTAAAATGAGTAGAGTGAATTTTGGCAGCCTTTGGAGCCTTTTTTTAATTGGCTAAAGCCTTACAATCCCTCCCCCTACAATTAGAAACATCGTGGGAAGCAATGTGGGGAAGAAAGGTAGTAATTGATCTTTTTCTTAACATCCTATGTTATTTTCCAAAGCAGAGAAGATATATCAATTGGTACCACTACGCACAGTCATGGGTGCACTTCCAATCATGCATTTGGGCAGAACAGATGGCTACAGTATCATTTAGTGAAAGATCAACAAATACACTAGATGGCAATATTTAGTCACAATATACAAAATCACATTTATCCTTTAAGAATTACAAGTCTTTCTATCCGTGGATCCCTCTCACAGAAAGAATGTTAATAATGTAAATGCCATTTTGAGGATTTATTGTCATAATAAACAAATACAGTACTTATGTACAGTATGTTGAATGTATATATTCGAGTTTTATTCATTTTTTTTCTTAATGCATTGCCAAAATGTATATGATCGGGAAAAATTATCGGGAATAATTGGAATTGAATCGGGAGCAACAACAACAAAGAAAAGCAATCGGATCGGGAAATATCGGGATCGGTAGATTCTCAAACTAAAACGATCGGGATCGGATCGGGAGCAAAAAAACATGATCGGAACAACCCTAGTTACACCCCTAGTATCTTGTTTATTTCACTCTGATGTGCTTAACATCCATTCTCAAATGTACTTATGGTTAAAATTGCAGCTGCAGCCTATCCAATAGTTTTGAAAAAAAATCCTGAACACTACACTTAAACTTCTAACTCCAAACCCTTACACTATTTGAAACTACCTTTTAGCCCTTACCTTTAGCCGAACCTCAACCCCTAAAAGCCACGAAAAACAAGATGCCCAGGGCGGCAGTAAAAACAATACAAATCAGCCGTTTGTCTCGCCGCCAACACTTCGCAGTGAAAAACAGCGAATTTTCCACGAATAAATGGTCTGTAAAGTGCACTTTTCCCCCCCTATTTTTCTTCTCGCTGCGGCGCCTCCTGTTGGCTTTGGCAGCTGGACGGCGACCGGTTGGCCGACGCTACACAGGCCCGCAACTCTTAAAGAGAAGAAGCGAGGTCACGCCCGCTTCAGCGCGGGAGTATCCGCTCCAAGTGTTGCGGAAATCTATCCTAAAAGGTCAATAAACGTCGGCGGGAGGATGACGGAGTAAGAGCGAGATGGGAGTGGAGTACAAGACAACAAATCCTCCGTGGGTGTAATTACGGCTGGAGAGTAACGGCCGCGCTCGAAGCGGCGGTTAAGCGTTACGAGCGAGGCGCTCTGCATACTTATTTTGCGGAAAATTGAGTAAGTCACACAGCTGGGCTCGCCACAAATATTTGCTAAGAAGCTCATTTCAACAAATAGGCCTCGACTTATGCCTTTTATGATCACAAACTGGCAACACATTGCATACGAAAACAAATTGGCGGGGAAAAAGGTCATTAAGTAAAAATTCCTTGGTTCCCTGCTTCCAAATAATAGAATTTCAGTGGCGTCTTCTAAAATTGTTTAAATATCTTATCTGGCCATGCTAGTAACACGAAACTAGGACAGCCATGATTAATCAAAACAGCAGTAGATTCATTTCTTTCATCAGTTGTTGATCGAAAAAAGCTGTTAAGAGGCTAACGGTACCGTTACTAGTCCGTGCCTATTAGATCATTAGTAATATTAACTCATTTGCTCCCAAAAACAAATAAATAAGTTCTATTTTTAATTGTTTCAGTGTCCCAAAGACGTATTTATACTAGTGCTGTCAAACGATTTAAAAATTTAATCTAGTTAATCATATGTCAACTATGAGATAAATCATGATTAATCACATTTCCCTCGGGATGAATAAAGTTGCTCTTCAGGAAAAAAAAATTAGGAAAATACTATAATCGACTTAAAAAAAATTTTAAGATGAAATGTATGATGTGTGAATGAATTAATATTTAACCAAATAGAGTTTAAAATTTTTATTTAACAACTCAGCTTGTATAAAATGAAAAATACAATAAATTGTCTGTATTATCCAGCAAAGAGCTTTAACAGATTAAAGTGCCTCAGACTAACAATGTGGCTCAAGTACCGTTTGGAATATTACCCAAAATTAACTAACAATTTAAAGAGCAGACAAGCACAATACAGTAACAATAGCTAGTGTTTCAAAAAATGTGTAAACAACTTGTCTGTTAAATTGAACATTTCATACAAATAAATGCAGCATTTGCAGTTTTACACTAAATGGCCTGAAAGCTGTGTGAGATATTAAAAAAATAAACTGTAAATTTTCACACACTTAACTGAAAAACATTACAATAAACTGTGTGTCAAGGTGTTTAGAAACAATGCTTAAGTTAGCCAGTCATACTTTTTTTTTTTTTTTTTTTAACCAAAAGCTCAGGCGAACTAGCTTGTTGACATTTTCAGATAACAGAGCAGACCTTTTCTTTTGAACAATGTGCCCTGTCAAAGAAAACAGTCTCTCGGAAGAAACGGTTGTGGCAGGTGTGACCAGATACTTTTTTTTGCAAGGTGGGGCAGCTTACTGTGGGCACCACTGTGCGCAGACCACTGTAGTGGACATAAATCTATGCTGGCACTGCCTTGTATCTTTCTAGTGGTTTGTCATTGGTTGTTGTTGTTGTTTGTTGTCATTTGATTTTCAAGGCCCTCGTCTTCGACTATGATAATGGGTCTACACTCTACAGTCTCTGGCTACCCAAGTAGCGATAGCAGTAATCAACCTAATTGTTGTCTTTTTGTTGACAAGTCCGAGTCCGCACGCTGCCAGTGTAGTTTGATGACTGCGGCTTGTTCCCGCAGTGTGAGCGTAATTGCTAACACTAGCGAAGATATGCTTTGCCCAAAGGTGGTACTTTAGGCTGGTTGAGCTTCGATCGAAGGACAGTTCATTACAGCAGTATGTGCACACAACTTTGGTTTTATCCAGATTTCCATTAGGCAGCTTTTTAAAACAGATTTTGCCATGAAGCAGTCCTGGGTCATCATCCTCACTCATTGTGGGTGGCTGCATTTTGTCCTGCATTGCCCCGCGGAGAATGTAAACATTGGCGTGTGGGACTACGGGAGGCAGTTGTGGCCAAACTTAGTGTGAGCGGTAAATTGCGTTATTTTTTTTTTTAATGCGTTAATATTTCCAGATTAATCATGGTCGTTAACGTGTTATTGTTGACAGGCCTAATTTATACGTCTTTTTTCTCTGGGTTCTGATTCAATTTAGCTCCAAAGCACAAAGCTGAAAATCCATTTTAAAGCAATAAAACTGGCCACTGGAGGCCAGTAGCGCATTTGGTAAGACCCGCAATCCGATTCAACGGCAACGAACGGCCGGGGCGCCGGCGGAAGACGACCGAATGGCGTCCAGGATGCCAGGCGACGGACGACCGAGCAGAACGACCAGTGTTCTACCATCTCCTACATCGGCGAAACGTCCTACATTGGTCGAATTTGACACCCAAAGTACTACCGTGCGCTCTAAACTTGTTTTGTTTAGATGCATGCAGGAATAACGTACTAAAAAAATGCCTGCAGAAAATACTTAAATGTAGTTATATCAAATAAGGACGGTTTAAATACGCTACGTGACTAATGTGGTCAACTGCTTCAAAGGTTAACACAAAAAAACACAATGGTTAAAAGTATGAGAGGGTAATACATGCAAAAAGTATCTTTGAGGCAGTGAAAAGGTTCTAAATAACTAAATAAAAACAAAAATGGTGAGTACTCGCCGCTTCTAACCGATGTGCGCATGCGTGTGGATCCTTGCGCAAGCATTGCGTAGGACTTATAGTAAGGAATGGCCGAACACCGGGACCACCAGTGCACTGGTGGTCTGTGCTGCTCGTCGAGCAGACCCCGCAGAGACTCAAAAAATCTTATGAGACAGGCGGCCATGAGGGAAAAGTTTACCCCGGCCGTCACGGCCACAACAGCGTCATCTCTCAGTTAGTTATGTGTAAATAAATTGTTACTTTACTATCAAAAGCTCTATTTGTCTTATTGTGTGTTATTTTGTAAAAGGAAAATGAAGGAACTTAGTCCTCCCAGCCCAAACCCCACGGGGAGGCCGGCAACAGAACGGAAATGTGCTCCGCCGCTCGACGCCCCCGAAGAGCCAGGCCAGGAGGAAGCCAAACTCCGCGCGTTCCTGTGTTAACCCTTTGCACACTGACTCCATGTTTCAAAAGCTTGAAGAACACTCGCCGAAAACAGGTTGACAATTTATTCGTCGACAATGGTAAAAAACAAGGCACAAACAGACGACGGAGGGACAATTCTGGATCCAAAACAAGGCTACATGTTTCCGAGCAGAAGAAATCTGTCTTATCTCAGTGTCCAGTCTTTTTGAAGTCTTTGCTGACGCGGGTCATGTCGAAGGCGTCTCTGGGCGTTGCTTTTGGGCCGCCCCCGCTGTGGCCGGTTTAGGTTCGTGCGCGGATTGGGACGCCCGCTATCAACTTTGCTGCCCAGGCTGGTTGTACTTGTTTTAGGACAAAGCGCTTTGTCCTTGGAGTTTGCTGGGAGAGCAGATTACCCGAGTTGGTGCGTCACTCTTGTGATAAGACGGCATTGTGTATCTCTTCTATTTCTTCTCATTAAACTATGGTGTGCTATTTATTTTATATTAGTAGTGTAGTCCTACCGTAAATATGAAAATGATACTATTTCCTGATTAATTATATTACGTGTGTTAGACTAATGCAAACAGTTAGACGGTGCCTACGAAAACCTGTACCATATGTATGTGTTAGACTATATATGTGTTAGACTAATGCAGACAATTATATGGTGTGTGCGATGACGATATCGTTTCTCCTTCAAAAACATTCAGATGTTTGGGATGTAACTAAAGCAAAAAATAGCTGTATTAAAGTCAAAGTTATGTTTGAAATGTATGCTTTCACAAAAAGCTCAATTTTTCTGTTTTTTTCATCAGAAATTGGAAAATTGCTCAAACTAAGCTATTTTTGAATGCTGATTTCTAAAGGGTGGAAAAAGATATGAACTGACTATTTTTTCCTGCTGAAAGAAGAGAGTCTAATCTTTCTTTTGGTGGGTTCCATGTGGAGTGGAAAATGAGTTTTTGGTCACCTACCAACAAGCAAGATTTCTGGCTATCAAAGAGGCCTAACTTCTTCTAACGAGGTCTAACAAGGTTCCACTCGTTATCTGTATTAATGGCACCTGTTTTAACTCATTATCGGTATAAAAGACACCTGTCCACAATGACAGTCAGTCACACTCCAAAACTCCACTATGGCCAAGACCAAAGAGCTGTTTGAAAGACACCAGAGACAAAATTGTAGACCTGCACCAGGCTGGGAAGACTGAATCTGCAATCGGTGAAACGCTTGGTGTAAAGAAATGAACTGTGGGAGCAACTATTAGAAAATGGAAGACATACAAGACCACTGATAATCTCCCTCTCTCACTGATCTGGGGCTCCATGCAAGATCTCACCCTGTGGCTTCAAAATGATAACAAGAACGGTGAGCAAAAATCCCAGAACCATACAGGGGCACCTAGTGAATGACCTACAGAGAGCTGGGACCACAGTAACAAAGGCTACTATCAGTAACACAATGCGCCGCCAGGGACTTAAATCCTGCACTGCCAGACGTGTCCCCCTGCTGAAGAAAGTACACGTCCAGGCCCGTCTGCAGTTCACTAGAGAACATTTGGATGATCCAGAAGAGGACTGGGAGAATGTGTTATAGTCAGATGAAACCAAAATAGAACTTTTTGGTAGAAACACAGATTCTCGTGTTTGGAGGAGAACGAATACTGAATTGCATCCGAAGAACACCATACCCACTGTGAAGCATGGGGGTGGAAACATCATGCTTTGGGGCTTTTTTTCTGCAAAGGGACCAGGACGACTGATCTGTGTAAAGGAAAGAATGAATGGGGCCATGTATTGAGAGATTTTGAGTGAAAATCTCCTTCCATCAGCTAGGGCATTGAAGATGAGACGTAGCTGGGTCTTTCAGCATGACAATGATCCCAAACACACAGCCAGGGCAACAAAGGAGTGGCATCGTAAGAAGCATTTCAAGGTCCTGGAGTGGCCTAGCCAGTCTCCAGATCTCAACCCTGTGGAGGGAGTTGAAAGTCCGTGTTGCCCAACGACAGCCCCAAAACACCACTGCTCTAGAGGAGATCCGCATGGAGGAATGGGCCAAAATACCAGCAACAGTGTGTGAAAAGCTCGTGAAGAGTTACAGAAAACGTTTGGCCTCCGTGATTGCCAACAAAGGGTACATAAAGTATTGAGATGAACTTTTGGTATTGACCAAATACTTATTTTCCACCACGATTGGCAAATAAATTCTTTAAAAATCAAACAATGTGATTTTCTGTTTTTTTTTTCCCCATTCTTTCTCTGATAGTTGAGGTTTACCCATGTTGACAATTACAGGCCTCCCTAATATTTTCAAGTGGGAGAACTTGCACAACTAGTGGTTGACTAAATACTTACTTGCCCCACTGTATATAACAATAAACCAAAGTATATCAGAAGACATTTCCAGGAGTGTTGTCGTAATGTTTAGGAAAAAAAAGAGGTTTTATTGATTTTAATAACCCACACTTTGAGCATTAACACAACACTAAAATGGTTATGTACTTACAGATTGAGTTAAATTGTATTACACTGATGAGTCATTCCTAAAATTTAAAAAGAAACTGCTCAAACATTAAATCTGAATCGTTTGTAATGTAAGTACCAGAGGCGATTGCTCTAAGATTGCAAGGGAAGGTCGGTTTCCCTCAAAATGTCAAGAAATAAGTGATCAAATGTGTATTGTTGTGTGTCCATGTCATTGACTAAATATGCGCTATAACGCGCTCAACTTTTGTTCTGAATTAGCTTCTTATCACTGGTTACAAAGCTTCACAGTCGTTTAAACAGTGTGGAAGCTGTGCTTCTCCAGAATTGAGAGTGCATTGTTTACAACTGTGAAACAAGACGAGTCATTGGCTTAAGGCTAAGTTTATCCCGCCCAACAGACGCCATGCGTCTCTGGGGGTCTATGGGCAGTAGGCGGAGCCTGGCTGGCCCGAACGCTCTAGTTCTCTGTATGATTGGATGATCTGTCTGAGGCACAATCCCTTTTTGATTGACAGCGAAATGAGCGAATCAATGATCTTGTCGCATTTTTCAATTTTCATTCCGTTGAGTTGAACCCGAGACTCATAATCATCCTAGTGAAGCTTCTATTTGGGTTGTTTTTACTACTGTAGCTGCTTTTGTTTGGAGACTTGACTTCTGGCATTCTAGTTTCTTTCCCAACCGAGCAGCGAGTGCCGCTGAGCCCCTCCAACGTCACAAAGCACTCACAGGCGGACAAAACTTTGAGCTTTCCCTCATTGATAGACGCATCTGCCACTGGTCAATACTATACAGGTAGTCATCAAACAAATCTGCCTAAAGATAGAGAAAACATTGAAAGAGTCGGCTCTACAAAATTCCCGGGGGTCCATATTGATAAGTACCTTAATTTTTTTTTTTTAAATGATGAGGTCACAAAGTGTCGAAATATGCTGCTCGTTTTTTTTTAACTGCAACATTACATCCCACTCTCTGCAGTAGTAATTCTGTATAAATCTATTTGAACCACATTTACGATATTGGAATATCATATGGTGCAACACATTTCCAACTTATCTAAAAAGCTTGAACATAGGCTTCATAATGATATTGACGGGTAAGATTCGATCTTCACTGCGCCACACCTTCAAGTTGGGGGCAATCCAGTTATTCACAGTCAGTCGCAGCGACACATGCAGAGATCAAACGACGGATTTAGGTTGGAAAAAGTACGAAAGCTGTAACCCTAACCCTATAAAGAATTCAGGGATTTAAGCATTTATTCACAAGAATTTTCAACAAAAAAAGCTCTGTGTCTGTGATTCCACTCGGTCAGCTTTGACGACCACGCTAACAATGCAGACCCTCCTATCAATCGGCCCCACGCCCCATGTCCTGTCAATATCATTATGAAGTCTATGGCTTGAAATACTACAGAAAAAAGTCATTCGTGCCCCAACATGGTCCGAGTTCAATGCTCCAACTAAATTAATTTTTCACTGCCACCACCTTCTGAGGCTAAAAACACACAATTTCAAAATGCTTGCGTAATGTACAGGTCATCCATAAACTAAACCATAAATTAAGTGATCTCATCTCAATCTGTACTCCTCAGCACACATACTGCTAGAAGAAAAAAATCTCATCACTGGGAAAAACAGAAGGCTGAAGTGTACAAGCTGTGGCATTGTGTGCAGAGGACAACAAATCCAGAAAGAACTTGACGAAACACTTAAAATGTCACACTCCATCTCCATTTTAAAGAAAAAAACTCACCTCCCTGCAATATATTTCATATGCTGATTCCTTGAATAACATTAAGGTATCTCATATCAAATCCAATGTAACCAGGATGTTGAAAATTTCCATAGTCAATAATATGTGTATGGGTGTGTGTACAGTGTGGCAAATAAGTATTTAGTCAACCACTAATTGTGCAAGTTCTCCCACTTGAAAATATTAGAGAGGCCTATAATTGTCAACATGGGTAAACCTCAACCATGAGAGACAGAATGTGGAAAAAAAAACAGAAAATCACATTGATTTTTAAAGAATTTATTTGCAAATCATGGTGGAAAATAAGTATTTGGTCAATAACAAAAGTTCATCTCAATACTTTGTTATGCACCCTTTGTTGGCAAGAACAGAGGCCAAACATTTTCTGTAACTCTTCACAAGCTTTTCACACACTGTTGCTGGTATTTTGGCCCATTCCTCCATGCAGAGCTCCTCTAGAGCAGTGATGTTTTGGGGTTGTCGTTGGGCAACACGGACTTTCAACTCCCTCCACACATTTTCTATGGGGTTGAGATCTGGAGACAGGCTAGGCCAATCCAGGACCTTGAAATGCTTCTTACGAAGCCACTCCTTTGTTGCCCTAGATGTGTGTTTGGAATCATTGTCATGCTGAAAGACCCAGCCACGTCTCATCTTTAATGCCCTTGCTGATGGACGGAGATTTTCACTCAAAATCTCTTGATACATGGCCCCATTCCTTTACACAGGTCAGTCGTCCTGGTCCCTTTGCAGAAAAACAGCCCCAAAGCATGATGTTTCCACCCCCATGTTTCACAGTAGGTATGGTGTTCTTCGGATGCAATTCAGTATTCTTTCTCCTCCAAACACGAGAATCTGTGTTTCTACCAAAAACTTCTATTTTGGTTTCATCTGACCATAACACATTCTCCCAGTCCTCTTCTGGATCATCCAAATGCTCTCTAGCAAACCGCAGACGGGCCTGGACGTGTACTTTTTTCAGCAGGGGGACACGTCTGGCAGTGCAGGATTTGAGTCCCTGGCGGCGCATTTTGTTACTGATAGTAGCCTTTGTTACTGTGGTCCCAGCTCTCTGTAGGTCATTCACTAGGTCCCCCCGTGTGGTTCTGGGATTTTTGCTCACCGTTCTTGTTATCATTTTGACGCCATGGGGTGAGATCTTCCATGGAGCCCCAGATCGAGGAAGATTATCAGAGGTCTTGTATGTCTTCCATTTTCCAATAATTGCTTCCACAGTTGATTTTTTTACACCAAGCGTTTTACCTATTGCAGATTCAGTCTTCCCAGCCTGGTGCACGTCTGGCAGTGCAGGATTTGAGTCCCTGGCGGTGCATTGTGTTACTGATAGTAGCCTTTGTTACTGTGGTCCCAGCTCTCTGTAGGTCATTCACTAGGTCCCCCTGTGTGGTTCTGGGATTTTTGCTCACCGTTCTTGTTATCATTTTGATGCCACAGGGTGAGATCTTCCATGGAGCCCCAGATCGATGGAGATTATCAGTGGTCTTGTATGTCTTCCATTTTCTAATAATTGCTCTCCACAGTTTTACCTATGCAAATTCAGTCTTCCCAGCCTGGTGCAGGTCTACAATTTTGTCTCTGGTGTCCTTCGACAGCACTTTGGTCTTGGCCATAGTGGAGTTTGGAGTGTGACTGACTGAGGTTGTGGACAGGTGTCTTTTATACCGATAATGAGTTAAAACAGGTGCCATTAATTCAGGTAACGAGTGGAGCCCCGTTAGACCTCGTTAGAAGAAGTTAGACCTCTTTGACAGCCAGAAATCTTGCTTGTTTGTAGGTGACCAAATACTTATTTTCCACTCTAATTTGGAAATAAATTCTTTAAAAATCAAATAATGTGATTTTCTGTTTTTTTTCTCCACATTCTGTCTCTCATGGTTGAGGTTTACCCATGTTGACCATTACAGGCCTCTCTAATCTTTTCAAGCAGGAGAACTTGCACAATTGGTGGTTGACTAAATACTTATTTGCCCCACTGTATGTGTATGCTGTCCAACTGGGCCCCAACTAAAAGCTTTAAATAGCTTCTTCAAAGTGTCCCTTTCGCGCACCTCATCAGATTAACAGGTTGTATATGACCATGTTTTTGTGTGTACTTTGATATGATGTGTGAATAAACTGAAACTGAAGCAAGCGCATTTACAGACGCGCCCGCCCACCCCGCACACACAGAGCAGCCAAGTGACAGAGGTGACAGCTTGCGCGCACATTTGTTGCTTGTGAAGCATCAGGAGGCGACAGCTGTAGATAATACAACCCCTTTTGTACTGTTTACTGTGAGTTTTCAATTGTGGTCGAATATTTGGGGCGAGTTTATGTGATTGTTTTTGATGATGTGCGGACGCTAACTGATACATGCTAATGATTTGTTATTGCTGCATCAGCAGCTGCTTGAAAGCGCAAATTTGAATTGCTTCCACAAATGTTGATGTCATGAGCAGCTGAATAAAGTCAGCAAACCACACGGACGTCTGACATCGCCATTTCTGAACTCACTGTCTACCTAGGACTTAGCTCCAACGTCTTGGCGAGGACAGTACAATGATGTTTCATACATCATTTTGGATAGTTTTTGAAAAAAAATTAATTTAGAGGGTGTTTTGAGCTATTTTAAGGGGTAATTCCGATTTACGCAGAAATCTGGGTTACATCCCCAGCGCAGGAACCGAACTCGTTCGTAAACCGGGGACTACCTGTAGTTGATAAATGCACTGTCGTGGATTGAAACAGGTCATTTGAATATTAAATTCAGTCAATATTTCGAGTATTAATAGAGGTAGCCTGCGTACCACTGTTGGTACTCGTGCCACACTTTGAGAACCACTGCTATGTCACGTTCAGTCCAGCTATGTCATGTGAATGAAACTCATTTGTGTTATCCAGTTAAGGTACATATGATAGTTATTTTTTTGTGTCCAGGTTCATTTCTGTAAACGATAGCTACGGAATACTTTCGACACATTTTAAACTCTAGTTTCTCTGTTCTCAGTCATTATATCTTGTGTAAATTCCAGAATATCTCCAAGCAAAAATCTGTACGTGAGTATGTTTGCATCCCACCATCTGCGGCCAGCGTGGACAATTTCCCGCGCACTGCTCCATATGGTGCTAACGTACTGTACATAAACACAACACTCCAAGAGCAAACAGACCTTTGAGCATAATGAATTTTGTCACGGCGACTATTACGCTATGAAAATAGCACACGTTTAGAAGTCGGGGGAGTGGGCGGTTTGCCGAGCTACTCGCTTTTGCAGACGGAGAATGGCGAGGGTCGGAGTTGGGCACTTTGAAGCCTCCTGCAAAGTTGGTGCTATTTTTATTTGAAAGAGAATACTTTTGACTGCTTGTTGTAAATCGCAAAGTAGCAAAATGCTGTATTTTTACAATAATGTGAATGAGTACAGTAGTACAATTAGGCGTATAACGAAACATCAATTGGTTAAACAACGATAAAATCAAATTGATCAAAGGGCAAATCATTGCTAAACATAGTCATCTTTTAGTTTAAAGAATGCTTTTTATACTAATTTCATCATGAAATTGAGGAAGTATAATCGTCATAGCTACAAAGTGTAAAAATCTGCCAATAATTGGGAGCGATTCCCGTTTTTTTATTGGTCGAGGCTTATAAAAAAAAAAATTTACCGTAATTTTCACACTATAGGGCGCACCTGACTATAAGCCGCCACCCACCAAATTTGGCACGAAAACGGCATTTGTTCATAGATAAACCGCACTGGACTATAAACTGCAGCTGCCCTCACTGTATTATGGGCTATATACACCAAAAGGTATTAACCGGTAACCAGTGTTGTTAATAACGGCGTTAGAATATAACAGCGTTACTAACGCCGTTATTTTCTTCAGTAGTGAGTAATCTAATTAGTTACTTTTCTCATCTTGCCAACGCCGTTACCGTTACTGAGACAGGAAAGGCGTGCGTTACTATGTTGGTTGACTGACGCGAGAAAAGTCTGAGAAAGACAGACTCACGGAGACGATACAGCAGAGCAGGAGTAGGGAGGAGGTAACGGAGGGTGACGCCATTACAAACGCGATGCTACTATGCTAGGTGACTCTAATACCTGACTGTAGCCGATAGCCTACAAGCTACGCCCACATGATGCTTTGGTAGATATCACATATATACAGAACTAGATGCAAATGACTGACACGGCTGCATTATCAACATGTATAATAAAGAACTAGATTCATTATTAAACAGCCGCCATCGTAAAGCAGTAGACTTCTCAGGAAGGCTCTGTTGTAGAGAACCTTCCTAGCGAACCTAAGTAAATTTTTATCTAAAATGCTCCTATAACGGCAAACTCTTGACTTAAATCTTTAAATAATGAAATAGTTTTAAAACTTACACATGTCAAAAGTAGACAGAAGGGAACTAATGCAATAACGGGAGCAATTTTAACAACTTTAACGGTTGATTCACAACATTAAATGACTTCCACACATAGCAAAGGTTACTATTACGGGTCCGATCACGTCATTTTCAAAGCATCGGAATCGGCAAAAAAATATCTGCCATGCCTTTTTTTAATATACTGTGGGTATATATATATATATATATATATATATATATATATATATATATATATATTTTTTTTTTTGTAATTAAATCGTTTTCTAATTGTATTTAACGTTAGAGACATAATATGTTACACTCATCCAGAGTCTTTAGTTTAGGCTAAAGGTAGGGTTATCAAATTTATCCCGATAAGCGCTGTAATTAATTTTTTAAAAAATGTATCACGTAATGCAAGTGCTACACCATCCTCTCATGCATTGTCGCGCTCAATCTGTAATGGCGCCGTTTTACCTATATAAAGAGATAAAAGGCTGCGTAAGATGAGTACAGTGAATTTTGGCAGCCTTTGGAGCCTATTTTTAATTAGCTAAAGCCTTACAATCCCTCTCCCTGCGATTAGAAATATCATGGGAAGCAATGTGGGGACGCAAGGTAGCAATTGATCTTTTTCTTGACACCATTTGTTATTTCCCAACCCAGAGAAGATATATCAATTGGTAGCACTACGCGCAATCATGGTTCCATTTCCCATCATGCATTTGGGCATGGCTAGAGTATCATTTACTGAAAGCTCAACAAATACACTAGATGGCAATATTTAGTCACAATATACAAAGTCACAAGTCTTTCTATCCGTGAAATACACTAGATGGCAATATTTAGTCACAATATACAAAGTCACAAGTCTTTCTATCCGTGGATCCCTCTCACAGAAAGAATGTTAATAATGTAAATGCCATCTTGAGGATTTATTGTCATAATAAACAAGTACAGTACTTATGTACTGTATGTTGAATGTACATATACGTCCGAGTTTTATTCATTTTTTTCTTAATGCATTGCCAAAATGTATATGATCGGGAAAAATTATCGGGATTGATTGGAATTGAATCGGGAGCAAAAAAAAGCAATCGGATCTGGAAATTTCGGGATCGGCAGATACTCAAACTAAAACGATCGGGATCGGATCGGGAGCAAAAAAAAACATGATCGGAACAACCCTACTTTGTACAGTTTCTTAAATTGTCCAATATTTATACATTGTTTTAAATCCACACGAAATTTCTTCAGTAGTCTCACCCCAAATACTGATATGCAAAAACTTTTCCTTGTCGTCCGAAATCTGGATTCTTTGAAGTCCCAATATCCCCTTTTTTCGTAGTTTGTAAACAACTGCTGAATATTCTGAGGTAATAAATTTCTTATAACTTTGAACATTATTTGTGCTGTTTGGTATTGTACGATATCCGAAAGCTTGAGTAATTTTCACTTATGAAATAGTGTGTTTGTATGATCCTGATAACCAGCTTTGTGTATGATCCGTAATGCCTTTTTCTGCAGTACATTTACTGAATATAGTGAAGTTTTGTAATTATTGCCCCATACTTCGGCACTGTATTGCAAGTAAGGAGAGAGTAGTGAACCATATAGAGTGTGGAGTGATTTGGAATCCAATACCCACTTTGTTTTATTTATTACTGCAATATTCCGCGAAATTTTGCTCTGTATTTGTTTGATATGCTGTTTCCAGTTAAGTTTTTCATCAATAATTACCCCCAAAAACCTGATTTCATCTACTCTCTCAATTTCTATCCCATCTACTATTATCTTCAACTGTGCATCGTTTTTACAGTTCCGAAATAATATTATTTTTGTCTTCTCTAAATTTAATGATAATTTATTATTACTAAACTATATTTTTAATTTGTTCATTTCTGTTATTATTTCCCCCTGCAACTGTAATATGTTATCCTTTAAGTGAAAAATATTTGTGCCATCAGCAAACAACACAAACTGTTTTGTTAGCGTGGAAACCTTGCACATATCATTTATATACAAAAGAAAGAATTTGGGGCCCAATACTGACCCCTGTGGGACACCACACACAACATCCAAACATGATGAGGAATTATTTAACATTATTTATCATTTAACACTTTAACATGGTTCCTTTGTCACAAAGTTCCACAAGATGGTATCAAAGCAATACTGTTATTGATTGACCACAAAATCGGCAAATTGACAAGTTTATCAACAAATAAATAAGGATTTCTTCCAGAAACGGAAAACTAATTTGTTAAAGATTAGAAAATGGTCGCATCAGAATTAAGCAAACACAAAAGAATGCCACACTTAATGAGTATTTATCAACCTCAAGTCAACCTCAGATGATTAATGATCATATTTCCTCAACTTGTGTTTTGTTTCTTCGAAGTGATGTGCCCGTCACGGCCAAACATGTTATTGCAAAGTGGGTGTAACTTCCCGGTGCCAGTCACAAAGTTGCTGCTTTGGCGTTTCTGCAGAGCCGCGGCTGGCAGCTGTTTGCAATTTTGCTTGACGGCTCTCAGTGAAAAAAAATACAGAGAAAAGAAAAGCACCAGGTGTCATTTTTCCCATCGTCCACAATTTGGAAGTCGTCTCAGTGTGGCAACCATCAGATTAAGCGTCGATTTTGACGTAATGATGCAGTAATAGCCAATGCAATGATTATTATTACACGTCAAGTGTTCATAACAAATTGGTTTGGGGATGATAGCAATGATGATAGCATAACAGTTGTTACATAGTCTTAAAAATAAATCATGGTTGGCAACACAAACAGAAAATGGTGACATTAACTAATTTGTTTCTATGAATATTATGTAATTGTTTGATGGTATTGGAAAGGAAGATGGTAACAAATAGTTTGCAATAGTTACTTTTCATCAAACACTACAAAACTAAGAAAATATTTCATCATTTCCCCCTAGTTTCACTTTTTTTATTAAATTTTTTTTATAAATTTTAAAGAGACCATGAAAATAAGTTTTCCCCCTTTTCTGTATGACATTAGGGCTTCGACTAAAGATTATTTTCATAATCAATTGGATAAATGTCACTTTTTTCATTTACCTTTACAATTTACCTTGAAGTTCTTTAAGGCATGTTTTAAGTAGGAATAAAGACAAAATGGATGACTATTTCCTTCAAAAATCATATTTTATTACAGCTTGCTGAGTTAACTGTAGTCTATAACTATCGATTAACAAATTCGTTGGCAACTAATGTATTGATTTAATCGATTAGTTGTTGCAGCCTTATTCAGAAGCTAGTTTAGACAATAAAATGTCTGAAAATTGGCAGAAATGCGGATTGATTTGAAATCAAATTGAATTGAAAGTAAAAGATTTTTGTTCATGTCCGACTTTGAAATCTGATATTTACATCTGAGAATTTACATGTTATAATTTCAAGAATTTAGGCAAGCTTACGGTGAAGAAGGTCCTAAATCCTTTTGGTTATCAAAACAGTTGATTTGCTAATCGATTAGTTGTCGATTAATTGATGAATTGTTGCACCTCTATTCAACATATTTTTTTTATTTAACGAAAATGAAATAAACAACAGAATTGTGATTTTTAAAATCTTTTATAATGTAAAAAAAAAAAAAAAAACTCCAAAAAATAATTGCCATATTTTCCCAGACTATCAGTTACTTTTTTAATATTTAAATACTTAAGTACTCAAGTGTGACACCCCCCCCCCCACACACACACACACTCTTTTTCCCACTTATATTGTGTTTATTAATCTATAATTATCTGAAAAGCTGTTAATATGTTAACAAGTGCCTATTTAGCCTGCTTTTCTCCATTTTACTATTATTACTTTAACCTATACAGGTAGTCCCTGGGTTATGACTGGGTTATATGACATACCCAATTTCAACTGAACGACACAGGAGTCTTGTCCGCCATTTTGTCTCCAGATGTTTTTGTTTTTGTTTTGCATAAGTCGGTTAAACAGTACCTTATTGTACCTCACAGTATCTTATTTTTTACTTTATTTTTTTATAGTGATCCCTTGTTTTTCGCAGTTAATGGGAACCACAACCTGCCGCGATAAGTGGGAAAAAAAGTAGCACCCCCTGATGGATTTATTCAGATTTAGCATTGGAAAGCGGTACTTATAAGACATGTTTTTTTTTTCCACTTTTTCCCCCCAAACTAAAAAAAAACAAAAACTTATGTATATATACATTTTATTAAATGGTTTTTAAGTGCTTCAAATGCAATTATTATATTTTAAACATGTTACTGTCCCACCAAATTATTTTTTAACAAGTAGAAAAATGCTTGTCTTTATTAAAATGCTTCATTGAGTGAGTCCACTCAAATCCGCCCAAGGTGCTCACTTACAATGAGTTGCCACAGCAACTGTTTAACAACTTAAACGATGATTGACGCATGCGGCGCTTTGAAGTAAGCGTCTCTGGCAAGATCAAACCTTAACCGTCTGTCAATCATCGTTAAATTTAATAAGCAACTCAAGTGCACTGCCTGACCAAGAAAAGCAGCAGGAGCTAGAGTGAGAGACTACGTGATCGGATTAGGACAGCTCGATAAAATACTGCATTTATTTTATTTTTTTAATTAAAAAAAAAATCCGCGATGGACTGAGGGCGCGAAATTTGAAGCGTGAAATAGCGAGGGATCACTGTACGACTGTTCTGCCCTTTAGCGAACTGTGTAGCGTACTAAGAGAAAGAGCGTGTGTAAGCACGAAGAACAACATATTTGTTCACACGAAGAGTGCATTTGCAGAAAGAGAGAGGCGAAAGACTACATCTTAGCTCGCTGTCTAGCTAATACTTAAGTCAGCATCTTGGCGAGAACAGTACAATGACGTATAAAACGTGTTTTTGGATAGTTATTTTAAGATTTAGGGGGTATTTAGAAGTACTTAAAGGGTTCATTCTGACTTACGCGGAAATTCAGGTTACGAAGAGTAAGGATCAGAAGTGATTTGTTCAAGGATTCAAGGTAATTGTTATATTTTTCGTACCATGCATGCAATTTTTCGTACTATGCATGCATTTTGAAACGTGAAAAAAATCAATGGGAGAAATTAACCGCGATGGACAAGCATCGTGATTCGACATATTTACGTGAAATAAATGCTACGTGCACGTTTTTTTTTTTTTTTTTTTTTTTTTTGCTTGTAACCAATAATCGAGACCGTTTTACATCCTTATCTATAAAGAATTTAGGGATTTAAGCATTTATTTACAAGAATTTAAACGTAAAAAGCTCTGTGGTGGTAAGGCAGCGCCACAGAGTGACTTGAAGACGCGCAGCACATTCAACATATTTACTTAAAATAAATGCAACCCGCAGTTTTTTTTTTTTTTTTTTGCTTTTAACCAAAAATCGTGACTGTTTTACGTCCATATGCTTTTAACCAAAAATCGAGACTGTTTTACGTTTATATCTATAAAGATTTCAGGGATTTAAGCATTTATTTACAAAAATTTAAACGTAAAAAGCTCGTTTTGGTAAGGCGGCGCCACAGTGTGATTTGAAGATGAGCAGCACATTCGACAAATTTATTTAAAATATATGCTACCTGCACGTTTTATTTTTTTAACCAATAATCAAAACTGTTTTACGTCCATCTTATAAAGAATTCAGGGATTGAAGCATTCATTGACAAGAATTTAAACGTAAAAAGCTCTTTTTTGTGGTAAGGCTGCGCCACAGTGTGACTTGAAGACGCGCAACACATTCGACATATTTACTTAAAATAAATGCTACCCGCACGATCTTTTTTGATTTTTAACCAAAAATCGGGACTGTTTTACATCCAAATGCTTTTAACCAGGAATCGAGACTGTTTTACGACCATATCTATAAAGAATTCTGGGATTTAAGCATTTATTTACAAGAATTTAAACGTAAAAAGCTCGTTGTGGTAAGGTGGCGCCACAGTGTGACTTGAAGACGAGCACCACATTCGACAAATTTACTAAAAATAAATTTTACCTGCACGGTTTTTCTGCTTTTAACCAAGAATTGAGACTGTTTTACATCCATATCTATAAAGCAGCGGTCTCAAACCGACTCCACAAAGGGCCGCAGTGGGTCCTGGTTTTTGTTCCAACAGATCCAGCACAAACAGTTCAACCAATGAGGTTTCTACTAACATAAGCAGCACCTGATTGCAATCAACTGATTACACTTGTAAGAAACCAGATTGGTGAAAAGGTATTTGTCTCGTTTGGTTGGAATGAAATCCAGTACCCCCTGCGGCCCTTTGAGGACCGGTTTGAGACCACTGCTATAAAGGATTGAGGGATTTACGCATTTATTCACAAGAATTTTCAACGTAAAATGCTCTTTGTGTTTCCACTCTGTTAGCTTTGATGGAGATAGGCCCCCTATTAATCGGCCCCGCGCCCCGTCAAAACCATTATGAAGTCTATGGTCAAGACATTCCATTTCTAATTTAATGGATCCAGGCTAGCTATCAACTTCATTATCAAGGCTACACAGTGGGGTGGCTAGTAAATTTGTAGTGGGGTCGTGGTAACCCCACAGTGGTGCCGTTGAGGCAGTTGACGCTCATGTTTGAGTGCCTTTTCAGGTGCTAGACGTCCAATCCATTTCAACTGACATCCAGTCACAATGGATTGGACATCTAGCACTGTCACTGGCAGTCAATAATTTAATGTTGGCCCTGATGGTGGTACTCAGAGAGCCAAGTGTTCTTTAGGTAGTACTTGCTGTAAAATGTTTGTCATGGAACAAATTAAACCCGTGAATCAAGAGACCAGTGTGGCTATAGCTATATGGTCACACCCCTATTATCTCAGGGCGCGAAGGTCTCGACCGTGTCCAATTGTCTGTATTTCGAATGTTTTAGGTGCAGAGTGAAGCAAAGTCATTACGCCGCAGTGATTCAGCTCCCAGGAGCCGCGGTCCTGGCTGTGTTTACAGCTTACGTTTGTTTCTGTGGTAACATATCGAGCGGAGGAATGGCTGGGTGACGGGCCCGGTGAACGCAACCCTCCCTTTCGCGCTTTCTCCACTCTCTGGATTTTTTTCCCTTCTTCTTCTTTTCACTCTCCCGCCTACTCGGTGCTGAAGAGGCTGTCACACCGCTTTGCCTTTTGTTGCGGAGAGGAGAGCACAACGTGTCCTAGTTAAAGCGAGCGCCCCATCTGCCCCGGCATGATTACACAATTACGCCGGCAGGATCCGTCATTAGTTCCCTTTGTGGCGGCCAATTTCGCTAAACACAAAAGACGGTCTTCAGGTTTTGTTTTTAATTCCTTTTTCCACCGCCGTCTGTTACCATCCTGCAGGAGTGGCTATTGATAGCATGACAAGCCAGGGCAAGGGCCAAGAATATCCTCCTGACAATATTGACTGATATGTGATGTTGGAGTAAATAAAGCCCGCTGGGGGACTATTCAAACCGTAACCCTTGTTTGGAACATGAAACCATGTTTCCAACCCTAGTTGGAAATCTTAATATAATCTTCAAACCCTGACTGCAGCTCGAAAATGTAATTTGAAACTCCAAATTTGTAATAAAACTCTGGCTGGGCAATGATTAAAACATTTATTTGTGATGAATAGCATGAGGTTTTCGCAATTAACTGCGATTAATCGCATTTTTATGCACACAAATCGATAATACATTCAAAAGTAGTCTACTGTACAGTAAAAATAGACATTCCAACATCCACAACTTCCCTCTTCCTCTCCCATTGGTTATGAGGTACAGTGGGGCAAATAAGTATTTAGTCAACCACCAATTATGCAAGTTCTCCAACTTGAAAAGATTAAAGAGGCCTGTAATTGTCAACATGGATTAACCTCAAGCATGAAAAAAATGAAGAAAATCACATTGTTTGATTTTTAAAGAATTTATTTCCAGATTAGACTGGAAAATAAGTATTTGGTCACCCACAAACAAGCAAGATTTCTGGCTATCAAAGAGGTCTAACTTCTTCTAACGAGGTCTAACGAGGATCCACTCGTTACCTGTATTAATGGCACCTGTTTTAACTCATTATCGGTATAAAAGACACCTGTCCACAACCTCAGTCAGTCACACTCCAAACTTTAGCCAAGACCAAAGAGCTGTCGAAGGACACCAGAGACAAAATTGTAGACCTGCACCAGGCTGGGAAGACTGAATCTGCATAGGTAAAACGCTTGGTGTAAAGAAATGAACTGTGGGAGCAACTATTAGAAAATGGAAGACATACAAGACCACTGATAATCTCCCTCGATCTGGGGCTCCATGCAAGATCTCATCCCGTGGCGTCAAAATGATAACAAGAACGGTGAGCAGAAATCCCAGAACCACACAGGGGGACCTAATGAATGACCTACAGAGAGCTGGGACCACAGTAACAAAGGCTACTATCAGTAAGACAATGCGCCGCCAGGGACTCAAATCCTGCACTGCCAGACGTGTCCCCCTGCTGAAGCCAGTACACGTCCAAGCCCGTCTGAGGTTCGCAAGAGAACATTTGGATGATCCAGAAGAGGACTGGGAGAATGTGTTATGGTCGGATGAAACCAAAATAGAACTTTTTGGTAGAAACACAGGTTCTCGTGTTTGGAGGAGAAAGAATACTGAATTGCACCATACCCACTGTGAAGCATGGGGGTGGAAACATCATGCTTTGGGGCTGTTTTTCTGCAAAGGGACCAGGATGACTGATCTGTGTAAAGGACAGAATGAATGAGGCAATGTATCAAGACATTTTGTTTGAAAATCTCCTTCCATCAGCTAGGGCATTGAAGATAAGATGTGGCTGGGTCTTTCAGCATGACAATGATCCCAAACACACAGCCAGGGCAACAAAGGAGTGGCTTCATAAGAAACATTTCAAGGTCCTGGAGTGGCCTAGCCAGTCTCTAGATCTCAACCCTATAGAAAATCTGTGGAGGGAGTTGAAAGTCTGTGTTGCCCAACGACAGCCCCAAAACATCACTGTTCTAGAGGAGCTCTGCATGGATGAATGGGCCAAAATACCAGCAACAGTGTGTGAAAAGCTTGTGAAGAGTTACAGAAAACGTTTGGCCTCCATTATTGCCAACAAAGGGTACATAACAAAGTATTGAGATGAACTTTTGGTATTGACCAAATACTTATTTTCCACCATGATTTGCAAATAAATTCTTTAAAAATCAAACAATGTGATGTTCTGGGGGGTGGGGGGTTCCACATTCTGTCTCTCATGGTTGGGGTTTACCCATGTTGACAATTACAGGCCTCTCTAATATTTTCAAGTGGGAGAACTTGCACAATTAGTGGTTGACTAAATACTTATTTGCCCCACTGTATGTTCCCTTCATAAAGGAAATTGTAATGAGCTTGTAGTGCTACTTACAGCTAGGTAACATAGAATAGTACTTTATATACAAGTAGCCAGTGCTGTAACAAGTTACTGTAATCGGATTACTTTCTTTCAGTACCAAGTACCGTATTGGCCCGAATATAAGACGGCTCTGATAATAGGACGACCCCCTCTTTTTCAAGACTCAAGTTTGAAAAAAGACTTTTTAAACACCAAATTAATTTTTATACAAAAAATAATTACAGTATATCTGAAACAAATGATTATAACAACATATTTGAAAGAAAAAGCATGTTATTTTGCCTCATTCAAATCTTAATATCGGAAGATTTAAATATGTAAACTAAAGTGCAATCACATTCATAAATGAATGGCTTCTGGTTTTTTAAATGTAAAAAAAAACTATCTATTGTGATAAAACAACAACATTGAAATAACTGCATTAACATCAAAGTGAAGTCTAAGTGTAACTGTAGTCTTGAAAGAAATCTGAATGAGGAAAACATTGCAATAAAATAATGCAAACTGGTTTAACTTGAGAGTAGCTGAGATCTGTCATTATAGAACGTCGCTTCAATGATATCTGGCGCCATCTAGCATTGTGAATGGGGACCGTGAATATAAGACGATCCCCACTTTTTCAGTCTTATTAAAATGCAAAAAACACAGTCTTATATTCGGGCCAATACGGTAATCTAACGCATTCATTAGTTTCCTTAGTGTCTGTGCGTTACTATCTTGTCATTGCCTCATAATGTATGTAGAATGAAGAATATTGTAGTCATGTACCAAGAGCATTTTGAATAGAAAATGCTAGAAAGGTTTCAGGTACGTGTTCGTTTCCATGGTAACCGCTCACAGCTACTTCCTGTTTTGGTCTTGAGTCACACGCGCTAAGTGTTCTGGGACTGAGAAAGGCGTGGGCCAGGCTGCCAGTGCGGGTGCATGTTCGAGGCGAGAGTTTAGATGTGTGAGGGAATGTTGATCTGTGTACATCCTTGAATGAACACGAGTATTTTTCCTTCATTCTGGAGGGTATCAGTGATACGTTAGACCCCCTACATGCGTGGACGTTTCGTAGCTTTGCTGTTGCAACGACGGGCAGTCAACGCTCTAGGTTGGAAACTAAGCATTGTTTACATGATATTCGTGTTGCACATTCATGCCCTGAGGTGACGTGTTCGTTTAGCATCTTTGGGATGTGTTGTATGTCCGATTGAGTGTAAAGTGCTTAGTTGCCGCCACGTTTTGTGGCCAAATTGACCACGTGTGTGTACGGCTTACTTTCGGGTTGTGGGCGCGCATCCGCAACCGCCCCCACCTTTGTGTTTATTGCACTGTGCAATTCATTTGTGTGTTAGTGATTAATGTGTAGTCAATTTGCATTGTTTTCAGTGCTGTCAAATTTATCGCGTTAACGGGCGGTAATTAATTTTTTTCAATTAATCACGTTAAAATATTTGACGCATTTAACACATGTGCGGAATGACCCGCTCATGCATTGCCTCTAACAGATTACAATGACGCCGTTTTTGCTTATTGAGAGCTAAAAGGCAGAGAAAGGCAGTGGACACAGGCGTTCATTAGACAACGCAGTTTATTGGCATAAGCTTTGGCAACTCCTTCAAAAGAAACATAAGTATCATTTAGTGAAAGTACAACAAAAATTATATTCCTGGCTCAAAAAGAAAATAATGTTCACAAAAAGAAAAGCGCTTCAATCTGTATTAATGAGGCCCGATTCTCACACAGTTAAACAACAATGCAAAGCTTGCATTTCCAATCAAAATAGCTATGCAAAATATACATAAAACTTCCTCAGACTTTGGTCAAACTCTATTCAAACATTTTGTTTAGCTCAACAAATACACTGGATGGCAATATTTAGTCACAATATACAAACTATCAGTGGTCTCGAACGTTGTGAAGCCAGCACTCAAATTAACGTGACTCACAATAGACCCAATCTAAAAAATAAAAAAAAAACAGGGAGGTATGGCATCAGTCGAGGGACAAAACACTCATTGGCTTGATTTCTAAGTAATTTAAAACTCGCCATTGACACCTTGTGGTGTATTTCAATCACTATCTTACGTAGTTAAAGACACTGTGGAAGAACGGCTGTGACGTCACTGCTCAGCGCCGTCAACAATGGCGAGCTATTTATTTCTTTAATTGAAAATTTTACAAATTTTATTAAAATGAAAACATTAAGAGGGGTTTTAATATAAAACTAGGCCTGCAAGCAGGACTGAACGGGCCCTCGCAATCTAGCGCAACTCGGACAGTGTGCAGGTCAGGGTGGTGGCAGATCGTCCTCTCTAGTCATCTCATTAGAACCAAACATGCTCGAAAGTTGCCTCTTTACATTCACACACCTAAGAGATAAAAACCCCTATTGGAGAGAGTACTACAAAAAAGGAGCGAATAAAGGGTCGTCACGGCAACAGACAGAGACATGTGGACATGGGCCGTAAAATAAGTATTTTAAAAGGTCTTGAAACTACAATTACCAACCTAAAAAGAACTGGACATATGTTCGAAAAATGAGTGACTTTCTATTGCCACTAGTTGGCGCTATAGCGTTGATGCAAATGACCCCTACAGGACCCTTCAGAGTATGACTCAACAAGCACGAGATGTTTGGCGCAGATATGTTGTAGAAGTTATGACTGTTCAAAAGTTGTGGTGAGACGAAATGGCTTCAGCCATTTTCACTTCTCCTGTTGGACTCTTCTGCTTCAACCAAACCTCAGTATTTTTCATCAGGCACCTGAACACATGTCTTATGGCTCCCCTGATGCAGGTTTCAGGTGAATATTTTTTTTTTTCCTTGGAGGAAGAGGCTGTTTAGTAAAAAAAGGCATTTCCTGTTCCCACTAGGGGGCGCTAGGCCTAATGGGTAATGTTTCAATGCACTCGTGTTAAGGGTGGGATCCCGCACATACATGCCAGATATGAAAAAGATTGAACGTTGTGTCAAGGAGCTATTAGTCTTTTACTGAATTTGTCATTTTGCCGAAAAAATGGCCGACTTTGGCACCACGCTCAGGTCAGACCCATGAATGAAAACGCACCATTTTGAAAATTTTAGATTTCCTATGTCTCCTGAATAGTCTCACCAATTTTAAAGATGATCCAACTAACTCCCTCTGTGACAAGGTCTCAATTGTGCACCCTGTTAATTGATAAAAATTTCACATTCGATCCAAAATACCCGATTTCCTGTTGGGTTTGGAATATGGGTTCAAGAGACTTTCTGGAGCAGTTTTGCACAAGGTATCAACTCCCCAAATTTCATTGCTCTACGTTAAAAAAACCTAATTGGAAAGGCCTTTTTGAAAAATTCAAGGGGGCGCCACTGAGCCATTTTGTTAGATTTTTTTGTAATGTTGCAAGATTATCAAAATCCACGCAAAGCCGCATGTATGTGCAAAATTTGGTGAGTTTTCGTGCATGTTCAGGCCTCCAAATGTAAACTATACTACAAATGCATAAAAATTTCACATTCGATCCAAAATACCCGATTTTCTGTTGGATTTGGAAAATGGGTGCAAGAGACTTTTTGGAACAGTTTTGCATAAGGTATAGACTCCCCAAATTTCATTGCTCTACGTTGAAAAAACCCAATAGGAAAGGCCTTTTTTAAAACTCCTTTCTGTCGCCACTAGTTGGCACTGTAGAGTTGATGCAAATGACCCTTACAAGACCCTTCAGGGTATGACTCTCAACAAGCACGGGAAGTTTGGCGCAGATATGTTGTATATCTGCTGAGTTATGACTGTTCAAAGTTTTTTGCGAGGCAAATTGTTGACGGTCATTTTCACTTTCCAGTTTGGACCCCTCCGCTTCAACGAAACCTCAATATTTTTCATCAGACACCTGAACACAGGTCTTAAGGCTCCCCTGATGCAGGTTTGAGGTCAACAGATTTTTTTCCCTTGGAGGAGGAACCTGTCGGTAAAAAAAGGCATTTCCTGTTCTCACTAGGGGGCGCTAGGCCTAATGGGTAATATTTCAATGCACTCGTGTTAAGGGTGGGATACCACACATACATACCAGATATGAAAAAGATTGAACGTTGTGTCAAGGAGCTATTAGTCTTTTACTGAATTTGTCATTTTGCCGAAAAAATGGCCGACTTTGGCACCACGCTCAGGTCAGACCCATGAATGAAAACGCACCATTTTGAAAATTTTAGATTTCCTATGTCTCCTGAATAGTCTCACCAATTTTAAAGATGATCCAACTAACTCCCTCTGTGACAAGGTCTCAATTGTGCACCCTGTTAATTGATAAAAATTTCACATTCGATCCAAAATACCCGATTTCCTGTTGGGTTTGGAATATGGGTTCAAGAGACTTTCTGGAGCAGTTTTGCACAAGGTATCAACTCCCCAAATTTCATTGCTCTACGTTAAAAAAACCTAATTGGAAAGGCCTTTTTGAAAAATTCAAGGGGGCGCCACTGAGCCATTTTGTTAGATTTTTTTGTAATGTTGCAAGATTATCAAAATCCACGCAAAGCCGCATGTATGTGCAAAATTTGGTGAGTTTTCGTGCATGTTCAGGCCTCCAAATGTAAACTATACTACAAATGCATAAAAATTTCACATTCGATCCAAAATACCCGATTTTCTGTTGGATTTGGAAAATGGGTGCAAGAGACTTTTTGGAACAGTTTTGCATAAGGTATAGACTCCCCAAATTTCATTGCTCTACGTTGAAAAAACCCAATAGGAAAGGCCTTTTTTAAAACTCCTTTCTGTCGCCACTAGTTGGCACTGTAGAGTTGATGCAAATGACCCTTACAAGACCCTTCAGGGTATGACTCTCAACAAGCACGGGAAGTTTGGCGCAGATATGTTGTATATCTGCTGAGTTATGACTGTTCAAAGTTTTTTGCGAGGCAAATTGTTGACGGTCATTTTCACTTTCCAGTTTGGACCCCTCCGCTTCAACGAAACCTCAATATTTTTCATCAGACACCTGAACACAGGTCTTAAGGCTCCCCTGATGCAGGTTTGAGGTCAACAGATTTTTTTCCCTTGGAGGAGGAACCTGTCGGTAAAAAAAGGCATTTCCTGTTCTCACTAGGGGGCGCTAGGCCTAATGGGTAATATTTCAATGCACTCGTGTTAAGGGTGGGATACCACACATACATACCAGATATGAAAAAGATTGAACGTTGTGTCAAGGAACTATTAGTCATTTACTGAACTTGTCATTTTGCCGAAAAAATGGCCGACTTTGGCACCACACCCAGGTCAGACCCGTGAAGGAAAACGCACCATTTTGAAAACTTAAGATCTCATATGTCTCCTGAACAGTCTCACCAATTTTGAAGACCATCCAACTAACTCCCTCCGCGAAAAGGTCTCAAATGTGCACCCTGTAAATCGATAAAAATTTCATATTCGATCCAAAATAACCGATTTCCTGTTGGGTTTGGAATATGGGTGTAAATGCTTTTTTGGAGCGGTTTTAGACAAGGTATAGACTCCCCAAATTTCATCGCTCTACGTTGACAGACCCTAATGTTATAGGCCAATTTTAAAATTTCAAGGGGGCGCCACTGAGCCATTTTGTTACATTTTTTTGCAACGTTGCAAAATTATCGAAATTTACAATTTTCCGCACGTATGTGCAAATTTTGGTGACTTTTCGTGCATGTTAAGGCCTCCAAATTGGCCGTTTTCATTTGCCCTGAAAAAAAATAAATAAATAAAATAATAATAATCCTTTGCAAAACAATAGGGCCTTCGCACGCTTAGTGCTCGGGCCCTAATTACTATATCTTGTACTAACAGTTATCTTTTAACAAAGACAAGTCTTTTTGTCCGTGGATCCCTTAACAGAAAGAATGTTAATAATGTTAATGCCATCTTGTGGATTTATTGTTATAATAAACAAATAGAGTACTTATGTACAGTATGTTGAATGTATATATCCGTATTGTGTCTTATCTTTCCATTCCAACTACAATTTACAGAAAAATATGTCATATTTTAGAGATGGTTTGAATTCCAATTAATTACGATTAATTAATTTTGAAGCTGCGATTAACTCGATTAAAATTTTTAATCACTTGACAGCCCTAATTGTTCTACATTGGTACTGATATGTTTTTAACCCTAACCCGAAATTCAGAATTTTTGACATTAGGCTTAATCTTCGAGTTAGCGGGGTTTAATTAGTTGGTGGAGTTGATTTCAACAAATTCCATGCTGTTGGTTTCAGGGCTCCGGAGTGGCTAAGCTAGCCTGAATTGGAGTTGATTTCAACCACCACTATCGACTAAGTAAAGCTCCACTAACTCGAAGATTAAGCTTTATGTGAAAAATTCTGATCTTCCCTTTAATTTAACTTTCAGAACGTCAAATACATGCAATGACATTTTTCTGTTGTCATTCTTATGTTGAGGCGGCAAAGGGAGAAAATTGGTAAAAAGTAACTGATAAATTACTTTTAAAGTTACTTTGTTAATAAAGTAATCAGTACAGTAACTAGATTATTTTTTTTAGGCTTAATCAGTAATTAAATTACTTTTTGAAGTAATTTGTGACAACACTGCAAGTAGTGTTGTCACAAATGGGTGAGCCGACATGTTTGGTCCACCACTCTAATGGACAGCACGCTGAACCGATTCTGGGTTCTGCTTCGTATTAAGCCATGCTGTTCTCAGTCGAATCTGCTCATAGTCAAACGATGCAGACAAAAAGCTTTACTTTTTCTTTAGTGGCTCAGATGTTAACATCTGATGTTAACATGTGATTAAAATAATTAACTGGTTAACTTGCAATGGATTCATTGAACGTCAATTTGAAACTTGGACTACGGATTGAATCCATCTTGAAACTCCGAGGATAGACCGTACATAAGACAACTGTTCTGATTAGCATCAGACGGCCACTCAGGCGTGAAGACGAGGAAGCCGCACAGGGTTTTTAACTATGCAATTATTAAAAACTCCATGGTGCTAAATTCAAACTCTAATTATGACATATTATCTTAATTGCCGGGGAGATGCGAATCAACACGCGACAGAAGGAATCACGCGGTGGGAACCGAATCAGTCTGCTTTGACATGTGAAGCTGTCATAATCCTAGCCGGGAGCGCAGGCGACAATTACACCCGACAGACACCCTAATTGTCGTGAGCTCGTTTGCTTTTGTTGGAACCAACAAAGCTGCTGACAGCTCATCACCAGCCGCTAATCCCGCAAGGCTGCTTGACGGCAGGATGCGACATTCCCGATGTACTCACAGTATTGTGGCCACAAACACTGGGAGATACACAATTACATTGTTTGTGTTTCATATCGATCACTCGTATGGTTCACATTTCGGTCTTTTGTCTGTGGGATAATAACGGGAATGGAAAGAGTCTGTTATCTGTTACTATTTGACATCTGTTATACTAATGAAGAAAAGGTAACTAATGCTACTATTAGTGAAATGACAAATTTTAATGACGGCTGATGATATGCAAATTTGTAAAACTTCAAAATAGCTTCAAATCCTATTTTAAAGTGATCCTCGATCTTTAAGACAAGTAATTCTTAAAAGATAAATATTAGTATGAGATATAATAATTTGATATTAAAACCCCTCTTAATGTTTTCGTTTTAATAACATTTGTAAAATTATTTAAGTGATAGGTCGCCATTCTTGTTACGTCGCAGTGCGTGATGTCACCGGGCCGAACTTCCAGCGTGTCACTCTTAGCTACCCCAACATGTCGTCGGTTCTGCCCTTCCAATTTGAACCAGATCGGAAAAGTGAAGAGCAGGACAGCACTGTCGGTCGTTCACAAGACGAGCAGCAAAGGCAAAATGAGAACAGGAAATACAGTACCTTATAAGAGAAGAATTGGGCAAAACTGGTGATGTACTCGCTGCAAGTGCGTCTCATTGACAACGGAGCGAGAGAGTATGCTGTTGAGAACTCCGGTTTTTGTTGGCAGATCTTCAAGGTAAGATATTGCGTTTTCAAACTTATCCCAGTATAATTATGTAGATTGTTAGTGTCCAGAGCGGTCGTATGCTTTACATACAGTACAAGCCAACAGTTTGACGGGAACAAATCCTGGAATCGAGTGTAATCCATGTCTTGAACATTGTAACGCGTGGTAGGTAGGATACGTGCATAACAGTACCAAAAAGGGGAGAAGCTTCCACTTATGCACATTTATTCACACAAAAAATAATATTTTCACCTTGACCACTCGTCACTCGGGAGCTCCTAGACCAGGGGTGTCCAAACTTTTTGCAAAGGGGGCCAGATTTGGTGTGGTAAAAATGTGGGGGGCCGACCTTGGCTGACGTCCTTTACGTAGAACGATTTTGTGGCGTTCTCTTTTGACTCTTGGGCTCTTGCGAAATATTGCTGCTGTGAAATTAAACTAGCTTCAAGTTTGCTTTAATTTCTCGCTGCGTATCGTCCCCATCATCATGTCAGAGTGTCTTGTTTGGTATTATCGCCTCACATTGAACTTTTTAAAAACAGCTACTGTCTCTTTGCAAATGAGGCAGACCGAGTTGTTGCGTATTTTTGTGAAGAAATAGTCCAATTTCCACCTATCCTTGAAGCGTCGGCCATCGTAGTCAACTTTCTTTTTTTTTTTTTTTTTTTTTGATGATTGTCGCCATTTTAGAAAATTGGAAATAAAGGGTCACACGGCGTAATGTTGCTTAGAGTGCTGCTGCCTTTTAGCGGGTAAATGAGAAGCAGCATTTAGTGTGTAAGCTACTTCGTATGCTGGTAGCAGCACTGCTGACCAATTTATTAAGTCTGTGCGGGCCAGACGTAATTGATTTTATGACAGAGGCTGGGGGCCGGATTAAATTTGACTGGGGCCGCATTTGGCCCCCGGGCCGGACTTTGGACATGTCTGTCCTAAACGAACTCCAACATAAAAGTAAGGTCCATGTCAGAGTCACTGGCGTCACTGTAGCGTGCCATAGTGCTTTAATTGTTTGGTATGATTTGGGGAAACCTCCTACGGAGAATAGTCAACAAAAAAGACAGCAATAGTAATCCAAATCCGCGTTTTTTCACTCACTCGTAGATCCAGGAATTAGACCGATCTCATGGCAATGTTGCAACCGCGATCAGGCCGTCGAATCTAGGGCTACAGCTATCGAATATTTTAGTGATCGAGTAATCGACTGAAAATTCCATCGATTAATCGAGTAATCGGATAAAACATTTCTAGGTGAAGAGCAATTATGAATATACATGAGAAAACAAGACATTTCATCTAATATTGAACCATTTTCAGTCAATCAATGTCTTTATTTTTGATGTACATTGTTGAAAACCGCCAACAATTGCATCTCAGATGTAACTAGAAAAAAAAAAAAAAAAAAAAAGACATTCACTGCTTTCACTCAAAAAACTTTTAGATCTTATTAAAAAAAAAAAAGTTCTTACCTAAAAATGCCATTACGCTTGATAACACACATCACTTAAAATTAGGATTTTTTCCCACGTGTTTCAATTAAATTTCTATTTGTGTCAAGCTATTTTTAAGTTCTAGTTAAGTTTTAAGTTAGTCTAAACTGTAAGTCCTGATAGGATTTTGTATTTTTGCAGTGTTCAAAATAAATGTATGATACAGGCTGTATTGGAGCACATTAGGGACCAATGCTACTTGGTGTTTTATCCAGCAATGACTACTGAGCTAAAATTGATAGCATTATTCAGTATTTATTTTACACCCTCATCACTCCACAACACTATGTTATGTTAAAGCAGACATGTCCAAAGTCCGGCCCGGGGGCCAAATGCGGCCCGCAGTCAAATTTAATCCGGCCCCCAGCCTCTGTCATAAAATCAATTACGTCTGGCCCGCACAGACTTAATAAATTGGTCAGCAGTGCTGCTACCAGCATACGAAGTAGCTTACACACTAAATGCTGCTTCTCATTTACCCGCTAAAAGGCAGCAGCACTCTAAGCAACATTACGCCGTGTGACCCTTTATTTCCAATTTTCTAAAATGGCGACAATCATCAAAAAAAAAAAAAAAAAAGAAAGTTGACTACGATGCCGACGCTTCAAGGATAGGTGGAAATTGGACTATTTCTTCACAAAAATACGCAACAACTCGGTCTGCCTCATTTGCAAAGAGACAGTAGCTGTTTTTAAAAAGTTCAATGTGAGGCGATAATACCAAACAAGACACTCTGACATGATGATGGGGACGATACGCAGCGAGAAATTAAAGCAAACTTGAAGCTAGTTTAATTTCACAGCAGCAATATTTCGCAAGAGCCCGAGAGTCAAAAGAGAACGCCACAAGATTGTTCTACGTAAAGGACGTCAGCCAAGGTCGGCCCCCCACATTTTTACCACACCAAATCTGGCCCCCTTTGCAAAAAGTTTGGACACCCCTTTGTTAAAGCCTGTTTGTAAGATACGTTAGCCACGCATCGACAGTGGTCATAATTAATAGAAACCTAGCCCTCCGCAGGGCTAACGTTACTTGAGCAAGTGACAGTAACGTTAATCTTATCTATTAGCGCTTAGCACTCTTTATTAGCGCTTAGCGCTCTACTGCTTTAAGATGGCAGCTGTTTGCTAACGTCGCTGACTCTGTCATTTCGCATCTAGTTCTGCATACATGTGATCTCTATGAGACGCATCAGACGCTACCTGCTACCAACGTAGCATCATGCAGGCTAGTTTTTACAACAACGTCAGCGTCTTTTGTAGCGGGTGTCGGCTGCAGTAAGTTTTTTTGCTTCTTCCTCTACACACATGACAGCGACGCGTTGTCCCGCATTAAAAGTAGTTCGAGCAAAACGTGATGCTTAGAGCTGTCAAAATAAACGATTACTCGAGGTGAATAAAATTACTCGGATCAGTTTTGAAACTCGAGTTACTCGAGTTGCTCGAGTATTCGTTTCAGCTCTAGTCGTATCCACAAAATAGACTGATCCCAAAAGCCAATGTGTGACCGACGAATCCAGAAACTAGACAGATCCGAAAATATTGCAGCCGCGGTGGGACCGTCGGATCCAGAAATTAGACGGATCCCTTACTTGACTGAGGATCCAGGAAAAATGTTCGGGCACCAGTTGTAACACGTGGTAGGTACTAGGATACGAGCATACAGGGACCAAAAAGGGGAGAAGCTTCCACTTATGCACATTTATTCACAAAAAATAATAATTCCACCTTGACCACTCACGTCACTCCACTTGTTACCATTTGACTGGAAATTGCATCCAAAAGCAGCACATCGTGGCATTTTACTAAGCGAGTTTAGGCAGCAATACGCAATTGTTGTACACGCTAAACATTTGGAAACATCCAATTTACGTCATCACTGCGAGCCCGCAAAACATGGCGCCAACTATCGGTCAAAATATGTACTAAACATGATAAAATATTGCCATTGATTCAACATTTTATGTGTATATATTTATTTTAGTACAAGAGAACAATTTTGGTTTATTAGAGCCTACATTGTATTTAAGGTAGAGGATCACTTTAAATTCCAAACAACACCAACTTTAAAACCATATTATTTTTGCTTTATACACACAAACGACCCTACCATGAGACACCAATTCAAAACCCTTATCCAATTTGACTTAACCAGCATGAAAACAGAAAACACACTACACCTTGACTTTAAAACACGTATGGTTCAGATGGAGTCTTGTTGCTTCGAAAAATATGTTTGTTTACTTCTTGGAACAAATGTCAGGAAAAAAAAGCAAAGAAAAACTACCTCTTGCAGAGAAACATCCTTATTTGACGCAACTTTTTAAACCACTTTTACAATTGGGACCTGAATAAATCAGTGCTCGCGATGCTGGGAAAGGAGCAATTTGCTTGCTAATTTTGGAAGAGTCTGTTACCACCAACCGGGATGATTCTCGTAATTGGAGTAACTTTGCTTTGATAGAGCGGCTCCCATTTCTCTGGAGGTTCTCACAGTCGCCTAATTTCAACATGTGGCGTGATACAGACATTTAGGAAAAATCCAGAAAATAAGATACATTGAAACTAGGAGTGGGAGCCTCTTAGTACCTCACGATACGATTCGCGATACAAAGCTCACGATTGCAATGATCTGACGATATAGCGATACAACGATTATCGATACACTGGTCAGGAAATCATTCTAGAATATTCTACAACTAATAAACAGAAAAACAAGCTTCTGCTGTGAATTGGAATGAGTTTATCACCAGTAGACGTCCAATCAATTTGAACTGGGAGGGTGGCAGAGAATGAACGAATGTTCATTCGCTGCCATCCCTCCCACTTCAAATGGATTGAACGTCTATGGCCGTCAGTGGCAGCCAATGCCAGGCAATGAGGTAATTTTGGACTATTTAAGGTCATTTACCTGTTGATTTTCAGTTACATACTGTTAATTTTGGGGTATTTTACAATAAACAGGAAGTGACCTGAGAATCACCCAAATGAATAGGCAGTGACTCAAACTCAACAGGAAATGACCTGTAAATGCCCTGAAAATCAGACAGAATGACTGTGAATGCTGAAAAAAATAATGCAAGATGGAACGCTTGAATGTAAATGTTCAGCTAATCAACATTGAATAAATGTTGATCATACAAATGTTGAGGGGCAGGCGACGCAGACGACGGTTTTGAGGCGATCCGGCTGACTTTTGATGCCGCACAGAGAGTTCTAGACTCTGGTGGAGACGGCTAGCTGTGGCGGCTAGCTTCAAACTGGCGTCGAGCACTGCGTCCAAGGTCTGCAAAGCCCTCCAGCCCGATTTGTTTGCCGTGTCCTACAACCAGCCAGTGGGAAGCCATAGCAGATTTCTGGCGTCTATGGAACTTCCCAAACTGCGTTGGAAGCCTTGATGTTAACGTTATCATAAAAAGCACCGAGGCACTCTCAATCAGTGATGATGTATCGTGTGTGAATTGTCCGTTATTGAAAATTAAAGATCAAAACAACTCTTTTGACACTAAACTAAATAAGTCACAGACTCACAGCAAACATATGTACACAATAAATATTGAAGTGCACCAACAAAAAACATGACATAAAGTGATAAAAAGCTGGCAGCTTTTGGCCGACTGGGTCACCGCTTTGTGTGGCCACTCGATTCCGAACACACACGTCTCGGTGGTTCTTCCATTTTTTTTTTTATTCAATCGCTGACCTTGCCATTTGGCCAACTTTATTATGTGTTGACGAGACTTGCTCTTCGATGATACTCCTGTCGGCTTGGTCCATTTTTGCATGTAGAAAAATAATGTTTTACAATGGCGGTGATTTTGCGCTGAACCGGAAACAACAGTCTGAGCGAACTAATCACAGTCTATTTCCGCTTCGTCATATGCGTTAACGTGACGCTAGGGTTTGAAAAATCAATAGGACCGCGTCAGGCTACGGCGCAGGGTTGTAAATCGGGTCTTCCTTGATGCCGCAGGCCTGACACAGAAGTATAACTCGGCCTTTAGAGTTAACTGAGACATTATAATTGTTAGGTTGGGCATCGTTTGAAATTGAACGATTCCAGTTCTGATTCCGATTCCACGTTTCGATTCCTGTTCCAAACGATTCTCGATTCCGATTCTTTTAAGAGGCAGGGTCCAAAAAAAAAAAAAAAAAAGAGGCACGGTCAAAAAAATTGCATCGCTTATATCAAAATCTTAACTTCTCGATTTTTTAAATTATATGAACTTGACACAGGGCTTTTTTTTTTTTTAACTTGTACATAAATATCAGTTGAGCGATTTGTTTCCGCTCGGTAGTCAGGAACATGGAATCGAAATTTCAAAATTCGAACGGTTCTGGGAGCATCGGCGTGTTAGAACCGGTTCCCGTCATAGGCAAAGTTTGACTTTTGGGGTGGGGGGGCACAACATGCTGATGACCCCAAACGCAGTGTCAGCAACAAAATTAACTTACAAGAATATTTATAATAATAGACAATGAGCGTTTTTTTTTTGTTTCCCATTATTCTGGAGGGGAATTCTAAATCAGGTTGCTTAGGCAATACTTTTTGCCAAGATCGTGATCCATTGACTATCGTACACCTGCCGGTGTCGTGCCACTGTACTGTAGTTACCCCAGTCAAAAATAGTCATAGCCATATGGAGGTAGACTTGTGTCTTTATTATTCAATCTAAAAAAAAAAGTCGCTTCAATAACAAAAAATTTGTTTGAATGCAAAAATAAATTTGGAACTAAAAAAAAATGCATGTGAAAGCTATTTTCTTAGATTTTTTTTTTTATTATTGTCGTCAGGTTTTTTTTTTTCCAATGAAACAACTTTTTTGATTGAAGTAATGTTGACTTGTATTTGGGCCACATTTTGGCTAGGACGTTTTTGTCTTTATTATTCAATCAAAAAATAAGTAGCTTCAAAAATATATATATATATTTTAAAAAAGAACAATCACTTCAATCAAAAAACGAAAAATTTCAACTCATAGAAAACATTTTTGAATGCGAAAAAATATTTGAGATTGAAAAATTTGCATTTGAACACTTCATTTTTCATTGAAAAAGTTTTCTTTGATTGAAGCAATCCTTTTTGTGTTTGGTCCATATTATGGGTAGGACATTTGTGTCTAAGTCATTCAATCCCCAAAAAGTATATTTTCATCCAAAGAAAAAAATTATTTGAAAAATAAAATTACCCTCCGCTATTTTTTGTAGTTGTTGAAAATTATATGTAGAGATGTCCATGCCGATCGATCGGGTCCGCTCACGTCATTTTCAAAGTATCGGAATCGGCAAAAAAATATCGCCATGCCTTTTTTTAATATATATTTTTTTAATTAAATCGTTTTCCAATTGTATTTAACGTTACAAACATAATATGTTACACTCATCCAGAGTCTTTAGTTTAGCTTAAGGGGTTAGGGTAGGGTTATCAAATTTATCCCGATAACGGCGGTAATTAATTTTTTTTTAAATGTATCACGTTAACGCAATTAATGCATGCGCTGCACGACCCACCCACGCATTGTCGAGCTCAATCTGTAATGGCGCCGTCTTACCTATATAGAGAGATAAAAGGCAGCATAAAATGAGTAGAGGGAATTTTGGCAGCCTTTGTAGCCTTTTTTTAATTGGCGAAAGCCTTACAATCCCTCTCCCTATGATTAGAAAGATCATGGGAAGCAATGTGGGGAAGCAAGGTAGCAATTGATCTTTTTCTTAACACCTTATGTTATTTCCCAATGCAGAGAAGATATATAAATTGGTAGCACTACGCACAGTCATGGTTCCACTTCCCATCATGCATTGGGGCATGGGTACAGTATCATTTACTGAAAGCTCAACAAATACACTAGATGACAATATTTAGTCACAATATACAAAGTCACAAGTCTTTCTATCCGTGGATCCCTCACACAGAAAGAATGTTAATAATGTAAATGCCATCTTGAGGATTTATTGTCATAATAAACAAATACAGTACTTATGTACTGTATGTTCAATGTATATATTTGTCCGAGTTTTATTCATTTTTTTCTTAATGCATTGCCGAAATGTATATGATCGGGAAAAATTATCGGGAATGATTGGAATTGAATCGGGAACAAAAAAAAAAGCAATCGGATCGGGAAATATCGGGATCAGCAGATACTCAAACTAAAACGATCGGGATCGGAAAAAAACATGATCGGAACAACCCTAATTACATGCAAAACAAATGACCGTCTAAGGTGCTAGTCACATGATCTGTTCGAAAAATAATTTTGACCCATTATAAAAATATTTATTTTTGTTCATTTCATTCATTTTTGTTGCAGTTTTATTGCTTTACAACTTTTATATGTATGGGAAAGTCAATTTCATGCAATGACACTTTTCGGCCACCATGGGGGGCCTGCCCCCCCCCCTTAAAATCCGCTTATAGTTCCCATCGATGCTCGATGCCCAACCCTAATTATGGTGGAAGATTTTGGTAGCAACTTTTGGGTTCCTGTTTATTTTATTTTTTTTAGACATTGACACCTTTTTAAAACGATATCTTGATTCTTGGCAGGAGCATATTTAAAACGATATCTTGATTCTTGGCAGGAGCATATCGATAACCTTTTGTGATACAAAGTATCACGATATATCACCATTTCGATATTTTGTCACACTCCTAATTGGAACTACGGTTAACATTCGACTTTTACAAGTTTTATGGGTCAAATTGTTGAAGAAATGTGGCCTAACCCAAAACCACTAAGGTCCTTATCCGCCGCCCTGGTAGTCAAAACCATGCATGACAACTTGGATCATTCCAGGAAAAGCAAATATGTTTCAGTTCTCACATATTGCTAAGTATAGTATGCGGTATGCAGATGTTTAGGAAACATCCAATTCTTGACAAAAGAAAGATTAATGACTAAGTTTGGGAACGAGGTTTCCAGTCAAGTTTCCAGAGTATATTTGTTATCAAAAAAAAAAAAAAAAAAAAAGTACCCTTAAGCCCTGGGTTTCACTTTCAGCCAATAAAAAAAGACAACTCTTATCATTAACACGAAAGCAAAAGCTGTTGATTGATCGCTATAGCACTCTCTGAGGCAAAAATAACCTGATCTTGAGAATGTGTGACTTAGTAGCATAAACTGAAAATCCTTGAGTTCCGATTTGGCTCCTCTACAGTCACTTTCACACTCATCTCTTGATCTGGCTTGTTCCCAGAGTCTTGGATGAAAGGTACTCAATGCAGGATAGGATGTTGAAGTAATACATCGGGAACAAAGAACCCTTTTTAACATAGAAGCGTCAATTGGTCAATCAAAACTATGCTAGCCTGTGAACCCAAAAATTGTCTTTTGGCCTATCTTTCTACGCATCACACTCGCAATCAGTCCAGGAAAAGAAAACGCTGCTCAGGGAACACCTGATCTCGGGTATTACATTGAGAATGGACCTCATTGAACAATCTTGCTCAGGTATCAACGTCCTAGCGTTTATGCGGTCGGTTGTTTAACGCAATCAGTCCGTGCCCCAGTGACCTCACCATCAATTCAGGGGGTAGAGGGTCTAAAAACGGAGTCCAATAGCTCGGGTGAGAGTGCTGTAACTTAATAGGCTCTGCTCCCCGTTCAAGAGACTGCTATTTCCTGTAGCTGTTACAGGCCAAAGCACAAAAATAAACGTTCCTTTATTCAACGCTCTTCGGTGTAAAACACCCCCATCACCCTTACACTTTGCTCCTTATTGGGATGTCTGCTATTACTGCAGACTGCTAGGCTCGCACTCCGGTAAAAGTAAAAGGTTGGCACTTTTTGTGCAAAGGAGCCATTTGTTCAGGTGAAAAGGAAACTTGCATGGTAAGCAGAAGCCGGACAGTAGCAGGTAAGGGGTATGGGTGGGGGCAGAGTGGGATCCCCCATTAATCACATTGACTTTACAGTGCAAGGATGTTCATTGAAGAATAATTGCTGATGGGCTTTATGTACAGTTATGTACTCTCCTTCTGTGAGGTAGAAGCTGGCGGCAGTAAAAGGGGATAATAGAGTAAGAGGATCATATTAAAATGTTTGCTGCTTCAACCTTTAACTTGGAGCTTAACCCCGACCTCGGATAGTAATCACAAGTTAATTGCCTACTGATCTGAGCGAAGGGCAGGATCTATGCAGCTACAATGTAGTTGCCAATTGGGTTTAGGTTCCTTATGAGGCCTCATAAATAGAAAAGACAAATTGTTAATGGAAGCATTGGGCTTAATGAAGATAGGAAAATACTAGCTAGCATTGCACCTTGGGCTGAATGAAGATAGGAAAATACTAGCGTTGCACCGAATTTCTGGCACCGCTACTGATAGAGATGTCCCAATCAAGTCATTTTCAAAGTATCGGAATCGGCAAAAAAATATCGGCCATGCCTTTTTTAAATAATATATATATATATATATATATATATATATATTTTTTTTTTAATTAAATCGTTTTCTAATTGTATTTAACGTTACAGACATAATATGTTACACTTATCCGGAGTCTTTAGGCTAAAGGTAGGGTTATCAAATTTATCCCAATAACGACGGTAATTAATTTTTTTTTTTTAAATGTATCACGTTATAATATTTAACGCAATTAATGCATGCGCTGCACGACCCACTCACGCATTGTCGTGCTCAATCTGTAATGGCGCTGTTTTACCCATTTAGAGAGACAAAAGGAAACGTAAAATGAGTAGAGTGAATTTTGGCAGCCTTTGGAGCCTTTATTAATGGGCTAAAGCCTTACAATCCCTCTCCCTACGATTAGAAATATCATGGGAAGCAATGTGGGGAAGCAAGGTAGCAATTGATCTTTTTCTTAACACCTTATGTTATTTCCCAACACAGAGAAGATATATGAATTGGTAGCACTACGCACAGTCATGGTTTCACTTCCCATCATGCATTTGGGTTGAACGGCTGCAGTATCATTTACTGAAAGCTCAACAAATACACTAGATGGCAATATTTAGCCACAATATACAAAGTCACAAGTCTTTCTATCCGTGGATCCCTCTCACAGAAAGAATGTTAATAAAGTAAATGCCATCATGAGGATTTATTGTCATAATACACAAATACAGTACTTATGTACTGTATGTTGAATGTATATATTCTTATATATTCTTTTTTTTCTTAATGCATTGCCAAAATGTATATGATCGGGAAAAATTATCGGGAATGATTGGAATTGAATCGGGAGCAAAAAAAAAGCAATCGGATCGGGAAATATCGTGATCGGCAGATACTCAAACTAAAACGATCGGGAGCAAAAAAACATGATCGGAACAACCCTAGTTACCGATATCTGGCTGTGCAGTATTGGCCGTATATGAAGAGCTTGGATGTGAAATCATTGCTGTCATGGTTTTGTCAGACTGCTGCCTGCCTTTGTGAAAAAGGAAAAAAACTAATACAAAGTGAATCCAGTAGAACTTTTTATTGCATACCTGGTATGGGTGACAAATAATAATACCGTATTGGGCCGAATATAAGACGGCCCTGATTATAAGACAACCCCCTCGTTTTCAAAACTCAAGTTTTAAAAAAAAAAAAAGTCTTTTGAAAACCAAATTAATTTTTATACAGAAAATAATTACAGTACATCTGAAACAATTGATTATAACAATATATTTGAGAGAAAAAGCATGTTATTTTGCCTCATTCAAATCCTAATATCTGAACATTCAAATATGAAAACTAAAGTGCAATCACATTCGTAAATGAATGGCTTCTGGTTTTTGAAATGTAAATAAACCAATCTATTGTGATAAAACAACAACATTGCAATAACTGCATTAACCATCAAAGTGAAGTCTAACTAACTGTAGTCTTGAAACAAATCTGAATAAGGAAAAACATTGCAATAAAATAATGCCAACCGGTTAAACTTGAGAGTAGCTGAGATCTGTCATGACAGAACATCGCTTCAATGATATCTGGCACCATCTAGCGTTGTGAATGGGGAGAGTAGCTGAGATTTGTCATGACAGAACATCGCTTCAATGATATCTGGCACCATCTCGCGTCGTGAATGGGTACAATGTCTAGACCGCAAATATAACACGACCCCCTCTTCAGTCTTATATTCGGGCCAATACGGTAATAATAATTTAGTAATGATTGACCACAGCATCCTATCTATCAGCCTTCCTCTCTGTGCACCAGCTGCTAACTCAACTCCAACTTTATAGAACAAACGCAGATAGCGCACGAGTGAGTCTCTCTGACACACACACCTTAGCCACTTAGCTTAGCTTACTTCTACGGCACTTTTGAAACAGTTCTCAAATTACTCTTTTCAGTAAAAGACAATAAAAGTAAAGTAGATGAAGTCAACTGGCCAGGGTTTGTTGCTGTGGTTCAGCCCCATTTTCTTGGTAGCAGTTGCTGCTGTTGCAGCCACAAACTCTTTGGGTTCGTTCACATATTTCGTCTTCAAATATTTTATCAGGTTCGAGGTATTGAGACTGGCCGATTTAACGCCTCCTCTCGAAACTTTCAGGTCGCAAATCTTGCATGCAGCCATTGTACTCGACGAAGTTTGTATGCTGAAATGTTCCCAGACCGCCGACATTTTCTCCTGGTTTGTTTTTCCTCCATATGAAAAAGCTGCCCCGGCATTGGTGAAGAAAATAATTGGCCCTCTCTCGTTGGTCTGGAGCAGGCCAATAGCGATAGATGCTTGGCATGCAAAGTGATCACAGGTGATCATTAGGGCTGTCAAAATTATCGCGTTAACGGGCGGTAATTAATTTTTTAAATTAATCACGTTAAAATATTTGACGCATTTAATGCACATGCCCCGCTCAAACAGATTAAAATGACAGCACAGTGTAATGTCCACTTGTTACTCGTTTTTTTCGGTGTTTTGTCGCCCTCTGCTGGCGCTTTGATGCGACTGATTTTATGGGTTTCAGCACCACATGAGCATTGTGTAATTATTGATATCAACAATAGAGAGCTACTAGTTTATTTTTTGATTGAAAATTTTACAAATTTTATTAAAACAAAAACATTGAGGGGTTTTAATATAAAATGTCTATGACTTGTAATAACATTTCTATGTTCTAACAACATCAAATTCGCTGCTCAGCCTTCGCCGCGTACCGACGCACTCTGAAGCACTCTCTTATCTTAACCGATAAGCGCTCAGGGCCAGCAAGCTCGACTCCCAGTATGGCTCCAAAGAATTTGAAACCTGGAGACTTGGATGAAATAAAATCCTCCATATAGAAGTTGGAGGTCTCCTTGACTGGCTTGATTCAAAACCAGAATCAAGAAATCGTCAGAGAGCTCCATTTAATTCGCGCTGAAAACGAGAAACTCAAGCAGGCGGTCGAGGAGAGAGATGTTCGCATCAAGAAGCTGGAAATTTTGGCTGACGATCTCGACCAGTGCCGACATGCAAATGAGCTCATCATTTCTGGATTACAACTGACGCCTGGCCCAGGGGACACAGTGGCGCAACTGGCAATTGCTAAGCTGAAGAGTATGGAATAAACATGGAACCGCTGGACATCCGTCGCTGCCTTCTGCTCCTATCTGGGGGGAGAGGACCGGCGACGGTGCTCATGAAGCTGGCAGACCACAAGACCAAGACTGCCCTGCTTAACCAGCGCTACCACCTGAAAGGGTCGAAGATTTTTTTGAATGACAACTTAACTCGCCGAAATTGCAAGAAAAGCACGTCAACTCAAGATAGCTGGGAAAATAGCCAACACCTGGGTCTCGGATTGCAGGATCCTTGTAGAGACGCAGGATTCAGACAAAAAGCAAGAAGACACTGGCTCGTAATCGAGCTGCTTGACTGGACGCTTAGTCACTAAACCCAGATTGTTGACTGTGTTATTCTACAGTTCTGATGTATGGTCCATGCCTGAATGTGCATCTTTAGTTGTATGGGGGACGGGAAACTGATAAGCATATGCTTCATCTCGTCCGCCTTTGTCGTCTTCTTCGGTTTCTTCAAGCAAATCATATCCCATTTTGTAATTGTCAATGATTGTCAATGATACCGATGATGATTATAAAATTCCATTAAAAAATAAAAAATAAAAAAATAAACATCTTTTAAGAACTACAGGTCTTTCTATCCATGGATCGCTTTAACAGAATGTTAATAATGTTAATGCCATCTTGTTGATTTATTGTTATAATAAACAAATCCAGTACTAATGTACTCTGTTGAATGTATATATCCATCTTGTGTCTTATCATTCCATTCCAACAATAATTTACAGAAAAATATGGCGTATTTTATAGATGGCTTGAACTGCGATTAATTATGATTAATTCATTTTTAAGCTGTAATTAACTTGATTAAAAATTTTAATCGTTTGACAGCCCTAGTGATCATACAACACAGAGTGTAGTGAGTGTCAGGAGGAAGAAGGCTTCGTTCAAGTGATACTGGTAAATGGTATCGGCACACTATTTGTTGGTACTCGCCGATACCGATACCACCATTTAAGTGCCGGATCAGCGCCCCCCCCCCCCCTGCCGATACTGGTATCGGTATCAGTGCAACATTAGAAAATACTGAAAGGTCCATTTAAATACTCATATCAATATCAATAAAGATGTCATCAACACCCATGTCCTGAGACCGCATAATAGGCCCTTATTCGTCCTTTTTCTGAGTTTAAAAGCTTTAGTAAGAATAGAAGCAGCACATGGCCCCCGTCGCCACCCCCCGTCCTCCTCCTCCTACGGATCTGCTCGAGAAAGTCGCACGTCTTCCGAGTGTCAAATCGCTAAGTTGAGATGCGGCTGTTGCTGCCATAAACCCGGTGGGAGAGCTCGGAATAATCTCGACGATGTTAATGATGCAATTTATATGTGAGGGCGAAGCGCTGTTTTGGCAGAGTCTGGGGGGGTGGACGCGCTTGCTCTACCCCCCGTTTTAGATGGGAGGGCGTTGGTGGTGGTGTGGGCGAAGATGTCAGGAGCGCCGATAAGTGCTATTACTGTTGGTGTCTATCTGTCAACCTGCAGTGCCTTTTTTTATTCCCTGAGGCGCACGACTTCCGATGTGTACAAACCTACACATTTCCCATCCCGGTCAGTCTGGTCTGTAATGACTCAAAACCAACTGTTGCCGGTGTTTAAATTTAATCAGCAAAACAGCTGTTGATAAGTTGAACTGGCGTGTTCCAGATGCCCTCCTTGTCAGTTTTTCCATACAATTAAAAAGACTCATTTATTGCCTGGCATGCCACGAAGACTCGCTTCAACTTTTGAACTCGGGAAGGAGAAACTGTGACGGTAATTGCAGGCTGAGCTTTGTTTCCTAAAGAGAAGAAAAAAAACATGGTTTCAAACCAAAATATTTAAATGTGTTTTTCCCCCCTCTTGTTGCTATGCGACACTTGAGCCGCGGAAGGAGAGCAATGTGCCCAATAAATTTTACTGTCAGACACACTCGGTTAAAAAATAAAGGTTCATCATTCAGTAATCACAACAGAGCTGAAGTGTTTATAGATGATCGTTAGGTGAACAAATGGGGAAGAGGTTCTCTAAATGGAAACTAAAAGGATGCTGTGAATAAACGTACGATCAAAAATGATTTTTTTTTGCGACGGAACAAACTAATTCACTGTCATTGACAGATATAGAACTCAAATATCCCTGTTAACTGGCCAATCTGTCAAGGCACAGCTGTATATTCATTTGACACAGCCAAAAAAAAATGCCATCAAAGGTCCATCTGTAAAAAAGGAGCAATGAGTGCATTCTCCATTTCACTCGTCAAAAGACAAGCTACTGTTCTGTGTCCGAATCGTATCCTTTTAGCTTTATTTTCCATCTCGTTCCAGCCTCTTGACACATTTTTGCTTTCCTGCCTGGAATTGTGGATGTCATCATTCTCTCATTTAGGTGCACCTGCTTCCGCCGTTCCAACCAGGAAGTTTGCGACGAAAGGCGCCACGCGATTGAGCTGTTTGCCGCCAGATCTCTTGTGATACCGACGCAGGATTGTTGGCTCGTCAAGTTTTATTACCGTGTTGGCGGAGATTTAACGTGAGGTGTTAACACGTGTATAGAACTGCGCAGTAAGAGGCACAGTGGTACTTTTTAGCCATGTGTCATAAAATAATAAACAAGAGAGTTTAAGGGCATTCGGGGCGGTAAATGCGGTAATCCAAAGACCTGCCAAGGCTTTACTCGAGCTTCTAGCACAGCTGCCGCTAACGTTTCTGCGGCTATGTGATCAAGGCGCAAGGTCAGGGCTCTTAGGAAGACCCGAGACACTAATACTGAATGTCCAGTCTCAAGGAATGTCTCTCCTAACACGAGTCATTACGTGTAAGTAACAGTAAAAATGCCTAATGGCCTCTTTTAGTAGGGAAAGCTCGTCCTACGCCGGCGGTTGACTACACAAAAGCTCCACTCTTTCTGCTTTGCCGGTTCCCTTGGTCTTCGCTAAGTGGTACCAGGCGTAGGAATTTCTTCATTTAGTCCATTGCGGCTCTTTATTTACTCAACGGAATGAGCTATAAAAGCCAAACATTAGGTCATGCCATATTTTCACCTGGAGAAATAAGTCAATGAGACATCAAACCTCGTATTTCCTTGAGCGTGGCAGCTTTTTTTCAAAGTTTCCCTGTTTTTATAATACAACTCTCAACAGTGTGGCGCACATGCGTTTCCAATTAGGAGCTCCAAAGCCTGGGCCCCCATTCACCCCTTCTACAATTGACCAGGTCTGAGGAAATGTTAAACAGGCATCATAACCATAACAGAGACGGCAAGCTTTTCCCTACACCGCCACCTCTTACTCTTTCCAAACGGTAATTAAGACGTCGCTGTAAATGTACGATACAGACCGCGAACGCAGCAGAAAATCGGAATAAATCAAGAAAAGCCTAATCAGTTAGTGACACATTAACAGCTAATTTGTCTTTTTGTTGAAAGCCTGTTTTGTAAATGAGGCAATGATGCCAATTTGTCAGGATTCTAATGAAAACATACACTTGCACGAGGGAACCCGGCGGTAGGATGCATTTTCCCGGCAGAGGCAATAACTCCAAAACCTGGTGCCCCCCTGAGGAGCTGTTGCAGGACTTTGATGTTCTGTCTAAATGTTTCTTGATCCAGACAAACGCCCTCCACCCCTTTGTCAACTGCCTCCCACTCCCAATCCTGTCACCTGCGAGAACGACATTACACAGTTAAGAAGGTCAGCGTTCTCACCGGGAACGTAGTTAAAAAGACTTGTTAGCCATTTTGAGGTTGTTTGATGTGCTTGGCTAGTTTTTGTTACTTTACGGCCCTGCTGCCATCCAGTAGGTGAGCATTTAAGTCGGGCGCCAGAAGCTGAAGCATGGGAAAAGGCTACAAGCTCCGGGATCAAAAACACTGATGTTAGGGGGAAGTAAGTACAAGGGAACGAATGCGTTGAGCATCAGGACTCCCACGAGTAGGCTTTGGAAACATGTAAGTAGTGAAAGAAGCATGAAAAGAATAGAGTAAGGCCAAAAGGTGAAGAATACCAGTAAATCCCTCTAGTTTAAGTTTTTGTCAAAGGGAACTGAGGTTAATATTAAAGTGCTACCATGACGAAGGAATTTTTGTCTCATGTTCTTTCATCAGAAAAATAGCACTTTATGGGATTGGAATGTAAGACGAAAGTAAAAATATTTTTGGGGGCTCACAACACTTACCTAATTTGGAGTTTTTGCCACGCTTTCCTGACTTTCAAAGACAAATGTCTGCTTCTTAGATATTATTTCAACATTCTTGGCCGGTGTCATTGCATTTATGAACTCATTTTGATCCAGTATGGTGCATATTGTACAAGCGATACGTTCGTGCAGCATATCCCAAGAAATAGGGGTATTATAATTTATAAATGTGAAAAAAAAAAAATGAAAAAAAAAAGCAAACAAAAAAAAAAACGCAGCTGGTCGCGCATTTCAAAGGGAACCTCGGACTTAAAGATATGTAGGTTCTAATAAGCCACAATCATTGTCTTTTACTAAAATATGTTATTAGAAACACATAAAATAATGCCTTTGATTAAAAAAAGCTATAATATTTCGTAGGGATGTCCCGATCCAGGTTTTTGCACTTCCGATACGATACCGTTATTGTTTTGCACTTCCGATCCGATACCGATACTGATACCGGCCTATCTGAGCATGTGTTAAAGTTTAAAGTTATTTAGCCTCCTTACTTAGTTGTCAGACTCATGTTGAAAAGGGTTTTAGTACTCTTGATACCAACTAGCCAGCTGAATTAGGTGAGTTTGAATAACACACAACGGTTGATAACAAGAAACTGACCTGTTTATTCAGTGACAAAAACAAAACATTATAAATAAACAGAAATGGCATAGTCAGTCAGTAAAATGTGAAAGTAATATTTTAACCTGTCTTAAAAAAGCAAAACACACAAACAACCTCAGTGGAAAATCCCACAAACCGCCCAAGCTATGAGATGCTTTTAACGTTTCGTGCATTAGTTACAATAATTGTATAAAAAGCCTCTCAGGTTTAAATAAACGACTATTTCAGTATCAAGTGAACATTTTAAAACAGTCAATAAAATACTCAAGTCCCCCTTCTGTATCAGCAGCTGTAAACTACATTCAATTCATTTAATTTTGCGAATCAACTATTAAAGTTGTTAAAATTGCTCCCGTTATTTCATAATTTCCCTTCTGTCTACTTTCGACATGTGAAAGTTTTAAAACTGTTTTGAAGATAGATTCAAGTCAAGATTTTGTCGATTTAGGAGTATTTTAGATAAAAAGTTAATTAGGTTCGCTTGGAAGGTTCACAACAGCCTACCAGGGAAGTCTCCTGCTTTAAGATGGCGGCTGTTTACTAACACATCAAGTTTCCATACTTCAATGTTGCGAACGCCATCGAGTCTGTCATCATGCATCTAGTTCTATATACATATGATATCTATTATCTACAGCAGTGGTCTCAAACCGGTCCTCAAAGGGCCGCAGGGGGTACTGGATTTCATTCCAACCAAACGAGACAAATACCTTTTCACCAATCTGGTTTCTTACAAGTGTAATCAGTTGATTGCAATCAGGTGCTGCTTATGTTAGTAGAAACCTCATTGGTTGAACTGTTTGTGCTGGATCTGTTGGAACAAAAACCAGGACCCACTGCGGCCCTTTGTGGAGTCGGTTTGAGACCGCTGATCTACAGTAAAACGATGTTCACGTAGTTTGTAGCGGCTGTCTGCAGCACTCAGGTATTCTTGTGTTTTTTTATCCAGCGGCATGAGTTGAGCTAAAGCCGTGAGTCGAGCATTGGCATTACCCGGGTCTATGACAAGCATTATGTTTACTTTCGGGACGCAATGCGGTTCGTTTCTCATTGCATCCCGAAGACCGCGCTGTGTATTAGTTCCGCTTGACTTGACATATTTCAATAATCGGAATTTGGATGTTTGTGAATCGTTCTCGATTCTTGACGTGTTGTACCGTGGTTCTAAGTGTTGGATGGTGCGTCTTGACTCACGAGAGATAATGGCTCATCATCCAGAATGAATTCTTCGGCGATGACTTCTTATTCCCTTGGCTTTGGGACTGTCGAGTGCCAGTTTGTCACGCATAGCAAAAGTTTCTGCCAGTGTTAGTTGCGTAGGACCTTTCTTTTTGTCTTCGGTTTTCTTAACATACTCCTCATATTGTTTGTGGTGGTATTTCGCTAAATGCTTGATTAGGTTGGTTGTATTAAAACTTCTTACAACTTTACCACCACGCTTGACTTTATTGTGGCATATGTTGCACTCTGCCTCTTCGTCTTTGTCGTCCTTTAAGGTGAAATGATCCCACACAGCTGACATTTTTACCGATAGTCTCTCGGTAAATTGGGAGACGGTAATGTAGTGTGTTGAAGGTGCGCCATAAAATGCGGACCGGATTTTAGAGAAACCGAAGCAAAAACTGGAATGGATTCTGTAAATCAGTGCGCTGGAAAACCCGGACCGGATTTTGAAAAAAAACTGGATCGGAGGTCTGGATCGGAATTTTTTCGTGTCGGCCGATCCGATACCGATGCGCATTTTTTTGCCCATATCGGCGTCCGATCCGATCCAAATATCGGATCGGGACATCTCTAGTTTACATATTTAAATGTTCAGATATTAAGATTTGAATTAGGCAAAATAACATGCTTTTTCTCTCAAATATATTGTTATAATCATTTGTTTCGGATGTAATGTAATTATTTTCTGAATAAAAATTAATTTGGTGTTCAAAAAGTCTTTTTTCAAACTTGAGTCTTGAAAAAGAGGGGGTCGTCTTATAATCAGGGCCGTCTTATATTCGGGCCAATACGGTATTTCAACATTCTTGGCCGGTGTCATTGCATTTATGAACTCATTTTGATCCAGTATGGTGCATATTGTACAAGCAATATGTTCGTACAGCAGCATATCCCAAGAAATAGGGGTATTACTCTAATTTATAAATGTGAACAAACAAAAAAAACGCAACTGGTCACGCATTTTAAAGGGAACCTCAGACTTAAAGATATGTAGGTTCTAATAAGCCACAATCATTGTCTTTTACTAAAATATGTTATTAGAAACACATAAAATAATGCCTTTGATTAAAAAATCTATAATATTTTTTACAGGTTTTGACCTACGGAGGGCGCCATGTTTTATGCGCGCAATGGACGCTCGGGATGATGACGTAGTTTGTCACTGTCACTAGACGAACACTACCGGTGATCTGCAATTCCTTGCTACGTGACGAGACGTTCAACATATGCGCACATCAGGGGTGAAAGTGGGCGGGAACGGTCAGGAACGCAGTTCCGGTATAAGATTCAGGGCCGGAACGCAGTTCCGGTATAAGATTCAGGGTCGGAACACAGTTCTGGTATATGGTGCTTTGATTGTGAAAATATGACGGTAACTGTCAAAACGCTATTTAAAAAAAAATAATAATGATACAAAGCTTCCACACATGCTTTTCATCTCCAAGAAGAAAACAATCTACCAACATCAGATTTACATACACAAGTGTTAACAACAAGCATAATAAAGTTCTTGTGTAGGGTAACCCGTTTCCACCAATATTTATTATTTATATTATTCCACAGACGGCATGGAGGTTTCCCCAGTTGTTGCAGTTATCTGAGTCTGACGATGACGAGTCACGTCAACGTGCGAATGCGCGCAGCAAAGCAAAACGCCTGGACTCATTTATCCGTTCAATTGGCTGACATCCTGACATGTGATCACCAGAGATAGAGCTGATTGGTTCAAATGTGCAAGTTTTCTGAAACAGCAAAAAAGACAAAAAAAAAGGGCAATGCAACAGAAAATCTTTAAGAGCAAGGAAAGAGTTAAGGTGGCTTATATATCATATTTAGTTTTATTTGCTCTGATGGTGAGGTTCAGAACATTTTAACCGTTAATGTGCACTTTGGACTTCTATTTGTTCATTTATCTTAGGCTACATATTCATTTCCTTATGATTAAAACAGTCAATCTTTTACTTTTTCTTCAACTCACTTTTTTACTCACTTTTGTGATACACTGTACATAACTCATAATAACGTTTATCTTTTAAGAACTACAAGTCTTTCTATCCGTGGTTCCCTTTAAGGCAGGAGTACCACCAATCGACTGCTGGAACTGCTTTCAATCCAATCTTACCGAGGCAGAGAGACGTTCAAGCAAAGTGATACTTATCCGTCTAAGCTTCCGTTTGGTCAATTCTCATTTAACTGAATCCAATTACCATCGATTGAGCCTCTTCTTAAAGCCCAGCTTCAGGTTTGCCTTGATCCCCATCTTGGACAGAGCGGAGCTATTTAACCCCATTACAACCCCTGATGAAGCGGTTGGTAGTGGAGTCGGTACGTTGATCATTGATCCACGCACACCCAGGGGGTCTATCCGTCGTAAGCTTATCTCGCTTCCCATTTAGGCGTCGCGGTGCTTCAGTGTCAGCGGAGATTCCTTGAAGTTTGTACAAAAGTGATCATCCGTGAGCCAGTTATGAATTATGCATTTCTCATAAAAGAGCACCTTGAAGGTATAAAAACGACAAAGGCTGCTGGGTGTGGGAGGAAAACAGAGAATCAACACTACATCTTTCCTCTGAAGGAAGCTCAATAAACACAGTAGAATAACATTGGAGCTGGCTCTGCCATGCCGTTAGAAGAGCAATTTAGTTGACTGAAGGCTTCTCACACTGGGTACAAGGGGAGCGTGTCGACTTTCTCCACTAAGGACAATTTCCGCCTGATTTCACAGGGGAGTTTTGAACTTACCTTTGGGCAGTCTTCCCGAGCGCCATGTCTTGGCTGAGGTAATTCAAGATTCCACTAGCGCAGGCGACTGTAAATTTAATTCTCTTCACGCTCGTGAGGAAGTTGAGGTGAAGCGTAAAGGTGCTACGGTAGTAAACTGACCTCCATCTAGCAGCAACTCCCAATTTTTGGAGTGTTAACTGTTTAGTTGAGACTTGACATTTTGAACATATGCCACCCACACCTCAGTCCCTGAAAGGGTACACCATCTGGTTCCATGGGAGCCACATGAAATTCTGTTCCTGGAGAAGCCCTGAGGTCTGTCTCTGGAGGCTGGTGTCATCTTAAAGCCTGGGGGCTTTCTATCTTTACGTTGCTGGTGGTCATCCACATTTCTGTCACCTGGACCTGGTTCTTTGGAGGGTCACCCACATTGCTTGTCAATTGTGGTGTACCTCGTTTCAGTCATCCAATTTCAGTTCCTTGGAGGCTCCGACGTCGTTACTTGAGGTCAACCCTAACTCACCTATACAGTACTTCCAAAATTCCGGGATTTTCTTTGTCAAGGTGTTTTAAACAGTTGACTCCCGCCAAGCATTTTTCATTTCAGATAACCAACCCATTTCAGTTTCTGTTAGGCTTCCCCATTTCTGTCACTTATCTATTTACGAACGGCAATCCTAAGATTCATAAATCAATGAACAACATCCGATTATCAGTGTGCTGGTTACCGGTTTCAAGGTTTACTGTGGTGTGAAAACGTCACGGTTTCAAAACCACTAAAATTTATTGTCATACCGTAGTACGGTATTAGCTATTTTTTATGTCCCAAAAATGCAGCGAGAAATGGCTTGGAGCGGCAGCACTCACTCCTCCCCCTCTGGTTTTTGCTCTGTTAGTGACACTGCTTTTGCTGTCGAAACTGCACCTGAGCTTTTTGAAAAACCCCTCAAGAAGTCTAGTCTAGTATGGGAGTATTTCGGCTACTGAAAAGAAACGGACAGCTGCGGCGGAGAAGTTAGAGGAGGAAGGAGAGCAGGACCTCCAACATGATGTCACTTTACACAAAATTTAAGTCAACACTAGAGGTGTGCGAAATTTCCGATTGTTAGATTATTCACGATTCGGCCGTGGAAGATTCGAGAACGATTCACAAACATTCAAATTCCGATTATTGAAATATGTCAAGTAAAGCGGAAGTAAAACACTCAGCGCGCCGCGCGGTCTTCGGGACGCAATGAGGAACGGAGCGAGAGTAGCTAAACATCATGCTTGTCATTACCCGGCCCCTCGGGTAATGCCAATGCTCAACTCAAGCCGCGAGATAAAAAAAGAACAACATACATGACTGCTGCCGACAGCTGCTACAAAGTACGTCCACATAATGTAGATATCATATTTATATATGACTAGATGCAAACAGACTCGGTGGCGTTAGCAGCACATGTACGGAAAGCTAGGTGCGGGCGTTAGCAAACGGCCGCCATCTTAAAGCAGTAGACTTCCCTGCAAGGCTGTTGTATCGAACCTTCCAAGCGAACCTCATTAACTTTTTATCTCAAATACTCCTAAACACACAACACTGTCATGAATGTTTCCCACCAGCTACGAGAGTTCACTCCAGGGTGTTTAGTGTGTCTAGCGATGGTACAACAAATAACGTAAGCCTGTTAACGAGGCAGATAACGTGGCTAGTTAGCGTGCCAAGATGGCTAACTAGTTTCCTCTCTACTATTGGCCTAAAGTCTTCCGCCATTGTAAACATCTGTTTAAAATAACATTTTCATCATCCAGTCTGTGGTGATTTTTCTCTCTGGTGACTGTGTTGAGGGTGTGTAAATAATGATACGAGTCATACACACGCGCTCTCTTATTCTCGCTCTCCATTCAATTTAACTAATTATTATTAACCCCTTAACGCCGAATGTCGCGATTCGGCATCATACCGTTCCCGCTTTGAAAGCGGCCAAAATATCGTCTGCCTTTGTTCACTGCCGGTACATTAATGTCAAACACATGCCTAGGAACCTTTTTCAAGCATTAGTTTCAGTCGTGTCCGACCAGAGACAACACCGCTTCCTTTTCCGGACCGTGATATTCAAGATGAAAGCCACGTCGAAGTCCTGCGCACCAACTTGACTAATTCATTCAATTCAAGGTAAGTCAGCTAAAATAAAAAAATATGTACCGTCTTATTGTGTACTTGTGTTGCTAACACGATGAGATAGAGTTTCTATGATGAGTATTTTTGAAGCTCTATGACGATTTTGGTTTGTAGCGCTATCGCTACAGCCGGCATCATCGGAAAAGCACCTCCCCCCTCCCCCGCCACCCCGCAAACGTAAATGCGTTGTTTGTCGAAGGTTTGCAACACTCGCACGCGTTTTATCTATAAACTATCACTCTTGTTATCATCTGTAAACATTACAAAAGTAATGTGTTGCATAAAAAAGGGCATTTGTGGTTACTATTTTTCTGTAGAACAAATAAATGAACGCATCCTTTATATGCAACGGTGCACACGGGTGCCTCCATGTCGTTCCACTTTTAGACACGTTTTATTCAGACATTGCCACACTTGTTGTCATCTGTAGACATAATAAACATAACGTGTTGCATAAACAATGTCATTGCTATTGATTTATTTTTCTTATTTCTATATAATGAAAAATGAACACAGCATGAGCTGATAACTACCAAACAGAATCAAATGTATGTATGTTGATGGTTTTCAACACATTTTGTTTTGAAATTATAACAGTAATTTCTTTACCTTATTTTTCTGCAGAAATACAAATGAATGCAGCAGCTTTTTACGCAAAGCTAGCACACCGGGCCAAACCACCTCCTGTTGAGAGTGCTCTCAGTGAGAGTGAGGGCAGCGATGAGTACAATCCTAATAAAGCAAGTGAAGGTGATTTTGTGTCAAGTTTGAGCTTGTTTGACATCTATGGATGTAACTACGTGAACACACTGAAAAGATAAAAATGTTTGGTGTTTCCTAAAGTGATTTATTATTTTCTGCACCAGGTGATGAAAGCAGCAGCAATGACTCTACAGTGGACATTAGCAGCAGTGAGGAAGATGATGATGATCCGCCTCATCCACCTCCAACCACCAGTGCTGCACCTGCAAGACCTTCAAGAGCTACATCAAGGGCAGATCGAGCCTAAAGCAATATATCCAAAAAAAAGCCATACAAATTGGGATACAAGATTTTTGTACTGTGCGACATAAGAGGTCTGGTGCACTCATTTGACATATTCACAGGGAAAATAGATCCGGTACCAGGCCAACCAGACATAGGAGCCAGTGGTAACATTGTGCTCAAGCTTGCACAAGTCATTCATCCTGCTGTTCTTTGATAACTGGTTCTCATCTGTAGATCTGTTTGTTGCTCTTGCAAAAAAGGGCATACCTGCACTTGGGACCGTGCAGCACAATCGCCTGCGTGGGTGCTGTTTCAGTGCAGACTCATAGATGAAGAAGAAGCGAAGAGGGACATTTGAAGAGCAAGAGGCTCTTGTGGACAATGTCTGCATAAGAGCAGTCAAATGGTTTGACAATAGAGGGGTGATTGTTGCCAGCACATTTGCCAGTGCCCTGTCTGTTATGATAAAAATCATCTTTTATTTATTTATCTACATCATATGTCTTCTAGTCTGATTAAAAATGTGATGTACATCTGTGTTTAAACAAAAACAATAATTGTTTTTCAGAATTTCACAAGCAGTGAAAAAAGATGTTGCGATAAAAGTGTGTTCAGACCTGAGATGGGTATGTGCCTTTTTTGCCATTTGTTTTCCTTTATTGCCTGTTGTCGCTAATCGGCATCATACCTAAATGTATGACTATTTTATGGGCTATATTCAAATTAACACTTTCAATTTAATTTAGCATCTATTTGAAAGTAAAAACACACCCCAATTATTTTTTTTATTATTGGAAAAAAATTTAGGCATTAAGGGGTTAATAGTAGTAGTGGTCTGTGTTTTACATAAAATCAATTTGACCATATATTTTTTAAGTCTAGTTCCATATTACCAAGGGTTCTTGTTCTAATGTTGAGCAACTTGAACTGTGGCTGTGGTTTTAGTCTATATAAGTTTTTTTTGTCATTTTTTAAACACTGTATTCATGTTGATGTTCTCGTTATTGTACTTTTAATCTTATTATGATTGTTTTGTTGGTATTGTGATACAGTCTGTCTTGTGAAGCGTCTTTGTGTGGCTTGAAAAGCGCTCTAGCAATAAAATGCATTATTTATTGTAGTGATTTTCAACCAGTGTGCCGTGAGAGATTGTCAGGTGTGCCGCAAGAAATTATCCAACATTTTTCTTTTACGTAGTCAGTTTGCAGTAAGAAGGACACACTAGGGAGAAGGTTTCGGTTGTGTGCAAATTAGCGAGGTATTTCTCGTGTCGCGTTCAAGAACTGCTCGGATTTCTAGCCATCAGCCACATTGCTGTCCGCGACAATGTGGAGCCCAGCACGTCTACTGTACATCATTTATTAGACTCATCAAGTGTTGATATACATGAAAGTGTCCTTTCCATTTTATCCATATGTGACGACCGTCAATCCTCCCCCTGTGTTTTATTCCAACACATTGTCGAGGAAAGCAAGGTGGCTGATGTTTAAAAATCCGAGCTGTTCTTGAACGCGACACGAGCAGTTATCCAGCAGTGCCATGGTGCCAAGTAAGCTTAAACGTCATCTCCAAACGAAACACCGGTCGCTTCAAAACAAGCCGATGGACTATTTTGTTCGCCTTCTTGAAAACACATAGGAAAAGGCACCTTTTTTTTTTTTTTTTTAAGAAAAACTACAAAGGTAAATGAGAAAATCCTAAAAGCCAGTTACCCTGTTGCTGAATGCTAAATCCAAAAAGTGGCAGAGACATTAATACTATCTGCCTGGAAAGCCATTGTCAGTGAGATGCTCGGTCCTGATGCGGTTAAATACATTGCGGAAGTCCCCCTAAATGATAATTCTGAGCTTTTCAAGCAAATTGCTCAAAAAAATAAATACAGAGAGAGATTGAGAGCTGTTGAAGAAGAGCTTCATGTGTGTCTTTCTTCAATTCCTGCCAGGATATCAGCTTTGTGTCCAACGAAAAAGTTTCACACTGAGTAAGTATAAATATTAAGAAATTATTTTATAATTGAATATAATGTACAGAAAGTAATTTTGGAACATTTGTGGTTCGTGGTTTGCCGCGAGATTTTTTCCAATATAAAAACGTGCCCCGACTCAGAAAAGGTTGAAAAACACTGATTTATTACTATCTCAAAATGACACATTTTAGAACTATAATTGCAATACAGTTATATCGTGAAACCGCGATATTTTTGCTGTAAAAATGTCATACCGGCACATGCCTAGTGGCGATATTTGGAAATTTGACATGTATCGGTATCGGCCTTTTTTAATCTGATTGGCCGAGATGAAAAAAAAAATCCATTTAAATCTGGGCTATTTTGGCTCAGATGCAGCCAGCCGCTCTCTCCTGCCTGCTGTGTCCTGAACTAGTACTCATCCATTCTCTGATTGTTGAAATGGTATTGGAAAATGGAGTTACACCTGTATTGATCATTACCACCTTTTTGAGGCCCTGAAAGCACTTCACACAAGATCTTCATCTACCTACTGGTGACCCAGCACCAGGAGCAACGTAGTATCTTGCTCAAGGATACTTAGCAAGGTCATTTTGGGCGAAGAATCGAACCCACAACCTCTGGGTTGGCAAAAGGACTACTCTACCAATACCCCAGGTGGCAGAGACATTCAATAAATATCCTTTAGGCATTTCAAAGAAGTTCAGTTTTTGCAGTATTCAATTTTTTACACTATTACTGCAAATGATTATCTGCTCCAAAAATCGGTTATCAGCTCCTCTAACTACTAATAATCAGTATCAATCCAGGAAAAACCCTTATTGGTCAATCTCTAATAAATATCAGCTACATGCATAATTAAACGAAGATTAAAAATAATATACACAGACACTATGGCAATTAGTACCTGTCCTCATTTCTCCTTTCTCCTTTCATGTCAATTTTTGTTTACAATACGCTCATCACTGCATGCCATTAGATTTGGAGCACAAATGTCTTATAAATCACAGCCTGCCTGCTAGAACATTTGTCTGATAAAATTTATTGTGGCTCGTCAATTGCGTTGCGGCTGGCAATTCCTCTCCCTAATTGACGTGTCTTCGGAAAATTGGGCCAAAGAGATAATACTGAAAATACTGTGAAAGCTTTTTTTCTTACAATGTGACACCTCTGATAAATTACACAGACAAAAGACTAACCTGGGCGATTTTCACAGAGTTCTGCGTCGAACCGCCTGCGTGATATTCAACTTCTCTCCTCTTGACAATTTCTTCAAATCTTAAAAGGAAGCACAATTTGTTTTTTTAGTTTCAAGGATGATCACACAATTACTTTGCACATAAAAAGAAACCGTGGGTAGAGAACAGTTTATTCAAAACACTTCACATTACCACAGGAGACGATTAACTACATTTGACAGTAATGAAAATCTTTCAACACAAGTTATATGAAAAGGTAACATAAAAAATGGTTAAAAACTTCAAACTTTTTATTTAATCAGAGATCAAGCACAAACATATACATTATAGTAGTAACAAAACAGAGAACAAAGTGCTAAATAGATACCTGTTCACATATTAACAGTAATTCAGGTAACGATAAACAAAACAAACTCTCGATCTTACTTCAAATCACGACCAAACCCATTCAACTCTCCTTCAGTGTCATTTTCGAAAAACTACACCAACTCAAAGTAGAGGGCATGCCTTGAGTACAAGTATCAACATATAAGTCGCAAGCCCCAGCCAACCTACTAGTAGAAAAAGAAGTGCGACCTATAGTCCAGAAAATACGGGACAAAGTTTTGTGTTTTTTTTTTTTTTTTTTAAGCTACAAGCCTCACCCACCCCAAATTTCAGCGAAAACTATATTTGGTCATATATCAGCCGCACTGAATTGTAAATCCTCTGTTTAATTACACAATTAAAACATCCAGCCATTAGATTGTAAATATCCATAAATAAGCCGCATTGGACCATAAAATGCAGGGTTCAAAGATGAACAAAAAGTTGGGGCCAAAACAGATAGTCCCCGGGTTACGAACGAGTACCGTTCCTACACTGGTGACGTAACCTGAATTTCTGCGGAAATCCTACTTAACCTATTAAGTACCCCTAAATGCCCTCTAAAGCGCAAAATAACTATGAAAAAACATATACAGTGATCCCTCGCTACTTCGCGCTTCAAACTTCGCACCCTCAGTCTATCATGGATCCGTGTCACTGTCGCAAGCGCTGGAATGAATGTGCGTGTGTATACAAAAAAAAAAAACAGGTCTAACGAGGCTCCACTCGTTACCTGTATTAATGGCACCTGTTTTAACTCATTATCGGTATAAAAGACACGTGTCCACAACCTCAATCAGTCACACTCTAAACTCCACTATGGCCAAGACAAAAGAGCTGTCGAGGGACACCAGAGACAAAATTGTAGACCTGCACCAGGCTGGGAAGACTGAATCTGCAATAGGTAAAACGCTTGGTGTAAAGAAATCAACTGTGGGAGCAAGTATTAGAAAATGGAAGACATACAAGACCACTGATAATCTCCCTCGATCTGGGGCTCCATGCAAGTTTTCACCCCGTGGCATCAAAATGATGACAAGAACGGTGAGCAAAAATCCCAGAACCACACTGGGGGACCTAGTGAATGACCTACAGAGAGCTGGGACCACAGTAACAAAGGCTACTATCAGTAACACAATGCGCCGCCAGGGACTCAAATCCTGCACTGCCAGACGTGTCACCCTGCTAAAGAAAGTACACGTCCAGGCCCGTCTGCGGTTCGCTAAAGAGCATTTGGATGATCCAGAAGAGGACTGGGAGAATGTGTTATGGTCAGATGAAACCAAAATAGAACTTTTTGGTAGAAACACAGGTTCTCGTGTTCGGAGGAGAAAGAATACTGAATTGCATCCGAAGAACAACATACCCACTGTGAAGCATGGGGGTGGAAACATCATGCTTTGGGGCCGTTTTTCTGCAAAGGGATCAGGACGACTGATCCGTGTAAAGCAAAGAATCAATGGGGCCATGTATTGAGAGATTTTGAGTGAAAATCTCCTTCCATCAGCAAGGGCATTGAAGATGAAACGTGGCTGGGTCTTTCAGCATGACAATGATCCCAAACACACAGCCAGGGCAACAAAGTGGCTTCGTAAGAAGCATTTCAAAGTCCTGGAGTGGCCTAGCCAGTCTCCAGATCTCAACCCCATAGAAAATCTGTGGAGGGAGTTGAAAGCCCGTGTTGCCCAACGACAGCCCCGAAACATCACTGCTCTAGAGGAGATCTGCATGGAGGAATGGGCAAAAATACCAACAACAGTGCCTGAAAAGCTTGTGAAGAGTTACAGAAAACGTTTGGCCTCCGTTATTGCCAACAAAGGGTACATAACAAAGTATTGAGATGGATTTTTGGTATTGACCAAATACTTATTTTCCACCATGATTTGCAAATAAATTCTTTAAAAATCAAACAATGTGATTTTCTGTTTATTTTTTCCACATTCTGTCTCTCATGGTTGAGGTTTACCCATGTTGACAATTACAGGCCTCTCTAATATTTTCAAGTGAGAGAACTTGCACAATTAATGGTTGACTAAATACTTATTTGCCCCACTGTATGATACCGACATTTTAAACCGCGCAAAAAATTTTTTGTCGTAAAATGTCATCAAATAGGATACTTTAGTATAAATGTGCCAAACAAAGGTGGATTTGAGTGTGCAATACAGGTCTCAAATGTCACCACCAGAGAAAGAATGTTCTCTACACATGCTTGCCATTAAGTCAGAGTACAAAACGCTGTTTCTTCAAAATAAATATGACTATTTTACATAAATCATTTCTTTTCATTGCAGCTTGCAAAACATTTTTCCTCGTCGAGCTTGCTGGGGAAATGCCTGCAAATCTTGCTGGAGCGATATCTTCAAGAAAAACACTGAGGGAGTAAACAAACATTCAGTGTAACAGTTCAATCAATTCTGCATCTTTTCAAGCCATTTCTAATATGAATAAAGTCTATGCTTGGCGCATGCGATGCAACGCTTCGAGGTACTTTTACTATCTGGGGAACCGCTACAATGAATAATGTGAATTCTTCACACACACGGCCCTCCCGGGAAGGGCGGTTGTGTAAATGTGTCCGCCCCACTAAGATTATTGACCAAGGAGCCGACAAGATGATACACCGCATTCCCAAATGGAATCGCGCACATTTGTAGATATATTTACAATCCGTCGACAAACTGTCCAAGGTGCTGTGTAATTCCACTTTAAATTAAGTGAGCGTGCAGGCGAACATAAATCAAAAGCACTGTCAGGTGTATAAACAAACTATTACACGGTGTCAAGTAGCATTCCCTTTTTAGGGATTTTTTTTTAACAGGAGGGTAAATACATTCCAAGGAAGCTGGTTTGGGATTCCAGAGCCCAAGCAAATAAACATCAGCTTTAACTCACAGCAAAAGACATCCTAAAAATTGAGAAAATCCATTTTTTGAGCCTCTTAATAGGAAAAATGCTCTTGTATAACTCAGATTTTTTTATTTGCAATTTATATTATAGTGGGACATGAAATATTCTCTAATTATTGTTTTTATTATTTTAAGGAAAAATAATATATTATTCCCTTTATGTATTTAGTGTATTTATTATTTTCATTTTTCATGAACGCAATTGAACGCATCACGCAGGAGCGAAAGTGGAGGGAGCAAACGCTCGGCTTTTATGAGCAGTGGCAGAGTTGTGATTGAAATAAATCTTTAGAACACAACAAAAGCCTGACATCGTTACTAGGGATGTTACAATCGATGCTTAGTTGCGCTCTCACCACTTGGAAAATAAATAAAAGCATATGGTGTGGCACTGTGTATATTTCCTGAAAGCCGCAACAAGGAGTGCTTGTGCATAACAATCGTGATCCTGGAAGTGACAACAGTTTTGACAGGCAGAAATGTCATGAAAAAAACTGATCGCGCGCGTCTTTGACCGGGGGTTCCACGCAGGTCACTTTTCAGGGTTTATCTTTCCTCTACACATTTTTATATACCGTACTCATGTTTGGTCGGCATTGAGTTGGAAGGGGCCAGCCCCGCAGCTGGCTCATCGGAAACAACGCGGGAGACGAACTCTGTAAAAAACGCTCATCACCGTGTCATCCGCGATGGGAGGACCACAAATGGGCACTGAATTGAAGCATATTATTGCGACGTAGTTCGAAGGTTCAAGAAAAATGTGTGGAAAAGAAAAGAGGAGCAGGAATGCCATGTCGTGATCGTCCGCCTCCATTGCTTACGATGCAGTCATGCCACACTAAAAATGGCGACGGCATGACGCTACTTCCTTAGTATCCGATTGTTGTACGGAGACGGCAGTCCATATTAAGCGGCGGGTAATATTACCCGCCTACATTATCCGGATAATAGGCATACTAGTGTAGCCAACATGCCATATAGTCCAACTAATTACACGTTTAAGGCCATTATTTGTCCTAGTGTAGACGTAGCCTGAAAAAACAAATCACTCAAACAACGCTCGCTCACTGCCATTGACGGCGCTAGACATCCAATCCATTTTGACTGGGAGGGTTAGCAGTGAATGATCTGCAATATGTTTATTTATTTTCTAATAGTTGAATCCTTTATATTCACTATAAACTAGGGCTGTCAAACGATTAAAATTTTCAGTCGAGTTAATCACTGCTTAAAAATTAATCGTACTTCAAACCATCTCTAAAATATGCGATATTTTTCTGTAAATTATTGTTGGAATTGAAAAACAAGACTGATATATACATTCAACATACTGTACTTAAGTACTGTATTTGTTATTATAACCAGGGGTGCACATAAGTGGTCCGCATGCGTGCATGCGTACTGGACGTAGACAAACGCGCTGGCCCTCAACGGCTTCCATACGCTTTTGCGTACCGATGGCTGACCACTTTATTTGCGGCGGACACGAGAAAATCTATTCTCAAAATGTCAAAGAGGCAGGTCCCACTGAGTAATTATTTCCATGTTCCCCCACCCCTGTCAAAAGACAGACAGACGACAGAGACGCCACCAGAGCTACCGAAAAAAAGGACTTTTGCTGAAAAGTGGCTGCAGGAGGTACCATGGCTAGAAGCAAATGATGCTCGCATGGAAATGTGGTGCAAAATTTGCCGTGAGAATCCCAATGTCGCTGATAAGAGCAGCACATTTTATGTAGGGTCAAAGAATTTCAGCCATCCAAACTTTGAAAATCACGAAAAAAACAGAGAGCATGTGGCAATTAAGCAAACTATTGATGTCAGACAGGACCCTACTCGCCCTATGGACAAGTGGCAGAATAAAGTCAATGAAGAACAGCGCCATGCACTGACAAACGTGTTTTTGCTCGCATTTCACAAAGCTAAACATGCACGTTCAATGAGCTCTTAACCCTTTATTTTGAATTAGTGCTTTTATGTTTATTTCTTTACATTTCACTTCAAAGTAATGGCAATTTTGTTGTGCCAGTTGATGTTAATCAAGCGTTAATTGTTAATATAATTAATTAAAGGTATTTGGCTCTTTGTAAAGCTTGTCATAATTTTATCGCATCAGGCGGGTCGGCTTTCAAGCTCAATGAGGACCAAGTCACATCTCCAGGTCCTCCTCTGAGAACCTGGGCAAAAAAAATATGTGCACCCCTGATTATAACTATAAATCCACAAGATGGCTTTACATTATTAACATTTTTTCTGTTAAAGGGATCCACACTCCACGGATAGAAAGACTAGTTCTTAAAAGATAAATGTTAGTACAAGTTATAGTAATTTTATATGAAAACCACTCTTAATGTTTTCATTTTAATACAATGTGTAAAATTTTAGATCAAAAAATAAACTAGTAGCTCACAATTGTTGACGTCGCCGAGCGGTGACGTGACATGGGATCTCTGCTGTTCTTCCACAGTGTCTATAACTACGTAAGGTTGTGATTGAAATACACCACAAGGTGTCAATGGCGAGTTTTAAATTACAGTACTTTTTTGATTTTTTTTAGGCTGGGTCTATTGTGATTCACGTTCATTTGAGTGCTGGCTTCACAACGTACGAGACCTCTGATGGTTTGTATATTGTGACTAAATATTGCCATCCAGTGTATTTGTTGAGCCAAACAAAATGTTTGACCAAAGTCTGAGTAACTTTTATACGTATTTTGCATAGCTATTTTGGTTGGGAATGCTAGTTCTTTGCGTTGTTGTTTAACTGTGTGAGAATAGGGCCTCATTAATACAGATTGAAGCGTTTTTCTTTTTGTGAACATTTTTTTTTTTTGAGAGATAGGAATATTATTTTTGTTTTGCTTTCACTAAATTGTGAGGGAGTTGCCAATAAACGCCGCAGTCCAATGAACGCCTGTGTCCACTCGCCTTTCTTTGCCTTTTAGCTCCCAAAGGGAAAAAAACGGTGTCATTGTAATCTGAGGCAATGCATGAGCGGGTCATTCCGCGCATGTGTTAAATGCGTCAAATATTTTAACGTGATTAATTTAGAAAATTACCGCCCATTAACGCGATAAATTTGACAGCACTACTATAAACTAGGGCTGTCAAACGATTAAAATTTTTAAACGAGTTAATTACAACTTAAAAATGAATTAATCGTAATTAATCGCCATTCAAACCATCTATAAAATATGCCATATTTTTCTGTAAATTATTGTTGGAATGGAAAGATAAGACACAAGATGGATATATACATTCAACATACGGTACATAAGGACTGTATTTGTTTATTATAACAATAAATCAACAAGATGGCATTAACATTATTAACATTCTGTTAAAGCGATCCATGGATAGAATGACTTGTAGTTCTTAAAAGATAAATGTTAGTACAATTTATAGAAATTTTATATTAAAACCCCTCTGTATGTTTTCGTTTTAATGAAATTAGTAGCCCGCCATCAGAGCGCCAGCAGAGGGCGGCAAAACTCCATAAAACACAATTAACAAGTGAGCGTTTCACTGTACCGTCATTTAAATCTGTCTGAGCGGGGCATCTGCGTTAATTGCGTCAAATATTTTAACGTGATTAATTTAAAAAATTAACGCCCGTTAACGCGATAATTTTGACAGCCCTACTATAAACACATTAAAATGTATTAAAACACACACATTTAAACGCAAAATGTGAAACATGAGTCTACAATTGTTTTTTTAAAAATATATTTTTAACTCATGAATATTCATAAGCCCCTCTCAGTCAAAATGGATTGGACGTCTAGCGCAGTACTTGGAAGACTGTGTTCTCGTGTGGAGTTTTTTGTCTTCAGCACAAAGTAGCTTACAGCTTATCACATCCGCAATTATTCTGCAAGTTCCAAACCTACTGCAAATAATCTGCCATGATTTTGCTTGGCAAAATGTCATCCAGTGCCGTTCCAAACTTGGTTAAAGCGTGGCGAGAGTTTTGAGCGAGTGTGAAAGTAACCTTTACGGCTTCAAAGAAAGTCTTCAAATCACGTCCCCGGGCGGTCGAGAGAGGCCGGAATATGTTCCGAAAAAACTTTCCGTGCAAGTGGAAAATAAGCTAACCGGGAGGGGGGTGGTGTACCTCAAGACACCTGTTATGACTCCTTGACAAAGGAGGAATTAAAAAGCACTGTGGGTGTTTATAACATGAAGGCAGGCAAAGAACTGCAGAAGTCATTTTAAATCAGCTTCTGAGGATTTTTTTCCCCTTCGCTCGCTTTCCTGGAAGTATTTGCTCCACCTTTCAGAGCAGACAGCACGGAAGGGGGGCTCTCGAAAATCCCATCCGAAAAGGGAGCAGCTGCCTGGAGACCTTTACACCCGCAAACAACATGTGATCCCACAGTAGTGGCACCGTAAACGGCCTCCCCTTTGGCCATTTAGGGAGAGAAAATCCCTTCCCGATCCGCTGAGCTGGTGGTGGCGGGAGGGGCGAGAGAAGCAGTGGGTAAAAGGCTTGAAAAAAAAAATAAAAAGGGAATTGTTTTGGACAAAATGTCCTCAGCCAGTGAAGTGTGCTTACACAACCGCAGTGGCGGTGGGGCTCACTTGAGAGGTTTCAGCTATGCATTCATACATTTTCCCAAACGGCAGCTTGGGTCAACAGTTTTTTGAAAAAGACTGCCTGATTCATATTTGTGGTGTTCAATCATTGTTGTGGGAATTATAAAAAAAGGAAATTGTTCATGAAAACAGCCATTAACGACAATAGACGTCCAGTCTGCTTTGACTGGGTCAAAATTGATTGGACATGTATTGCCCTCAATTGCAGCCGAAGAGTTAAAAAAAAACATGTTGTTGAGGTCTTATCTATCTTAGAAGAGGGCCTCATTCAACTTGTCTATGAAATGCATGCTTTTAAACAGCACTAAGCTGTCGATGGTGGCATTGTGAAATGACAGATTTTTTAAACAGCACAAATTTAAAGTGCCTGTGACACGAAAAAGCATGTTTATTTCTTAATGCATGCGGTTTTTTATGCTCCTGAATGAAATGGACCACTTGGATGTGTGAAGAAGCGATCGATATAGTTATTCCATTTTTATGAATCCCGCGCTACGAAAATGACAGACTTCCGGCTTCGGTCTTGCATTGAGGAAGAGAGCGCTGTGACGTGTACAGGAGAAGGAGTCCTCTTCACAATACAGCAGTACTGTTGTATGAGAAGGACTAAGGATTCAGCTGATTTTGCGGATTGATTCGTTTATTTTTCACATCACGCCAGCTAGAGCAGGGCGGTAAACCGAAAATTTACCGTTACCGAAATTCTTCATGATGACCGACGTAATTTTGACCATGTCGGTAAATTCAGTAATTTAATAAAACAAGAAAATATAGTCTTTCATCGTTTTTTTTTCGCATCACGCCAGCTAGAGCAGGGCGGTAAACCGAAAATTTACCGTTAGCGAAATTCTTCATGATGACCGACGTAATTTTGACCATGTCGGTAAATTCAGTAATTTAATAAAACAAGAAAATATAGTCTTTTCATCCCGCTTTGACTTTGTGTTGTTCGGCTATGTTAATTCCCCTTAAAGAAAACAGACAGTGTGCTTACGTATGGAATCACGTGGTTTTCAGGAAGCCAAACAAACAGAAGCCCGGTAGGCTAACGCTAGCGGCTAACGCTACAAGTAAACGGGATGGAGTCGGGCTTAATTTAGTTTCGCCAAACTTTCACCCGACATTAAGTAAACTCTTCGCGGGTTCCAGACGGGCTTTCACCCGCTGTCCTCCCTGGTTCTCACGATTTCAGGAGAGGATGCTTTTAGTGCTTTCTTCTGGTAGCCAAGCCACAGGCTAACGCTAGCAGCTAACGGTACAAATGAACGTGATGGAGTCGGGTAGCGGTTCTAACCTTGTCGAATTGGCTGAAAATGATGAGTGGACTGGGCACGGACTTCATGTAGCAATCATTATGTCGGGTTATTTGGTATCCCTGTGTGATTTCTCTGAAAGCTTTCATGATGGTAAAGCACTCAGCATAAAGTATAATCCAACAGTGAAGCCTATATATAATATGACAGTTTAATGGCCACAGCTATTTTCTGTATGTGTTTGCTTTATTCTGCCATCATAAAATCTTAAATGTTTCATTGGCATCAGAGCAATACAGCTTTAATCTGGTTGTGTCTGTGTGGGGGGTGCATGTATTAAAAATGTTCTGGAAAAAAAAAATGAAACCTTGACGTAAACACTTGTGTTGAATAATTACATCACAGCAGCCATTACCAATAAGTTGTCTGAAGTGTACTGTTAAAGCTGCAAGTCATTTGTGTTAGAATGACATGTTTGCACAGTCGTCATATTGATTTTTACAATGTTGGACATTTTTCAAGTGTCCACACTAGAATTCTCATTGTTTACAAGATTTTTTTTTTCTTTAATACTTAATGTTTAGACTGCATGTGCAATTGTTAAATTGAAAGCTGGTAAATAAGTTTAACGAGAAACGGTTAATTTGTATTCCATGCATTGATCCAAATTTTCAAATTATATAACAGTCCGCTTGGATGAATTTATCGTCATTTATCGTTATCGAGGTAAATCTGCTCAATTTATCGTGATACGTACTTAAGGCCATATCGCCCAGCTCTAACGCCAGCCAAACGGCTGCAGAAAACTTGCTGTACGAGGGGGAAGCGTGTGCGTGTTTTGGGGGGTTTCAAAAGGTTCCCATTCACCGGTGGATATTGGCCAAAACAAGCCCTACTACTGTGGCACCATGGAACTTACGAGTAAGTGAGTAAGCATTGTGTTTGTATTATGTGAAATACTAGGATCATTTTAATATGTAGGTGGCTTGCATTTTGCGGCTGACATGCTCCTTGTCCCCTCGGCCGACGACCTTGGCGAGGCTTGTCGTACATCCCCCCGCCGGGAGAGCACTATACTCGGCTGATTCCCCTATTCATGTGCCCGGTGTTCTGTCAAATTTTCCAACCTATCAGAAACTTTGTGTTAAAAATAGCCACACACTACAAACTTTCTTTAAATAAAGGACCATTACATTTGATCATGGATGGGCATGTAAAAAGCTCTCCTCATACACACATTGTCATGTTAGCTGCATAACAACTGCAGCCGCCCTCCTATTAGTATCTCGCTCTTTACGACTTCGCCGTGTAGTAAAGCATTATTTTGCCATATTCGTGTTAACCATTTGGCAGCTACACGCTCCTCCGACGTCGGACGGTTTGTTCGGCGGTCATTGTCCAGCTTCTTCCCCGCAAACGAGCCCTCTGCCCTCAGCAGGGGAACGACGAGCTCTAACTTGTTTGCCGCCGGGTGGGTTGCCGATCGGCGAAGACAATCGACAACCAAGTCGTCATGTGAAATGATCCGGGCTAGTTCTGTGTGATTTTCCGCTTTGAAGACTTTGAAACATCACTCGGTACTGGTTAGCATGTCAGCTAGCTGTCATGCCTCTTGGTTTGTTTACATTCTCCGAAGCAGGGGAAGGGAAATGACATTAGCCCGACTTAGGTGGCATTAAATATCGTTCGGGAAGTGCGACAGTAAAGGTGAAGTTGACAGTTTTGACCATTATGGAGTAATTTTGCCATGTCGTCCTGAATTAATGCATTTTTATTATTTCAAATTCCATTTAGCACAAGACTTATTTGTCAGGACCATGCCATTTATTTAACTATTGGGGAAAAATACTTGGATAAAAAGAACATCCTGTAAAAATATTGGAGAGACTGAAACAATGACATTTTGCGGCTCTCTCGTCGCGTTTTCCTCATTCTGAATAATTCCCACTCAATGGGTTGAATAGTAAAACCGATGAGCCCATTCTCCCGCTGACGTCACCCACCTGTTGGGGACGCTCGAGCCCTATAATGGTAGGCGTGGCTAACCGGCAGACTAAAAGACTAATTTCTCTTCATCTGCGCTCTGCTAAATTGTTGGATATAGTCGAATCGTCTCAAAATATTATTCTAATTCACATAATAATGCTATTTAAGACTTATTTTCTCCTGTCAAACGCACTTTAATGTGGAACAGCGTTGTCAAACAGGTGTCCGGGGGCCAGATCCTGCCCGGCTTGTTTTTTTACCATCATCATTTTGCTTTCTACTGTTTTCTGAAAAAGAACAGTTACCCTTCAAATGTCTGATATAGAGCTGAAACTCGATTCTAAAAATTGATCGAGGCATTTCCTCCGCCTTGAAGAACCGTTTAATTTTGCCAGCTCTAAACATGACCTTTTGTCCGGACTACTTTTAATGCGGCACAACGCGCTGATGTCATGTGCGTAAAGGAAGAAGGGAGAGGCGGCGGATATATTTGATTTCAACCACGCATTAATATAGACGAAAGCAAAGAGAAAGGCACCAAGAAAAAGCAGAAAATGTTAAAACTGTGGGAGTATTTCAAGCTGAAGAACGAGGCGAACATTGTTTTATGTATTCACTGTATTGCTGCAACAATTAATCGATTAACTCAAGTATTTGATTAGAAATAAAGATTCGAATTAAATTTTGCTGCTTCGAGTATTCGTTTAACTAACGTGGCGTTGTAATGGGTTTTTTTGAAAGTGTTTGCATTTAGTTTTATTGATTTGGGTTGATACACTGCCCTCTAGTCTGCCTCATTTCACGTGGCTGAATCCAGCTGCTCCCTGTTAAGACCGACATAAGCTAAATATTTGTTTGCGCTAATGTTTTTTTAATGCATTCGTTTAGTATATTTAGCTGCTTTTTGTGGGAATATGTGTCTGAACCATTTGTTAAGAGTATTGTAAAAAAATATATATTTATTAGCGTTTTATAGCGTTTAAGCTAACAGACTTTTGCTATGCAAGTTAGCCAATTGTTCTTTTGTTATACATGGATCCTCATTTTTTATACCGTTTGAGGCTTAGCTCAGGTGTTTTAATTTTTTATGTTCCTTATCCGATTACTCGATTATTCGAACTAACTAGTTCATCAATTAATCGACTACTAAAATAATCGATAGCTGCAGCCCTAATTCACTGAAAGACAGCGCTTGCATAACACTACCCCCGCCCGGCCCCGTCGACGCTTCCTCACCCACAGCTGGATCCCCTGACCGATGACCACCCCTGTAACCCGGGGCGGGTGCCACTGCACAACCGGCCCACTTTTACTCCGAGAGCAGAGGAGCGACACTTGGGACAAGGTAAAATTAAGTTAACGTAGCGCTAATAAATAAGATTAACGTCACTGCACTTTGCTAACGTAACGTTAATTATTAATTACATTACATTAATTATGACTACTATCGATGCGTGGCTAACATGTCTTTCATACAGGCTTAATTTAATCTGTAAAAACAGCGCTGTAGAGTGATGAGGGTGTAAAATAGAAACGTAATAAAGCTAACTGTTAATTTTAGCTCGGTAGTCATTGATGGATAAAACACCAAGTAGCACTGGTGCCTAAAGTGCTTCAATACAGCAGGTATCATACAGTACATTTATTTTGAACCTGGCAAAAACTCAAAATCCTATCAGTACTTACAATTTAGACTTAAAACTTAACTTGAATAGCTTGACACAAATGGAAATTCAATTGAAACACATGGGAAAAACACCTAACTTTTAGGTGATGTGTTTGTTATCAAGCGTAATGACTTTTTTAGGTAAGAAATAAGAACTCTTTTTTGTTTGTTTTTAAAGAAAGAGAAAGTTTTTTGAGAGAAAGCAGTAATTTTGTTGGGTTTTTTTTTCCTTGTCACATCTGAGATGCAATTGTTGATCATCTAAAAGACATTTGATTGTCTAAAAACAGTTCAATATTCGGTGAAATGTCCTGTTTTGTCATGTATATTTATAATTGCTCTTTACTTCAATTTTTTTTAAAATTAAGTTTTATCCGATTACGCAATTAATTGATGGAATTTTTAGTACAATACTCGATTATTAAAATATTCCATAGCTGCAGCCCTAGTCTGATATGTTTCAGCTTCAAAAATGGTAAAAATATAAAAGTTGCTCTGTGTATTTGGTAACCCTTTATTGGACACTGACACCATAAGACTGTCATAAAACCGTCATAATTATGACATGACTCCGTCATGAGGATTAATGAATGCTTATGACAGATGTCATTAAGTGTCATCTGGCAAATTTTGTCACTAACTCCACTTATGTCCAGTCCGCATCTTTTACATCCATTCAAAATCAACACAATTTGCCGGATGACACTTTAGGACATCTGTCATAAGCATTTATTAATGCGCATGACAGTATCATATCATAATTATTACTGCCGTATGTCTTATGAAGCTGGTGACAAAATGTTACTATGTATTGTTTGTTGTTTGAAGTCTAGTAGAACTCATTTTGTTAAAAGTGTAAATAATTTTTCATATTCTCTTGAATAGAATCAAATCACGGCAGACAAATATCTTATCGTAAACCAAAAAATCACTATTGCATCATACTGTCGTGAAATTGGTGATTTGCACCCCAACCTGATACTAGAACAGAATATGTTTTAGTCTGATATATCTGTTATTTGGGGGAAAACATGACAGAGTGCTCTGAAACTGATGAAAAACTGAACTGAACTCTTTACAGTAAATGAGTATCGACTAGGCCTGAACGATATTGGAAAAACCTATTGTTGCTATTTTTGGGGGTTTCCGATATATTGTGATATTATATTGCGATATAAAAAAAAAAAATTATATATATTTTTTTTAAAAATTTCACTTGATGACTTGAATAGCTGTTTGGAAAGACTTTGGATGACTCACCATCACCACACTGTACAGTGAACCCTCGTTTTTCGCGGTTAATGGGGACCAGAACCCGCCGCAATAAGTGAAAAACCGCGAAGTAGCGCACCCCCCCCCCCCCCATTTTTTTTTTTTTTTTTTGTGTGTGTTTTTTGTGCTCAATGTATTTATTCAGATTTAGCATTGGAAAGAGATACATATAAGACATGTTTTTTCTCACTTTTTCCCCCAAAGTGATTTAAAAAATGTATATAAAATGGTTTTTAAGCACTTCATATGTCAAAATTATTATCAGTTTTAAACATAGCTGTCCAACCAAATCATTTTTGAACAAGAATAAAGTACTGTAGTAGATAAATGCTTGGCTTTATTAAATACATTATTATTATTATTATTATGCTTCTGTTTATCTACCTTAGCTGTGACTGTTGGAGTGACATGTAGAAATTTCAAACTCCTCATGATCACTTCTGGCATTTATATGTCTCCAACGTCTCCACACACACATTCATTCCAGCGTGGCTTCCTTGCAGAAACTGTTTAACAAGTTAAACGATGATGGACAGATGCACGTGTGAAGTCTGCTTTTTTGGCCAGATCATAGCCATCGTTAACTTTAATAAGCAAGTGCCGCAGTGACTGAGAGGAACAAAGGGCTGGGAGAGGGAGGGCGTGAGCCTGTGCTCAGAGTAGAACGCAAGGCGTATATGGATTAAAAAAACATTTTTTTAAAAACTGTCGCACGTGCTTGCGATCGGACTATCACGCACGTGCACATTGCGATGGCGATGTTTAAACGATATATCGTTCAGGCTTAGTATAGACACAATTTTGACACACAAATACGACAGAACACGCATTGGAAAAATCCAGTTCAATTCTTGTTCATTCAGATGAAAGTTAGAACATTGGACTGTTGTAATTTGCACTTAACCCTTCCCGCAACCCATAATATTTTTTTCTTAAAACTTTAAATCATGAGGACTGATCACTGTTTACATTCCCATCGAGGGCAATCCAAGAGGTTCAAAAAGTACTTTGAGTGCCTTAAAGTGACTCATGACTTCCTCTCTCGTCTCATCTTCAACCCCTTCAACCCCAAAATAAACCCAGTAGATTATTTACATGAGACAATAATTCAAGATTTGCTGCTCTTAAACTCTCACATGAAGGCGCAAAGCAAACCCCGTTTAGTCTATCCCTCTTCACGGGCCTTTTGATGTTAGCCATCCAAGATAAGACCGGATGAGTGCCCGACAATCCCCGTCGAGTGAGAACAAACTCCCGTTAATCAATGGCTAGACTGGATGTGGATACTTTGGAGGGGGAAAACGCCTGGAAGAGTCCTAGAGTGTTTGAGCGCACGGGGGGTAATTTATCTCCAATGATCACCGCGGCAGTGCACGTCCTTATTTAATTGCCTCATTCACGTTTAAGCAGCTAACTAATCACCGGGACTCGGGGCGATCAAACAGCCCTCCCAAAACCATCTCCTCCATCACCGCTCAAGAGAGGGCACGAGGGAGGCAGGCAAGGGAGGACTCATTTGCTTGCCCTCCACGGGGGATTCAGAAGGAGGAGGGGGAATTATTTCAACCTTAACAAGAGCCAGCAGACACATCACTTGATTTATATATTCAATGATAGCATTAAAGAATCTGTCGTGAAAACTTAAGAATTTAAAGAGCAGTTTTAACTTATGAACATATGAAGTAAATATTAGGGATGTATAGTGGGGCATATAAGTATTTAGTCAACCACCAATTGTGCAAGTTCTCCTACTTGAAAAGATTAGAGAGGCATGTAATTGTCAACATGGGTAAACCTCTGCCATTAGAGACGGAATGTGGAAAAAAACAGAAAATCACATTGTTTGATTTTTAAAGAATTTATTTCCAAATTAGAGTGGAAAATAAGTATTTGGTCACCTACAAACAAGCAAAATTTCTGGCTGTAAAAGAGGTCTAACTTCTTCTAACGAGGTCTAACGAGGCTCCACTCGTTACCTGTATTAATGGCACCTGTTTTAACTCATTATCGGTATAAAAGACACCTGTCCATAACATCAGTCAGTCACACTCCTAACTCCACTATGGCCAAGCCCAAAGAGCTGTCGAAGGACACCAGAGACAAAATTGTAGACCTGCACCAGGCTGGGAAGCCTGAATCTGCAATAGGTAAAATGTTTAGTGTAAAGAAATCAACTGTGGGAGCAATTATTAGAAAATGTGGCACATTAAAACTGGTTCAGCCTTCAAAGGCACTCTGACTTTCCAATTTCCAATGTCTAGGAAGCTAAAAAGAACATTTGGGGAAAAAAAGTTTGCTAGCAATCAGTCTCCAGGACAAGTTTGTCTTTGAAATGACCAAAATCCTCCTAAAAGCTCAACATCGTTTTTAACCCAACCAAACCAGACAACCTAAGACACCCAATCTGTCTGTCTGACGAGGGCCTCAATGAAAAAAAAGTTCCAAGAGTGGAGACAAGTCCCATCACTGATTAAATCCCCCATCAGCATGTGCATCATACACCGAGCCGACATTCCGTGGCAGTCTGGAGGCCCCGATTCGCAGTAATTGTTTCCATAGGTCAGGCTGACTTCAGGGAAAAAAACAGTTTGAAAGGTAGATGGAAGAGGGTGAAGCATATTGTTTTTTTTTCTTCCACCCCAATTAAATTGTTTGTCAAAGCCTTCGCGAGTGGGGGTTACGCAGTTTATCCGTTTAAAAATCGATGCACGGCGTCTCAGCGCGAACGCCGGTCCCGACACCAGACAGCCCCATTAATTATTCGGCGGGGCCGCGCTCCTCAAGGTTGAGCCTCATCTTTTCCTATTCCAGATCAATAATTATCTTCGCAGCCTTTAGAAATATATGTGCTTTTTTTCTTTATTCAAATACAGTCAAGTTTCTCTGTAAGGGCAGTTGTGCGAAGAAAAAAAAAAACTTTCAGGCTTTTCTACTTAATTCATTGGCTGCCATTTATATGGATACACATCCAATCCATTTGTCTAGGAAGGATTGGCACTAATTGCCGCTTTCGTACTGTAGGAACGTTAGTTAAGTTAACAATGATTGACAGACGTTTAGGTTTGACCTTGTCAGAGATGCGAACTTCAAAGCGCCGCATGCGTCAATCATCGTTTAACTTGCTAATCAGTTGCTGTGGCAACTCATTGTGTGTAAGTGAGCAGCTTGAGTGGGTTTGAGTGTACTCACTCAATGAAGCATTTAATAAAGCCAAGCATTTTTCTACCTTATTCTTGTTTAAAAATAATTCGGTGGGACTATAATATGTCTAAAACTTATCATAATTATGACATTTAAAACCATTTATTAAAATATATACATACACATAAAAGTTTTTTTTAATAATACTTCGGGGGGGGGGGGGGGGGGGGGGGGGATAGTGAAAAAACAGGTCTTATTTGTATCTTTTTCCACTACTAAATCTAAATAAATACAAGACACACACACACACATGAAAACAATTTTTAAAGAATTTTGAACCATGAAGCTTTAAACCAATTGGCTGCAAAGCTTCATTGTTTCGAGAAGGTTCATTTGGTCATCACTGCTCCCTTGGGGGGGGACAGTCAACCTCTGTTGCCACCTGCTGTGGACACTGTCGTCGTACAACATGCCTCCTAGCATGCATTGCAGTGCTACAGATGTACATGACAATGAAAATTCATGTTGTCATCTAATTATATCTTCAGTTACTGTTCCAGGTGTTTCATTAATTGCTAGTCATGGTATTTGGTAACACTTTGACAGTAGCGCCATAATGACACTGTCATGAGCATTATGAATTCTTATAACAGATGTCATTTTGTGTCATCCGGCAAATTATCTTACTTTTGAATGGATGTAAAAGATCCAAGCTGGACATAAATAAAGTTAGTGACACTTAATGACGTGTCATAAGCATTCATTAATGCCCATGATAGTGTCATTTCATAATTATGACGGTCTTATGACACCGCTGTCAAATTAAGTGTAACCTATTACCGTAATTTCCGGACTATAAGCCGCTACTTTTTTCGTTCATTTTGAATCCTGTGGCTTATAGTCCAGCGCGACTTATTTGTTGATTTATTTGGATTAATTGGCAACACATGCCTCCTAGCATGCATTGCAGCAATACAGATGTAAGTAACAATCAAAATTCATGTTCTGTGCTAATTATTTGTGCATTTACTGATCCAGTTTCATTAATTGCTTGGTATGGTATTTGGTAACACTTTATATGACAGCGGCGTCATAAGACTGTCATAACACCGTCATAGTTATGACATGAGACTATCATGGGCATTACTGAATGCTTATGACAGATGTCATTACGTATCATCCAGAAAATTATGTTACCAACTCCATTTATGTCTAGCTTGGATCTTTTGAATCCATTCAAAGTGGGATAATTTGCCGAATAAAACTAAATGATAACTGTTATAACCATTTGTTAATGCTCATGACAGTGTCATGTCATAACTATGTCTAATTGTCTAATGACAGTCTTACAGTCTTGATTTGCAGGCCCGAGCCTGAAAAAACGTCGAAATTTTATCTTTTATTTGTAGGCTCCAGCCCCCAAAAAAACCAACAAAATTGTATATTTTATTTGTAGGCTCAAGCTTGAACCCCCAAGCCTCGAATTCTTATGTTTTATTTGTGAGGACTCAGGATAAGGATGAAAAGGATGGGATGCGCCAGTTAGACCTGGACAGCACTGCTTGCTGCTTGGGAAAACGGACTGGTTGCGTTTTGTGTGATCACGTTTGTGACGATGCCTTTGTCTTTTGTAACGAATTTAAAATTCATTTAAACAATGAAATAACACTGGAAAAGGACACACAAAGGGCAAGATTAAAAAGGATCATGTTTGTGACAATGTCTGTGCATAAAAGACTGTCTTTGCTAACGAATTCGCAGAAAAAAAAAAAAATCGCACGTTTTCTCAATGTTTAAATAGTCTACATATTTTTGTGATCGTTTTAAATGCATTTACACAATGAAATAAGGCTGAAAAAGTCTGTTAAGTATAAATAAACAGATGCGGTTATGCGGACACACAGAGAGGAAGATTAAAAAGAGGGCATGGCACGCTCTGGCTCTGCACTTATACTGTTTGCAATGACCATACAGCGCCTTCACTTTTTTATCCAAATTATTTACTTATAACATTTCTTAGTTTAACATCCATAAATCGTTTGAGTATACATATATAAATATATATATATTTCTTTAAAAGTTAGCAAGTGTGAACCCCGGCGTAATATTTGGACATTTTAATTTCATTATGTTTTCAGTTTGATTTAGCCATTTCCCGCTTGCTATGTTTATATTTGCGATGGTTGTTTACCGCTTTGCGTTTTACTGCGAAGAGAGAGGAAGTGACGATCGGCCCGCTATGATATTTACCTTTATCAGCCATCGTGCTGTGACCTTGGAATTTAACGCCTGTTTTCACCCACACCCCTTCCCGGGTAAGTCCCGGACATGCTTGACACTAGGACGCGACCCGTGAAATGTCCGCGTAATCTCCGTGTAAGTCGACACGGGAAATTGTTTTCACACACAACTGCTACACGGGTTAATCCCGAGACATTCCAGGTGTTTCGGAGTATGTGAAAGGGGCTGTAACTATACGTTTGACTCTTTGTCAACGTTACAATACTATACTTTTTTTTTTTTTTAATGTTTTTATATTATTATTATTTTCTACACACGAGAGGTACCGGATCCGCCCAAATAAGTCCCGGAACACAGGGACGCCAAAATCAAGAGGTGGCGGATCCTGTTCCGGCGTGTTCCGGCACAATTTAACCCCTGCAGCAGCCCTTATACTACCTACTCCACTGTCAATAAAGGCTTGTTAGTTTCAAAGTGTCAAATATGAGCATTAAACAGGGGCAGATTTTACTTGTACAAACGTTGAATTAGTTCTTCTACTTCCAGAGTGCTTTAAAAGAGTACAAACTGCGCACACTTTTGCCATCTGTGGAAATAGGTTTGCTTCTTTGTTACTCCCAAAGTATCTCTAACTGGTGATGAATGCAAAATGAATACAGTGTTCTTATCAAAGGGGAACATGGAGAAAAAAAAAAAAAAAAAAAACAGACTGAGTGCAAATGAGTCATGAGCGGAGGCCTCGCCGACACGCTCTAATCGAGTGTGGGATGAACGCCCGTTCGCCAAAAGCATCATAACATTGTTCAGGTATCGCAGCCTATTTGGCTAAATCCCCATTGAGCGGGAGAAAAACAAGCACATATTACCTCCAGCTTTTGGGTGCACAATTAATGACTGCGGAATTACACGGACATAATGAGGAAGTAATTGCATTAGAATGTTGGAATAACAAAAGTGCATCCCTGCTTTTGTTTTTTTAAACACCATTCAGATAGTGTTTGCGTGAGGACAGTTTGTACTCAATTAGGCCACGCTGGCACGTATCATTTCCTGTCAGTTTTTTTTCCCTCTCTTTCTTTGCACTGCAGAGGGTGGCGTTGTTTGTCACAGTGCGACAGTGGCTGAAAAGAGGAAGGGGCGGGTGAGTGGAAGGACGCGATGAAGCTTCTGGCATTTTTTTCTCCCGAGGATCCAGACTCAAAACCGAGGGGACGTTCTCCTTATCTCCGAAGTCGGCCATCCACAAGCCTTCTCCTACTGTGGGGACCATATGGCCTGGTGTCACCCCCCACAACCACAAACACACCCAAGCATCAGCCCAGATAGCACACTATAACTAGATTAGCCTCCCTGTTTAAAAAGAGAGGCTGCCGCCATCCCTGGCTTTTCCTGCCGAAGGAGGGGGGGAATCAAAGACGACTAAAAATAGCCCCGAGCGAGCTTGAGTTTTTTTTTTCTTCCTCAACAGAACACACTGTTATGCAGCGGCTGAGACACCCACAGATTAATTATAAAATGCTCTTTAAAAGGGCGCATCGGTGGGATGGACTGGAAAGCAGGGGGGTTTGGGGGGGGGTGGTCGGATCAGTGGATCATGTTTGTGCACCACCTGCTGGCCACCAACAGATGCCAAGCACGCCCCCCCATTCTCCCTTCATTGCATCAGCCTTATCTTATGATCCACGTTATAATTGACTTTCTCATTTGATCTCTAGCTAAACTCTTTTCAAGAGTACCACTGCATCAGATAACTAGGGCTGTCTTCATTAATCGACTAATCAACAACTATTTTGATCATCATCATGCATAAAAATTGTCCAAATTTTCTGCTGTGACATTACGACATACAGTAGTCTTTGACCAAGATTCGATATTTGTCGATATCATAAAGTCTGCCACGATTTAACTGAACGGAATCCGATCGATATGATGCAATATTATTTACACCAATACTTAATTTAAATCCATTGGTCACCATAGTGGCCAAAAAAACAATAGTAATTTTCACTTTTAAAAGACTGAAAGCCTGTCAAGGTACCAGTCCAGTAGTAGTTGTTGTTGTTCTTCTTGTGGAATCTAACTATGAATTCCTAATCCTCCATTATTCATGAACTGATTGCCTCAAAACCTGGAAGCTATGTAGCATGGGCCAGTATTTCTAGATCTTTAAAGCCTGATTTTGGGTATTTTGTGTCAAAGATGATTAATTACCGTATTGGCCCGAATACAAGATGGTGTTTTTTGCATTGAAATAACACTGAAAAAGTGGGGGTCTTCTTATATTCGCGGTCTAGACGTTATACCCATTTACGACGCTAGATTATGCCAGATATCATTGAAGCGATGTTTTGTCATGACAGATCTCAGCTACTCTCAAGTTTAACCAGTTGGCATTATTTTATTCCAATGTTCTTCCTTATTCAGATTTGTTTCAAGACTATGGTTACAGTTAGACTTCACTTTGATGGTTAATTCAGTTATTGCAATTTTGATATTTATCACAATAAATTGGTTTATTTACATTTCAAAAACCAGAAGCCATTCATTTACGAATGTGATTGCACTTTAGTTTACATTAGGGCTGTCAAACGATTAAAATTTTTAATCGAGTTAATTACAGCTTAACAATTCAGTAATCATAATTAATCGCAATTCAAACCATCTCTAAAATATGCCATATTTTTCTGTAAATTATTGTTGGAATGGAAAGATAAGACACAAGATGGATATATACATTCAACATACGGTACATAAGTACTGTATTTGTTTATCATAACAATAAATCAACAAAATGGCATTAACATTATTAACATTCTGTTAAAGCGATCCATGGATAGAAAGACTTGTAGTTCTTAAAAGGTAAATGTTATAGAAATTTTTTATTAAAACCCATCTTAATGTTTTCGTTTTAATAAAATTTGTAAAATTTTCAATCAAAAAATAAACTAGTAGCCCGCCATTGTTGATGTCAATAATTACACAATGCTCATGGGTGCTTAAGCCCATAAAATCAGTCGCACCCACGCGCCAGCAGAGAGCAACAAAACTCCAAAAAACACAAGTAACAAGTTGGCATTGCACTGTGCTGTCTTTTTAATCTGTTTGAGCGGGGCATGTGCGTTAATTGCGTCAAATATTTTAACGTCATTAATTTAAAAAATTAATTACCGCCCGTTAACTCGATAATTTTGACAGCCCTAGTTTACATATTTAAATGTTCAGATATTAAGATTTGAATTAGGTAAAATAACATGTTTTTTTCTATCAAATATATTGTTAAAATCATTTGTTTCGGATGTACTTTAATTATTTTCTGTATAAAAATTAACTTGGTGTTCAAAAAGTCTTTTTTTCAAACTTGAGTCTTGAAAAAGAGGGGGTCGTCTTATAATCAGGGCTGTCTTATATTCGATCCAATACGGTATTTGCAGACTTATTGGTCCCTGTGTTGCCTGTAGGTTATGAGTTAGCCAATAGAGGTCATGCACTCACAGACTTCAGCCTGCAGTGTGCGGGAGCACACTTGTGTCTGCTGCTGCAATCTGGGTGATGACGTCAGCAGAGTAACGATTTCAGCTGATTTAGAATTCAGCCCAATGGAGGAGGAAGATTCAGAACAAGGAAAATGCGACAGAGAGCAGCAAAATGTCATGATTGTTTTTATCTCTCTACTCCAATATTTTTACAGAATATTGTTCTTATCTAAGTATTTTATATGCTAAATAAATTGTATGGTCATGACAAACAACAGTTTTGTGCTAAATGGAATATGAAATATTAAAAATGCATTTATTCAGTACGACAGAGCTAAATTATTGCATTATGCTCAAAACTGCCGACTTTTTAAACCTCCCGAACGGTATTTTATGCCACCGGAATTAGTTCGGCTTTTGTCATTTCCCTGCCCCGGCTTCGGAGACGGAGGAAAGAGCGTAAACAAAACAGGAGGCGTGAGAGATCGGCAACATGCCAACCCGAACCGAGCGGCTCTTCCAAGTCTCTTCCTCGCTTTTCTAAAACAAAACAAACAAAAAAATCATACAAAACTACCCCGATTCATTTGACACACGGCGGCAGGGGTGATCGTCTTCACCGATCGGCCAACCCCTGGGGTGCAGGTTTTGGCTCGTCAGTCTGCTGTGGCCTTGGCAGGCAGGCAGTGCTCATCTCCGGGCACAGAGAGGGGAATGAATGCTGAAAATGGCGCCTTCTCGGTGGACAAACTGGCCAACGTCAGAGCGGCTGGCTGCCCAAGCCCAAGCTGAGTATAGCGCTCTATAGGCGGGCACGGGAAGAGGGCCGAGGGGGCTGGAAATCTCGAAACAATCTAAAACCGGAGACGAGAGCGGCCGAGGATAGCGCTTTATAGGTGGGCTTGTGAAAAGGACTGAGGGGGTGGAAGTCTCGACACAATCGAGAACCGGACACGAGAGCGGGGGGGGGAGGGAGCTCCACAGGCCCAAACCAAGGATAGCGCGCTATAGGCTGGCACGCCTTTATCGGCCGGCGACCATGTGTGGTCATCTCGGTGGAGAAGGAGCATTTTCACCCACAAAATGCAAGCCACCTCCTTATTATAATGTGTGCCATGATCCCAGTATTTGATAGAACATAAAACATGTAGCTTACTCTCTTCGTCATCCATCCAATGATCCCTAGATTGTCGGACTTGTTTTGCCCATACTTCGCGGTGAACAGGATCTTTTGGAAATCCAAAAATCCTCACACCACTCTCCCTGGTGTAGCAACAAAAGCCTGCAGCACATTGGGCTGGCGTGACGCAAAAAAATAAACAAATTAATCCGCTGAATCTGCAGTCCTTCCGCGTACTATAGTGATGACGGTAAAATGATTAGTCCGCTGACGTCACATTCGCCTTCTTCCTCAATCCAGACTCTGGCCGGAAGTCACTCATTTTCTTGAAGCAGGATTTTAAAAAATTGAATAAATATACCAATCGCTTCCACACAAATCCAAGCTGTGGATTTCATTCAGGAGCATAAAATACTGCGTGTAATATGAAATAAACATGCTTTTTAACATAGTTACCCTTCACATGAAGCAAAAAAAAAAAAAAACATTGCTGCTTTTAAGAATTTTGGGGCTGAAACATTTCAGATATTTGAATAAAAACTTTTCAATCAAATGGCACATCTAAAAGAGTACTAGAAGAGTTGCTTGGTATTATAATCGCTATTTTCTGTTCCGATAGAGTAAATCGGATCACTGCTTAATCAACCCATGTATTGTTTCAAATCTATGTATGCTTACACTCCTACCTCTTAACAGTAATTAATCAAAGTAAGAAATTTGCAAATGATACAGTTCCTTAGTTATATAGTATTCATAAACTTTTAAAAGCACATATTAAGTGATTCCAAAGCAAATTTATAGCAAAATATTTAAAGACCAGATTCTTATAACCATAAATAACATTAAAAAACGGTTAGTTAACCAATCCCAAAAATAGCGAAATCATCGCTAAGGGTATGGAAACATGCGGACATGCGGTCTCTTAGGGGTCTTATAATCCTGCATCAAACTATCCTGCTTTGATGCAGTATGTACATTATCTTATTTGGCATGAGTGTATGCTGCCTGTATGAGAATTACCCCCGAAAATACACAAAACTCAGTGGCTGTCACGTCAAACGTCCCTTTGACTTTACAAGCAGCAGCTCCGCAAAGACAATGTCATATTTATGCAAACGCCCCACTTCATCACATTCACTCATATCAATAAAACATCACAAGCGCCACGTTCCTGATGTCTCAATGACTACCCAAGTGCCATTAATCTCTGCGCCGTCTCTTTGGCTCGGGAGTCCGCTGACGACAGATACCAGACTGTAACCTATGCTATTCTCAGCGGGTGGGTCGTCAAATGCTCTGACCATCGTCACCTCCTGCCAGGGTCTCCAACTGAGGTGACTTTAGGGGCCGATACACCACTCAAAAACCGACAAGGTATCTAGAGGTGGTTGTCACGCATGTACACAGTGAACCGGGAGAGTATTTTGTGAAGTGGTATCACTCACAAATACCTGCATAGCATAACCAGAGGCAGGTTTGAGGTTGGTTTTATAACAATGATGCTTAATCCATTTGCTAATTTTGTGAAAGGAGGCAGCTAAATAAATAAAAAAATGTAAAAATTCCGATCACTAGCAACAAATTTGTTTCTAACTTGACCCTTTTTTGTGATTTTTCTGATGATAGACACACCTACCAAATTTCATGCTGCAAAGTGAATTAGGCTTCAGAGGCTAAATTTTTTTAATTGAAAGTGCAAATTTTCCCAAAACGTCTGATAGCAAACCAAAGTAGCAGACAGTGTTGTTTTTGGCAGCCTTTTTAATTTTCGTCTTAGACTTTTGGGCTTACTTATTAGTCTTAGTCGTATTTTAGTCATCTCAAAATGTGTTCGTCTTCGTCTGTTTTTTGTTGACGAAAAATCAAGACTAATTTCATCTAGTTTTAGTTGTCGTTTACCAAAAATATTTTCGTCTGTAAATAGAAAAAAAACATTACTCCAAAAATAAAGGTTTCCAACTATTTCAAATGAACATAGATAGACAACTACGTATTGTAGCGTCTAAAACAGACATGTCCAAAGTCCGGCCCGGGGGCCAAATGCGGCCCGTGGTCAAATTTCATCCGGCCCCCGGCCTCTGTCATAAAATCAATAACGTCTGGCCCACATACAGACTTAATAAATTGGTAAGCAGTACTGCTACCAGCATATGAAGTAGCTTAATAAATCGGTCAGCAGTACTGCTACCAGCATATGAAGTAGCTTACACACTGAATGCTGCTCCTCCTTTACCCACTAAAAGGCAGCAACACTGTAGGCAACATTACCCCATGTCACCCTTCCAATTTTCTAAAATGACGACAATCAACAAAAAAAAGAAAGTTGACTGCGACGGCCGACGCGCCAAGGATAGGTGGATATTGGACTATTTCATCACTAAAATACGCAACAACTATGTCTGCCTCATTTGCAAAGAGACAGTCGCTGTTTTTAAAGAGTTCAATGTGAGGCGATATTACCAAACAAGACACACTGACATGTACGACAAGATTACAGGCGAGAAATTGAAGCAACTTGAAGCTAGTTTAATTTCACGGCAGCAGTATTTCGCAAGAGCCCGAGAGTCGAAAGAGAACACCACAAAGGCTAGTTGCGAGATTGTTGAAATTATTAATTATAAAAAATAATAAAGCAAATGTGACGCACAGAATGGCTTGCTAAACTGTGCTTAAATATATTGTTCTACGTAAAGGACGTCAGCCAAGGTCGGCCCCCACATTTTTACCACACCAAATCTGGCCCCCTTTGCAAAAAGTTTGGACACCCCTGGTCTAAAAGAACAACGCCAACTTGAATATACACATTCAGTATAAAAACAACACATTATTTTGAATTATAGACACCTAGACGCCACAAACTATATTTAAAAAAAAAAAAAAAGTCAGAGTTTAGTGGACGCTCGCCGTTAGCATTAGCCTAATGCGAACGCAAATGCTATGCTAACACTACGACTTACATATTGTGTGTGGTGATCACTCCGCACAGACCATTAAAGGCTAAAGCACAAATGCATATTCTCTCTGGCCAAATCAAATCTTACTGTCTGTGCAAGCCTGCGTGTAGACTGAGACAACTGGTGAGTCGGGTAAGAGGGGCGTAGCATGTCGAGCTAACTACACATAAAATGTCACACATTGTGAACATGTGACGGAAACTATTGCGCATTTTCGTCTCGTTATATTTTAGTTTTCCAGAACATGTTTTCATCACCATGAAAAAAAGTGTTTGTTGACGAAATATCTTCGTTTTCGTTGACGAAAACAACACTGGTAGCAGACTTTCCGTGTGATTACAGTCATGACTTCTGGAGAGTTTTTGTGACTCTACTCAAGATGGACATGCCTACCAAATTCCATTATGTGAAGTAAAACATGCTTCAGGGGCTACATTTTTAAATACGTTACGGTGCGCAAATTTTCGAAAAACAGGCTAAAAACCAAAATAGCAAACTTCCGGTGTCATATCGGATTGTGGCTTCTTCAGACTTTTTTAGTGAGTTTACCTTTGATAGACATCCCTGACAAAGCCGCTTTCACACAAATATCCCGTTAAATTCCCATGTAAAGTGACGCGGGATTTACTCGCGTCATTGCTTTCACACATGGAGAGAGATCCTGGAAATGATGCGGGTTGGACACTTTCACAGACTTGTACCGTTTTGCCGACGTGTTGCTCTCTGTGCTTGGGAAGGCGGCTGGCGCGATTTTATAACCCGGACATTACGTCATTTTAGGTCGGCGTCGGCTGCCACAGTCTGTTGGTCATATCGTGTTTTGTTACAGACGCGGTTGTAGGAGCATTCTCGACATCATACCTGCAGCTACTTCAAGCTCATCAAGACTGTAACTAAGCCAAGGCAATCCAAGAGAAGGGTGCCGAGATATTAACTTGCTGGGCGCCATTTGACATCTTGTACTCTCAAATTTCGTGCATTTGCTAGGTTGTTCGACTGCCGCCCTTATTTTGAAATCCCCTACGTTCTGCTGGTATTTGAGTGTACTTGTTTTACTGTCTTATCAGCTCTCTGCCTACCGATTAGGTTAGTATTATTGATCCCAGTCGACCTACTGTCACGGACCCATTGTGTTATTCCCCTATTCCGCGATTTAATATTTAATAAACCCTTGAACACTTCCCTCCATTGTTTTCTGCTTTTGAGGTACAACCTTGTTTCAGCAGTTGCGGACCTAACATCGGCAACAAAATAAAACAAATTTCCAAAGATGGCTCTACGATCCAGTAGCAATTTAATTTTGCCATTTCCAGTTTTCCATGTTGATAACTGTGATGTTTACCGCTTTTCGTCTTACTGTTAAGAAAGTACTGTAAATGACGATCGTCCCGCCATGATATTTACGTCCTCAGACATTGTGCTGTGACCCGGGAATCAAATGCGTGCTTTCACGTATGCCTCATCCCGTGAAAGTCCCGGACATAATACTAAGACGCGACCCGTTAAATGTCTGCGTAATCTCTGTGTCAGTTGACCCGGGAAATTCCTTTCACACATAAGTGTTACCCGTCTAAATCCCAGGATTTTAACGGCGTTCATGTATACTGTATGTGAAAGGGACTCACATTTAATGTTGCTGGGTGGAACTGGCTTCAGGGGCAGATTTTTTTTTTTAAATGTTACACTGCGCAAATTTTCGAAAAATGTCTGCATTCAAATCAGAATGGCAGATTTACTTTTCCATATCAGACATGGCTTCTTTAGACTTTTTTGTGAGTTTACCCAATAGTCATCCCATACCAAATTTTTAAAAGGCAAATGTTCAGAAAATGTTTGCATTTAAACCAGAATAGCAGACTCACGGTTTCATATCGGACATGGCTGTTTGAGACTTTTTTTTGTGAGTTTACCCCTGATAGACATGCCTACCAAACTTCATGTTGCTAAGTGAAACTGGCCTCACAGGCTGAATTTATATAATGTTAGAATCCCAATGTTGCGATTCCCCAGCCCAAATTCAGCTTTTTTGGAGTCTAACAAAGCCCTCAAAACACTCCAGTCAAGTGTGTTGACAGAGCCGAGTATATCACACACAGTCAGAATTGTTTAGCATGTACTCTTTGTTGTTTCCCCTCCTGGTAAGCAGATTGAGTGCGAGCAGTAGGGGTGTGCGTGCAACGTACACACGCAGCGGGGCGCAGGCGGGTGGAGAGGCACCTCCGCTGATCTCCCGTGTCGTGTGAAGATGATGCGCGTGTCTCATATCCCATCGCACACCCCCTCCTCAGGAACAGGAACACCTCCCTTTCTTCCCTCAGCCAGCCTGCTAATGTGGCTTGAATTATTCATGCAGCAGAGAGGGTCACACACACAAACACACACGCGATATAATGAGGAGTTTGCAATTGTGACACGGCTAATCTGCATTTAGTGCAGAGGAAGAGTAAGACTGATGAACTTAATTGCTGTGAGCAAACAACCTCTGCAAAGACCAGTAAACAATTCATTACCATTGAATGGAGCGGAGACGAAACACACACTGCTTATAATCATTAGCTCTAGTACAGTTGTTTTGCAGTGCGTTACGGAATGCTATGTGCCTCCCTGGAATCCAGTGTTTGCCCACATTGTAATCTCCTGCAGAAGAAGGGCGGGCGTTCACTATGATGACATGTTATTTCCTGCTGAGGCTCCTTGGAAAACGGGAGGGAAGGAGGAGGAGAAACAGCGGGCGACTGTTGCCTCCTCGTGGACAGAAAGTGGATGGGGAGTTAAACGTATGCTCTGTAATCCTGTAGATTTCGTTTTATTGCTATTCACTGCCATCGAGGACGATAGACATCCAAGTCATTTGAACTGGGAGAGGTTGTTCAATTGGCTTGAATGCATATCGCTGTCAATGGCAGTGAATTAGTTCAATTAGAATCTCGTCCTCTTGGTGAACCGTGAACATGAACCATATTTCAGAAATGTGAAAATTATATGAGTCATGAATTCTATCCCACGCAGCATGCACTGAAAATGTACTTGGGCACATACGATTATTTTGTCATCAACTATTCTGTTCATATATAAATCATGTTATTTACAGTTTATTTTAAAGAGAAAAGAGGATATTTACTGTTTTTTTTTTATTGTAAAAAAATGAAAACAAATAGAAAAGGATTTACGGTAAAGTGGTACCTCTACTTATGAATCGTCTCTACATGTGGAATTTTCAGGTTACAACACACCTCAACGGGAAAATATTGCCTCGTTATAAAAGAAATTTCAGGATACGAACAGCAAAATACAGTATGGGCTGTTACTCGGAGTTCCCAGAGTCTACTGAACGTAACATACTTACTGCTGCTCTGCCATTGGCTATTGCGTAGCATTTATTAGTATCCAATTGGCTAAGAGGGACCTCAACTGTATGTGCATGTGTGTATCCCAGCGTACTCTTTATTCGCCCCTAGGGCCGTGAGGTTTTCCGACAGTTTTATGTGAGTGTATGAACTTTTATTCTTGACTCTATTCTTTGTTATTTATATTATTCACAACTCTGATTTTTTGTTTATTGTGCAACATGTATTTGTTAAATGTTTTGATGCATTTTTGTGCTTCATAAAAGATTTATCGTATTTTTCGGACTATAAATCGCAGTTTTTTTTTTTTCATAATTTGGCTGGGGGTGCGACTTATACTCAGGAACGACTTATATGTGGAATTATTAACACATTATGATTAGGGTTGTTACGATCATGTTTTTTTGCTCCCGATCCCGATCGTTTTAGTTTGAGTATCTGCCGATCCCGATATTTCCCGATCCGATTGCTTTTTTTTTTTTTTGCTCCCGATTCAATTCCAATCATTCCCGATAATTTTTCCCGATCATATACATTTTGGCAATGCATTAAGAAAAAAATGAATAAAACTCGGACGAATATATACATTCAACATACAGTACATAAGTACTGTATTTGTTTATTATGACAATAAATCCTCAAGATGGCATTTACATTATTAACATTCTTTCTGTGAGAGGGATCCATGGATAGAAAGACTTGTAATTCTTAAAGGATAAATGTGACTTTGTATATTGTGACTAAATATTGCCATCAAGTGTATTTGTTGAGCTTTCAGTAAATGATACTGTAGCCATTTAACTGTTGTGCCCAAATGCATGATGGGAAGTGCACCCATGACTGTGCGTAGTGGTACCAAATATATCTTCTCTGCGTTGGGAAATAACATAGGGTGTTAAGAAAATGATCAATTACTACCTTTCTTCCCCACATTGCTTCCCACGATATTTCTAATCGTAGAGAGAGGGATTGTAAGGCTTTAGCCAATTAAAAAATTGCTCCAAAGGCAGCCAAAATTCACTCTACTCATTTTACTCTGCCTTTTAGCTCTATATGTAGGTATACGGCGCCATTACAGATTAAACGTGACAATGCGTGAGTGGGTCGTGCGGCGCATGCGTTAATAGCGTTAAATATTTTAACGTGATAAATTTTTAAAATATTAATTAACGCCATTAACGGGATAAATTTGATAACCCTACCTTAAGCCTAAACTAAAGACTCTGGATGAATGTAACATATTATGTCTGTAACGGTTAATACAATTAAAACGATTTAATTTACCAAAAAAATTATTATGATATCATTTCACATGTTACTTTGGTGTTTTGGAGTGACACTGATAGTTTGGTAAACTTGTTAGCATGTTCTTTATGCTATAGTCATCTGAATAACTCATAATAGCTATGGCCACGTTCGCGTTCTGCCTTTGGCAATGTGTGTTCAATTGTATTATTGACTTTTTATAAATGCATGCTTTTAGTTTGTGGCGCTTTCACGCCCAAGTGAGGGCGCACTCGCACTTGTTTACACGAAGATGAGCGCTCACACGCCAGAAGAAGACGGACCGCTAGAGAGCGAGAGAGAGCAAGAGAGAGAGAAAATCGGCTGCGAACCTACATTCAGTGCTTATGCTGGTAATATATCTCCACAGAGCCAACGCCTGTGTGTATCATCTTTTCTGTTGTTGTGTGTTTTCCACCCGCGATCGGACACTTAGAGCCAGTTGTGTGGTTGTTTGAACGATGTGCTAATGCTAGCGAACGCATGCTAACCGTTTGTGTCATTGCTGTAATAGCACCTAATTATCATTTATTTACGTTGATGCGAAGCTGTTTAGTATCGAGGACGAAATTGATTCAGCAAATTATACTCCAGCATCGTCATTTGGGAGTTTAGCTCACTGTATAGCCAGGACCGAGCCGTAGCGTCCTGGTGAGGACAGTATATTCGCATTTCGTTGTTCATGCATCATGTAACATCATACTGTGCACTTATTCAGCATGTTATTCTCTATTGTATTTTTATTTTAATTTGCCTTTCAAGATGACATATCTGTTCTATGTGTTGGATTTTATCTAGTAAATTTCCCCCCAAAATGCGACTTATACTCCGGTGCGACTTATACAGTGCCTTGCAAAAGTATTCGGCCCCCTTGAACCTTGCAACCTTTCGCCACATTTCAGGCTTCAAACATAAAGATATAAAATTTTTATTTTTTGTCAAGAATCAACAACAAGTGGGACACAATCGTGAAGTGGAACAACATTTATTGGATAATTTAAACTTTTTTAACAAATAAAAAACTGAAAAGTGGGGCATGCAATATTATTCGGCCCCCTTGCGTTAATACTTTGTAGCGCCACCTTTTGCTCCAATTACAGCTGCAAGTCGCTTGGGGTATGTTTCTATCAGTTTTGCACATTGAGAGACTGACATTCTTGCCCATTCTTCCTCGCAAAACAGCTCGAGCTCAGTGAGGTTGGATGGAGAGTGTTTGTGAACAGCAGTCTTCAGCTCTTTCCACAGATTCTCCATTGGATTCAGGTCTGGACTTTGACTTGGCCATTCTAACACCTAGATACGTTTATTTTTTAACCATTCCATTGTAGATTTGGCTTTATGTTTTGGATCATTGTCCTGTTGGAAGTTAAATCTCCGTCCCAGTCTCAGGTCTTGTGCAGATACCAACAGGTTTTCTTCCAGAATGTTCCTGTATTTGGCTGCATCCATCTTCCCGTCAATTTTAACCATCTTCCCTGTCCCTGCTGAAGAAAAGCAGGCCCAAACCATGATGCTGCCACCACCATGTTTGACAGTGGGGATGGTGTGTTCAGGGTGATGAGCTGTGTTGCTTTTACGCCAAACATATCGTTTTGCATTGTGGCCAAAAAGTTTAATTTTGGTTTCATCTGACCAGAGCACCTTCTTCCACATGTTTGGTGTGTCTCCCAGGTGGCTTCTGGCAAACTTTAAAGGAGACTTTTTATGGATATCTTTGAGAAATGGCTTTCTTCTTGCCACTCTTCCATAAAGGCCAGATTTGTGCAGTGTACGACTGATTGTTGTCCTATGGACAGACTCTCCCACCTCAGCTGTAGATCTCTGCAGTTCATCCAGAGTGATCATGGGCCTCTTGGCTGCATCTCTGATCAGTTTTCTCCTTGTTTGAGAAGAAAGTTTGGAAGGATGGCCGGGTCTTGGTAGAATTGCAGTGGTCTGATGCTCCTTCCATTTCAATATGATGGCTTGCACAGTGCTCCTTGAGATGTTTAAAGCTTGGGAAATCTTTTTGTATCCAAATCCAGCTTTAAACTTCTCCACAACAGTATCTCGGACCTGCCTGGTGTGTTCCTTGGTTTTCATAATGCTCTCTGCACTTTAAACAGAACCCTGAGACTATCACAGAGCAGGTGCATTTATACGGAGACTTGATTACACACCGGTGGATTCTATTTATCATCATCGGTCATTTAGGACAACATTGGATCATTCAGAGATCCTCACTGAACTTCTGGAGTGAGTTTGCTGCACTGAAAGTACAGGGGCCGAATAATATTGCACGCCCCACTTTTCAGTTTTTTATTTGTTAAAAAAGTTTAAATTATCCAATAAATGTTGTTCCACTTCACGATTGTGTCCCACTTGTTGTTGATTCTTGACAAAAAAATTAAATTTCATATCTTTATGTTTGAAGCCTGAAATGTGGCGAAAGGCTGTGAGATTCAAGGGGGCCGAATACTTTTGCAAGGCACTGTATATGTTTTTATCCTCTTCGTTGGGCATTTTATGGCTGGTGCGACTTACACTCAGGTGCGACTATAGTTCGAAAATACAGTATGTCGGAATTTTGGGGGTCTTGGAACAGACTAGGGCATTTACATAGAAAACGCGTCTCTACTTGCAGAATTTTGAGTTTACGAATCTACTTCCATAACCAATTAATTTCGTAAATAGAGGTACCACTGTATTTTTCTTTCCAGCTTTTTTAAATTAATAAGCAATAGAAAATGAATAAAAAAAGATTTACTGTTTCGTTCTTTGTTTATATTTGAAATACAGTATTTTTTTAATAAGAGTTTTTTTTAATCAGATTATTATTATTATTATTATGTGATCCATATCTTATTAATTTTATTGATATTATTTTTATTATTTATCATATTTTTGCATTAAAAATGTAAAATAACATTTTTTTTAAAAAATCAATAAATTTTAAAGCAACACTTTGTAATTTTTGAGTTTGGTCGATTTTAGCGACACCGGTGGACAGAAGCGGTAGGGTTTTGCCTTAAGGAAGACTGCGTTTCCCATGAGGATCAGCGCACACCCAAACAGTGTCGTAAAATCATCAATGAATCCAAAATCAATCTCCCGGTCGCCTGCAGATGCTTAAACAACATTTCTGTTTCAAGCGGCTGAGCGAAGGACAAATAGCAATAAGGTAAAGAATCCAGTTGTGGCTAAACAATAGCATATGACGGTTAGCAACAGTGTGGCTTATTATGTCTAAAGCCCCCAGCAACACCTGAACTCATCACGCCAGTGAGTGAAAGCCGGGCCAATGTTTATTCTGTATATCCTGGTACCCTCATTTTTTCCTCCACAGACAAAACTTTTTGTCTCTTTTGTTGCTCTGCCATCTTTGCAGCATTCGCGCGAAAGAGTTTGCACTGACTTCCGTCTATATGGGGGAAAGGGGAAGGTGACGTATGCCGTAAAGCTTCTATGGAGGGAGCCATGTTTGCGACACCAATATGATGTGCACCGGGTCCAGGCTGTGAAAACATTACAAAGACTTTTCTGTCCCAGCAAAAGCCGGGGCCTTATGGAGTACAGTATGTATGCTCAACAATCCCAGTGGTGATAAACAACAAAAAAAGGGCTAGACTGGTGAGAAATAAAAAACGTTCAATAAATTCTGCCAACCTGTTAAACATAGTATGTCATTCCCAAAGCTCACCAGTGAATCCAGTCTGGCATCTCCAATTGGCTCTGCTAAATATTAGATCTTTAGCTGGCAAATCTTTCTTAATTAATGATTTTATCTGCAAACATAACCTTGACATGTTGTTCCTAACAGAAACTTGGTTAGATCAAGATAAGAGTTCGACAGTTCTGATCGAGGCAACCCCCGCAAACTTCAATTTCTTTAGTGCGCCAAGAACCCATAAGAAAGGAGGTGGGGTTGCCAGTCTGATCAGGGACAGTTTTCAATGCACGAATATTTCATGTGGTCAGTTTGATTCCTTTGAGTATATTGTCATTCAGCTAAAAAGCCCTTGCAGAGCTGCCTTGGTAACAATTTACAGACCACCGAAGTATAACACAATGTTTTTTGATGAGTTTACCAAAATACTGTCTTCCGTGTGCATGGACTTTGATTGTGTTGTTTTAGTGGGTGACTTTAACATTCATGTTGATAATCCTGAAGAAGGATGTGCTAGAGAGCTTTTAAATATTTTGGATACATTTGGTTTATCTCAGCATGTCACAGTTCCAACACATAACAGAGGGCACATACTGGACTTAATAATATCCAAAGGTCTTAACATCTCTGAGGTCACAGTGAATGATGTTGCTCTGTCTGATCACTACTGCATTATGTTTAAAATGACCACCCCTGTCCATCCTCTGAAAAGGGAAACAGAGTTTATTAGGAAGCGTTACATAAGTGATAACACATGTGCGTTATTCACACAGGCCTATGCCTCATTATTAACCCCTACAATAGCTCCAGTGGAAGAACTTGTAAATAGTTTCAGTTCCGGTGTGATGACTGTAATGGACACTATTGCCCCGATTAAGACAAAAACCTTGTCAAGAAAGAAGAGGTCACCCTGGAGAAATGCCATACTAGCTATAAAACAAAAGCAAGTTTGTAGACGAGCAGAACGCAGATGGCGAAAAAACAAACTCCTAGTTTTTTATGATATCTACAAAGAGAGTCTTCGCAAATACAACCAGGAACTGAAAAATGCTAGACAATCATATTTTTCAGAGATCATTAGTAGAAACACCCACAATACTCGCACACTATTTTCTGTTGTTGACAAACTGACAAACCCACAAGCATCAATACCTCAGGAATTGGCATCTGAGGTGTCCTGTAATAATTTCGCAGCATTTTTTACACACAAAGTACTAATGATTAGACAGACTGTGTGCAACTCCGGATTAACAAATGTTACACTAAATGCCTCCCAACATGTCCCCCACGTCAATCTTAGACAGTTTAGCCTCTTGGACTATGCCACTTTAACAGAAATTGTGTCGAAACTAAAGCCCACAACATGCTGCCTTGACATCCTTCCTTCAAACTTTTTCAAAACTGTTTTTCATTGCATAGCCCCAGACATACTTCAGATTATAAATACTTCCCTCCAAACAGGAGAGTTTCCTCAGACTTTAAAAACTGCAGTAATAAAACCTCTCCTAAAAAAACCTAATCTGGATGCCTCAACCATTAGTAATTACAGGCCAATATCAAATCTGACATTCCTGGGGAAAATTATCGAAAGGGTTGTGTTTGAACAGATCCAGACTTTTATGATCCAAAACAATCTTTTTGACTCATTTCAGTCTGGATTTCGGCCACAACACAGCACCGAGACCGTGCTTATCAAAGTCCTAAATGATATTCGTCGGAATACCGATGCAGGCAAATCATCTGTTCTGCTACTATTGGATCTCAGCGCCGCATTTGACACGGTTGATCACAACATACTACTCAGCAGATTGGAACAGTGGGTAGGGCTTACTGACACTATTCTTCAGTGGTTCACATCCTATTTACATGATAGGGATTTCTTTGTGTCAATCGGAAATTATCAGTCAGAACGAACCAAATTCACGTGTGGAGTCCCTCAAGGGTCAATTCTTGGACCACTCTTATTTAACATCTATATGCTTCCGTTAGCTCAGATAATGGAACAGTATGACATCTCCTATCACGCCTATGCAGATGACACACAACTGTACATTTCTGTGTCCCCACATGATTATAGTCCCTTAGTCTCCCTGAGTAAATGCATTCATCAAATCAATGAATGGATGTGCCAGAATTTTCTCCAGTTAAATGTGGAGAAAACAGAGGTGATCATTTTTGGGCCAAAAAAGGAAAGGTCAAAGATAAGCAGCCAACTTAGCACAATGTCACTTACAGCTACAAATCAAGTCAGAAACCTTGGCGTAATTATTGACTCAGACCTAAAATTTGATAGCCATCTAAAGTCCGTCACTAAATCCGCTTATTACCACCTAAAAAATATAACCAGAATTAAGGGGCTTCTGACTCAACAAGACATGGAAAAACTTATGCATGCATTCGTTTTCAGCAGATTGGACTACTGCAACGGTATATTTACAGGTCTTGATAAAAAATCAGTCAGGAAGCTGCAGCTAGTACAGAATGCTGCAGCCAGAGTCCTCACAAATACAAGGAAGCTGGACCACATTACACCGGTTTTGAAATCGCTACACTGGCTTCCAGTGAGTCAAAGGATAGACTATAAAATACTACTGCTCGTCTACAAAACACTTAATGGCCTTGGACCAAAATACATGCTTGACTTGTTAGATTCCTATGAGACATCTAGACCCCTAAGGTCGTCTGGAACGGGTCTTCTGCATGTTCCGAGAACAAGAACCAAGCAGGGTGAAGCAGCATTTAGTTATTATGCTCCTCACCTCTGGAACAAGTTACCCGAAGGTCTGAAGTATGCTCAAACCGTTAGCTCATTTAAATCAGGGCTAAAAACGCTTTTGTTTAGCACTGCATATCCATAACTGTCTATATATTTCAATCTACCTGCCTTCTATTCCTCTTGTGCTTATCTCCATTGCTGATTTCAATTATTATTAGTAGTAGTTTTTGCTTTATTTCTGTTTTTTGTTTTATTTTTATTTATTTATTTTTATTCTGTGATTAAATGCGATCTTTTGTCTTGGTTTTTACGTTGTGTTGATTTAAATGTGATTTTTATGGTTTTCATGTGATGTAAAGCACTTTGAATTGCCTTGTGTTGAATTGTGCTATATAAATAAATTTGCCTTGCCTTGCCTTGCCTTGCCTAAAGCAGTCAGCGCATTTGTAGGTTTTTTTTGCTGTGGCAGGGTTCCTGCCACCCTCCTCAAAGTTACTTAGTGCCGGTGAAAGCGATACAGACCCCCTCAAGATATAAAAGAGGTGTTATCCAACTAGTTGTCAGTTGACATATTATCACAAATGTTATTAAAAGATTTTATTAAGGTTGAAAAGTTACCTAGTGTTGCTTTAAAAGAGAATAATAGCTATTAAGAGGAAATGGACAATGAGTACAGCACGCTACACGTCACTTCCGCTCAATAACATTTATGACGTTAGCTTCTGTGGCTCTGCTGTTAGCTAAGGGGGGACAAGCGCTTGTTTGTCCCCAATAGGAAATGAATGGGAATAGTGTACGAAGCAGATGTTTACAGAGCTAAACCTAGCAATTCTGTCCGAAAATGATGTCCCTGGTGCCAAATTCACTGGTAAAGATGTGGAAGAACATACAAATGTTCAGTTAAAGAGATGGCTTGAGTGTCGACGGCTGAAAAATACATACAAAAACGAGCAGACCTAAGCTTACCCTTAGCTTTTTTATCAACACTTTTTTCTTTCGCCACTGACAAGAACATTCTACTGTTTCAACAATCAATCCTTTACCACCATAAGCCCCATCTTTCTTATATATTACATCCTCTGGTTGTCTTATGTCTCTGACTGTTTTTTTGAGGGACATTGCCGTTTTTGTGCAGCGATCGCAAATGCTACTCGCCAACGAAAACTTCATTTTTTCATTAATAACAAATTTTAATTCTATTAATTTATTTACACTTCCCCCTTACTAAAGTTGTTTCTTTACAACAGAAAAGGTAACAACGGTGGCAATCAGATACCACTTTATTTTTTTTTCAGGTCATTCATTGTCAGACAGAAGCAGCACGGCAAAACGCTACGCTAAAAAAATAAGTCAAAATATCAAAATGGCTTACCTCTTGGCCCAAACAAAGTGTTTACTGCATATGAAATGTGAACGGCTTCACTTTGCTGGCATTAAACTGGTCTTTTAGACATACGCGCCACAGTAGGATAGTAGCTCCATTCTTCACATTTTTTCCTCCGAGTTTTTGGTTCCGGGAGAGTATGAAGAAAACATCCTTTATATGTCGTAATGTCTCAAGTCGTTTTTACAAGTTCCATAGTAGCAGTGAATAATCGGCATATCATTTTTTTTAAAGATTACCGGCGAAAGAAGGCCGAAATATAATGGTTTGCATGCGAGGACGTGTATATAATGTCCTACTTCCGCTTTACGATGCGACGTCACGGTCCCAAAATAGCCTGCGTGCGGTACGTTATTCTGAGCTCAACAATGTCTCTAAACGATTAATCGACAGTCAAAGTAGTTGTTGATTAAATTGATTCTCCATTAGCTGTTGATTAGTCGATTAATTGTGGCAGCCGTAACGTGAACATAACATGGTTAGTGTTGCCTAGTGTTTTTGTGGTGGTTATTTACTATGAGGTGTTAACTTTCTCAAGTGAGTGACATACCAAATAACAGTAGAGGCCATTTTGTTGTATCCCATTACATTTACTGGTATCCCCTTATGTGTGCCAGGCATTGTCGTGCATTGTACTAGGAATTACCAACCAAAGCGGCACGTTAATCCCGCCCCGGCCTTGTGCAGAGTTTAAAGATAACAGCGCTGCCTTTGTGCCCCGACGCTGATGACCACCCCGTTCTGGGCCGTCACCACAAGGTCGCATTACGCCTTTAGTAAGGTAACGAGTCCTGAGGAAGTGGCCTCTATAAGTCAACACTTGATGTGTCTTTACCTTCCCAGAATATATTTTTGATAAATGGAACAATTTAATGTACTTCTTCTGAGTTTACCAATGCTGAATAAGCCTTGGTTGTGTACTTCAAATTGCTTCTGCTGAGGCATTTGGAGATCTTATCAGGTCCAAAGCAGCACGTCTGACATCACGATGAAAATGTCGATAACCACCCAGGCTACAGTAAAAGACTCATATTGACATATTGGAAGGCATATTGGCGTGGGATCCAGTCACGCGTGTTACAGATGGCGTCGGTTTTCCGAGCGGGCGTCACGTGAACCCAGACAGACTCCCCGAAGTGGAGCCATCTGCACTCTCCCCCAAGTGGAGACGCGAGCCAGTGATTGAAAGTCATCGCTGGTGTCATAACAGACGGGACACCTTGTCACATTGGTTTCAAGCACAACGCCCATGTTAAAGGTTCATCCAGGAACATGAGTTAATGTGCAGGCCGGACTCGGGCAGACAGCATGCCTTGCCTATGATTGTGCAATGTCACACTAAATTGTAGCAACATCATCATCTAATGGTAAAAAGGCTGTACTACAGCAAGTCATATCACTCATATCGCAAGTTATCTTTCTCCACTGAAATGAATCCATTCCAAAAATTCAGTAACATAATGATTGGTCGATATATCTTTTTTTTTTTTTTTGTCGGTCCCTTAACACTTTCCATAACAAAGAAATAAATTACAGCCGGCCGACAGTTTTATAATGGTTTATCATGTTAAATTACAGCAGTGCAATAAACCTAATTATATAACTTGGAAAAACATTTGTTTTAAAGCTACAGTACAAACAGGTTTCCAATTAGTTAAATAAAATTTGATATGTTTGACAATGGTGATATAAAACATAGAAAGTGTGCATGACTGAAAAAATAAATAAATTAATTAATTAATTAAATTAAACAATTATTCATTCGGAGGAGAAAAGTCTGCTTATAATAGTTCTTAATATATATTATATTTCTGTTGTTTTCAATTTACAATATATTTCCATACTTTTATTCATAACTATACATTTCAAGCAATACAATAATGTAATCATCCAATCAATTTTGTTATTTTAATCAGTATTTGATTGTAAAATATAAAGTAATATTTCTTACATTTAAAATGTCATTAGTGCCGCAACGATTTTTCGATTAACTAGAGTAATTCGATTAAAAAAAGATTTGAATTAAATTTTACTGCTTCGAGTATTCGTCTAAATAAAGTGGCGTTGTAATGGTTTGTTTTGAAAGTGTTTGCATTTAGTTTTATTGATTTGGGTGGATACACCGTCCTATAGTGGGAAAAGTGATTATGACATAACTCATTTCACATGGCTGAAACCAGCTGCTCCCTGATAAGACCAACATAAGCTTTTTGTTTGACAATGTTTTTTAATGCATTCATAATTTAGAGGTATATTTAGCCGTTTTTGTGGGAATATGTGTTTGAACCATTTGTTAAGAGCTTTGAAGAATAGAATAAAAGTTAGCATTTTATAGCATTTAAGTTAGCCTATTTTTGCTATGCAAGTTAGCCAATTGTTCTTTTGTTGTACTTAGTTCCTCTTTTGTTTATTTTTTTTTAATACCGTTAGAGGCTCAGCTCAGGTATATTAATTTTTTATCTTCCTTACCCGATTACTCGATTATTCGAACTAACTCGTTCATCGATTAATCCACTACTAAAATAATCGATAGCTGCAGCCATAAATGTCATACAATATTTGAATATTTAATTCCTGAATTTTGCTCTATTTATTTAAGAAACATTTTGAATTAACATGGGTGGTGTGGCAGCTTGAGAAAAACAGTTCTAACTTAAGAATTCACTTGTAAAGATTTTAACACCATAGTACAGTATTTGCTTCACACTTGTGTTACCATATAGTGGTGTTTTACGTTCGGGGTTAATCTGCCAAGCGGCTATTTTGAGCTTTGGGATGAATGACCAGTGCACGCCCTTATTTGGCTCCAGCACACGTGCTTTCCATTCAGAGTTTGTAATGCTTTTCCTTTTTTTTTTCTGTTTTTACTCACAAGGCCTTGTGTTTGTCTTCAGCAAGAATCTGGTCATTGGGCTTCAATCCGTACCTATAGAAAGACACAAGGCATAGTACAATTGAAATTCAGTGAGTCACAGGTTAATGTAGATATTCTTGGAATTAGATTAGATTGTCATACTTACTTATCAAGAAAGTCTTTGTCCACCACAGCAGAAATGTCGAGCAGGGGATTGCCCATCCCAAAAAGTGTGTTTTCACTGTAAATTAAAAATTGGGAATATATTATACTGTATTTTGTGATTCTGGTGATGATTAATAATAATACTGTATTACTGCATTAAATATTTTTCTTTAACTTCCAGTAATTTTGTTTCAGAATTGCATGACCTAGCAGATTAAATTTTCCCACACTATAATTTCCTGAATTTTTTTCATTTACTCTGAAAAAAGGTTTTTTGTTTCTAAGGGAAAACATTTTTTGAACTTTTAATTTCACTATTTTATTTAAATTACAAATATTATCATTATTAACAGATTAAATGCCGTTTACCAACATCCACTCCTCAAAGGTTTGGTTTTCAAGAATAACATGAATTTCTATAAAGATCTGAACCTTGAACAACATGAACAACACGTTACCCAATTTTCAGTCAATAATGAATGTCCATTATAATTAGTTAAACTATAACATAAATTGCAGAAAACAATAACCTGCAATACAGTAGTTAGGATTTGACAAAAATTCACATTTTCTAACCTAATTCACGCCCAAAAGTTATTCAAATCACTAAAGTTTTACGACAGCAATGAGCAAAGCTTCTTTTGGCACCCTAGAAAGTCTTAAAAGTGATGTCCTACCTTGGAGAAGGCATAATTGCATCAAAATGTGGATTTTAAAATGCAAAATTAACTTCTTGGCGGCTGTGACACGAACAACGTGCGTTTAGGAAAGGAGGAAGTGAGGCGGCCTGATAGAAAACACTTTGATTGGCTAATACAGGAAAAGGGGCGGGAATAACACGCCTTCTGGGAAAATAATTGGCTATGAAGCCCATATATTGGTGTGTTTGTGACAACTGGGACATACAAATTTTCAAGACAGTCTACACAATAGTGCACAGAAATTAAAAAGTCGAATCGATGTGATTATTCACCATTGGCATACAAATATGAGATAACAATTGCTAATATGAAAGATAGAAAAAATTAAAAAATGTTATTGCCACGTCTGTTCAACAGTTTCTCAATGTGCGTTTTGACTTGAACGCCTCATTTCATGATAAATAAACCTTCCGGTACGAAAACATGATTCCGTTGTTTACGGGTAAGACAAACTGGTGGGTTCAATCATGTTTCAAACTAGATAAACATCACACAATGTTTAGTTTGTGCACGTTGCGTTTATATATTTTTTGTGACGAAAGTGCTGATTTGAAAACAGGAAGTGTCAAATGACGAAAATGCTGACTGAGAGTAAATCATTGGATTGTTTGTTTGTTGTTATTTTTTAACCGTATCGTGTGAGAAAGTTTAAAAAAAAAAAAAAAAAAAAAAAAATACAAAGGCTTTATTAGGTGCAATTCAAATCTTATTGGTGAAAAAAACAATATTTTTATCGGTCACGTGACACAACACCACGACCCTTCATCCTCCGAGAATGCTATCGGCGATTGGCATCTGACCTCACCGTGAATAGGACGCAAACCGCGGGGTGCGACTTGCCCGCAGTCCGGTTCGGAGCCCCGGTTCTTCAACAACAAACCTGATGACATCCACTGTGGTAGCGGCTAGCTACGTGGGCTAATAGCTCAACAATCACACTCAAACACTGACAAAACAACACTTACCTCAATGCTATTTGCCTCCATTTGGACACGTTCGAGTCGTCGTGAGACATGCTTGCTTAAATAGGCTTATTTGGTTGATTGTGCTGTGGTAGTAAAAGATGCTGGAAGAAATAGAGATGACACAAACCACAGCTTCCTCTTGAAATGATGCTGAACACTGTGGGGGGAGATTCCTATCGGTCTCTGACTCAAAGACACTAAACTAAAGCCTGCATTGAGCAGTCTCCAAGAAGTTAGAAAAGAATGACAATTAAATTAGAATGAAAGCGACTTAAATGTGGGAAAGCTTGTCAAATAAATTTTAGGAATATTTTTTTCCATTTAAAAAAAAAAAAAAAACTTTGCAAAACGTTATGAAAAACTAAAGGTACTGTCTTCAAATATTTGTTTTTTGTTCAAAAATTGTAGAAGAAAAATTTTTTAGCTTGTTTTTTTGGGGAAAAATACATTTTAATCATAAACGGATTTTAAGGGGGGGCAGCCCCCCCTGGTGGCCGAAAAATGTCATTGCATATAAATGACTTTGCTATAGACCCTACTCACGTGACGTCACAGCCACGCCCCCGCGCCATGATGTCCGCATACTCGCCATAGAAATGCATTAGCGCTTCGTAAATTCTTCCTATTATTGCACGTTTTACTGCTCGTCAACATTAATACTCAAAATGGTGAAGTCGTGTGTGGCGGTCGGTTGCAAAAACAAAGAATATAGACGGAGAGACTTGAATTTTTACCGTATTCCGAGAGATCCGAAGAGGAGGCCGCGATTGACTGCTGCAATTCGACGAGAAAATTGGGCTCCAAACGACTACCACAGATTATGTAGTAGTCATTTTATATCTGGTAAGATGCATTTAATATATATTTAGAGGGTTTTGGGCTGACAACCACAATTAAGATCATTGCTAGGCTAATCGCCGACAACATACACGTATGTATGTAGTTAGTGACATCGCTAAACCATATAAACATTAAAAGCCCTAGCTCCATTGACAAATGACATGAAATATATTAGACTTGACAGTGGATGTTAGCAAGAACAAAAGATTTTGAATTGAAAATTTCGTAACTCACCTTCCGAGCACAAGATTCCTGCCGAATTTTCGTGTACGAGGACGTGTTTCACCTAACCAGCAACGTAGCATTTATAAGCCTCCAAGCTCTTGAAGTTTTTCAAACTTTCGTGAGAATAGGCTGATTTTGTGTGGGTATCAGATGTCAGGCGAAGCCAGCGGGTCGAAAAACATCGATTTAGGCATCAAATACGGATCTGGCGAATGGATAAACTGAAGCTTTTCCACGTAACGCCTTTTATGCAACGGATCCAATGAGTTTACAGCGTCAGATAACACCGGGGCTTCCATGAATTGCTCTATAACTTGCTCGACTAATTAAAAACAATGAGAATGGGTCTGAAAAAGAGGTACAATATGGCGGCCGGAAACAGCGACACGCCCATTTTGTGACGTAGGTGAGTAGGGTCTATAGAGCCTACCCACGTACCACGTGCTCGCTGTATGGTTCCGCCCACTTGTCCGTCAAAACATAGTGTTAACCTGTTACGGCTACATACATTTCTCCTATTTACGGCGTGTTTTTCTGCTCCTTAACATTAATAATCAAAATGGTGAAGGCGTGTGTGGCTGTTGGTTGCACTAACAGAGAAGATGGAAGGAGAGACTTGAAGTTTTACCGTATTCCGAGGGATCCAAAGAGGAGAGCGAAATGGACGGCTGCAATTCGACGTGAAAACTGGACACCAAAAAATCACCACAAACTATGTAGTAGTCATTTTATATCCGGTAAGATGCATTTAATATATATTTAGAGGGTTTTGGCCTGACAACCACAATTAAGATCATTGCTAGGCTAATCGCCGACAACATACGACGTAGTACGACATAGTTTCAAATTCAAGATGTTTGTGACTTCCCTTTCTTCCACCATCGTTATTTTTTGAATAATATTTAGCTGGTACCAAGTGAAAGAAACTGGCCTCGTCTACGGGGCTGACAAATAACCACAATTAAGATCATTGCGAGGCTAATCGCCGACAACATACGACGTAGTACGACATAGTTTCAAATTCAAGATGTTTGTGACTTCCCTTTCTTCCACCATCGTTATTTTTTGAATAATATTTAGCTGGTACCAAGTGAAAGAAACTGGCCTCGTCTACGGGGCTGACAAATAACCACAATTAAGATCATTGCTAGGCTAATCGCCGACAACATACACGTATGTATGTAGTGAGAGTGCTATCGCTAAACCATATAAACATTAAAAGCCTTAACTCCATTGACAAACGACATGAAATACATTAGACTTGACAGTGGATGTTAGCAATAACAAAAGATTTTGAATTGAAAATTTCGTAACTCACCTTTCCAAGCACAAGATAGATTCCTGCCGAATTTTCGTGGACGAGGACCTGTTTCACCCAACCAGCAACGAAGTATTTGTAAGCCTCCAAGCTCTTGAAGTTTTTCATATTTTCGTGAGAATAAGCTGATTTAGTGTGGACAAGATCATTGTAAATATCTGCGTAGCAGATGTCAGGCAGACAGGGCGAAGACAGTGGGTCGAAAAACATCGATTTGGGCATCAAATATGGATCTGGCGACTGTATAGAACGAAGCTTTTCCTCATAACGCCTTTTATGCAACAGATCCAGTGAGTTTGCGGCATCAGAAAGCACCGGGTCTTCCATGAAATGCATTTTAAATTCCGCCATCAATTGAAAACAATGCTAATACAGAGTCAAAATGACGGACAAGTGGGCGGAACCATACAGCGAGCACGTGGTACGTGGGTAGGCTCTATATATATATATATATATACATATATATATATATATATATACATATATATATATATATATACACATATATATTTATACATATATATATATTTATACATATATGTATATATCAAAGTTGTAAAGCAATAAAACTGCAACAAAAATCAGTGAAAACAGATTTTTTTTTTAATAATGGGTCAAAATTATTTTTCGAGCGCCTTAGACGGTCATTTTCTTCGCATATAATTTAAATATATATATATATATATATATTAGGGGAAAAAAATATTGATTAAAAAATGATTTTTTTTCCCTTTGAAAATATATATATATTTTTTTTTATTTAAGCAACTTTTTTTTTTTGGTTGAATGATTTTGACAAAAATGTCCTAATCATAATATGGCCCAGACACAAAAAGGATTGCTTCAAGCAAAGAAAACTTTTTCAATGAAAAAATTAAGTGTTCAAATGCAAATTTTTCAACTCCAAATATTTTTTCGCATTCAAAAACTTTTTCTATGATTGAAATTTTTCTTTTTTTGATTGAAGAGATTTTTCTTTTTGATAATCTATATTTTATTGAAGCAACTTATTTTTTAAATGAATAATAAAGACAAAAATGTCCTAGCCAAAATTTGGCTCAAACACAAATCAACATTACTTCAATCAAAAAAAGGGGAAAAAAATCAAAGAAAAAGCTTTCAAATGCATTTTTTTTGGTTTTGTATTTTGAGTTTCAAATTTGTTTTTGCATTCAAACACTTTTTTTTTTTTTTTTTTTTTTTAATTGTAGCGACTTTTTAGGGTTGAAAATATATATTTTGATTGAAGCAACTTTTTTTTTTTATTGAAGCAACTTTGTTTTGATTGAATAATAAAGACACAAATCTACCTCCATATGGCTCCGCCCAGGGCATACAATTTTTGACTGAGGTAACTACATTGGCAAGATACCGGCAGGCGTACCATATTCAGTGGATGACGATCTTGGCGAAAAGTTGGCTTGCCACACTGGCAAGCTGGACGCTGTTCAAAACATTCCACTTCCAAGCATACACTATATATATTTATGTGGAAGCGCCTATAAATATATATATGTATATATATATACACATATATATATATATATATATATATATATATATATACTGTGTATATATATATATATATATATACTGTGTATATATATATATATATATATATATATACACAGTATATATATATATATGTATATTGAACACGGGCTGCTTTGAGCTTAGGGCGACGAGTTAGTGCGAGAATACAATTAGTTCGTTGTTGTTTGAGGCCGCCACGACAATACGACGTTCGGTTGTCTGCTACCATGGACTAGTAAGGTAGTGAGCTAACAATGCTAGCGGCCCAACAATCTAGCTATTTACCTGACAAAATACCATGACACCCCATGGAACCCATGGTATCTCCAAAAATGGTTTGAGATATATATATATATATATATATATATTAGGGCTGTCAAACGATTAAATTTTTTAATCGCGTTAATTACAGCTTAAAAATTAATTAATCGTAATTAATCGCAATTAATCGCAATTCAAACCATCTATAAAATATGCCATATTTTTCTGTAAATTATATATATATTCTGTTAAATAAATTGTTGGAATGGAAAGATAAGACACAAGATGGATATATACATTCATCATATGGTACATAAGGACTGTAGTGGGCATTTCACTCTACTGTCATTTAAATCTGTCTATGCTGTCCTCACTCCGAAGCGTCTACTTTTTCCAAAGCTAGACAGCTAGTGAACGACGCCTTAATAATCAGACTTCTTCCTTTTTCATCTGATTTATTAATAAAATGGCCTCAAACCACTGTCCTCTTTAGACCGTAGTGAAACAACAACAAAAAAGTACACAGCATTGCATTAGCAACAACGTTAGCTTAGCACGCTATACAGCAGGGGTCCCCAAACTACGGCCCGCGGGCCGGATACGGCCCGCAGCCACATTTGGTCCGGCCCCCTGAACAAAAAAAAAAAAAAAAAATTTGTAAAAAAAAAAAAAAAATTTTTTTTTTTTTTTTTTTTTTTTTTCCAATAGAGTTATTTATGTCCTGGCTTTTTTCTGCGAAGAACTGAGCAATGGTTATTTGGTTATTATCTATTTAATTAATACAGTATTATTATATTATATTACATTACATGATATTATATTATATTATATTATATTCAGGGGTGCACATAAGTGGTCCGCACATGCGTACTGGACGTAGACAAACGCGCTGGCCCTCAACGGCTTCCATACGCTTTTGCAGAGACGTCTCCGGAGCTACCGAAAAAAAGGACTTTTGCTGAAAAGTGGCTACAGGAGGTACCATGGCTAGAAGTGAATGATGCTCGCACGGAAATGCGGTACAAAATGTGCCGTGAGAATCCCAATGTCGCCGATTAGAGCAACGCATTTTATGTAGGGTCAAAGAATTTCAGCCATCCAAACTTTGAAAAGCACGAAAAAAACAGAGAGCATGTGGCAATTAAGCAAACTATCGATGTCAAACAGGACCCCACTCGCCCTATGGACATGTGGCGGAATAGGGCGGAATAAAGGTAATGAACAGCGACATGCACTGACAAACGTGTTTTTGCTCGCATTTTACAAAGCTAAACATACACGTTCAATGAGGTCTTATGAGGAGGACATCCCACTTTTAAAAAGGCTTGGAGTTAATGTGGGAGCCGCATAATGCCCTTTATTTTGAATTGGTGCTTTTATGTTTATTTCTTTACATTTCACTTCAAAGTAATGGCAATTTTGTTGTGCCAGTTGATGTTAATCAAGCATTAACTGTTAATATAATTAATCAAAGTTAATTGGCTCTAAGTAAAGCTTGTCATAAATTTATCGCATCAGGTGGGTCGGCTCTCAAGCTCAATGAGGACCAAGTCACATCTCCAGGTCCTCCTCTGAGAACCTGGGCAAAAAAATTATGTGCACCCCTGATTATATTATATTGTATTATATTATATTATATTAAGGGCTGTCAAAGTTATCGCGTTAACGGGCGGTAATTAATTTTTTTCATTAATCACGTTAAAATATTTGACGCAATTAACGCATATGCCCCGCTCAAACAGATTAAAATGACAGCAGTGTCATGTCCACTTGTTACTTGTGTTTTTTGTCTCCCTCTGCTGGCGCTTGGGTGCGACTGATTTTATGCACCATGAGCATTGTGTAATTCTTGACATCAACAATGGTGAGCTACTAGTTAATTTTTTTGATTGAAAATTTTACCAATTTTATTAAAACGAAAACATTAAGAGGGGTTTTAACATAAAATTTCTATAATTTGTACTAAAATCTATCTTTTAAGAACTACAAGTCGTTCTATCCAGGGATTGCTTTGACAGAATATTAATGTTAATGCCATCTTGTTGATTTATTGTTATAATAAACAAATACAGTACTTATGTACAGTATGTTGAATGTATATATCCGTCTTGTGTCTTATCTTTCCATTCCAACAATAATTTACAGAAAAATAAGGCATATTTTAGAGATGTTTGAATTGCGATTAATTACGATTAATTTTTAAGCTGTGATTAACTCGCTTAAAAATTTTAATCGTTTGACAGCCCTAATTATATTATATTATACTATATTATATTATATCATTTTTATTTTATTTACTTTGGTTCCGTGAAGAATCCAGAAAGGGTTATTTGATTGTGGCTTTCTGAAAAACAATACATTTTTACATTTAGGCACTCCTGCAATCGTCACACTTTTTCTGTTACAAACTGACCCCGGCCCCTCATCAGAGAAGAGAAGGGTTATGTGGCCCTCACAGGAAAAAGTTTGGGGACCCCTGCTATACAGGTTCACTAAACATAAACAAAAAGCGTCTCATACAAAAAATATAACATTTCACTTACTAACATAATATGTACATTCTTTACAACAACCATACTTACGGACAAACTTGTCCAAGGATCATATAAGCACAACATTATCAGCCCGAGACGTCGTGCAGCCATAATGAAGAAAAGAAGAAAATAATAAACAATGTCGCAAAGCGACCACAAGATTTCGCTGTTGGACAGCGCAAAAAGCCTTGCTGTAAAACTTACCAAAAGGCAGAATACTTTCTGAGCGGGACATGTGCGTTAATTGCGTCAAATATTTTAACGTGATTAATTAAAAAAATTAATTACCGCGCGTTAACGCGATAATTTTGACAGCCCTAATATATATATATTATGCTGTCCTCACTCGGAAGCGTCTACTTTTTTCCAAGCTAGACAGCTAGCGAACGACGCTTTAATAAACAGACTTCTTCCTTTTTTTTATCTGATTTATTACTAGAATGGCCTCAAACCATTGTCCTCTCCGGACCGTCGTAAAACTACAAAAAAAGTACACAAGCATAGCATTAGCTACAACGTTAGCTTAGCACGCCAGACTAGTTCACTAAACATAAACAAAAAGTGTTCCATACAAAAAACATAACATTTCTCTTACCAACATAATATGTACATTATCCACAACATCCATACTTACGGACAAATCTTGTCCATGGATCATGTGAGCACAACGTTGTAACTTAAGCCTGAGTTATACTCCCGCGTTGCGGTGACGGCGTAGCGACTACGGCGTAGCGACTACGGCGTCATTCGACATTCGATAGTTCTGCGGTGAGGGAACTAGGCTTCAGCCAGAGACGTCGTGCAGCCATATTGAATTGGCTAGAAAAACAAAACCATGTCGCGAGGCGACCACAAGAGTTCGCTGCTGGACAGCACAAAAAACCCTTCTACAAAACTCACCAAAAGGCGGAACATATATATATATATATATATATATATATACGAACTAATTGTATTCCTCGCACTAAATCGTCGCCCTAAGCTCAAAGCAGCCCGTGTTTCCATTTCCTGCCTTCCTTTAGCCCCCAACTCCCAGCCATCTTGCCAGAGTTATGACGTCTGAGCTAGGCTGTTCTGATTCGGCCAACATCGAGGTGCCGAAATCCGCTTGAGTTGCGAAAAAAAACATTTTTTTAAAGTGGACATTAAAATCCACGTTCGTACGCGCATACGTGGCTCATTTTTGTAGTTCAAACACGGTTTCATAATTTGCTTATGTGTAAAAAATATTTGGTGTATGAATTCAGTCAAAAGAGTACAATTACAGTATAGAACACTTGCACATAAAACTGCAAATCGGAATTTGTGGTGATATTTGTTTAGGTGCTATGGAAAGGTGTAAAGAGGTTGTCATGAGAAAAAATACTTTTCTTTTTCCATCTTATTTTAACATTTAAAAATCTAAGTAATCCACACAACATAAATTTTAATAGGGTTAGGATTTCCAATTTGACGGGGTCCAGCGGTCCGTCTTTTCTGGGGGTCGGGCCTGGTCATAGATTACAATTGTAATTCCATTAGATTAGACGGAATTTAATTTAAAAAAAAAAAAAAAAAATGCCCCGTGTGAGGCTCGAACTCACGACCTTCAGATTATGAGACTGACGCGCTGCCTAACTGCGCCAACGAGGCTGGCAGTCACTTTTCATGTTGCTAGTTCCTCACAGTTGTATTCAGGGGCGCCGTATAGGGGGGAAAGTGGTACTGATTCTAAGGGCCCATGGCCTGAGGGGGCCCACAAAGAAAATTAGAGCATTAGGTAATCGTTTGCAAATTTAAATATTAATCATTATAATTTTAAAAGGTATAAAACGAAGGGTTTCTTTTTCTTGTTTTGTTTTTGGCAAAAAGTAAACATCCAGAGAGCATATGTATTGCCAGCAACCCCCCCCCCCCCGCGTATTTTCATTAATTGGTTTCGTCCGCCCTTCCTTTGATCAGACCGCGCGCAGGCTGAGCAGCGGTGCACATTTACATCAGTCAATGACTCTGAGTATTGTGTAGAGGGGTAGAAAAGGCCAACAGGATGTGAAAAAGTACTTCACAAAGGAAGGTTGGTGTAAATTGTGTCAGTGTAGTGCTGAAAATTAACCTGTTATTTTAGCTCACGCGACGTCTATTAGAAAGCTCAGAAGCAGGTCCCAGCTCACTCCGTAAGAAATACGGGACATTGACCAATTCAAGAACATGAATTCCAAATAATGACGGCATTTTTTGGTATCATACAGATGTTGAAAGTTGGTGTGGATTTTTTTTTTAATCTGGTTGAATCCAGTTTGTCAAGAATTTATTGAATTTAGTTTGTCATCAATTAAATTTAGTTAGTTAACAAGGAAGGGACCTGGCTTCGGAGCTGTAGCCTATAGTGGAGATTGTAAGTTTTCAAATGGGGCTAAACCTACTCCATAATGAAATACTGTAATTGTTTGCTAGCTAGTGTTTGCTCCACTTTTAGCTTACATTTAATTAGTACAGCAGGTTAACCCTTTCGCAAGCTCTCCACACCAAAACAGTTGTCTCTGCCCTCGCCTGTTGTAATAGGCACAAGCACAACTCCTCTTGCTGCGTCTGGCTCAGCAGCCCTGTCTCCTGACACCCTTTATGAGCCAGCCTCATCTTTACTCCCAACTGAAGGAGGTGAGGAATCAACTTGAACACTGCCACACCACACATAAAATATCAGTGGCTAAGAGACAAATAGTAATAAGTAATAATAATTAATAATTATTTTTATTATTATTAATTAATGATACATAATTAATAATTAAATTAAGATACTAGAATAATATAGAAGATATTGTTATATTTGTCATTTTATGTACACTACAGAGCCAGGACCATCTTCAGTAAGACACCTGAACTCTGTGTATACTGCTACATTCCCCCCTAACTTGTCCTCTCTTGGTCTCCTGAATGCAATTTTTAAGATGCAGCTGCAAAGCATTTTTGGAGAAGTGTGCATCGCTTTACGAATATTTTGCACACTCCCCGTAACGGTTGCAGGCGGCGAGAGAGCTTTTAGTAAGCTAAAACTCATAAAAAATTATATGAGGTCCACTATGTGTCAGGACAGTCTTTCTAGTCTTGCCATGTTGTCCATTGAAAGTCAGTTGGCTAGGAAGCTAGACTTTAATGATTTGATCACTGACTTTGCTATCAAGAAGGCTCGGCGCTGGGCTCTTGGTGACTAAGGCTGAGCAACCTGCAATCTGCTCGCTTTGTTTGTAATTGTGAGTGTGATTGCTTGTGTGTGTGTGTGTGTGTGTGTGTGTGTGTGTGTTCGCTTTGTTTGTTATATCATTCTAAAGATTGTTTTTTTGATTGGCGTTAATGTATGCTGTAGTATTGTTAGAATAATGTTTTGTTTTAACTTAAGTCATTCATTGTGGTATTTGAGAATATTTCTAATAAAAATATATTTAGATTGTAAAAGATGGGCTTCAGTACATTTCTTAAAGATGATATCAGTCTATTCATTATTGCTCTATACGCTGTATGTTTACATAAACATATTTTCTTCTTAAATTAATGCAGAAAATGCACAAATTAGTGTGTAAAGAGTCACCAGAATGCAGGAAATTACATAGTTGATACTCTAAATGTGTGTGTGTGTCCCGGCACTGGTGGTGGGGCCCAAAGTGATATCTTTTCATGGGGCCCAAAATCCCTGGCAGCGCCCCTGGTTGTATTCACGAAATTACAAACATCTCAAAAAGATTGAAAAAAGCTGCACATTAGATCGTCCAAGACATTGAATGTGGTTATTCTTAGGGATGTTCCAATCGCGTTAAATCTTAAATCAAAAACCCGTTACTTTACACCTGATTTTGATCCTCTGAAAAGGGCCTGATCTGCCCGATTTCCGATCACATGATCGGATCGTTGACATCCTTGGTTATTCTTACTACGTTTACCGTCTTTAAACAGTACAAAAAAACTTTTACTCAATACTGTAAAACAACACGCTAACAGCCTAAGGCAAGTAAATATATATGTTTTTAATTAAGCTACGCACAAAAAAAACCAAAAAGACGAGTAATTTTTAAAGTAGCGTTTATGTTTAAATAGACTTACCTTTTTTAAATGTTTTGGTTCTGGTCTCATGGAAAATTGCAATCTCCGTCTGGTCGTTGCGGAGTTCTCGTCCGGAGCAGTTTGAAATTTACGGAGAAACTCAGAACGCCACTGGCTGCTCCTAAGCAGCCCGATTTAGAATTTCCCTCAAGAATGATTGGAAATAAAAAACGCTCACTGTCAATTTACTATATTCTTGTAAGTTAATTTTATTGCTGACACTGCGTTTCAGGGTCATTAACATGTTGTGCCCCCTCTTCCCCAAAAGTCAAACTCCGCCTATGATTTTAGTCCTGTCAAAATTTAACAATTCTTAATGCACAACTGTTAGTTTGTGCCCTCTCCCCAAAAAAGGCCAAATCTTTCAAACTGCAACAAATTACAAAACATCTCTCAAGTGCTATAAAATACTTTATTACAAAAGAAAAAAAAGTGAATTATATCAAGGACAAATCTTCACCACTTGAGTACATTTGGCTTGATACAGACACTGTTAATAAACACACCTCAGTACAGTATTTGCATAGTGAGGCAGGTGCGACTTTACACGTTTTTGTGTGCAAAAACCTCTGAAAATGTGTCATTTGCAATCTGCAAAGTCTATTCAAAGGCACGTTGGCAGTCTTTTAAATAGCATATGGTGACGCTGTGCTTCTTAGTGTCCTTCCAAACTGATAGTTTCGTTTTTGTGATTTTATTGTTTTGTACAGGATAGTTTTCATTCATTCCATTGTATAGCGTTAACATTTTAATCTCTTCACAACGCAAGAAAAGATCTAAACAACAGTCTTTGGCAGAGATTTTCTAATACAGCATCACTACTATATATATATATTTTTTTAAAAAACATGTTTACTTGTATGCGTATGATTGTAGTAGTAGTGTAAACAAGTCATTTTCAACCACTGTGCCAATGATCCATTACTCAATTGGTCCGAAACAATGTGAAAAAAATTTGGGGAAGCACTAACACATTTAACAGCCCTTAAACATTTACAATTGCCTGTAGATGCCACAAGTAAGCAGCAAAGCAATACTTTTACCTTTAAAAAATCTTTTTGACCACAAATATGCATGGGCTTCACTGTATATAGTCTTGCAGAGGTGAGACATAATCATCAGCATGATGATGTAAAATGTCAAGAGTACAGCAAAGTAATCTATGTTATCCATCTTCTAATCCAAATATATATATTTGTCAACACATTTGTACACACGTTCACAGTCAGAATGGAAGCCCTAGTCAAGCTTTTTCTGCCTATTTAGTGTCCCTGTGGACAAGACAGCACTATAAGGTGGGGTCAGGGATCCGATGGTCTTTTTTTACTGGTACCATGGAGTCTTGCGGACCCAGTGCAGGGTGAACCCGGCGTCCGTGCGGATTTTGATGGAAGCCGCTTCGGCCTCTCGCACAGTCTCCTTTACAGATTGCATCAGATTCTGAGCGTTGTGGACCAGCATCTCCGTAGCCTGGATAAATTAAGATGAAAATGACGATTAAGAGTATATGTTAAACAGAATACAACGAGAGACTTGACAACTGACAAGATACAGTAGATACGATAGGATACAAAATGTTAAGTTACGAACGATGCCTTATGACACAAAGATACGATTTGACATGGTCAAATATGATACATTAAGACAGGATACATAAAGATACAATGTGACATGTTGCGTAATAGTGCAATAAGGCGCATTATAGGGCTGCAACTAACGATTATTTTCATAATCAATTAATCGGAAAATGAAATAAATAATTAATCGGATAAATGTCACTTCTTTCAATTACTTTCACAATTTACCTTGTAGTTGTTTTCGGCATGTAAGTGGCAATGAAGACAAAACAGATGATTATTTCCTTCAAAAATAATATTTTACAACTTCCTGACTTAACTGAGGTGTACAACTGTATTGATTATAAAATTCGTAGGCAACTAATTTATTAATAGATTTAACTGATTAGTTGTTGCAGCCTTATTAAGAAGCTACTTTAGAAAGTAAAATGTCCGAAATTAGGCAAAAATGTGAATTGTTGTTTTCCAAAGTAAAAGCACATTTTTGTTCATGTCCTAATTTAGCTTTTATAAAATATAAGGAAATCTGATAATACTTACATCTGAGAAGTTATATATCTGTTATAATTTCATGAATTTAGAGAACTTGAAGGTGAAGAAGATGCTAAACAATTAAACGGTTATCAAAATAGTTGTCGATCAATATGCTAACCGATTAGATGTCAATTAATTGTTGCACCTCTAGTGCATTATGTAGTGCATTAATTCCTTAAGATATACATGCGGTAATATTTGTGAAGTTACAATCATTACACTATGCCTTACGATATGTTACAAAACATTAAGAAAACAAACGTGATAATGTATTGCGATACGTTAATATACGAAACGATATGTTGCAGAGCATAAAGATATGATATGTTAAAATAGAATGCATTTGGATATGATTCGTTACAATATGCAGTGGCGCGGGAAGTGGGGTGCTGAGGGTGCTGCAGCACCCCCTGGTATTGGGGAGAAAAAACAGTGTTATGGTAGATTTTTTCCCCCAAAATAAATCAATAAATAAAACATATTGAAAAAAATTGCTTATTTATCTTTGGAGAATACATATATATCGTTGATTTTTGTTTGTTTGTTTGTTAATAACATGGTCACCACCTGACACCTTCCAGGTTACGTTGGATAAGGCGCTATTGGAATTGAAAAGTTAACTGTTGACAGAGGAGGCATTAACATGGCGCAAAAACAAATTAGCGTTTTTTTTACAAAAACAGCGAAATTTTCTAAAATTCAATTCGAGGTCGAAAATTAAGATGATTACGATAGTTAATAATAGTGCCCAGCCAAGAAAAGTTGGTTGCAGATTTAGACCGTGGAAAACTTCAAATAGCTTGCATTGAAGCCATATTATTGTTTTTTGTTGCTGTTGAGCTGTTGCCGTGCAGAGCGCTGTTGGATATTCGTGTGGAATTTGAGTGTTGTCAAAAGTGGGTGTTAAACCGAGGCTTATTGGACCTTTTAGTTTTCAAATGTGTTTATGTGTTATTGCGCTGTCTTGCTGTGGGGATTTGCATTATAATATACAGGCGCTTTTATTTTCAATACAAAAACTCCAACACACACTGTTGGTGAAATAGAACGCTGTCTTTATAGTAACTTAGGCTACGTTCATACTACAGGTCTTAATGCACGAATCCGATTTTTTCGAGTTTTTCCGACTTGAGTGAGGCATGAACTTGACGGTCTGAACGTGACAAGTCGCATAGAACTGGACCATTTCAAATCCGATCTGGGTCACTTTCGTATGTGGTTCAAATCCGATCTGGGCCACATTTTTCCAGACTGTCGTGGCGGTCTGTACCGTCCACTCTCCCAAATCGGATTTCATGCAGCAATTACGTCATCAAATAGCGAGAGAGACGCTACCGTACCGGTGTTCTGACAAATTTTGCAACCCATCAAAAATTGCTACCTTGCGGTTTTGCGCATGCGCGTAATGTTAAAAATGGCCGCGAATGCAGCGATTCCAAAGTAAACACGACAAACTTTCTTTAAAGAAATGAATATTTACTTAAGTTTGGCCATGTAAAGACATGTACAAAAGTTCTCAGACACATCCTACCATGTTAGCTGCACACAGCAACTGCACCCCGCGGTCTCACTGTTAATGACGTCGCCGTGTCGTTAAGTATTAATTTACACCATTTTCGTGTGGCACATGTATGTTTATGATGTATCTCGTTTAGTTAGCACCTTTGGATAACATTGAGAGTCCAACTGAATGTAAAAGAGGGCATTTTCAGCTCCACAAAAGCTTTGGGAGCAAAATTTTATAAGGGAGCAAATTTTGACAGAACACCGGTGCAGCCGTGCGTTATTAGCGCCTAGCTTGCAGTGAACATGGCTTTTGGAGAAGGGCTGGGCTTGACAAAAGTCATAAAAAATGAAAATGGGTTGAGGATAAGCCTGAGAATGCTCAGTTTTCTCTCTGCTCCAAGTGAGCAATATTTCCACATTGCCTACACGGCCGAGAGTCGGGGCAAACTGCCCGTATGTGTGTGTGATATGCACGGACAGTGCGTGCATGCTATCGATCCATATAAACTTTGAATATAAGCCTAAACGGGAATTATTTATGTCTGTTATTTGTGTCCTCCTTTTGAAAAGCATAATATGATATCCCTGGAATGACGGATGACGTGTGTCATTTGTTTTGATGCTTCTGCCCATGCGGGTCTTCTAGCTCAGCGCGTGTCGGACTGCGAATTAGTGCGCATGCGTAATACTTGAACGGTCTCAAAGGACAAAGGCAGTCTGAACAGGCACGCCAAAAAAAAGGATATGACAAAAAAATCGGATTCGTGCATTAAGACCTGTAGTATGAACGTAGCCTTAGAGTAGTACATAAACTATCCAGCATGCGTGTGTACTGCCATTGTGCACGCCCTGTATGGAGAAAAAGAGCGAGCATGAACAATTTGGCCCGAAACGGCCGTTTTTGGAAGGGAAGAACAAAATAAGATCCTCAGCACCCCCTTCTATAAGGGACTTCCAGCACCCCTCACAGTACGATGCATTAAAATATCAAATGTCATAATACATTACGATATGTTAAAATACAAAACATGAAGATATGATGAGATTAAATTTCTATTTTTCCAATTCATAAATTTACACAACAGACATTCCATGGAGTAAAGGCACATTGTAGTCATTAAAGCTGGCAATAAAGACTTGAAGAAAAAGGAAATCACCTGTTCTGATTCTTCTTCGCTGATGTTGGTCCGACCCAACATGGTGGCCTTGACCGTGGACAGGATCTTGAGCTGGGTGCTAATGGTGGGAATACGTTCGCATACCTAAAATTCAAGTAAAAATTTAGAAAGTTAGTTAGAACAACTACAATGTTTTGACTTATTTTCTTCTTAGTTGTACTGTAGGTGTAACCTTCAATTGTTTGTGGTATCAAAAAAGTCTGACCTGGAGCAGGTTGGTCCGGATGCGCTTGTCAGTGCACTGTTTGGCGACCTCCTTGGCGAGCCGCGTGACTTCGTCGGACGCCTTAGCGATGTCCTTGGCGCACTGAATGAGGGCACGCTTATTCCCGCTGCCGCCGCGCACCAGTCGCGACATCTCCGCCATGAGCAGGGCCATCCGCTTGGCTGCGCCAATGATGTCGTTACCCTACGGGACCGTAACGGAACATTTAAATTCATATGTATTTTTCCTATTGTATTTTCTGTGTAGTATTTTTGACGTAGCTGTATTTGTTATCAATTGAGCGTTTTTTTTTTTTTTTTACGTCCAATTTCTTCTCATATCCAGTTTTCCAGCATTCCCCCCATATATTTATTATATTATCCAATATGAGTTTTTGTTTTTTTGTCTAATATTTATATTAACTTCTATTGTTTTCTCAATATTCGACAAGTTCTTAACATTTGCAGTGTTGTTTTCGTCAACGATGATGATAACGAAAATATTTTGTCAACGAGCAATTTTTTTCATGATGATGACGTGCTAAAAACGTGCCTTGGGAGACTAAAACATAACAAGATGGATGCCAGTTGTCGTCTGACGACACGAGAACGAGATGAAAATTCGTCATACTTTCCATCATAAATTCATAATGTGTTTTCTTATTGTACAGTATGTGTAGTTAGTACGCATTAAGCAGTGTTTGGCCGTGTCACTCATGTGACATGCTGCCCCCCCCCTTGCCCGACACATAGGCTTAAGGCCCTTTTGTGAAACGTGTCAGTTGCTGCTTGGTAAGTTGTGTTTTCTTATCTTGGCTATGCCATGTTGCTTTAGCCTTTAAAGGTCTGTGCTGAGAAGAGGTGTCGCGTCCCATTAGGCAAACCAGGCAATTGCCTAGGGCTCCCAGCCAGCAGGGGCCCCCAGAGGGCCAACAGATTTAGCCCACGCAGCTTTACTGCACTGTCGCAGCGACAAATGCGACAGTGCCAGTGAAAGCCTTGTGTCTGAGTTCGCTGAAGGGGCCCCTTCACTCGCTTTACACCCCCCCCCCCCCCCACGTGAGAGTGAGCGGCGATTTGGCTTTTTTTTAATTGCCGTATATCCAAAATGGAGAGAAGTTATCCTTGTGGAAGCGACAATAGAAAAAAAAGCAGAAGAGGAGAAAAGGAAGCAAGACAGCGGTGAGTGGACTATGTTACTGTAGTTTTATGTCCTAATGTAGTAGAAGCCGGGCACTTTGAGTGTCCTAAAAAGCGCTCTATGAGACAGAGGCGTTATTATACTTTTATTAAATATGCTACTGGTCCAAGTCCAACTGTCCCCCTTACTTGCACACGCTCGAAGGGCCCCATGTTGCTTGTTGCCTGGGGCCCCTGGGTATATTATATTTACTGCATTAGGCCCCCAGTTGTAGCGTTAGCATAGCGCTTACGTTAGCATTTAGCGCAGTGACTCAGTGTCTTCCTAAACTCTTGGAAAACATTTTACATACAGTTCGTGACATCCAGGTGAGTTTAATTAATTGCAAATAATGTGCTGTTTTCATGCTGAGTGTGTATTATCTTCATAAAAATGGTGATTTCCTTGTAGACTCTACAGTTATGTGCTCGTCGGTCATGTTCGTTCGAAATTGTTGGAAACCTTTTATTTCTTTATTCATGGAAAAAAACTTTAGAAGTTTATAGACGAAAATTTTTTTGAAAATTGTTGACTAAAGCGAGACAAAATTTGAGTTTTCGTTGACTGAAACTAGACGAAGACGAACACATTTTGAAATGACTAAAATATGACTAAGACTTTTAAGTATTTTCGTCCAAAAGACTTAAGACGAAAATTAAAACGGCTGCCAAAAACAGCACTGATTTCTTGTATTGGTAATATTTTTGTAGTGTGATCTAAAGTGTTTTCAACAATATTGTACTGTTTTATAATTATTTTGTACTGTATTTTTGCATTCACGTCTATTTTTCTTACCCATATTCTCATAATAATGTCTAATATTTCTGTATTTCCTTCATAGTATTTTTTAATATGTTTTTTGTCTAATATTTTTTTGTTTATAATATTGTTAACCCATTTGTGGCAGAAAGTGGGCTTGAAAATAAATGACTTGTCCTACTTTCAAGTACCGTAATTTCCCAAATATAACACGCACTTTTTTTCCCCAAAATCAACTTGTAAAATCATGGTGCGCATTATAAACGGGTACATGGATGGAGACAGAAATATATATATATTAAATATATGTATAAACCGATTTTTTTTTATTGACACGCCCACGTTGTGTTGAAGAAACGTATGCGGCGACCCGTTGCCGACCATTACGGTACGTGACGTCACCATTTTGTTTCGGTAATACTTCACTCTAATCAGCTGAATGATTTCGTCTGTGTTAAATTCTTTTTTCACTCTTCAAAAAGCACAGAATTTAGTTTCTTGAACTCATTTGAGTGAACGTTTATTGCAGCTCCGCAACTCAGACCATAACAAACGTAAGCACACAGACTTCCTGTGTCCGTCAACTATATCTGTCCCTCGGGAAAACTCAAACCCAAATAACAATAGTTCCTATTGTTACTGTCGTGTTGACAGCGATGAGCTCTCACGGATTTCCGACTTACGTTCTCACTTTCATTTTACCGTATCAATCCATGGAAGAAACATTTAGTCATCATGATGAAACGAGCAAGTTATACAGCAGCCTTTAAAAGAAAAGTCACATCCGTTTTGTTTTTTCCTAGATTCTGGTAAGTTGGAGAATTTGTCAAATCATATTATTACCGTAAATATTGTCAGTTTATGGTAATGTTTTGAACTACCAATGTGCTATGCTTGTGCTGTGTTTCACCAGTCGGTAAAATGACATTTCTGTATCTGTATCTGTACCCGAGCTCTGTTTTCTTGTATTCTTCTATTTATTGGTGCTAAAATTAGGGTGCGCGTTATAAACAGGTACAATAATTTTCTCTAGGTTTTACAAGAAAATTTGGGGTGCGCATTATACACGGGGGTGCCTTATATTCGGGAAATTACGGTAATTAAATGAGCCTTTTTAAAAAGTGCATACCTTGCTGGACCACTTGCGGGCCTCGTCGTGAAGCTGCCTGGCAGCCACCATCATGGGCTCATTGACCATGTCGCCGGCCTTCTGCTCGGGGAACTCTTCGTCTTTCTCCTCTGGCGGAGGAGGCCGGGGGGGAGGAACCTCGCCTTCGGGAAGCGGAGGTTTGGGTGGAGCAGGCTCGTCGTTGAGCTGTGGGATGTATTCAAATATAGACAATTAATTCACTTTTATCCATTAAAATCAAGTCAGTCCAAACTTACATTCAGTTGATCCAAATCAGGAGGCGGTGGTGGGAAGTCGGGTTCTTGAGGTTGGAAAGCCTCCCTGACCTTGGCAACTGCACCAAGAATTTTGTACCCCGAGTCCAAGAAGCCCTTTCTGAGATCTGGAGTTGAAAACAAACTAAATCAGAACATGGCTCCGAGATCCAAGAACTTGAGGAAGCGTGACATACTGGGATCATGGATGTTCCCGGCAACGGCTTTGGCGTCCATGACCATGGGTGAGATTGTCTGACTGAGCTCATCGGACGCCGCTTTGACCGCCTCGCGGAATTTGGGGTCCTCAGAGTTCTCCACCTCGCGCTTGGCCACCAGGAGGATGCGGTTGGCCCTGCGGGCGATGCTGGTGGCACCAGCGACTAGCATCTGCGGCTGCTGCTTATCCATGGCGACGCGGCATTTGTCCAGATCCTTCTTGATGGCTTCCTCCGATGCATCCAGGAGGGACTTGGTGTCAATGGCCTCGTCCACCAGACCTAGAAAGACATTTGGGAACTTAGGCAGTGTGATATTTTGTATAATATATTTACTGCATTAGGCTTTATGTAATAGTTTATATTCGGGCTGTCAAACGATTAAAATTTTTAATCGAGTTAATCACAGCTTAAAAATTAGTCGTAATTAATTGCAATTCAAACCATCTATAAAATATGCCATATTTTACTGTAAATTATTGTTGGAATGGAAAGATAAGACAAGACGGATATATACATTCAACATACTGTACATACAGTACTGTATTAGTTTATTATAACAGTAAATCAACAAGATGGCATTAACATTAACATTCTGTTAAAGCGATCCATGGATAGAAAGAGTTGTAGTTCTTAAAAGATAAATTTTAGTACAAGTTATAGAAATTTTATATTAAAACCCCTCAATGTTTTCGTTTTAATAAAATTTGTAAAATATTCAATCAAAAAATAAACTAGTAGCTCGCCATTGTTGATGTCAATAATTACACAATTCACATGGTGCTGAAACCCATAAAATCAGTTGGACCCAATCCCAGCAGAGGGCGACAAAACACCAAAAAACACAAGTAACAAGTGGACATGACACTGTGCTGTCATTTTAATCTGTTTGAGCGGGGCATGTGCGTTAAATGCGTCAAATATTTTAACGTCATTAATTAAATAAGTTAATTACCGCCCGTTAACGCGATAATTTTGAAAGCCCTAGTTTTTATCTTAACTACCGTATTGGCCTGAATATAAGACGGTGTTTTTTGCATTGAAATAAGACTGAAAAAGAGGGGGTCGTCTTATATTCGCGGTCTAGTCATTATACCCATTCACGACGCTAGATGGCGCCAGATATCATTGAAGCGATGTTCTGTCATGACAGATCTCAGCTTCTCTCAAGTTTAACCAGTTTGCATTATTTTATTGCAATGTTTTTCCTTATTCAGATTTGTTTTAAGACTACAGTTACAGTAAGACTTCACTTTGATGGTTAATGCAGTTATTGCATCTTTGTTGTTTTATCATAATAGATTGGTTTATTTACATTTCAAAAAGCTCTTCATTTACGAATGTGATTGCACTTTAGTTTACGTATTTAAATGTTCAGATATTAAGATTTGAATGAGGCAAAATAACATGCTTTTTCTCTCAAATATATTGTTATAATCATTCGTTCGGATGTACTGTAATTATTTTCTGTATAAAAATTAATTTAGTGTTCATAAAGTCTTTTTTCAAACTTGTGTCTTGAAAAAGAGGGGGTCGTCTTATAATCAGGGCCGTCTTATATTCGGGCCAATACGGTATATAATATTGATAGCCTTCCAATGAATACCATTTATCTAGCATAAGTAAAAAATATTTAGAAGTTCTGATTCCTCATTACCGGTCATTTTCTCCACATTGTCGATCCACTGATTCTTCATGGTCTCGAAATGTTCGTAGGCAGCTTGGTTGCCTGGGTTTCTCAGCAGGATCCTGGCAGCAGACACCACCTGCAAGGAGAACCCAGCCGTGGATTTGAAAGTGTGAAAAATATTCCCAGGAGCCAAAAAGTATGCTGTACCTGCGGCGTTAAATCTCTGGTGGACTTGACAGCCGCCTGGATGCCCTCCACAGTGCTCTTGTTGGCCGTGCCCACAGCAGCCGCTTTCTCCGCTGTGGCGCCAAGCCTGTTGGCGTGGTTCTCAAAATTGGCGGCCCGCTCGTCAAAAACCTGCACAGCATCCAGTTTTGACAGTTACTCCAACAGGAAATACAAACGGGATATTGATAAACAACGTGTGCTGACCTCATCCCTGTTGGGCGCATCCAGGGGGGCGGTAGCAGCCACCGCTAATAGCTTAATGGGTGTGGTGGTATCGCTGAAGATATCAGAAACTTCTTGAGTCATCGCTGCTTGCATTTTACCTTTGAGGTCCTGTGAAGTGTGTGCAGATGTTTTCTATTACTCAGCAACCACAACATTACAACTTCAACTGCTAACAAAGTGCACGTGCTGAATTTTTTTTTTTTTTTTTTTAAATACACTCATATTTTCCATTTTAAATGGATAGACAACACTTTAATTAAAAACGTTAAAAAAAAAAAAAAAAGCCAGTTTTTCCAGGAATTGACTGTCTGACATGGGAGGAGACATTTTATTAATCCTGGCACTATTTTAGTCAATGAAATGCAAGTGTACCAAATTGCCCTCCATTACTTGTGATGTCATTAATATTCATTATTAGGGCTGGAGCTATCAGTTATTTTAGTAGTCGATTAATTGTTGAACTAGTTAGTTGAATAATCGAGTAATCAGAAAAGGGAGATCAAAAATTAAAATACCTGAGCTGAGCCTCAAACAGTATAGAAAATAAATACATGAGGATCTAAGTACAACAAAAGAACAATTGGCTAATTTACATAGCAAAAGTCCCCTAGCTTGAATGCTAACCCTAACACTAAAATGCTAACTTTTTTCCCCCCATACAATGCTCTCAAAAAATGGTTCAAACACATATTCCCACAAAAACAGCTAATTACACCAATAAACTAAATTGCGAACTTATGTTGGTCTTAACAAGGAGCAGCCCGATTCAGCCATGTGAAATATGTAATGTCATATTCACTGTTGCCGCTAAAGGGCAGTGTATCCACCCACATCAATAAAACTAAATGCAAACACTTTCAAAACAAACCATTACAACGCCACTTTAATTAAACAACTACTCGAAGCAGCAAAGTTTAATTCGAATCTTTTTTCTAATCGAATTACTCGACTTAATCGATAAATCGTTGCAGCACTACTCGTTATCACATGCACCTGTGCTCTAGGCTATCAGCGTGTATAAATGACGTCACAAAATGGCTGCCCTCATGTGCAGTGATTTTTTTTGTGTGTTTAAATATTATTTTCTCCATTTACAGAGGTTCAAAAAAATTCTCTATTTGCATATTTGAATATCTGTATTTTACAAGAAGGTCATTTACATTAAGGCTAGGTTCAGACCACGGGTCATAATGCACGAATCCGATTTTTTTGTGTTTTTCCGACTCGAGTGAAGCATTAAGTTGACGGTCTGAATGGGACAAGTTGCATCAAAGTGGACCATTTCAAATCCAATCTGTGCCATTTTCGTATGTGATTTCAATCCGATCCACGCCACATTTTTCCAGAATGTGGCGGCAGTCTGAACTGTCAAATCTCCCAAATCGGAATTCATGCAGCAATTACGTCAGCAAAGAGCGACAGCGGCACGAAAGTTGGCAGCAATGTAGCTGTTCATTAGCGTTAGCGCCTAGCTTTTACTATGCAGGAGGGGGATTTAACCACTATCATAAAAAATACTTAAGACTAATAAGGTTCAGTTTCTTACTGTGCGCCAAATAAACAATATTTCAGTATTGCTTACATTGCCGAATCGGACCAAAATGACTCACACACATAAGGCTTGTGTGTGTGTCATGCGCACACAGTGCGTAGTTATTTGTTTTGACGCTTGTTCACATGCGGGTCAGTCTGCTCAGCGTGTGTCGGACTGCGAATTAGTGCGCATGCGTTATACTTGAACGGGCTCAATGGACAAAGGCAGTTTGAACGGGCACGCCAGAAAAACAGATATGACCAAAAAAATCGGAATTTTGCTTACCTGCACTATGAACCTAGCCTAGTTGACGGTCTGAATGGGACAAGGTGCATAGAAGTGGAGGACCATTTCAAATCCGATCTGGGTCACTTTCGCATGTGGTTTAAATCTGATCTGGGCCACATTTTTCCAGAATGTGGCAGCGGTCTGAACTGTCAAGTCTTCCAAATCGGAATTCATGCAGCAATTACGTCAGCAAAGAGCAAGTGCGGCAGGCAGGATATGCATGAGCGTTAGCGCCTAGCTTGAATTTGGCTTTTACGCAGGAGGTGGGCTTGACCACAGGCATTAGAAAAATAAAATGAAGAAAAGATAAGCCTGGTAATGCTTTTCTTTATGTGCACAAATAAGCAATATTTTAGTGCTGCATTAATCGATTACCTCGAGTATTCGATTAGAAAAAATATTCGAAATACATTTTATTGCTTCGAGTATTCGTTTCATTAAAGTGGCGTTGTAATGGTTTATTTTGAAAAGTGTTTGCGTTTAGTTTTATTGATTAGGGTGGATATACTCCCCTCTGGTCTGCCTCATTTCACATGGCTGAATCCAACTGCTCCTAGTTAAGCGCAACATAAGTTTTTGTTTGAGCTAATGTTTTTTTAATGCATTCGTAATTTTGTTTATCGATATATTTAGCCGTTTTTTGTGGGAATATGTGTTTGAACCTTTTGTTAAGAGCATTGTTAAAAAAATTTTTGGGGGAATTATACATTAAAACATTTTATAGCATTAAAGCTAGCGGACTTTTGCTTTGTAAGTTAGCCAATTGTTCTTTTGTTGTACATACTGTAGAGCCTCATTTTTTTAGGCTCAGCTCAGGTATTTTAATTTTTCATGTTCCTTATCCGATTACTCGATTATTCGAACTAACTAGTTCATCAATTAATCGACTACTAAAATAATCGATAGCTGCAGCCCTACATTATTTCAGTATTGCTTACATGGCCGAGTCGGGGCAAACCGACGCACACGCATAAGGTTTATGTGTGCATGCATTCTATCAATCCATATAAACTTTGAATATAAGACTAAACGGGGATTATTAATGTCTGTTATTAGTGTCCTCTTTTTGGAAATCAAAATATGATCACCCTGGAATGTCATACAGCTATCATGTGTAGTCATTTGTTTTGATGCTTCATACGGGTCAGTTTGCTCAGCGCGTGTCGGACTGCGAATTAGTGCGCATGCGTAATACTTGAACAGACTCAATGGCCAAAGGCTGTTTAAACGGGCACACCAAAAACAGAATTGTGCATTTAGACCTGCAGTATGAACCTAGCTTAAAAGTGTTGTGAATCCCTTCAACATAAAAAAAAAAATGTAATTTTACAGATAGTCAGCAGGGGGTGTTATCTGACAGTCAATAACTGCTTACTGACTCCTGGTTCCAGTATTCTGAGTTGTTGAGAGTACTCATACTTTTAGGGCCTCCTGTAGCTCTTGAGCGATTGCACGCGCTTGAGGAGAGTCGCCCTCGCCACGAGCTGCCAGGTCAGCCAACTTCGCCATGAGCTGCTCCACCTGCTCGCATTTTCCCAGCAGCTCTTGCCTGTAGGGGCCGGGCAGGGCGTTGGCCAGCCTGCGACCCTCGGCCACCAGCCCTCGGATTGCCGCCTGGCCTGAAGATGTAAGAGATCACAGTGAGACTGGTCACTATATTTGAGGAATTAGGGTAGGAATGGAAGATAGAAAAAAATAAGGTACGGACCCACGCCATTGTCATCAATGGAGGGGTTATCAATCCAGCGCTGGGCTTGCTCAATCTTTCCTTCCAAGTGGACATCAGCCTTGGCGGGCCTGCTGTTGGCCACGGCTTTGTTTGTTTTCGATTGCAGATTCTGCAGGGCCGTGGCAATTTGTTTGGCAAAGGCTCTGGCTTCGGGGGTGTCGCCTTTTCCCCTACAGGAGACATCATAATCTGGATTAACTGCATATGAACCAAAAACTCAACATATAATGCACTCCAAGTGTTCTAGTCGAAGACAAACTACTGTTTTATCAATCTCGCCAAAAGAGAAGTCCTTACTGTCTCCTGAGATCCGTCAACTTGGCGGTCATTCCGGCGATTTCACCAATAGAGCGCAGGATGTCGTCCCGTTCTTTGGGGTCCTCGCACATGTCCGCGATCTTCTTGGCTTCCATGAGGAGAGCCTTGATGTTGTCCTCCCCTTCCGGAGCACCATTCGGATCTGCCAGCCAGTTCTGCAAATGCCAGGATTTTTTAAAACCATGTTAATCAAGTCTCCTCTGAGGCCAAATGGTTTCCCGATAAGTACGCGGTAACTTGCCTGAGCGGCATCCATTCTCTTGGCGATGGCCTGCTTGGAGTTGGTCATAGCTTCCAGCTTGTGAGCGGCGTTTGCCACCTTACCGGTCAGGACATCCAGACCTTGGGAGATCTGCTGCGCTTTCTGCATGGCAGCTGGGGACGCGCCTTGACCTCTGGGATGGGACATATGAGTACAGTGTTACAAATGCACGTTTCCTGGAACTTTGTGGTTTTAATTTTGGGTTTTGCTGTAGATTTGTGGTGTTAGTACCTGGCCCTCATCTCAGACACCTGGTCCGTCATCGTACCCAGAGTCTTGGCCGTGCCCAAAATATCCCTCCGTTCCCGCCCTGTGCACAATTCGCCGACTTTGCCGGCTTCATCCAGGATCTGCCGGATGGCCTGCTCGCCTGCGTCACCTGCAGACACGAGACTGGAATCAGCGGATCGGTCTGGAGCGGTCATACAGGTTCTCATGACTTGGCTAACCCGGTGGGGCGTTGGGATCGCGCAGCCAGTTTTTAGCTTGAGCCATCTTGGAGTCGATGAGCCCCAAAGCTCGTTTCATGGCCTCTGTGTCCTTTAGGATTAAACACATAGAAGGAAGAACTCAGTTAACCCCAGATGTTAATGATAACCTTCATAACACCACGTTCATGACATGATGAATGCAATGAACACCAAGCGTTTGTGTTAATCTTAATAGACCTTTTCGGTATTTTCGTCAAAGTAAGGCAGGGTATTTCCGGGTGGCAGAAGGTGAGTGACTAGTGCTGAACTGAACTGAAGACGACGACAAAACCATTTGTGTTTAGGTTTTCTCTGCCAGATATGCATTCTACTTAATTAAATTACCTTTAATTCTCAGGGAACATCTTTTAGCGGTGATACTCCGCATTTCGAACCACAGCAACAGAGACGAGACCTAAAATCACCCTCTGTTTACCCCATTATCAAAATAGCTCTATCCACCATTAGTTGACAAGACAGCTGCCAAAGACTTTGCGCCACGTCTTCCTGTAGGGGGCCGACCCATAGAGCATTGAGGTGGCTTTCACTATTCACTGTGATAAACTCAAACACGCTGCGTTCTTATGCCGAATTTAAGTGGAAATAGGATCAAAGTTTTACTACATACAATCAGGCAGGAGTGTGTCAAGAGTGATTTGGTCGAAGACTCAAGGTACCGTAATTATTATAATTTTTGCACCATGCATGCACTTTGAAAGGTTGTGATTACAATGAAATGAATGGAAAAACTTTAGCTTGAAATATTAACGTAAAATGAATGATAACTGCCCTTTTTTTTTTTTTTTGCTTTTAACCAAGAGTCTAGACTGTTTTATGTTCATGTATACAGAAATTCCGCGATTTGAGCATTTATTTGCAAGAATTTTAAACTTAAAAGCTCTTTGTTTTGTGACGGCCGCCATGCTGGATTGAAAAATACCGTAACTTTGGCTTGAGATATTTACATAAAATGAAGGATGAAATATTTACATAAAATGAAGGATAACTGCCCTTTTTTTGCCTTTAACCAAGAATCTAGACAGTTTAACGTTCATATCTATAGAAATTCCGCAATGTAAGCATTTATTTGTAAGAATATTCTACTTAAAAAGCGCTTTGTTTTGTGACGGCCTGCCATGTTGGATTTTGTATCTCTACACAACAGCGGAATTCAGCCTAAATAAGTTGTGATTGTATGTAGAAAAATTTTAATTTTGCTTTTGTTGAGTAAAATGATGATGGTTCTGCCTGCTTTCCTCAAGTATTAAGTTTCTGATGTGAAAATTGAGTGATTTATTAGATGTTGAAAACTTGCTATTTTGAGCAAAAACCTATATATGTTAAATATTGCTATTGCTCCTGAAAATATAGGTGATTAACCCTGCATTAGCGTAAAATTTGAGAATTTTATAGCAATTTTAAGTTTTGTTATACTTGTATAAAAAAATAATCAGATTTTAATTATGAAACAACTTAGATTTTTTTATTATGTCGGAGCTCATGAAGACTTATTTAAGCCTAAAGGAGGTGTCTGTTTCGGTTTTAGGTCGCTAGCGGCTTTGGTTTTGAAAATATTTGAATTTTAGGTTTTTTAAAATAAGCCCCCTACGGATCGGCCAGAGCCCCTTGCCCCGTCAACTGATAATACAGTCTATGCTCGATCTTGCTCAAATGACAGGAAAGTTTGTTGACCAGTAGTGCCACCCGGAAGTATTCGTGAAAAGGTCTATACTCCAGGAAATAGCAGATCCGATGGGGATGTGTTTAACATATGCTCACATAACTCCACACTCTGTGTTCCAATGATACATTGGAGAGCTGAGATTTTCACACATCGCCATGTTAAACCTCCCCACGGTTCATCTGAGTAAGCAAAATCCATGTACATCGCATGCCGCCTCTGCTGGTGGCCGCCGGCAACAATGAGCGTGTCGTGTTCAGCCAGACGGCGAGTTCTCCTTTAAATGTTGGAGTGGAATCAACAGAGATGGCAGGCCAACTAAAGCGCAGAACAGAGTCTCAATGACTCCGACGTTTGGAGCATGGTTCCTAAAATTCCAACAGCCTATTGACGACGTCTTTTGATTGGCCCACAGGAATGGAACTGAAAAGAATTAACCACAGACTGGAGGCGGGAGTATGACTTAAGCCTAAAGTCTTCAATCCAAAATTAGCTAAGCAAATAGCAAGCAAAATTTGCTACTTAAATTCAACTTGAGTCCACCACGTCTGCCACAAACTGTTACATGCACAGACAGATTGGAAGGACTGAAAAAAACTCACTAACAAAAAAAATCACATCATTAACCATTCCTCAGTCCACACCTCTTTATTAGCATCAATAAACCGTTCCACACACTGGAAAATGATGGCATCACAAAAAGCACAAGACAGCAGAGACACACTCATAAACGTACACACATGCTACTGCACAACCGGTGACAGCAAGAGGTGACGCTTACCTTCTACAGTAGGGGGGAGGTGAAAGGAACAGTAAAATGAAAACAAAAAAAGAAGAACCACATAAATACAAATATTGATCTAGAAACAGATACTCAGAAGGAAAATCCAAACATAAAGAGAGAAAAGTGAATTAAGAACGAGCGCTTGAGAGTGATGGGAGAATAGAGGATACGTATAGCATGCTGAAATTAAATTATACGGACCCAACAGCTATAAAAAAATTTTAAAAATGGTGAATCCTTTTTATCATGGGCGATACATTCCAGGTTATTTTTTTGTCCAGCTGAGCTCAGATTGAATAAAAAATAAGCCATTAGGTGGGTGGGGGAACGTTCCAAATCACTCGCAAAAGGTCAAATTGACAATATTGAGATTATATTAAAAAATAATTCAACCCTTCCACTTACTGGTTGAAAAATATAAAACCATACTTATGGACGCACCTTGTTGGCCCAAGCATCCTCGTCCCAAGACGTGAGCTGCAAAACTCGGATGATCTCAACGATCTCAGCGCTCATTTTCTCGAAAGTGAAGTTTCGGTTCTTCAGGGCTTCCTCTACGCCTTGGCTCCCCGACGTCTTGGTAGTCACAAAGATTTTGATTCCTGAGGGGTAAAGGAATTAAACATCGGTAGAGAATGGCAGATCAATAGCGTGGTCGTTACCTGAGATGAGGATTGGGAGCAGCTCTTTGACTGTGTTCATGGAATTGACGAGCATGACGCGGTGCTCCTGGTGAGTCAACTCCTGTTGCCTCTCATCGATCATCTTGGCCATCTTGGTCATCCCTGGGCATTGAAAAGCACAAGATGACTTGACGTGAGTCACCTGGTATGCAGACTATCCAATGATATCATTTGTTGAACAGAAACTACTATACGTCAGACTCCTTTTGGTCAGGGCCGTAGTGGTGGTGAGTAACCAAATTCAAATGCATGCATTTTTACACATTTTAACACAAGGTAATCAAATGCAACCATTACCATGTTCTCATATTGTGACATAGGGGAAATATCAGTTTAATGTAGGATCGTTGAACCCAAATAGATGAATAAATGGTACAAGGAACTCGTGAACGGATAGAAAGAACATTTTGATAAAGACAGAACAGATACCTGGTCCTAAGTTCTTTGTGTATGTTATAAGGTCCGCCATGGACTCCACCACCTCTGCAACAGTCAGGTATTCCAGGATTCCTTTGCACACCCGGATTATTTTGCGAACCTGCGTTGATGAAGAGAAAGGGCCGTTTAGAACGTCTAATTATTCGGCCATTTCAGTAGCCGGATGAGATGAGATACCTCTGCTTCATCGAAGGTGAGGAGCAGGTCAGAGGTTCCGGAGAGAATACCCCGGGAGCCGTCGATGAGGTAGTCTCGAGCAGGAACCGAGTATGGGTCGGCTTTCAGCATGGAAGCGGCCTTGACCAACTTAGTGCATGCATTTTCAACCCTGTTGAAAACAGACTGATTCAACAGGAGTGTGGACCTTTTTGGTATGTCAGGATTTAGAACACAGACAAAGTTGCTGCTTGCTGAGGAACTCGCAGACCTTCACCCTGGTTGGCTCAGACCCAACCAAGTTAACCTCTTGTCTCTGTCATGAATTGTGAAAACGGACTCCTTCCTGGAGGACATGTATGCCATCTGTGTTAGGCCCACAGTGCCGATTTTCCTGCTCTTGTAACATTTTCCAAGTTCATCAGCCCAACTGAGTGAAGCTGGTTGAAATCAGACTTTTAAAACTCCCACAAATTGTAAAAGGTGTTTTTTTTTAAACATACAGTGGGGCAAATAAGTATTTAGTCAACCACTAATTGTGCAAGTTCTCCCACTTGAAAATATTAGGGAGGCCTGTAATTGTCAACATGGGTAAACCTCAACCATGAGAGACAGAATGTGGGAAAAAAAAACAGAAAACCACATTGTTTGATTTTTAAAGAATTTATTTGCGAATCATGGTGGAAAAATAAGTATTTGGTCAATACCAAAAGTTCATCTCAATACTTTGTTATGTACCCTTTGTTGGCAATAACGGAGGCCAAACGTTTTCTGTAACTCTTCACAAGCTTTTCACACACTGTTGCTGGTATTTTGGCCCATTCCTCATTGCAGATCTCCTCTAGAGCAGTGATGTTTTTGGGGCTGTTGTTGGGCAACACGGACTTTCAACTCCCTCCACAGATTTTCTATGGGGTTGAGATCTGGAGACTGCCTAGGCCACTCCAGGACCTTGAAATGCTTCTTACGAAGCCACTCCTTTGTTGCCCTTGCTGTGTGTTTATGATCCTTGTCATGCTGAAAGACCCAGCCACGTCTCATCTTCAATGCCCTTGCTAATGGAAGGAGATTTTCACTCAAAATCTCTCAATACATGGCCCCATTCATTCTTTCCTTTACACAGATCAGTCGTCCTGGTACCTTTGCAGAAAAACAGCCCCAAAACATGATGTTTCCACCCCCATGCTTCACAGTGGATATGGTGTTGTTCGGATGTAATTCAGTATTTTTTCTCCTCCAAACACGAGAACCTGTGTTTCTACCAAAAAGTTCTATTTTGGTTTCATCTGACCATAACACATTCTCCCAGTCCTCTTCTGGATCATCCAAATGCTCTCGAACCGCAGACGGGCCTGGACGTGTACTGGCTTCAGCAGGGGGGACCCGTCTGGCAGTGCAGGATTTGAGTCCCTGACGGTCCAATGTCTACTAGGTGGTTCTGGGATTTTTGCTCACCGTTCTTGTTATCATTTTGACGCCACAGGGTGAGATGTTGCATGGAGCCCCAGATCGAGGGAAATTATCAGTGGTCTTGTATGTCTTCCATTTTCTAATAATTGCTTCCTCAGTTGATTTCTTTACACCAAGCATTTTACCTACTGCAGATTCAGTCTTCCAGCCTGGTGCAGGTCTACAATTTTGTCTCTGGTGTCCTTCAACAGCTCTTTGGTCTTGGCTATAGCAGAGTCTGGAGTGTGACTGACTGAAGTTGTGGACAGGTGTCTTTTATACAGATGAGTTAAAACAGGTGCCATTAATACAGGTAACGATTGGAGCTTTGTTAGACTTCGTTAGAAGAAGTTAGACCTATTTGACAGCCAGAAATCTTGCTTTTTTTTGTAGGTGACCAAATACTTATTTTCCACTCTAATTTGGAAATAAATTCTTTAAAAATCAAACAATGTGATTTTCTGTTTTAGTTCACATTCTGTCTCTCATGGTTGAGGTTTACCCATGTTGACAATTACAGGCGTCTCTAATCTTTTCAAGTAGGAGAACTTGCACAATTGGTGGTTGACTAAATACTTATTTGCCCAACTATATATTTAAAACTACATCCAGTTTGAAAGTTGTAAGTGATCGAAAAAATTAGAGAACCACCCGGCTAATGTATATTCAGAGCTGACATGTCCTTCAGAGCAACAAGCATCCATTAATCGGACGCCTACAGGTACTATATTTAGGAGAAGGCAGCGCATTCCAACACATGCATTGAAGGATGACGACAGGGTGACGATGTGGCTCGGAGGCGCCAAATGTGTCGGGTGGGACAACCTGCGCATGCCAATGCATTTCATCCCTGACCTTATGCCAGGGGTATGGGGGAGAACTCGGGGGTCTTAAGATATGTCCCTTGGCTATGCCTGCGCTTGGTGACATGCAACAGGCAGCAGCTGAGCACTGCTAAATGATTAAAATGAGCTTCCCAAAACAAACAAAAAGCCGTGATTAAGATGAATAAAAATAGAAAGGGTGGTTCCTCAACTTACAGTACGCAAGAAATGCAGTTTAAAAAAAAACTCAAATGACAAGGCCACATTGTAGAACGCTGTGCACTGTGGCAATGATTTCTGCTTCAGCAGGCAAAGACACAGAGGCACTTAACATGCCGTATCTGACCTTTGCATGGGCAATGTCTATTTCGTTCCAATCCAAGTGACAAAGAGACAACTTACTTGATAAATGCTGGTGGCATGTCCCTTTTCATGATCTGGTCATCTGTGGTTTGGACAGTCTCCTTCCCAACCTGGAAGACGCAAGACCGGTTGAAACAAAAACATATAGGCTTTCCCCGCTTTCCAATCAAAGTCAGCAAAGACCCACTCTGCCCAATGTCTCTGAACGATTAAGTTGAGTAATTATCCTGAGGTATGGGGTATGCTTGAGGGTTTCTTTTCTAGGGTCACAAATCGTAAATCATAAGCCTGTTCTAGATTTACGATCGTAAATCCATATGTGTGTGGTACCTTCTAGCAGTCTGGATGTCCATATAGCACCATGCGGGAGACATCTGGTTTGTGTTAGGAGACTCAACTTGACTAAGTCGCACACCACAAGAACAGTCCTTATCTGTATGTGATCTACATTTGAAAAAGTGACCCTGGTGAGTTCCGCAAATATCTTCTAAACTACATCTCTAGAGTTCTACGGGGTTGAATGTACGAATACTAGGCCCCGGTAGTCATAATGTGTAAAACAGCTGAACGCAAAAATGACTTGCCCTCCCCCACTGTGACCCAAACGCCATGGGGGAAGCAACTCACCCATGTCAAACTGCCATGAGTGAGGGACTACACGCATTCATGCGGGAGAGGGAGGTGGTATGACTGCATCTCTGCCCAACTGGGGGGGTCTACCGGTACCCCTTTTATCCCGTTTCAATTTCTACCATTCTATAATTTTGGCAGGAAACTTATCGGAACAAACGGTGCATCTATTGCTTCTTGTTTTAGAAGCTACCCTTTAGTATCTTGTTATCATGTCCAATATGTCGCATCATTGGAGTTGATCCTCTTGCAAGCAGTGTTGTTAATCTTACTGTAAAAAAGTATTTAATTACAAAAAAAAGTAATTACAGTTACAAATTACTTCTCCCAAAAAGTAATTGCGTTAGTAACTAAGTTACCTCAATGTAAGAGTAATTAGTTACTTGGCAAAGTATCTGGTGATAATTTTCATGTTTGAAAAAAAAAAAAAAAACGTCACACAATGTGAAGTTTAAAGGGTTTTTTGGGACAATTGGCCCTACCCCAATTCTTTGCCCTAAACTAGACACAGGGGTATTGAGGATATTGCGATAACTAGATAGTAACCTTTGCTATGTGTGGAAGTCATTTAATGTTGTGAATCAACCGTTAAAGTTGTTAAAATTGCTCCCTTTATTGCATTAGTACTTTTGACATGAGTAAGTTTTAAAACTATTTCATCATTTAAAGATAGATTTAAATCAAGATTTTGCCGATTTAGGAGCATTTTCGATAAAAAGTAACTTAGGTTCGCTAGGAAGGTTCTCTACAACAGAGCCTTCCGGAGAAGTCTACTGCTTTAAGATGGCGGCTGTTTACTAACGCATCTAGTTCTTTATTAAACATGTTGCTAATGCAGCCGTGTCTGTCATTTGCATCTAGTTCTGTATATATGTGATATCTACCGAAGCATTATGTGGGCATAGTTTGTAGGCTATCGGCTACAGTCAGGTATTATTGGAGCCACCTAGCATAGTAGCATCGCGTTTGCAACCGCGTCACCTTCCCTTGCCTCCTCCCCACTCATGCTCTGCTCTCTCGTCTCCGTGAGTCCGTCTTTCTCAGACTTTTCTCGCGTCAGTCAACCAACATAGTAACGCACGCCTTTCCCGCCTCAGTAACAGTAACGGCGTTGCCAAGATGAGAAAAGAAATTAATTACTAGATTTTAGATCATAGATTATTAGATTATAGATAATTTTTAGATATTAGATGACTCACTACTGAAGAAAATAACGCTGTTATATTCTAACGCCGTTATTAACAACACTGCTTGCAAGTAGTCACCAGGGACTCTGTTGGTCTCCGAAGTGTCAATCATAGAGTTATTTAGCTAAGGGAAAAGATATCTAAAGCTAGTTAACATAACTCAGGGGCAGACTTGTAACACAAGATGCGTTTAGGCACACTCTCACTTCCGATCAAAGTGTTACCGAAAGTAACTCTGCGCCACTGCCACTGTTCCAAATGTCTTAAACTAATATTTGGTTTCAGTTTCCACCAACACTATTCAGTCCAGCTGGTTTGCATATCGGCCAAAAATCTAATCCCATCTTCCTCATCCAAGTGGGCGCAAGAGCCAAATTTGAAGAAAATCCTTTAAGTCGCACCAGATGCTAAGACAGACCAAACATACAATATGTTCGAGGGTATTAAGAAGCAGGACAACACATTAGCAGTTGTCCTAAATTTGCCTTTGTACTGGATTGTTAAGAGAATGCTACAGTATTTATTAGCTGACATCAAGTCCAGACAAGCATTTGACGGAGTGAAAGCGACAGGAACTATCGTTGAGGTAGTCATTATATTTCCTTGCCAAGCCTTTTTCATTTAGTTTGAAGGAATGAGTCAGATCAGTCCAAAATACCAATTCAATTCAGAATGTCATTCTGACATCTTAAACCTCCTCCAAGTACTTTTATTTTTTTGGGCGATTTTATGGAAAAGACACTCCATGTCTCATTGCCACTCCATATTTGTCCTCACCCATTGGACACTCCTACATGGTGCAAATTGACGAGGAAATGCAAGCGGCCAAGTCAGGAAGACCAGGCAGCTGTCAGCCCCCCCCAAACTCAGCTGTGGGGATTGAGAGCCAACTGAGGGAAAGCCCTCTTCCCCTCCACAATGTTCACACCTGCAGGCCAGAATGGAGGAATCACTACATTTGGATGTTGGCTAAATGTGTTGTGAATTCTACCAGACTTTTACTTAATACCACTGCTAACTGTCTGGATTAATATATTTACTAAAGAGGTCCGATCATGTCATTTTCAAAGTATCGGAATCGGCAAAAAAATATCGGTCATGCATTTTTTTAATATATATATATATTTTTAATTAAATCGTTTTCTAATTGTATTTAACGTTACAGACAAAATGTCTTACACTCACCCAGAGTCTTTAGTTTTGGCTTAAAGTAGGGCTATCAAATTTACCGCGTTAACGGCGGTAATTAATTATTTTTTTTAATTAATCACGTTAAAATATTTAACGCAATTAACGCATGCGATGCACGACCTACTCACGCATTGTCGCGTTCAATCTATAATGGCGCCGTTTTACGTATATATACAGCTACAAGGTGGCGTAAATTAAGTAGAGTGAATTTTGGCAGTCTTTGAAGCCTTTTTTTTAATTGGCTAAAGCCTTACCATCCCTCTCTCAACAATTAGAAATATTGTTGGCAGCAATGTGGGGAAGCAAGGTAGTAGTTGATCTTTTTCTTAACACCCTATGTTATTTCCCAACGCAGAGAAGATATATTGGTGCCACTACGCACAGTCATGGTTGCACTTCCCATCATGCAATTGGGCAGAACAGTTAAATGGCTACAGTATCATTTACTGAAAGCTCAAGAACATTTAGTCACAATATACAAAGTCACATTTATCCTTTAAGAATTACAAGTCTTTCTATCCGTGGATCCCTCTCACAGAAAGAATGTTAATAATGTAAATGCCATCTTGAGGATTTATTGTCATGATAAACAAATACAGTACTTATGTACTGTATGTTGAATGTATATATTTGTCCGAGTTTTATTCATTTTTTTTCTTAATGCATTGCCAAAATGTATATGATCGGGAAAAATTATCGGGAATGATTGGAATTGAATCGGGAGCATAAAAAAAGCAATCAGATCGGGAAATATCGGGATCGGCAGATACTCAAACTAAAACGATCGAGAGCAAAAAAACATGATCGGAACAACCCCAATATTTACTGCAGTCATAACAGCACAGACAAAAAAAAATTATCAGCAATACCATGCATTTCAAACAGGGGTGCCCAAATCCAGTCCTCTAGGGCAGGGGTCCCCAACCTTTTTTGCACCACAGAACGGTATTACTTGGGTCTTTTTTTCACGGACCGGTGTTCTAACAAATTTTGCAACCCATCAAAAATGGCAACGATGCGGTTCTGCGCATTCGCTTAACATTAAACATGGTCGCAAATGCAGCGCTTCCAAAGTAAACACTACAAACTTTAAAGAAAGGAATATTAACTTAAGTTTGATCATGGAAGGACATGTAGAAAAGTTCTCCTCAGATACATCCTGCCATGTTAGCTGCACACAACAACTGCACACCGCTCTCTCACCATTAATGACTTCACCTTGTCGTTAAGCATTAATTAAGAAGCCCGCTTCACAAAGATACAATGTTGGTAATTGTAGCAAGGTTTTCAATGCTCTCTTAGCGATGTCAGGATATTCCGGAATGACTTTTATTCAGAACCTCGGTAGAGTTGTTGTCTCAAATGTACGTTTAAAGTCGCTGTCATTTGCGATCCCTACAAGATGATCCTCCTGTTGTACAGACATGCTCGAATCACTCGGTTTATTCACAAACGGGTCACGAATCCACTCCTTCGCAGTTCGTCGGTCTTCGAGGATGTAGGTTCATTTTCTGGCTCGTCAGGTGCCATTTTCGCCGTAAAAAATATCTCCAAAGACATCTGTTTTCCAGTCATCTTCGCTCGTGTGGGGGCAAAATTTTTCTGGGAACAAATGTGCTGCGCCCGCGGCCAAGTAATTATCGTAATTAACGTTATTATCGAGGACAAGCACACATAGATATATTATATACACGAAACAAGATGTACTCCTAGCAGTTCAATCAATGGATTTCTATGACAAAATTCTAATCTATCCTGTAGTATTATATCTAGAGTAGACAGGGATATTGGTGTGTTAATCAGGGGCACACGGTTAATTCGGCCGGAATGCGGTCGTTAATAAATTTTTATTTCTGTGCGGCCCGGTAGCAAATGCACCACGGACCGGTACCGGTCCGCTGCCCGGCAGATGGGGACCCCTGCTCTAGGGCCATTATCCAGCTTGTTTTCTATGTCACCCTTCTCACACACCTGATTCAAATGACCAGCTCATCAGCAAGCGCTGCAGGAGCCTGATATCGATCCTGATTATTTGATTCCTGTGTGTTGGAGGAAGGAGACATGGAAAACAAGCTGGAAAGGGCCTCTCAAGGACCGGAAATGGGCACTCCTGATCTAGAATGTTCACAATAATGAACCCAAGTTACATCTACAACTGTGTTCAGCAGTTTTTCCACACAAAAAAAAACACCTTCACATGAGGCTCAATAAAAGTTCTGCAGTTGATTTGTCTGGCTTGCTTGATTTGCGATGGGTCGTCTTCACCTTGTGCTCGTAAATAGATCGTTGTGTTTGACAGCGTCCGACAGACATGATGAAGGTGTTGACCTTGGGGGGAACAGCCTTAATCACTGCTGATGCAGCATTGGTCAAAGGTTATTTGATATGGAATGAACTCACTGGCTTCTCCTGAACAATACGTCAACTGTGCATAGCACCAACATGGGTACATACTACCATTACTGCTACATCTATGACCATGACTACTACCACTACTACTACTACGAGGACTATCACCTCAATAATAAGCCCTGACACAGACATTATACATCTCGTTAATACAGTCACCAATCTCTCAGGGCACTGACAGCACATTGTCCTCAAACTAGCCGGCATGTGAGAGGCCCATTCTGTCTGAGCCGCCTTTCATTCTGCCGGCACGGTGACGTGCCGTCAACAAAGCCCGTCTGTTCCGAAAAAAGCGGCCACTTCATCTACGCTGTTGCCTCAAGGTTTCCACTCCAGACAATAAAAGAGACTGTAAGGCAGTGACATGCTAAGTGTGAAAACTTCTACTAGTTGTTCATCCTTAATAATTATTGAATTGAATTTAAAACAAACACAAAAAAACATTGAGTTAATGAATGGCATGGATTGATGTATAGAGATTAAAAGTGGAGAAAACTCATTTTTTTCCACACCAAACTCACCCAAACCCAAAAGAATAAAAGAACCGTTCCCACAATTTTATGCTTGGGTGTGAACTGGCAAGATTTAGAGGTAGAGAGGTGTGTCTCGTGACTTGTCCTTCCTGTTCTAAACAGAAGGAAGACTAGGAATCTTTGGCCACAGTATGTGTCCCATCTAGATTCTAACGACCTCAACAAAGAGTGGTTTGTATTCCAGTTTCCATCTGAAGCAGGATGCAAAGTGCCAAATCAATAAAAGGTTTGCATACGGCGGAAAACACAGACAAGACTGAAAAAGCAGTTTCTGCTCTTGCACTCCTCTTTAAAAGAAACTGCTGTATTTTAAGCCAAAACAACTGTTGTGTTTGATGGAACAATATGTCTATATGCTGCCAAAGCAGATTCATGGCACACTAAGCCCCCAAACTATTTTTAATTTGCCCATTTTACCCTGAAAACCCCCGTTTACAGACGTCGCGCAACCGCTTTTGTTTCAACCCAGCCATAAAACGAAGGTAATTAATTATACTTATTATTCAAAATGTCTGCCATTTTTAGCTTAGAATCATTAATTGATGTCTAGTATTTTGTTTAAAAAAAACGACTTTAATAAATTATTCACTCGCATATTTTAAACTTTTAAACAAATTACGTCACAATGAAAAAAATGGTGGCTGTGAAGAAGTCACGGATATTTACCTCATTACTATCGCTTAATTGTTTTTGGGTTTTTTTTGTTCCAGTCATATTTCCTTCGTTAGATGATAAATAATTAGGGCTGTCAAACGATTAAAATGTTTCATCGAGTTAATTACACCTTAAAAATTAATCGTAATTAATCGCAATTCAAACCATCTTTAAAATATGCCATATTTTTCCTGTAAATTATATATATATTCTGTAAAATAAATTGTTGGAATGGAAACATAAGACACAAGATGGATATAAACATTCAACATACGGTACATAAGGACTGTATTTATTTATTATAACAATAAATTAACAAGATGGCATTAACATTATTAACATTCTGTTAAAGGGATCCATGGATAGAAAGACTTGTAGTTCTTAAAAGATAAATGTTAGTACAAGTTATAGAAATTTTATATTAAAACCCCTCTTAATGTTTTCGTTTTAATAAAATTTGTAAAATTCTCAACCAAAAAATAAACTAGTAGCCCGCCATTGTTGATGTCAATAATTACTTACACAATGCTCATGGGTGCTGAAGCCTATAAAATCAGTCGCACCCAAGCGCCAGCAGAGGGCGGCAAAACTCCATAAAACAATTAACAAGTGGGCATTTCACTCTACTGTCATTTAAATCTGTCTGAGCGGGACATGTGCGGTAATTGCGTCAAATATTTTAACGTGATTAATTTAAAAAATTAATTACCGCCCGTTAACGCGATAATTTTGACAGCCCTATAAATAATCGATGCAAACGAAGAAAAATGGAACAAAAACGTTTAAAAGGGTAAATATATGAAAAAGAAAATCTCGACCACTCCTTGATGTCTGCGATTTCTGCATCGCGACCCTTGTTATATTACCATGTTTCACCTATAAAATCCAAAAAAAATCCTGCTGTGGCCATTCACAGCTGTGTCTTGACACTCGGTGATACATGCTACATGGAGTTTTTGGATCGAAACAAGGTAAGTACGCGATAATATCTCGTTAATGGCGTCTGTAATTCTCCTCTCGCTTGCTCTCACCTCCAGATAGGGTTTTGCCGTTTAATTTTTTTTTTTTTTTTTAATTCCCTCCTGTTTAAAATTTTTCTTCCCCCAGAAAATTGAGATTTTAAGCTTTCCAATGATGTATCACACGTGCATATCGAACAATTTTGAAATTTGGCCAAATTGGTTGTCACAGAGCACAACTTCAAGTCACCTGAGTGTTTTCCGCCATATGCCAAAAATGATGGATGATAAAACATCAGTGCTACCTAAAGCCTTCTCAACATGTGTTCCAAATGTTGGCAACAGTGACCACAATGTTTTGGAAGTAAATAAGCAATTTAGCCCCTGCTATGTGAGATTTCTATAAAATAACACAATCTCCGCAGTTTGCAACCGAGCGCCAGATGTCTTTAATTGTATTTTATCCATTTAGGACATTAGCAAATCATGCCCAGAGCAGATCTGCATAGCTCAGCATCTCCAGGGGCAGAGCTAGCTTTGTGATCAGCAAAACACAAACAGGAAGTGAACACTCAAAGGAACCCTGCATCCCAGGCATTCCTGCCTTTATCCCCAAGTCTATAAAAAGCAACTATAAAAATGATGCAGTGCAACATGGCTCAAATAGGAACACCAAAGAATGGCTGCCCAGATAAAAGTACCTTCCCCGTTTACAATATATGTGCTCCTGTTTTTAGCTACACCACCGTTGCAAATGTATTTTTGCACTAAAATCAAGCAGGGCTGCACACATTGCGGCCGGTTTGGAGGTTGTTTAAACGTGGCTCACAAGCGGGTAATTAAGGCCGTGTCGTTGTTACGCGAGGCCCTGGTACAACAGGAGAAGCATGTACTTTAAATAAAATGACAAGAGTGCCTCGTGGTGCCAACTTTAGCCTAGTTTTGAGGAGCAACTTAGAAACAGTTTTTTGACAAAAACAGAATCTCAAGACAAAAAAAGATCAAGTCTTGCCTGTTCATTGAGATGACAGATAGCTTGTGTCTGAACGAAATTGGATTTTACATTGCTCGTTGAAGGGGTTCACCGCCAACCACCCCCGAGCAGGGATGCATGCTCACTTGCTAGAGATTCCTCACATTCTCATCATTCATCTCTCATTAGTGTCTGGTTCATTGTTTCAATGAGAGGGAAAAACAAACACTGTACTAATAAGCTAAACAAATAAATCAATTTAAACAAACAGTCAACCTTGAGAGGGCTTATAGACAAGTTTCCGAGGTGCTTCCGCTTTACTTCCGCATTTCTGCTCGCGACTTCCATTTTACACTTTCTCCATCCAAAACAACAGTGGACCTAGGGTGGAATCGCTCATCAAAATCCCTCAAAAAAAGACAATTTGGAAATACCACATCCATCTGCCATCGTCACGACATCGTCATAACATGTTCATGAAGGCAGATGTGGAACCAAGCCCATGCCACCACAAAAACCGGGTGTTTATGAAGCCATGTTGCCGCTGGTGTGATGGAAGGTATGTTCTTTCTATCCCTGCCTTTTCATGTGTCCGGCGGTCAAAAAATACTAAAGCTAAAATTTTGCGCATGAAACGACTTGTTGTCTTTGATATTGTTATTACAATGACGACCGTAATTATGATGATCTTTAATACCGTATTGGCCCGAATATAAGACATGTTTTTTGCATTAAAATAAGATTGAAAAAGAGGGGGTCGTCTTATATTCACGGTCTAGACGTTATACCCACTCACGATGCTAGATGGCGCCAGATATCATTGAAGCGATGTTCTGTCATGACAGATCTCAGCTACTCTCCCCATTCACGACGCTAGATGGCGCCAGATATCATTGAAGCGATGTTCTGTCATGACAGATCTCAGCTACTCTCAAGTTTAACCAGTTTGCATTATTTTATTGCAATGTTTTTCCTTATTCAGATTTGTTTCAAGACTACAGTTACAGTTAGACTTCACTTTGATGATTAATGCAGTTATTGAAATTTTGTTGTTTTATCACAATAGATTGGTTTATTTACATTTCAAAAACCAGAAGCCATTCATTTACGAATGTGATTGCAGTTTACATATTTAAATGTTCAGAAATTAAGATTTGAATGAGGCAAAAAAAAAGGTTTTATTTTCTCAAATATATTTTTATAATCGTTTGTTTCGGATGTACTGTAATTATTTTCTGTATAAAAATTAATTTGGTGTTCAAAAAGTCTTTTTCCAAACTTGAGTCTTGAAAAAGAGGGGGTCGTCTTATAATCGGGGCCGTCTTATATTTGGGCCAATACGTTATTATTTACTACAACTACTGAACTGCTGTGGCTGCAACACATGCTATCTGCTGCTAGCCTGTAGCTAATCAGTATGTGTAGGATGGCACAATTATGTAATCGCATAAATGCAAGTGTTACAAGTGTTTTTGTTAATTGGTTTACAGGTGGAAAACACTGTTAAGCAAGGGAAGACAACTTGATGTGCTTCACAACAACACTTACTGTACGTCGATGGACATATATCGAGACTACGTGTGGTCTACTTTGATGAAGGCTCGACTTATGCTCTACCTTCAATAATATATTTCTGATAATTTCCTAAATTGTGATTTATTGACCTGTTTTGCACATGCACCAATCGTTATACATAAAATAATAGAAATCATGTTGTCCAAATGTTTTATTGCGATCAATATCTGCAATAAAAAAGAAACAAATACTATTTTTGTTTATATGTACATACCTTCCGTGTCAGCCCTTCTGCATTTGGCAACTGTAATATTATTTGTAATTTCCTTACGTTAACACAGGCTGCACAGGTTGTTATAATTTTGTCCACGAATAATCAACGAAATGTTAAGAACAAACGTACATTCGTTTAGGTAGATCCTTAGGGTTAAAGCACATCCTTAACTTATTGTCTGCAGCTGGTTTTGATTTAAGGCATATGACGAGGTAGATCCACACTGGCTCATTGTAGCTACTAGCTGAACAAAACATTATATATATATTAGGGCAGTCAAAATTATCGCGTTAACGGGCGGTAATTTTTTAAATTAATCACGTTAAAGTATTTGACGCAATTAACGCACATGCCCCGCCCAAACAGATTAAAATGACAGCACAGTGTCATGTCCACTTGTTACTTGTGTTTTTTGTGTCCCTCTGCTGGCGCTTGGGTGCGACTGATTTTATGCACCATGAGCATTGTGTAATTATTGACATCAACAATGGCGAGCTACTAGTTTATTTTTTGATTGAAAATTTTACAAATTTTATTAAAACAAAACCATTAAGAGGGATTTTAATGTAAAATTTCTATAACTTGTACTAACATTTATCTTTTAAGAACTACAAGACTTTCTATCCATGGATCGCTTTAACAGAATGTTAATGTTAATGCCATCTTGTTGATTTATTGTTATAATAAACAAATACAGTACTTATGTACAGTATGTTGAATGTATATATCCGTCTTGTGTCTTATCTTTCTATTCCAACAATAATTTACAGAAAAATATGGCATATTTTATAGATGGTTTGAATAATTTGCGATTAATTACGATTAATTAATTTTTAAGCTGTGATTAACTCGATTAAAAATTTTAATTATTTGACAGCCATACATACATACATACATACATACACATATATATATATATATATATATATGGGCGCTTCCAGTTCACGCGCAGCACAGAAAGTCTTGGAGTCTCATTTACGTCGTGCTGAATCAATTTTTGGAGATTCCGTGGGTTGCTCTGGTTTGATTTTTCAGTTTTAACTTAGTTGTTCTGTCTAAACCGGAAGTTCGGAACAGAAATTATTAAAGATGGCGCCGCCCATTTTTCGCTCAGGAGACTTGTCAATAACTCGAAAAACTCAAAGAATTCCCTAACGCAAAGTGGAACTGTACTTTACTTTTGTTTAAGTTTGTTATGTTTGCTTGATTTGTTTAAATTATGATTATGCTTGAAATAAATTTGTTCCAACTATATATTTGTATATTGCATAAACCCTCTGTTGCAAGAGATGATCCATCAGAATTCACTCACAGGAAGTGTGTGCGCAACATGTGGTTTGCTACGTAACAAGCGGGTAAATGAGGCGACCTCGCCCGGAGGATGTCAGCAAACGATGCAATTAGATTAGACGGCAGTTTCCTGTTCCTTAAAATGAGCGGATCATGGACTCATCTACTTGACAGCTGCGTGGTAACGATCACTTATAAGCGGTGAAATACATTAAAAACGCGGCATCACTGACATTCTGGAAGTAATCACATCATCACCAGTCGGGAGCGAGACTGTGCAGGATTCCATTTTTCTTCTGAACTTCGCATGAGTCATCAACACTAGACAGATTACTACCTTTGAACTGAAGTGACATCATTGTAATGTCAATGTTATAAGATTGCCCTGGCAACTGGAAAGAGTGACACTCATTGATCAACCTCCAAAAGACACAGAAACCGCAATTTTGGATCATTCAACAGTGGACTGGGTCATTTTTCCAATGAGAAGAATCACATTGGCAAGTAAACTACTGCTGATTTATGATTCTAGATTGTCAAGTTCACGGAAAGTTCAATAAATTCAGTAAAAAACACATGATGTAGCCATTTGGACAGTTTGTGGCCCTAAAAATAACCATAAAACCGACACTGGGACAATTTAACCATTGTTCAGAAGTCTAAACACCAGAAAGATAGAAACCAACCACACAGAGGAAGTCAATATCATTTTCAAAAACCACCATGTGTGTTGTAAGCTTTAAATATAAAGTGCAGCTGATCAAGAAAATGCCAACCACTGACTGTTGTTGAAACAAACTCAAATTGTCATCCTCTAGCAGAACTAACAGGAAATGACACAATTTAGTGAGTGTTTTATAGAGTAAAGAAAAAATAAAGAGCCAGTTTAAAATGCTGGAAGGATGCACCAGGGCGCAATATTGGGCACCATTTGATTCCTGCGCTTTAGGTTCTGATTAGTGATAAAAACTAGATGGGTTTGGAGCAGCAAAATATATTTATAACAATGTGAACAACTACACTACAAAAATTCCAAAATCAGACCCAAGAAGAGGGGTTGAAGAGGGCGCTAAGAAATAACTGACATTGGCAATCAATGACAAAACAATGGCACTTATTTAGATACATAGTTCTTATTAAGGAATGGACCCCTTACTACCAGTTTCTGGTTGGTGGCTACTAAGGGGTCCCTGAGTGATGGCCGATATTGTTAATTATCAATGACAACTGGAAACCCCTGTAGACGCCACACAATGACATCGAGATTTGAGAAGCTACCTGACGGAGCCCCTAATGATTTTCATAGTTTACTGCCATTGACTGGGATAGATGTCCAGTCCATTTGGACTAGGGGGTCTAGCAGCATGTTCCAGTTCAAATAGATTGGAGGTCCAAGTCCATCTCTGTCAATGGCATTCATGTGTGATTCACTGCCAGTCCCTACCAGGTACAATGAATTAGGCCTGCACAATATATCGTTTGAACATCGCAATGTGCGCATGCGCAATAGTCCACGTGCTTTTTTTTTTTTTTTTTTAATGTAAACTTTTGTTTTGCTTCATAAAAGCAGCAATTGTGCAGGCATGGCTTCCAGGATCCCATTTATATACACCAACCATTCACAAAGAAACCCCCTTAGCCTGGATTAAACAGTATTATATGAATACTAGAGATGTCCCGATCGCATATTTTTGCACCGGAGTCCGAGTAACCCAATTTTGAGAATCTGCCAATAACCAGTCCCGAGCCGATCCCGAAAAAAATGTTTTTTTTGTGTTGTTTGTTTGTTTTTTTCCTTTGATGCTCACGCTGTTGAAAACAGCCTCTCACTTACACACTGAATTAGTTGCCACAGTTGCCACACTTCAGACTGGGCTACAAGCTTAACGATGACTAACACATTTGTGCCTTTGATCTTAGAGCTACCAAGGCCAGATCAAAGTTACAAACCGGTCAATCATCGTTAACTTTAAGTCCAAAACGCCAGCTGCACTAATGACTAAGAAAAACAGTTTGGTCGCACTGTTTAGCAAGAGGGAAGAAAAATCATGAAAGAAAAAAAACATCCTTTTCACCAGATTGTGATCCTCTGAAAAATGGCGCGATCGACCCAATTTTTGATCACGTCGGATCGTGACATCTCATATGACTACTATGTGGTCATAGTGAGTCAACAAAAGTCTTCCCAAACATAGCTTTTCAATTCATCTGGTGAAAATTCTTCTAGTTTTAACATCGGAATATATATCGCAATATATCGCAAACCCACAAAAAGTCGCAATGCCAGTTTTTTTTTCCAATATCATTCAGCCTTTGAGTGAGTTGCAATGACTTAAATTACAGTTAAACCATTGAATTGCAGATAGGTGGGTCACGAAATCGCCTTCACTATTATTAATCAACTCATTGGCTGCCATTGATGACGCGAGATGATCAACCCATTTTGACTGGGAGAAAAGACGTGTATTCATACCCAAGTTCAAATAATTGGACGTCTATCGCTGTCAATGACAGGCATGTTTGTGTACATTATATGTAGTTGTTGTGCCCAGTTGTGCCTACGTGAAGCGACAAAATGCAGCAGGGGACATTGTCAAGGGGAAAAGGGCGTCAATGCCTTTGCCCCAGCGAGGTAACTTGAGTCGCATTACCACCTCTTTGATCCCTTTGATATCACACAAATCGACATGTAACATCCTAAAAAGTTTCATCGGGAAGCTACAGGTAGCCAACACACCGATGAACGTCGAAGAAAAACGGCAGAAGTCGTTGGTTAACTCACCCGGACCAGGTTGCTCACCGCCGCCTGCACGGCCGCCACCGGTGCCGTCAAGTCGGGGATCGCCTTGCCATCCACCTCGCCCTCTTCATGCATGATCACCAGATGGGAGATCTGCTGAGCCACCGGCTCCAGGATACTTTCTATCGTCTTTGTGTGAAACACCGGCATGGCGATAAAACTCTCTCAAACACAAGAAAAGAAGAAAGGAGGAAAGTCCAACTTCCAAGCACCGGAGGAGGCCGCTTCGCCCAGTCACACGCCCGGTTTCGAGAGACTTTTTCCGCCCCCGTACGCTCGGACACTCGGTACAAGAATCATCAAACTCCTTTGACTAACATGAACGGGCTTGACGTCACATTACGATGCCCCGCCTTCTGGCCAATCACAAAACGGGAAGGTGGGGCTTACTCGCTTCCTATTGGCCGACAGGAGTGTCGCTCATCATCCCGAGACTTCCTTTTCCTTTCCGCATCCCGTATGGAGATCCGAGTGCTACTGTCTGGAATTACGTAATAGATTCTCATGCCCTAAAAAGGCAAATATGTGTGTTGTGTTTGTCACATTCCACACGCGGAAAATTTAACCGGTTAGACACTCCATAGCTGACCACACTGCAAACAAAATATATAAACATATAGTGTATATAACTTAATTTTCATACAGAGTATGCCTGAATAAATTTCACGATGATAACACCTTATTTCATGCCCTTTTATGAATATTTTTATTTGGGGAGAATTTTCTATGACGGTAATTCCGATCAAAATAATATGGATTTATTAATAATAATGTAAATTGACTTGAAAATGCCATGGTGGATAATACTGAAACATGCTGCATTGTATATAATAGTTTGAATTAACTAAAATATGCAATGATTGCTTATTTCTTTAAAAGAAAAAAATGGATTCATTAACATTAATTTTATTTGCCAAAAATCGGTAGTGATGGTTGAATTATACATATATACTGGGCATTGCTATCTTAATAAAAATAATGTTGATAATAATACTTTAAATTCAATATAATGTGACATGAATCTGAAAAAGTGGACAAAGTACCCTACTTTTAAACATTTACAAAATTGCGTTGTAAATTATAATTAGGTTGATTCATAATTTAAATATATTCTCCTTTTGATGGTGTCTCTGAACTCAGCATATTTTTAATGTTTTTCTACTGAGTTGAAATAAAGTGAATTGATTCAAGAAAGGCAACATATTAAATTAAACTTATTATGATAATAATGATTGGGCCATATTTTCAGTATTATTAGTATTTAAATGAAAATACCTCATAACAATTCAAGATATATCCCCCATCCATCTATATGACATCACTGTTTTTAAAGTATTGATATGAAAAGAAGAAAAGGAATTTTCCCAGAATTCCAGCACAAGGAGCTACAAGATCGGGGTTCGTTTCCTAAAAAGGACACGAGAGCTCAACGATCAAATCGAGGAAGTTTGACAACTTGCGTAAACACAGCACTGCTGCTTATGTTTTCCTTCCTTATACTGTATCTACTCTACAGTATATTTTTTTCTTCCCCCCCTCACAATGGGTGCGGCTGCTTCACAACTTTTTAAGTAAAAAATTACTGTAAGTGCATGAATATTTTCTTAAAATTAATGGGTACCTTTACAAAAAGTTGCTCTACTGCAAGATTGGAATTTTACAAATTAAAACCTAGGTTAAAATTTGGTGTGAATAAAGTTGCACTTTAGAAGACATAAATTGAATTGTTTTGAGAATAAAGTTGCACTTCTATTTATCGTTAAAAAAAAACCATCCGGATACTATAAAGGACAAATGAAAAAAAGTTGCATGGTTAAAAAAGTAATCTTGCATTTTACAAAAAAAAAAAAAAAAACTTTATTCCATTTTCAAAAATGCCTCACGAATAAAGTTACTGTATACAGGGCTGTCAACAGACTTGCAGGGGCCCAGGGACAAGAGACCATTATAGGGCTCCTGTCTACCCCACCCCACCCCTGCCACCGGCTTGTCGTGACAACGTACGCAGTACTTTTACCGCTTTGCAAGCAATGGCTGTGTAAATTTTCAAATTATTAAATTTGAGATGGAAAGTTCAATTTAACAGACCGTAATGTGATGTGACACAATTTAAACAAACAATTTCCATCTATTGTCCCATGTAGGCTACAATTCAATACAACTGAGAGTGCTATGCCTTCCTGCTAAGCAACAAAACAGTATAACTAAACATCCTGTGCCTGCCCCCTCCTCACAGACTAACGTATATCCCTGATTGCCCATCACCTTCTTTCTTCTCGGCTCAACGCGAGCAGCATGTCTTGTCATACCGCAGCTCAATAGGCTACAAGCTGCTGGTGACAGACTCGAATCGGGCTTTGGTCACGGTGATCACGAATGTAAACGTTCAGCGTTGGCGGCTGTTGTTCACTTACCGACATCACCGTCCACAGCCAATTTTAGCCCTAATTCTCTGGCTTCTTGTCCCTCTTTTAAAAATGTCATTTCTTCTCGTTCACTTCTATGGTCTTCATCTCTTTTTCTTTTTTCTTTTCTTTTCTTTTCTGCGCACCCGATTCATGACGACTCGGCATGTTTAGACTTAATAACAGTGACAGATTTCCCGCTTCAGGGCACGTACGTAGTGTAGCCTTGTGTGTGCCAGAGCGGGTCAAACCATTCTATGCTAAGACAGAGGGGGTGGGGGGGTGTTGTGCAAAAAAAGGAAAAAATGTATATTTGAAATATTTAATATGTTGAAGTTTTTAAGTATATATCGAGTAGAACATAATATTTGATCAGACAATGTGTGAATGTAAAGTAAAATAAATTCAGGGTCATTCAGGGGCCTCTATGGTCCTGAGGCCCGGGGCAACATACCCGATTGCCCCCCCCACCCCCCGATGACGGACTTGACTGTGTAGACCCTACCCACCGACGTCACAAAATCACGTGCTCGCTGTATGGTTCCGCCCCCTTATCCGTCATTTTGTGTCTGTATTATCAATGGTCTCACTTGATCGAGCAATTTATAATGCATTTCATGGAAGACCCGGTGCTTTCGGATGCCGTAAACTCACTTGATGCATTGCATAAAAGGCGTTATGTGGAAAAGCTTCAGTTTATCCATTCGCCAGATCCATATTTGATGCCTAAATCGATGTTTTTCGACCCGCTGTCTCCGCCGTATTTGCCTGACATCTGCTAGCTACCCTGATATGTACAACTATCTTGTCCACACAAAATCAGCCTATTCTCACGAAAGTTTGAAAAACTAAGAGCTTGGAGGCTTATAAATACTTCGTTGCTGGTTGGGTGAAACAGGTCCTCGTCCACGAAAATTCTATCTTGTGCTTGGAAAGGTGAGTTACGAAATTTTCAATTCAAAATCTTTTGTTATTGCTAACATCCACTGTCAAGTCTAATGTATTTCATGTCGTTTGTCAATGGAGTTAGGGCTTTTAATGTTTATATGGTTTAGCGATAGCACTCTCACTACATACGTGTATGTTGTCGGCGATTAGCCTAGCAATGATCTTAATTGTGGTTGTCAGCCCAAAACCCTCTAAATATATATTAAATGCATCTTACCAGATATAAAATGACTACTACATAATCTGTGGTAATCGTTTGGAGCCCAGTTTTCTCGTCGAATTGCAGCAGCCCATCTCGCTCTCTTCTCTCCGGGTCTCTCGGAATCCGGTAGAACTTCAAGTCTCTCCGTCTTCTCCGTCTATCTTCTCTGTTATTGCAACCGACCGCCACACACGCCTTCACCATTTTGATTATTAATGTTAACGAGCTGAAAAACACGTCGTAAATAGGAGGAATGTACGTAGCTGTAACAGGTAAACATGATGTGTTGACGGACAATTGGGTGGCACCAGTCAGGAGGAAGGAATTGTGACGTCACGTGGGTAGGGTCTATACAGTAGTTAACTAAAAATACAACTGCATATTTATCATTCAAAATGATTATCCAAAGTTGCATTTCACCTCATATAGTAATTTACTGTATTTGTATATACTGTATATATATATATATATATATATTTTTTTTTTTTAATTTTACTTGGGTAGCCAAAACCTAAAAATAATGCTTTACGAGACACTTGATGAAATATTACAAGATTATAATCCTATTTTTTCCATCCAGAGGTAAACCCCCAACTCCCTCTGAATTTAGACATCAGAGGCTTCCTACTGTTTTATAGTTCCCTGCTTACTGATGACAAGACCCTCCCCACTGTGGAATGTGTCTAGCTGAAGAAAATGGGTGGTCTCCCCTTTCCCACACACCCCCAGTTGAACCGATAAAAAGCGCTTCCATGAAAATTGTAGTGAAAAGTGTCATTGAAAGTTCAATTAAAAGGAAGGAAATGTGAGAAGTCGACGCCATCTTGTGGGCAAGAGAAGGAAGTGAGCCCATGTGGTTATTTACAATGCCCTAAATGACCAATGAGGGCGCTAAAGACATCCTTTTGAAATTGTACTGTAACATAAAGTTAAGTGCGTGCGACCTGAATCACGCTCACCTGTGGAACAGGTATTTTGCTAAATCCATGCAGAGGCTAAATGTAGCCTATAATGATGTCTTGAGGATGTTATTGCGTGTGCCTGAATGGCACAACGCCAGCCAATTATTTTTCAGTTCTGAGTTACCCACCATTAAAGCGCTATTAAGAAATCTGATGTATAAGTTCATGTGTCGATTAAATAAGTCTGAAAATAATATTTCAATGAAAATAACGGACCCTAAAATTTATTTTAGGGTCCGTTATTTTCATTGTAGGCTACAAATAACTATAGATGTTGGTCAGGCATGTGGCGCCATTGCCGTAAAAGCCTGTTTGTTGTGCACTAATAGTTTGTGCCTTTTTAATGTTCTTTCTTTACTCGTGTCTGTTTCTTCCTGTGTTTTCTTATGTCATTTTCTGTTGGTTTGTCTGCTATGGACACCCTGTGTCATTCAGTGGTGATACCAGGATGCCAGGTGTGGGTGGGCATTAGTCTTACCGGGGGGGTTAAAAAAAAAAGTACAATGCTCAAGTAGGTCGAAATCCAGCGTAGGGCCAATGCACCTGAAAACATGTTTTGTTATCTCCTTGAGATAACTGTTGGTGTGATTTGGTCTAAACAAATAAAACTTGATTTCATTTCATTTTATTTGACTTAGAACTAGGGCTGTCAAAATTATCGCGTTAACGGGCGGTAATTAATTTTTTAAAATTAATCACGTTAAAATATTTGACGCAATCAACGCACATGCCCCGTTCAAACATTGAAATGACAGCAGTGTCATGGCCACTTGTTACTTGTGTTTTTTATCTCCCTCCGCTGGCGCTTTGGTGCGACTGATTTTATGGGTTTAAGCACCATGCGAATTGTGTAATTATTGACATCAACAATGGCGAGCTACTAGTTTATTTTTTGATTGAAAATTTTACAAATTTTATTAAAACGAAAACATTAAGAGGGGTTTTAATATAAAATATCTATAACTTGTACTCACATTTATCTTTTAAGAACTACAAGTCTTTCTATCCATGGATCGCTTTAACAGAATGTTAATAATGTTAATGCCATCTTGTTGATTTATTGTTATAATAAACAAATACAGTACTAATGTACAGTATGTTGAATGTATATATGCATCTTGTGTCTTATCTTTCCACTCCAACAATAATTTACAGAAAAATATGGCATATTTTATAGATGGTTTGAATTACGATTAATTGCGAATAATTGCGATTAATTATGATTAATTAATTTTTAAGCTGTGATTAACTCAATTAAAAATGTTAATCGTTTGACAGCCCTACTTAGAACACATCCATAACTGAACAGTATGGACATGCAGGTGACAATGTTTTTTTAGGTTACCTATTGTGATTCCTCGGTTTTATTATTATAATTATAGTTTTTCTTTGTTTCGCACCCCGTTTGAACTTAATTTGACCCTCTTAGAATGCTTCAAAATGCACCAAAATTAGCAGGCCTCAAGACAGGTGCAATCTTTGATACCGTGTAAAGCACAGGTGTCAAACCGATTCCAGAAAGGGCCTAGAAAGGATCTTTTACATGTGTAATCAGTTAAACTTTGTCAGGTGGTGCTTGTTTCAGCAGGAGGTTCATTGGTTAAACTCTCTGCGCGTTATCGTATGGAACAAAATCCAGCACCCACTAGGCCCTTTCTGGAATCGGTTTGACACCTGTGGTGTAAAGACAAATTCCAAATACACTATGTAGCGCCCCCTAGCAGTCATCCTTTGTCCCGCCGACGCTTTGAGCCCTACTTTGACCCCATCAGAATGCTTCAAAAACTCGCTAAACTCAACAGCCAGTTGAACACTGGTGAAAACTTTGATAAAATGTAAAAAAAAAAAAAAAATTGAAATATGCAAATATGCAAATATGTAAATGTGTGTAGCGCCCCCTAGGATTTTTTTTTTTTTTTTTTTTCCCAGAAATGCTCAAAATCACTATTTGGCCAAGCGAGCGCCTGGAGATGTTCCAAACATGCATTACGACTTTTGGCCGAGCTGAAATATGCCCAAAAAGTGTACTTTGGGGGTGGGGGGGTCAATTTCTGGCACTTTTGACAACGGCCAAATATAAAGAAAAAGTGTACTTTTGAGGGGAGTCAATTTTGGGCAGTTTGTAAGTGTTTAAAACTAAAGGAAAAAAATCAAAAAGAATTACAAACAAAACCAAAAGAACAAGAAATATATTTTGTGTTTGTTTTTTCTACTCAGTCTTGTTTTAAACTATCATTACTTTTTTTAAACCATCACTATTTAATTTGTTTAGAAGGCATGAAACAAATAGCTTTTTCTTCTGACAGGTTTTACGGTATATTCCCAAACCGGAAATTGCACTTTCAACTTCCTTGGTAACAAGAAGCTTTCACAGACGCTACGCTGTAGCATGTTTAGCTAGGCCGAAACATGGCTTGGATATGTAGAATTTTCCTCAGTTGTCTTCGGCGTTACGTATAAAAGTAAACGAAAGATAACTCGAGCCGCTAAATAAACCTTTAAAACACCATGTTTAATTTGTGAGGACATGCACAGCAGTTTACGTCTCGCTTTCGCCGTCTTGTCGCTTGGGTTTTTGGCGCTAACGCCGAGAGCTAGTCCGACAGATGAGCAAACTGAGGTTCCTTCAGCGGATGTTGTTAATGGAAAGGAACGGAGTGAACCCACATATACTGAAGTCGCAAATACTGGGACTGAGTTTGCAGACGAGCTGACTTCCAACACTGGTAGGCCTACTGTTCAACAAGAGGAGGGACCTCAAGTTCCGACCCCTGCTCCGAGTCACTACGAAGAAGTAGACTCCCACTCGCCTGAGTCCACCGTTGCTGAAGTCGGAACAACTGTGACTAACCCAGAAGATGAGCTAACGCCTAACAATGATACTGTTCAACTACCGGAGCAACCTACAATTCCAGAAGTTAGCGCTCGTAAGGGTAAAGCTTTAATTGTATTAAAGTATATTTCAAATGCAGACAATATCTAAGAGAAGAGGTGTCATAAACACACTCGCTGTACATTAGGGCTACCACGATTAATTGACACATCGAATAGCAAATTATGTAACTTTAAAAAAAAAAAAAAAAAATTTTTTTTTAATTAACCCTTTAAGGGGCAGTGGTAAATACAATGGACAGCTATTCAAAAGTTGCTTCCTCTGGGATCGCTGGAAATAACAATCAGAGTTAATTCACCTCCAAGTTATTATTAGCTTAACTCATTCACTGGCAGTCCAGGTTATAGAGTATGTCTAGTGATAGTAAAAGAAAAGGAAAATAATACCATAGACCAGGGGTGCTCAAGTCCGGTCCTCGAGAGCCCCTATCCAGCTTGTTTTCCATGTCTCCCTCCTTGAACACACCTGAATCAAATGATAAGCTCATCAGCAAGCTCTGCAGGAGCCTGATAATGATCATGATTATTTGAGTCGGGTGTGTTGGAGGAGGGAGAAATAGAAAACAAGCTGGATAGGGGCTCTCGAGGACTGGACTTAAGCACCTCTGCCATAGACCAAGACTGGTACCGGTCCATGGTGCATTTGCTACTGGGCCGCAGAGAAATAATACATCATTTGTTAACGCCCTCAATCTGGCCCGTGACTGTGGCATTGACGCATCAATATCCCTGTCTACATCAGTGTTGTTAATCTTATTTTTTAAAAAGTAATTAATTACAGTTACAAATTACTTCTCCCAACAAGTAATTGAGTTAGTAACTCAGTTACCTGCATGTAAGAGTAATTAGTTACTTGGAAAAGTAACTGGTGTTACCATTCATGTTTTTTTTCTTTCTTCATTCCAAAACAACAAAACAAAACATTGTAACCTTTGCTATGTTTGGAAGTCATTTAATGTTCTGAATCATCGTTAACATTGTTAAAATTGCTCCCGTTATTGCATTAGTTCCCTTCTGTCTACTTTTGACATGTGAAAGTTTTAAAATTTCTTTATCATTTAAAGACAGATTCAAGCCAAGATTTTGCAGATTTCGGAGTATTTTAGATAAAAAGTTACTTAGGTTCGCTTGGAAGGTTCTCCACAACGGAGCCTTCCTGATAAGTCTACTGCTTTAAGATGGCGGCTGTTTACTAACGCCGGCAAGTCTATCATTTTCCATCTAGGTCTCTACACATATGCTAACGCCGCTGTGTCTGTCATTTCGCATCTAGTTCTATATACATGTGATATCTAACATCGTACCGTAGCATCATGTGGGCGCATGTAGGCTATTGGCTATAGTCAGGTATTATTGGAGCCACCTAGCATCGCGTTTGCAACGGCGTCACAACTTCTTTCCCTCCTCCCCACTCCTACTCTGCTCTCTTGTCTCTGTGAGTCCTTCTCTTACTTTTCTCGCGTCATTCAACCAACGTAGTAACGCACGCCTTTATATCGTCAATAACAGTAACGGCGTTGCCAAGATGAGAAAAGAAATGAATTAGATTACTCACTACTGAAAAAAATAACGCCGTTAGTAACGCCGTTATACTCTAACGCCATTATTAACAACACTGGTCTACACTATAGACCAGGGGTCGGGAACCTATGTCTCGCGAGCCATATATTTAGTTAATTATTAATTGCCAGTGACCGCGATAGAGTTGGGAACATTTGAATCAAGTGTCGTGTGTTGTTTTCCAGCATGTTTCTGCAATTTAACTCCGGAATTCTGTGACATCGGCTGTTGCTGTGACAATGTCGATTGTGACGTAGCTGACCTGAGTACTGTCTTCACGGGATGTCATCGGGAACCCAAGTAAGAAATAGTGTTGCACGATACAATTTTTTGGCTCTCAATTCCGCTCTCCTGCTAGGTATGGTTTTTAAAATATATACATATATCTGTATTTATATTTTACAATTCCATTTAAAACTAAATTACCGGTACTACATACGCGCCTGAATGTAAAATAATTACTATCATGGCTTAATCAGGCACTGCTTATAAACCTTTGTGAAACAAGAAGACCAACACAAACTTTTCATATTTACTTCCCAGTCATTGCCATTATACAACATTAGTATGTTAGCTTAGCTCTTATGCTAATCACTTTTGCAACCAAACTACACTGGTTCGCTAGCCTAGGGTTACCCGTTTTCTCTCCTTCTGATGAAGCTAATGTAATTATAGTTGCTCATGTCAATGTCAGCGTTTTAACAATGTTACGTTCTGGCTAGTATTACCGTTTGACATGTACATTTATCCACCATTTAAAGTACAGGCTCTAACATTGAGAATATGACTGCTAAATGAGCAGAATATAAACTCAAAACACCAGGGGATTTCCAAACGCCGTTTGGGAAATAAATCATAAAGATTACATATTGCGCAGCATCGTGGAATTATTGATTGGTACTCGCCGATACCGATGCATGCATTTTAATGCTGTACCGGACCCCCCTTCCAAAACTAGTGTCGGTATTGATGCAACAGTGGTAAGAACATGTCATCAGTGCTTGTATGGGACCAACACTAAATTTTTTCCCCTTATTTTGCAGGTCACAAGTGTGCATAGAGAAATGGCTGGTGTTTGGCGCCAACGTGGAACCATCTTTAATCACCGTATCCGAATCTTTGTTTTGTATTCAAACTCCAGGTGCCTGAGAATTTCAAGTTCAATCTGTAGCTGACGAAAGACCGACTTTTTTTCGAACTTTCTCCCTCCAGTTCATTTCAAGGCCCCCACTGCTCCGCTTCAGCTTCCACCTTTAGGCGACTCTTATCACTTCTCACCACCGCACCCGATAAGCGTCAGCCACAGCAGACATTTTTATCGGGTAACAGAATCACTCATAATGTTCCTATACGCTCATTAAATTACGGATTTTTTTTTTGTAACTTTTGCGACTAAAATCAATTCCTAGGTGGACGATGTCATCCAGACGTACTTCGCCACGACCTCCGTGCGAGGGCTTCTCCGTCAGCCGTCTCCGGGAGCGACCAGTGCGATCTGTCTTAATCGTAACCCTGCACGTAAGTTGACATGAAGTACAAGTAAAAACTCAACAAACACAAGCTTAAAATCAGTTATTTAAATTTTTCTGCATTGAGAAAAACTGATATTTAAATGTATCGGACCTGTCCGGATTCTGTTCTTTTATATCAATTTAAATGACTTCAAAACACAAAATGCTGCAAAGTAAATTGATCTTATTACAGGTGAAATCATTTCTTTTGACTTTCCTAATTTCCTTTTTTTTTTATCAGTGCACATCTTTGACTTCTGGTCTAATGTTTTATTCAGATGCTCATGTGCTGAGGTGTTTTCTTCCTTCAAATTCCACAGTGTCCCCCACCTACTAGAGCATAGCTTGGAGAGGTTCAGTTAGTTTTATCCCTACTTCCACGGAATTTTTTTCCGATTTTTGTCAAATTGGGTTGGACGTCTATTGCCATTAATGGCATTTAAACATTCAATCCCGATCCATATGCATTGGATGTCTATCACTGTCTATAAAGCCAAAACTGCCCAAAAGTAAATAGAGTAATGTGTTTTGTTTTTTATGAAGGATCAGGTAATTTTTTTTTTTTTTTCCCAGGCGTAAAAACTCAAGCATTTTCTTTTCCAGGCTTCTTAAGGTCCGAGTCGCTGTCTTGTACTCGAGTTGTAACCCCCGAATCGTGTACCAAAGACCCAAATCTCAACGCGCTCTCCTACTACTCAGACATGAATTTGATTCAAGTAAGCTAATATTCTCGAGTTTTTGCCGTTCATAAAATACTTCTGCTCTTAAATGAACACAAATGTTCTGATTTCAGATTCCAAAACCTGCTCAAGAACAGATTTCAGACCTTTTGGTGAGAAAAAATTGCCCCAGATTAACTAGAACTTCCTGACTAATTAACTAAAAAGGTTTTGTTTGGTTTTGAACATTTTTTCAGATCCCAGTCACTCCACTTTCTGAATGGCCGACGCCAAGTGAGCTAAACAACATGTGTATTAACGTGGCAAAAAAGGTGAGCTTTTTTTCCCAAACGAAAAGCAGACAAGCGCAATTTCGAGAGAAATAAAACCTCGCCTTGCTAACTAACTTCCTGTCGCTCTGACATTCGATGTTTCAAAAAAAGAAATATGCAGTATTTTCAGAAAAGATTCTAATTGGATTGAAATAAAAATTAAAAGTTAATACACTCATGTAAAGCTGTCAGAACAAAAAGGGTTAATGAAGAGGATGCTGGGATACACATATACATGTGTAGAGGTCCTTCTTAGCCATTTGGATCCCAGGAATGCGTTCGGTAAATTATGGGCTATGAGTACCAGCCATACTGTATTTTTTGCTTTCGTATCCTAAAATGTCTTTCGTAACAAGAGGCAATATTTTCCCGTTGAGGTGTGTCTTAACCTGAAAATTCTGTATGTAGAGAAGCTCGTAAGTAGAGGTACATTCATAAAGGTCGACTACTATGGGATTTTCAAAGGCCGATGCTGATACTGATTTAGAAATTAAAAATTCAATCGATTGCCAATGTCTAAAGCCGATTTTGTAAGCCAATAGTTGAGGCTGATATACTTCAGCATGTTGATTATGAAAAGCAAGTTAAACACTTATTAAATAAATGAATGGCGGAAAACACTCAGGTGACTTGAAGTTCCCCTCTGAGACCCCCAGTTTGGCCAAATTCAAAATTGTCCTATATGCATGTTTGGTACATCATTGGAAATCTTAAAATCTGAATTTTCTGGGGAAGAATTTTTTGAACAGGAGGGCATTTAAAAAAAAAAAAAAATTTAAACAGCGAAACCGTAACTGGAGGTGAGAGCACGCGAGAGTTATAATTAAGGACGCCATGATTTTAATGAGATATTATCGCGTACTTACCTTGTTTTGATCCCAAAACTCCATGTATCATGTATCATCGAGTGTCAAGACACAGATGAGAATGGCCACAGCCGGATTTTTGGGGGATTAAATGGGTGAAACATGGTAATCTAACAAGGGTCGCGATGGAGAAATCGCAGACATCAAGGGGTGGTCGAGATGTTCTTTTTCATATATTTACCCTTTTAAACTTTTTTTTTTTTTTTTTTCCAATTTTTCTTTGTTCGGATCGGTTAGTTATCATCTAACATATCGGGGAAAATGCGACAATGACAAAAAAAAATAAAATTAAGCCATAGTTATGAGGTAGATATCCGTGACTTATTTACAGACACCATTTTTTCTGTTGTGACGTAATTTGTTTAAAAGTTTAAAATATGTGAGTGAATAATTTTTTTAAGTCATTTTTTTTTACGAAATATTAGACATCAATTAATGATTTTAAGCTAAAAATGACAGACGTTTTGAATAATAAATATAGTTCCTTACCTTCTATTTATGGCTGGGTTGAAACAAAATCAATTGCGCGACGTCTGTAAACGGGGGTTTCCAGGGTAAAACGGACAAATTAAAAATAGTTTGGGGGCTTAATGCGCCATGAATCTGCTACGGCAGCATATAGACCTATTGTTCTATCAAACACAACAGTTCTTTTGGCTTAAAATACAGCAGTTTATTTCAAAGAAGGGTGCAAGAGCAGAAACTGCTTTTTCAGTCTTGTCTGTTTTCCGCCGTATACATTTGTACATATATTTGAAGTTAAATTATACTTCATACTGGCCACTAGTCAGCGCAAAACAACAGATATCACCCAAACGGTAAATATAACAGTTATCCTATTATATCGGCTTATATCGGCCGATCTTGGAAAAAAAGTCCACAAATTGGCCGGCCAGTTATCAGTCGAACTTCATAAGAAAGATCATTACTTAAACAGAAACAGTGCACATAACAATTATCCTATCATATCGGTCGATAGCCGATCTTTAAAGTCTTCTGTCGTTTGACCTCTATAAATTTTATACAATGAGTTTTTCACTTGTCTATCATAATCAACATGCTTACGGCTCTATACATTGGCTGAAGACAAATCATCATCGGCCTTTGAAAATCCCATATTGGTCGACCTCTAGTAGTGAACACGGTCCCTGAAAGGGTTAAAATGGGAGAACTGGCTGTAAATGCTCATCTTTCTGTGCTTTTCCAGGTGGAGTTTGTCATCGTGTACACAGACAGAGGAATTCTGGCAAATGTGACGGTTAATGTCATTTTAGCAAACGTGAGCAAGACCGAGATGATGCAGCAGGTGCACTCGATCCAATTCAAGGTATTGACAGCATTCAGGGTGTTTTTTCTCAGTAGACTGATAGTTCTATTGTCACCTCTTCTTTAGCTGGGCAATCCTCAAACGACTCCTTTGCCAACCATTCCCTCAACTGGACTTCGTGTGGACTCCAGTGTTCTCGGTGACTTTAGTGGAAAAGTCAAACCTGTATCCTTTAGGGCTACCAGAAAGGATTATTTAGCATTTTTTTTTATTTCCTGTTAATTTTAGGGCATTCTAGATCACTTCCTGATCATTTTAGGCTACTCATTGAATTAGCTTCAATATCCAAATCACTACCTGATCTTTTTGCGCCACTTGTTGATTTAGCTTCAATTTCACGACACTTCCTGTTGATTTTGCCCTCCCACTTCAAATGGATTCGCAGCCATTTAGTAAATACTAGATGCTTTGACATAGCTAAAATAATGTTTTTAAAACGGGTTAAAAAATAAGCTAGTTATGTCTTTGTTTTAATGTCAATGCATTGACTTTGATGGGACTGTCGCTTCTACCGCATGACTAACCTGAGGCAGTTTTGTAGGGGTGATGACCAGTCATCTCATGCTTCTGCCGTTAATTCCACTGGAATTTATCATGAGAAGACGTAACCGGGAGGGTAGCCAGCCCTTCAACTTCAAATGGATTGATTGGACGACTAGCGCCGTTGATGGCAGACAGTGAGTTAAGCAGTGTCTGACCAAGCTATGATAGCAATAACTTTATGTTTGAGTATGCAGTAATTTACTAGTAAAAGGGGGGTGATATTGGCTGATACTAGATACAGAATCTATGGGAAGCCCTAAAACGGTATTGGCGCAACACTATTTGGGTTGATTCAGAATTTTTTTTTTTAGATTTATTTTGGAGGAGTTTTCTACTTTGTCAATGATCTTAGAGTCATCGGTTTCCAAAGTTTTATTGGATTTTCTCCAATTACTAGACACGGTTTTTCGGTTCTGGAGAAGGAGCATTTCAGGCCACAGCGCTGCGCCCCTCGGAAGTCTGCGACGTGGACCTGCTGAAGACAGAGGACCACTCCCCTCGCGTCTTCCCGCCAAGGAGCGCTTTGGCGTTCTTGCGGAACTTCTCTCCCACGAAGGCGTAGAGCAGCGGGTTGACGCCACAGTGCAGCAGCGCCAGCCCGTTTGTGAACGTCAGGGCCACGCTGACAGAGTGCCGCGATGCACAGTCGAAGGGGATCAGCTCGGCCCTAAGCAGCGTGTCGGCCACCATGGCCACGTGGTACGGCGTCCAGCAGAAGAGGAAGGCCACCACCACGGCCGCAATGACCCGCATGGCACGGTGCTTGTGGAAGCCCCGTGTGCGCAGTAGGCGCACCACCGTGGCGCCGTAGCACGCCAGCATGATGCCCAGCGGCAGCGCAAAGCCCAGGATGTGGCGCAAGCCTCGCGTAGCCAAGCGCCATGCGGCGGCACTGCCCAAGTCAAAGGTCTCCACGCAAGCCATTCGCTCAGAGTCGGGGTCGGGCCTCACGGCATCATTAAAGAGTGCTGGGAGTGCCAGCGCGGCGCCCAGCGCCCACACAGCACCACAGACCAGCCGGCTGCAACTCTTCCGCGGCCGGTCAGTGCGCACGATGGCTAGGTAGCGGTCCACGCTGATGCAGGCCAGGAAAAGGATAGCGGCGTAGACGTTGGCCTCGAAGATGAGGCTGAGCGCCTTGCAGGCACCGTCGCCGAAGATCCATCCGTGTTTGAGCGCCGCCGCCCAGAAGGGGATGCTCAGCGCCATCAAGCCGTCCGCCGCCGTCAGGTGAAAGAGGTAAACATCGGACGCTGTCAGCGAGCGCCAGCTGCGTGCCATCACAAGTGCCACTAGTAGGTTGCCGGGCACGGCCAGCAGGAAGATGGCGGCCAGGAGCACACACAACACCGCCGCGCTCACCTGCTCCAACGCCGGCCGCGCCTCACATGACAGCGTGTCAGGATCCACCACAAACGGAGACCCATTCGTGCCACCGTGCGAGTTGTTCAGCACGTCGGCGTAGTCGCCATAATCAAAGGAAATGACGATGGACATGGCTGCGGGGAACAAAAATTTGATTGGCACATGCTGCAGGAAGTTGATTAGGGTGGAGAGGAAGTGATTTGGGATGCTTAGGAAGTAGTTAAGTGTGCTCAGCAAGTTGATTTGGGGGAACAGAAAGTTAATCATGGTTCACAAGAAGCTAATTAGGGTAAACAGGAAGATGGGGAAGAGACGCAGAAAGTTAAACATGGTGCATAGGAAGTTGAGAATACAATAATGTCAAAATCAAGTGGCTCCAAGAAAGTTCAATTCTAGTGAGCTGAGGAGCTTCCATCTGACAAAATGAGTTTTTTTTACCCTTATTGGTAGGCAATTTTGCTACTGCCCAAAATTTTGGCTGCGATCCTGTTAATTATTAGCAAGAGAAAGTTGATTTGCGTTGAGGCCAAAAGCCGACATAATGCAAAAACTCACCTGCTGACGGACGAGATCACCTCCACACCGACAGCCAACTTGTCACTAACCTACTTTGTGGGGCACACATAATGTCCCCTTTCCCAATTTCCTCTTACGGCGACTTCCTCCCTGAGAACCGCCCGCTTCCTGTCGAGTAGCCCTAAGGTACCTGACTGCGGTTACCATGCAACACACGCTCGTTCAAGCCACCCGTGTAACAAAAATTGAATTTTTGAGCGCATTCGACAATACCAAATATAACACCAATTAAAGTATATCCACGTATATTACGTTTTTTTTTTTTTTTTTTTTTTTAAACCAACCCATGTAAAATGCTTATTGATGGTTTTCGCTTGTTTAAAAAAAAAAAAAAAAAAACTTACACGGTCATTTTATGGGGGGCTTTATTATACATGGCTATATATATATATTTTTTTAAAGAACACATTATCAGTGGCTGTTTTTTTGGGGGGGGGGCACCTTATAAATGTTTGGAGGAAAAAAACGCCTGTATGTGGTCACTTTTTTAGGGAAAAAAACCACCTTAATAAACATGGTAATTTTTGGAGTGGAAAAAATGCATGGCCATTTTTCAGGGGGGGGTTACGCTTTATACACAGTCGTCGTTTTTTTTCCTGAAGAAAAAACGCCTTATTTTACGTGGTTGTTTGGGGGTGAAACGCCTTATTGCGCTGCTAAAGTGATAATGTTAAGATTGAAATAGTAAGAGGTATAGAAATAAATATACAGTATGACATAAATATCAGAATAAAATATTAAAAGTGTATTGGACGTCTTTTGCCGTCAATGGCCTCCAATGAGTTAATTACTTTTGAGCTGTGACTAACAAATATTTATATACTTATAATAACTGTTTAAACAGTTTTAACCATTTCATTCTGCAGTTTAGTTGCAGTTCCTTAACATTGTGCCAGGTAACGGTCATGGGGATGTCGCAAGATGGCGAGTGCTCCTCAGACCCCTCCACTCGGGTGGACGTCCGATTCATGCAAAACTCACTCACTAGCTGCAGGTTTAGGTAAGTCCAGAGCTACCGTTTGGAAATAGACCATCAAAATTACTTTTCAAGGCGTTAACTGTCTTTGTGTGTTCCAAGTTCCGATTCCAGTGACTGCAACGAGTTGCGTTCCCAAATCGGCAGCATCCTGCAGGGAGCTGCTATTCCCGACCTGATCGCCATGAGCTCGGGCTCCCGTCCCGACTGGACCAGAGTTCTCAAGCAGGAATGTCGCGTCGACTCTGAGGTAGTCATCACCCACACGGTTAATATATCGTCTTTTCCGAGAAGTTTGTCATGATAATCGGGAGGATCCGATGCACTGGTGTCAAACTGGTGGCTCGGGGGCCAGATTTGGCCTGCCACGTCATTTTGTGCGCCCCTTGTAAGTAAAAGATGTGCATGGACCTCGTCCTTTTTTTTTTTTTTTTTTTTTTTAGCTAAGATTACATAAAATTTCTGTAATCCTTAATGAAAGATCAAGGGTTACAGAAATTGGAGACTATTCAGTGGTTTTCCTGGGTTGAGCTAAAATTAAATAAAATTTCTGTAATCCTCAATGAAAGATCAAGGGTTACAGAAATTGGAGACTATTCAGTGGTTTTTCCTGGGTAGAAACGAAGAGAATATTTACTTTTTTTTTTCTTTTATAAAACAACAAAGACAACGTTTTAGACCTTTTTTTTCCCATAAAAGAATATATACAGAAGATAGAAACTAAAGAATTGTCCAGTTTTTTTGTCTTTTTTAATATAAAAAAAGGTTTTTAAAATAAGACAATATTTTTGTTTTAAAAGAGAATGTTTACTGTTTCCTTAATTTGTTTAAATAAAGTGTCTTCAATAAAATAAAAAAAAAATGAAAGCAAAAAAGACGAAAGCAAATATATATTTTTTTTAAATCAAAAACAAAATAATAAAATTGGTTTAAAAAATACCGTATACAGAAAATAATCCAGTACTGTTTTCCCCCTTTTTTTTATTAATAACAAGAAAAAATATCTATTTCCATTTATTGGCCCAAAAAAAGGGGGGGATTAGGATCATTTTTAGGTCAACAATGTCGCTAAAAAAATTACTCGACTTATCAAAATAATTTTTGATTCATTTGATCATCAATTATTTGCCGATGAGTCGATCAATCATAGCAGCCCTAGTTAGCAGACATCATAGCACTCCGAAGGAAACTAACTACAATTTTGTCTGCTACAAAGATGACTTTGAGACCCCTTGACTAATGGATTGGATTCCTGATTTAGGAAACATGCGCCTCAGGCTGCAACCTCCCACACCTGCTTTCTGTGCAAGTGTTGTGGGCTCACATGGGGCTCCTAGACCTTCCTCAGAGTTACATCCTGGGAGTTAAATACCAATTCCGCTGTAAAATGTTTCAGGTACGCCGCCAAATTCATGGAATGATCAAAATTAAAACATTGAAGTTTTTTTTTTTTTTTTTAAAAAAGATTCCAAAATACAACCTTTGTGTCTTTCAAGTGTCCTGTGTCATTACCCGTCACCCTCACCACAGAGGTGGCGTTCGCCGACATGACTGTGTACCCTAAACCAATTCTGCAGTTTGGCTCACCTTGACTTGACGACTTCAGCTCGGCTTCTTCACCTGAAGGAGATGCTGCCACGACGAAGGATGCGAGAACGTCTCTTTCTAGCAGGATTTGAATTCTGTACGCATTGACGGTGATAGATGAAGCGGTGCTGCTCTAAAAATGAGCTTATTTTACATTGACCACACAGTAATGTTGGCTAAAGTGAATCTTTTTTTTTTTGTTTTTAAATAAAAAAAAAATAAAAACAAGCATGTGTGTATACACTAATACGTATAGGCTGAAGGCTGCCCTTTACAGGCAACACAGGCACCAATAAGTCAGTGCTCTATAATTCTGCAATTAATTAATGAGCTCTGATAGAAAAAAAAAGGGCTTCGGAGATCGATATACTGGTCCTTACTACATAGCTACCAATTTTGAAAACTGTTAGATTAGACATCTTTTGCCATCAATGGCATCCAATGAGTTAATAGCAAATATTTTCTTTTTCATTTTAAAGCATCACTTGATAACTTTTCAGTTTTAGCCAATTTTAGCGAAGCCGGTGGACAAATGCAGTAGCGTTTTCCTTGAGGACCAGCGCTCACCCGCATAGTGTCGTAAAATCATGATGGTCGCCTGCATATGGATTAAGCAACATTTGTTTCCGGTGGCTGTGTGAAGGATGCAAGGTAATGAATCCAGTTGTGGCTAAACAATAGCATATGACGTTTAGCACCCGTGTGGCTAACCCCCTACCCCACCCGAACCCGTTGTGTGTGTGTGTGTGTGTGTGTGTGTGTGTGTGGGGTAATGCCAGCGAGTGAAAGCCGGGCCAATGTTTATTCTGTAAATCCTGGTAGACGCCCGTTCTTTTTTGGTCCTCCTGTTGCTCTGCCAGCTTTGCAAAATTCGCGCGAAAGCTTTAGCATTGACTTCAGTCTTTATAATAAATGGGGACAGGGGGAAGTGACGTATGCCTTAAAGCAGTCAGCAGATTTGTAGTTTTTTTTGTGTGTGTGTGGCAGGGTTCCCGCCACCCTCCAAGTTAATTAGCGCTGATGAAAGCGATACAGACCCCCTCCAGGTAAAAAAGAGGTGTCATTCAACTAGTTGTCAGTCGACATATTACAAATGTTATGAAAACATTTTATAAAAGTTGAAAAGTTACCTTGTGTTGATTTTATTTAAATTTTGATATAGAAAAAGTAAATATTCTCAATAGCCACGTTTACATGCTGACTTTTATTCATACCGATTCAAATCATTCCGAATGGAAATTTCACATCAGCTGTTTACATGTCACTTCATCTATTCCGATCCAGCGTTTACATGTGACTGCCTTTATTCCGAAAGGACGTTTGACAACTGCCGTCTGACATGCGCAGATTAATCAAAACAAAGCGTCACGTTGCAAAACATGGAGATCGATCGTCAGATCAGCTGCTGTTTTAACTTTTCGAGTGGAAACAAAACTTCAGAATGAGACGCCGTTCATTTAAAAAGTTATGTGGGTGCGCTGTGCGTGTGCTTGGAAGCTATGTTGCAATTGACGTTACTTACGTCACCAAGTGACGTCACCACGTCAGTACGGAGCATGCGCAGAAAGAACGCAACCAGACACCATTCCGCTTCCCTGTTTACATGATATAATTTTACTTCTAATCGGTTTGGGAAAAGGAATATTCCACCCCTGTGAATCGGAATGAAATTCCATTCGGTTTGGGCCTGTTCATTCCGAATGAGGTCTTTATATGGAACACATTTATTCGGTTTGAACAAATATTCCGATTGTAATTGGAATATTTGGCTCCATTTAAAAGTGGCAAATGTCTACAGTGTATCACAAAAGTGAGTACATCCCTAGCATTTCTGCAGATATTTAAGTATATCTTCATGGGACAACACTGACAAAATGACACTTTGACACAATGAAAAGTAGTCTGTGTGCAGCTTATATAATAGTTAATTTATTTCCCCCTCAAAATATAGCCATTAATATCTAAATCCCTGGCAACAAAAGTGAATACACCCCTTAGAAACTACGTACATCCCTAACTGTCCAAATTGAGTACTGCTTGTCATTTTCCCTCCAAAATGTCATGTGACTCGTTACAGGAGTGCTGTCAGCATTGCTGCAGACATTGAAGAGGTGGGGGGTCAGCCTGTTAGTGCTCAGACCATACGCCGTACTCTACATCAAATTGGTGTGCATGGCTGTCACCCCAGGAGGAAGCCTCTTCTGAAGACGGTACACAAGAAAGCCCGCAAACAGTTTGCTGAAGACATGTCAACAAAGCACATGGTTAACTGGAACCATGTCCTATGGTCTGATGAGCCGGGGCGTTATTGAAGGTTTTCTCTTGTCTTCTTTATTGAAACATGAGTTACTCACTTATTTTTGTACATTTGTAACAGCATTAAAAGCAAATAGGTCAGGTTAGTTCCTGTGCGTTCTTCTCTCCTTCCTGCTTGGCGGACGGATGTAGTTGAGAAGGTGGACAATGGCCGCTGGAGTTACTCCTTGCAAACGTGTAGCTGCGCCCAACTGACGGGTATACAGTACAATGAGATTTTTAAAAATTGATATTAGACAAAAAGGTCCAATTAAACTAGATGAGTTGAATCTGTTTTATCAAAAAGTGAAATGAAGAAGCTTTGGAGGTGCCCATTTTAGGCTAAATAGCTATTAAGCAACTCACCGTGCTTGGACGAACTCTGTCCAAAATCTCGCGGACTTCTTGCGAGAGAGACACAGGTAGAGATAGATAGTCCAAGTCCTCCGGGAGAGACATGCTCTCTTCTTTTTGAATTCTCTCAATCTCCTTCTGCTGGAGGAGGCAGTGAGGCCTGTATATGGCTACACAGGAGACATCCACAGAACAAAAACATTATTCTAGTATTAATCAAATTTAAGACAATAGTACAGCGGTGTCAAAGCCATTTTTGTGGCAAGCCACATTGTAGTTATATATTTTCCTTTAGGAGCTGTTATGTCTGCTAATTAGGAATGAATGACAACTAATTGATTGTCAAATAAATCTATTTTGATAGTCAATTGTTTATAGATATTGTTGACCTAAAAATGGTCCGGGTGAAAACATTACTTTTTTATCTATGTTTAATTTCCTTTTTTTTTTTTTTTTTTTTTTTTAAATAATAATTTGAACAAAAACTGTTTTTCTTTATTTGGTATGTTTTTCATTTTATTTTATTTTTTATCAATCAAATCAATCTTTTTTCTTTTTTTTTTTTAATTAAAAACAAAAGGAGAAAAAATAATTACTTTTGAAAATTTTAAAATGATTAATTTTCATTTTATGAAAAAAAAAACATTGAATATACTATAATTTCTGTAGTCCTTGATCTTTCACTGAAGACAACAGAAATTTCATGTAAATTTTGTATTGTATAATATTCTCACTTAAAAAAAAAAAAAGTTTTTGATTAAATAAAACACTAACTTTTGTTTTTGAATAAAGGAAAATACAGTATATATTTGCTTTTTTTATTTTAATGTATTTTTCCTTTTTATTTGTTTTAGAAAAAAGGGAAAACCAGTCAATTTTATTTTTCAAATTATTCTGTAAATATTCCCTCAAGAATGTTTCTTAAACGTTAATCTTTTATTGAGGACTAGAGATTTGATTTCATTTTCATTTTAGCAAGAGAAAAAAAACCTAAATTGAAACAAATTATTTACTTTCGCGGCTCGAGGAAAATGACGTACTGAGCCAGATCTGGCCCCCGGACTGCTAGTTTGACACCTGTTAAATAGTACTACTACTACACTACCTTCTATCTTCAGCCTTTGTGAGAATTCCGCATACTGCGAAAGGCGCTCTGGAAACACGTAGGTCAACATTTCAAAGGTCACATCGTTGAACTGCAGCACCTCCAAACCACTAAAAAATATACCCGATTGACCTTCAAATAGACCACTTTTATGGAATTATTACTTGTTATCCAAGAGAGGAACTCACGTTTGATTGCCGGGTTTCGTCTCACTGATGTACTCGAGAGGAAGTTGACGTCGCCAGTTTGTGGCCGACAGAGAGACTTCCTGAAGAGCTGCGAGCGCCTCTTGAAGACTGTCTCGCACTCTCGCCGTTTGGCGGTAGCGCTCGGAGGACACGCAACCCACCTCCTCAAACCCTGAAAAGATGGGAGTGAACTCGATGTTTCACATTTTGAAATTGACATCACTTACCTTTCAGAGTCAGTCGCAAGTCAGCGTTGTCCGGTCTTAGAGATGTTCGAAATTCAGCCCGACTGGTAAACATCCGGTAAGGTTCCGTCACACCTCGCGTGACAAGATCGTCGATCAAAACTCCGATGTAACTCTCAGTCCGAGATAGCGTTGCCGTGGGCATGGAAAGTGCGGCGCGGGCTGCGTTAACCCCCGCCCACAAGCCCTTGAAAGACAAGATTTAAAATCACTTCTTTGGCAGTGAGTTAAACTCCCTGATGCCTGAATTTACATTTAAGTTTTTTCAAATTGTGGAGTCCAATCATCCTCTTGTTGTGAATTTGAATTGAGTTTATCACTTGTAGTCGTCCAATTCATTTGAAGTAGGAAGGTGGTAGCGAATAAGGATTCGCTCATTCCTTGTCACCCCTCCCACTTCAAGTAAATTGGACGTCTATCGCCGTCAATGAGCTTTTTAAAATGGATATTCCCTCCCTCTCCCTGCTCTTTGTTGGTCAGGCAGTGCACTGGAGTTGCTTATTAAAGTTAATGTTTGTCAGACCGTTAAGGTTTGATCTTGCCAGAAACGCAAACTTCAAAGCGTCGCCTGCGTCAATCGTCGTTTAACTTGTTAAACAGTTGCTGTGGAAACTTATTGTGTGTAAGTGAGCCGCTTGAGCGGATTTGAGTGGACTCTCAATGAAGCATTTATTAAAGCTAAGCATTTTTCTTGTTTAAAAATAATTGGGTGGGACAGTAACATGTTTAAAATTTATCAGAATTATTACATTCAAAGTGCTTTGAAACCATTAAAATATATGTATACATAAAAGTTTTTTTAAATTATTCTTTGGGTGAAAAACGTGAAAGAACATGTCTTATATGTATCTTTTTCCTACGCTAAACCTGAACTGAACAAATGCACTGAACACACACACACACACACACACATTTTTGTGGGGGGGGTACTTCACGGTTTTTCACCTATCGTAGCGGGTTCTGATCCCCATTAAACGCGAAAAATGAGGGATCACTGTATATTTGTTAAACGTAAATTCAGGCATCAAGTGATTAAACTGCTTTCACCTTTATAAAGTTAAACCTACCTGAGCAGCAGCCTCTTCATACCCGGTAGTCCCGTTAATCTGCCCGGCGAGGAAAAGACCTTGGGTGCTTTTCACTTGTAGGGCGGGGCTTAGCTGTGTAGGGCACACAAAGTCGTACTGTACTCCATAGCCTAGCAAAAACAGACGTCAATCAATCACTGAAATGTCATTTCAGTCGTAGCACATGAATCGACTGGTCAACTAATTGCAAAAATAATCTGGGATTAGTCAACTCTCAAAATATTATTTGCGGCAGCCCAATATTTCAGTGCCATTGATATCGATTACTGTCATGGGGCGGGATTTAGGTCCTACGTACCCGCGGTGTGGATTTCAGCTCTGTGCAAGGCCGGGATTTCTCTTATCAAGCGCAACTGCATCTCCGGGGGCATCGTCATAGACAGACCTTGTGGGTACACCAGGTCAGAGGTCAGCCCCTCAGGTTCCAGCCATACTTGATGTTGTCGGCCCGGAAAGCGAATTACTCGCGCTTCGATTGAGGGGCAGTACCTGAATGTAGACGACGACTGTTTGTTTATGCTTTGGAGCAGGAATTACCACAAAATATGGGGATTTTCAAAACTGTGTACCTGGGGCCCTTGGTGTCCTGTTGTATGTGACAGTTGAGATGAAGACTTTCCTTCACCACTTGATCCACACCCGGTGTGGTAAAAGTCAAATGGCATGGCAGTTGCTCCTCGGCCTGTTTAAATATCAATATAAATCAAAACATACTACTAGCTGTATTCAAATGTACTTTCAAGTGACCGAAATTCCACATGATAGCGCATAGGGCATGGGTCGGCAACCCAAATTGCTGAAAGAGCCATATTGGACCAAAAAATAAAGTATGTCTGGAGACGCAAAAAATTAAAAGCCTTCAGCCTTATAATGAAGAAAATACATGCTGTATGTATCTATATTAGCTTAGTATCAAAATGACTACGTTATCTACAGTGCCTTGCAAAAGTATTCGGCCCCCTTGAACCTTGCAACCTTTCGCCACATTTCAGGCTTCAAACATAAAGATATAAAATTTTAATTTTTTGTCAAGAATCAACAACAAGTGGGACACAATCGTGAAGTGGAACAAAATTTATTGGATAATTTAAACTTTTTTAACAAATACAAAAATGAAAAGTGGGGCGTGCAATATTATTCGGCCCCCTTGCGTTAATACTTTGTAGCGCCACCTTTTGCTCCAATTACAGCTGCAAGTCGCTTGGGGTATGTTTCTATCAGTTTTGCACATCGAGAGACTGACATTCTTGCCCATTCTTCCTTGCAAAACAGCTCGAGCTCAGTGAGGTTGGATGGAGAGTGTTTGTGAACAGCAGTCTTCAGCTCTTTCCACAGATTCTCGATTGGATTCAGGTCTGGACTTTGACTTGGACATTCTAACACCTGGATACGTTTATTTTTGAACCATTCCATTGTAGATTTGGCTTTATGTTTTGGATCATTGTCCTGTTGGAAGATAAATCTCCGTCCCAGTCTCAGGTCTTGTGCAGATACCAAAAGGTTTTCTTCCAGAATGTTCCTGTATTTGGCTGCATCCATCTTCCCGTCAATTTTAACCATCTTCCCTGTCCCTGCTGAAGAAAAGCAGGCCCAAACCATGATGCTGCCACCACCGTGTTTGACAGTGGGGATGGTGTGTTCAGGGTGATGAGCTGTGTTGCTTTTACGCCAAACATATCGTTTTGCATTGTGGCCAAAAAGTTCAATTTTGGTTTCATCTGACCAGAGCCCCTTCTTCCACATGTTTGGTGTGTCTCCTAGGTGGCTTGTGGCAATCTTTAAACGAGACTTTTTATGGATATCTTTGAGAAATGGCTTTCTTCTTGCCACTCTTCCATAAAGGCCAGATTTGTGCAGTGTACGACTGATTGTTGTTCTAGGGACAGACTCTCCCACCTCAGCTGTAGATCTCTGCAGTTCATCCAGAGTGATCATGGGCCTCTTGGCTGCATCTCTGATCAGTTTTCTCCTTGTTTGAGAAGAAAGTTTGGAAGGACGGCCGGGTCTTGGTAGATTTGCAGTGGTCTGATGCTCCTTCCATTTCAATATGATGGCTTGCACAGTGCTCCTTGAGATGTTTAAAGCTTGGGAAATCTTTTTGTATCCAAATCCGGCTTTAAACTTCTCCACAACAGTATCTCGGACCTGCCTGGTGTGTTCCTTGGTTTTCATAATGCTCTCTGCACTTTAAACAGAACCCTGAGACTATCACAGAGCAGGTGCATTTATACGGAGACTTGATTACACACAGGTGGATTCTATTTATCAACATCGGTCATTTAGGACAACATTGGATCATTCAGAGATCCTCACTGAACTTCTGGAGTGAGTTTGCTGCACTGAAAGTAAAGGGGCCGAATAATATTGCACGCCCCACTTTTCAGTTTTTTATTTGTTAAAAAAGTTTAAATTATCCAATAAATGTTGTTCCACTTCACGATTGTGTCCCACTTGTTGTTGATTCTTGACAAAAAAATTAAATTTCATATCTTTATGTTTGAAGCCTGAAATGTGGCGAAATGTTGCAAGATTCAAGGGGGCCAAATACTTTTGCAAGGCACTGTACAAATACATGATTCTTCATGATTAAATGTTCATTTTCCCCGCAGTGCATCCTATAGAGAATGACGCCCCACGTGACTACTCTGTTGTATGATGCAGCCTCAAGTTTAACTTCATTGAAATATTAATGAATTAGAATCATTTAACCCTCCTACAGAAAACCAAATTAAAACAAAAAATATATATTTCCCTCCTGCATCTTTTTCCATTTTCAAACATTTTTTTAAAAGCTCCAGGGAGCCACTAGGGCAGTGCTACAGAGCCGTATGCAGCTCAAAAGCCGCAGGTTGCTGACACCCGGCATAGGGTTTAAAAAAAAAAAAAAAAAAGTGCCAAAGAGAAGTGTTTTTCACTACAACCACAGTTACTATTATTAACCTAAAAACTCAGCTAGCAATAGGCTAGAATGCAGCTTCTTTTTAGCAAACTGTGAATTCCCATGACGCTCGAGCTAGCATTCTCTTAGTTAGCCCGTAATAATCCATTAATTAACCACCTTGAAAAAAAAATGTAACGGCTTATAGTCCAAACATAAGGTACCTTGCAACGAACGCGACTATTGATGAAGCTGAAGGGAGTTGGCAAACTATCGGCTGGATGCAATTTCGCCTGGTCAAAGTCCACCGAAGCCTTCACTATTCTGGGAGGGGTACCCGTCCGGAGTCGACCCATCTTCAGCCCGAGACGCTCCCTCAATGTGCGGGACATTCCGGAACTGGACGGGGCGTCTCCAATACGCCCACCTGGGGTTGTGTTCTGACCCATGAAGAGGGAGCCCGATAGGAAGGTCCCAGTGGTTAGAACTATAGACTGGGCTGAGATCGGGAGGCTTGCACCTGCTGTAATGAGCAGACAAAAACAGACGGGGCACTGATTGAACTCATTAGCTGACATTGACGGAAGTAGACGTCCAATCCATTTTGACTGATCATAGTTTATGCATTCAGTTCCATATGTCTGTTTGACGGTATGTTTGTGTTTAAGATAACTCAAGGACGAATAAAGGGATTATTATCAAACTGGCAGGATGTGTTATTATATGAAACAGAAGAGGTGATTACATTTTGCAGTGATGAAATCAAAGGTCATAGAGGTTTGTTTGAAGGCTTGGTAACAGGGCCAAGTAGAATTTGGCTGCTTCGACAGAGGTTTGTTGTCAGTGTACTCCTCTTGTTTTAAAATTTGAAACTTTTTTTTTTTTTTTTTTAAATATTTGACGTGGCTTAAGACTCTTAAGTGTCTCCCTGATAAATTGAGTTGGAGACCCCTGGTTTGAAGACTGAATCAAATATTTAAATACAAATAATGCACATACAACATTTCTGGTGAATCGGATATATTTTACTGAAAGAAACCCACCTAAACGTATCCCAGTGACTTTGTGATATCCAGGTTTTTCCGGGTTCGGTTCTGTAACAAGAAGCTCCTCCACAGATCCCTCCTGCACCGTCAGACGCGGAGTCGACTGAAGCTCGGACTGCAGGCAGAAAACACGATTTTAAAATATGTATATATATATATATATATATATATTTTTTTTTTTTTACAAGTCATTGACACTTCTTTTACCGACTTTAGCTCTACCTGAATGAATTGACGGTAGAGTTGTCGGTCCAGCTGGGCCCGTGGCCCCCACACAGCCGGACCCTTCCTGCGATTCAAGATGGAAAAATGGATGCCGGCCCAGTCGCCTGCTCGACCGCACACACCGTCCAATGCATCGACCTCCTTCACCAGGTGACCCTTCCCGATTCCGCCCAGGGAAGGGTTGCACGACAAAGCACCTGAAATGAATGTGATGAGAAACTAACATTTTTGTTGACCATCACCCGTGAAAAGCTTGTTTTCTTACCAATGGTGTGTACTTTCTGCGTAACCAACAACGTCCGCGCTCCCACTCGGGATGCCGCCGATGCTGCTTCGGTGCCTGCATGACCCCCACCCACCACGATGACATCATAATGCTGCCGGGCAAGGTGACTGGCACGTCTGGAGACCAGTAAGAGGAATCTCTCCAAAGGGGGAAGCTTTTTTGTTAACATCTATGATGTGATTTTAACCCAAAATCTCCAACACTTGGCCTAAGACAACAACAACAACAAAAAACTCTTAAAACACTGTTGTGGCGGAAATAGAGTAACACATGGGAGATTGGTAGTCTGACATTACTACATCTGGATTTAAAGTCATGTTTAGTAAATTAGCATGTCATTTTTGACGTTTTGTTAGCTTAAATATAACTCCTCCATATATACTTGTTTGTCTAAGAGTAAAGTGACACATTTGGTTATTAGTGAATAGTGAGCCCAAACACAATCTAATATCGACAAATGTAGAGCAAACTTTGTAAGTTGCTCTGTACAAATGCAAGTACGAGTTCATTTTCAGACGACGGTTATAACCACCTAAAACAAAATGACTAAGTACTTACTGTTTGATAAACAAACTAAAAACGTGGTTTCTTCTTTCAGGATTCTAAAAAATCCGCCATCAAGTCCTTTAGATAACAGTCATTGACATCCGGAAATCTTAACCGAGGCAGCGGCCATGTTGTGTGTGGCATCGTTGCTTACAGTCGTAATGCATGTAATAAAGACGAGCAAAAAAATACGATTGAGATTGATTATTTATTTATTGTTGACATACAAAAAAAATACATATATTTTCGTGAACTATGCAATCATACATACATTTGTACTTTTGAAAATGTATTTTTAATTGAGCTGGGACGATTAATAATTAATCCAATTCGAGGCTTTGTAGTTAGTACAGTACTGATTAAACAAGATTTTGAAACCTCGACAGGGCAAGTGATATATGTACACCCACACATATATATTATCAATCATTTAATATAATTTTGTATGAATATATAACATTTTAAATAAAATGTCATCAAAAACAAAATTAATAAACCTAAAATTAATAGAAACAGAAATACACTCTAGTTATGGGTGGACATGTGCCGATTACCGGTTTTAAGGTGTACCGTGGTATGAAAACTCAAGGTTTCAAATCTACAAAAAAAAAATTCCGTCATACCATCCCCAACGTCTAAGTTATTAATTACAGTGTATCACAAAAGTGAGTACACCCCTCGCATTTCTGCAGATATTTAAGTATATCTTTTCATGGGACAACACTGACAAAATGAAACTTTGACACAATGAAAAGTAGTCTGTGTGTTGCTTATATAATAGAGTTCATTTATTTTCCCCTCAAAATAACTCAAAATATAGCCATTAATATCTAAACCCCTGGCAACAAAAGTGAGTACACCGCATGGGAACTACGTACATCCCTAAATGTCCAAATTGAGTACTGCTTGTGATTTTCCCTCCAAAATGTCATGTGATTCGTTACAGGAGTGCTGTCTGCATTGCTGCAGAGAATGAAGAGGTGGGGGGGTCAGCCTGTTAGTGCTCAGACCATATGCCGTACTCTACATCAAATTGGTGTGCATGGAGGAAGCCTCTTCTGAAGACGGTACACAAGAAAGCCCACAAACAGTTTGCTGAAGACATGTCAACAAAGCAGATGGATTACTGGAACCATGTCCTATAGGCTGATGAGACGAAGAGTAATTTGTTTAGTTCCGATAGTCTCAAGCATGTGTGGCGGCGACCAGGTGAGGAGTACAAAGATAAGTGTGTCATGCCTACAGTCAAGCATAGTGGTGGGAATGACCCCCCCCCCCCCCCCCCCACACCTCTTCAACCTCTGCAGCAATGCTGACAGCACTCCTGTAACAAGTCACATGACATTTTGGAGGGAAAATGACAAGCATTACTCAATTTGGACATTTAGGGATGAACGTAGTTCCCATGCGGTGTACTCACTTTTGTTGCCAGGGGTTTCGATATTAATGGCTATATTTTTAGGGGAAAATAAATGAAGTCTATTATATAAACTGCACACAGACTACTTTTCATTGTGTCAAAGTGTCATTTTGTCAATGTTGTCCAATGAAAAGATATACTTAAATATCTGCAGAAATGCGAGGGGTGTTCTCACTTTTGTGATACACTGTATGTCCCAAAAATGCATGGAGAAATCCCTCGCTTGCAGCTGTAAGGCTCAATCTTTCCCCGCTGGTTTGCTCAGTGTCAGTGACTCAGCTGTGCTACACAATGGCTGGAGGAAGTGAAACTCCTGAACTTTTCCCCTATCGAAGAAAACGAAATCGCTGGTATGGGAATTTTTCGGCAGAAAAGTTACAGACGGCCGCGGCTAAGAGGATGAGGACACTGTTATGAACGTTTCCCAACAGCTACGAGAGTTACTACAGCGTTTTTATTGTGTCTAGCCGTGGTAAAACGTGGCGATTATTTCTCTCTGGCAACTGTCTGTGTTGAGAAAGAGTGTGTGTATAATGTAAACATGATAAGAGTCATACGTGCTTTTTATGGAAAATAATTCAATTATTTTTGTTTTGATGGTAATAATGTTGAGCTGTGGCTGTGGGTTAAGGTTCACCCAACGTCTGCATTTATTCTATTTAGAATGTAAAGGTTTATTTTAACTTAACATTATACTTATGCTCCAATTTGATAATATGTTTTGAAAAATAAAAATAATGCTCCAATTTGATAATATGTTTTGAAAAATAAAAATAATGTTCTTTTTTTTTTTTAAACCTAGATATGTCAAAGTAACACATTTTAGAGCTGTAGTTGCGACACCGTTATATTTTGCCATTTGGTTATCATACCATAAAGATACAAGCACATGCCTATGGCCCCCAATAACACTCTAAAGTTGACCCCCCCCCCTCCATAGTATTTAACTTATTGCCTGCCATTGACAACGATAGTCATCCAATTTACAGTATTTGAACTGGGAAGACCGGATGTGAGAGCTTACATTTCACCATGAACCATGATCTTTTCAACTTTTACAGTGTGCTATATTTTAGAGATGGACACAACAATACTTCAGCTGGCATTGACGGTGATTGTCGTCCAATCCATTTTGACTTACAAAAATTGATTGGACGTCTATCGCCGTCAGTGGCAACCAATGAGTTTAAGTAATGCCCTACAAAGTGCTAAAAGTTCTGTGATTAAAACACTAACCACAATTGAAATTCGTTTAAAAAAATAACAATGATAACCCGTTAAATCTTTTGTAATTCATTGTTATTAACACGTTTAAGTCCCACCCTTACTTTTTAAACTTATCGACTTCAATGATATAGAATCAGCATTACTTGTTTGATCTTATCTATACGTTTGCGGTTTGTGATCAAACAATTCGATTCAATCATCCATCATGCGCGCGCACGCAGAGCAGGAGTTCAAAGGTGTGCGCGCACGTCCACTCCAAAGCCCTCCCCTCCCCCTTTCCGACCGGTTTCCCAGTTAGCCGCGCGCGGATTGAGTCAAGTGAACCAACCGATAGGTGGTATTGACCGTCCGCTGCAGGTTTTCCATACAAAACCTGACTAATTTCACTTAAGGAAGCGACTGACAAGCACCGCGAAGACTTTAGTTATTTATCGGGAGGTTTCGCCGGTACCGGAGTCAAGGTGACGCGGTTGAAAGAAAGAAAGTAAACGCTGAGTGAAAGCGCCTGACTGGAGCTTGAGGATCAAAGCTAATGCTAAGCCACCTAGCCGTTGCTAAATAATTACACGAAAACTCGTGTCAGTTGATCCGTCGTTTACTTTGTCATAACCGCTGATATCACAAAGTGGATGTTTCGGAAAGGCAACTGGAGGGTGCACGCCACGTTTGCTTGATTTAGTGGGGTTTTAAGCCTGGACATTTTAGGCCACAAGCGACTGGTATTCGCTTTACAAGATTAGCCACCGTAGCCGGTCTTGCTGAGGTGACACCGGCTCAACTGCTAAAGATAGTTTACGGCCGAAGCTACGCTTAGTGTTTTATTAGTTTCGATACTTTTGCTTCTTCTTCGCCATGCTGAAACAACAACAGTCTAATTCCGGCGGAAGAAAAGCGTCTAATGGTACAACGGGCCCCGCCGGTATGTCTTCTCCAGTCAGCGGCGGCGGCGGCAGCAGCGGAAACAGGACGCCGGCCGGGAGGTGAGTAAATCGGCTAACACGCCTCAGGAAAGTACGTGGTCGTCCGCTTGCCACTAAGGCCTACCGGTTAAAGCGCAGGATTCTCAATGGGGCGCGTCTCAGCCACGGAACCAATCCAATTCATCTCTGTAAGATCGACACATAACATGAACCAATTACATTGTTCGAACCAAACCGAACAGGTCCAAAAGGGGCGGGTTGAACTTTGATGAAACCATTAAGTAGCAAATCAACATACAGGTGAAAGAAAGTTTATCTGGCCGGTCAAGACCTAGAAAGCAGACGGAAAGCAGACGCAGCTCGGCGGAAAAACAAACTGCTTATTTAGAGGTAACTTAAATGTAGCTTGTTAAAACGACGTTTGGAGAGCCGTTGAAGCTACTTGGAAGAGATTTAATGGCCAACGCAAGGTCAGTCGTGCGCCGTCGTCGCTGTTGCGAATGTGGTGTTTTTGTTTTGGTCACATTCGCCTCTGCCTTTGTTTTGTATCCATGTATTTTTTAGCTAGCTACCCGCAGTCACCTCGTTTGGATTTAACGTAATCATCGTATTTTGTCATGATTCGTCGTTTTTTGTTGTTGTTGCCTTAGTTTACGGTTAGATTCGATTGGTTTTCGCGCTATTATTTCGAGCTCGTCGTTGTCTTTGTGTAAACAAATGTACAAATTGTCATCTTTTTTATATGTTGAGGCGTTTATTTTGAATTTCACCTGCATTAAAAATATATGGTTGTCTAAAGGACAATTTTATTTCAATATGGTAATGTGTCAAATCAAAATGAAATTTTAATTTATGAAATGGCAGCTTTTTAAATGTTACATTAATTTACAGGTTACATTTCAGCCCTTAATCACTTATAACTCATTGGCTGCAATTGACAGCCTGTCTGTCAAGGACCATGGTTTTTTTTCCCAGCTTTTACAGTGCAGTACATGTGAGCAGTGGACACATTTTAGTTGCCATTGACAGTGTTAGATGCCCAGTTCATTTTGACTGGAAGATGCTTCCAGCTAATGATCGCCAACCACTCCTCCTAGTTGAATTATATTGTTATTTGGACATCTGTAATTGTCAATGGCAGGTTACCGTAACGATTAGAAATAATACCAATAATAATATAAATATAATTTGGAGCTGGCATCCACATATGTGAACCTCATATTTTGGGTCATGTAAGGCACACTTTTATACCAAATGTTAAAATTGTAGCCTGTATGACCCCAAAATAAAATGTCCATATATGTGGACGCCAGGTCTTTGTGAACATACAGTAGTTTTTTTCATTACCAGAAATGGTCATTTTCCCTATAAGGAACTGAATGCTGAAAAACCCATTTTTGTTATTCTTATACAGGAATCGAGCGAATGCAAAACCACCATTCCAGTCTTCTCCCGTAAGTATCGACATCTGACAGACCTGACCTGCTCTGATAGTCTCAAAACAATGTACCATACTTATTTAGATTTTTTTCCACCGCTGATTAGGGCTGAACGATATTGGAAAAAACTGACATTGCGATTTTTGGGGGGGTTGCGATATACATCGCGATATTAAAACGAGAAGAATTGTCACCAGATGACTTGAATAGCTATGTTTGGGAAGACTTTAGTTGACTCACTGTGACCACATTGGATTCATTAGAGATGTGTCGATCCAAACTCGTGATCGAAAATTGGGCCGATCCATAGGCCTGTGGCAATATGCAATAATTCCATTTATCTCACGATAAATAAAAATTAAGGCGGTAATTTTTCCGCTTAGATTTATTGCCGCACGTGCGTGCGCTCGTACGACAGACGTGCTGTTAAAAGTTCTGATTCATTGTTACCAACTACGCAAAATGCATCTTCGTTCCGGGTCCGGCAAAAAATAGCGCCGCTGTAGGTTCACTATCCTCTTCCCCTCACTATCCACTCGCTCTCGCTATATGATTGGCCGAAGAGAGTCGAAATGCTCTCCCGTGAAATGCCTGTTTAAAAATGTTCCCGTCGTTACTTCTTGCATTCGCTTAAAAGTGCCCATTTAAAAAGGAAAAGCGATGGATGATGCTACACACAGAGCGTATTATTAACAAATGTCAAAGTTGTATAATCATATAGCGAGAATAAGGAACGTCACTGACAAGCGCAGGCCCCCGCGAGTGGATAGTGAGGGGAATAGGATAGTGCCCCTACACCGGAGCCAATCCGTTCCCATTATATGCTATTGTTCAACGTATACCGGCCGCGTCAGTGCTCCAGATTGACTGCGGACAATCTCCGGCGTGCCAGAGCCCGCCGAATGTTTTAGGCGATTTTCTATTTTTGCTGGAGACACATCCGTCAAAATGGGTGGATCCAGGCCTGGAGTAAACAGCCCAGTGTCTTATTAACGGTTTAAACACCAGCGAACATGGACGAAGAACGTTTCATCATGGAGGTGGAAAGTCACAAAGTGATTTATGATGCAGCAGATCATTATTATAAGGGCAGCCTTAAAAAGAAAGCTGCAAAGTGTCCTATTACGTCGGTAAAACATCTTTCTCACTCCCGCAATACATGAACAAAACAACATCACTTGTGTGCGCTTCCTGATATTTACAACTAAGTCCGCCAAAACATTGTTACCGTTTTTGCTGCTACGAACAACCTCACTTTGACAACATACAGCTGAATGGACACTGAGTGGCAAATTTAAGAGCGCTGTGCTTCAAACTCGTCCTGTTTATGAAAGTCGATTGTCATATGTTGGTGTTATGCAGTAATGAGCAGACGTGACTTCTGTGGCGTTTGCTAACTTTTTTAATGCGCGCACACTCTAGATATCATGAAATGGCAAACTACATGTGCTTCTTCCCATGCCATTGGCTACGTGAGCCCAGAGTGATTATGGGACACGTAGTTCATATAGTACATCGATGAATTCTAAACCGCCATGACTGAATGGGAGTTAAGCAGGCCAAATCAATCCATACCAGCGATTATAGATAATGCTGCAAATATTGTTAATTCAGTACGTGACACAGATGGATTTGGACCACAAATAGGATGTTTTGCTCATGTAGTAAACCTAGCTGCTAAGAGAGCTGTAGCAATCAACAGTTTGCCCCACCTCACTTTACAAAAAGTAAAGATTGTTCTCAGCATGTTTATACAAAATTTCTTCAGATCAGTAAGAAGTAAGCACATAAATATTATGCACTAAAATGCACGTTAATATGATGGCAATTTAATTTTTGCTCATTAGCAAAAAAAAAAAAAATTTGAAAGAAAAAATACATTTTTTTTTTCCCTCCAGAGAATTAAATGTATTGAATTTAATCGAAAATCGGGTCCCCTGTATCGAAATCCGTACCGAACCATGACTTAACTTTGAGCGCCTTGAAAGATGGAAAAGCGCTATATAAGTGTAACACCATTTACCATTTAACTGCATCGTTGCATCCCTATGGAACACCATAGCAGAAGCTATTCGGGGAAAAGTTTTCATTTGCCTAAATGCTTAAGTTATTAAGTGCATTTTTTTTTTTTTTTTTTTTTTTTTTTTTTTTCTTGAAAAGCACATTTTATTTATTCTGTGTTTCTGTGCGGTATTAATATTGTTGTCTTTTACTTAAGAGGTATGGCCTATTGTATTTAGTTGTGATTTCTTAAAAAGTATTTTTGAATTTAAGAGTAAACATTTATTGCATTTAAATGGGTGTACTTGATCTATTAATATATACTGTATTGTCACTGTGTTATTGTAAATTGGTTTAAAAAAAATTGGGGGGGCGCAATAATACCACATATCGCAGTAATTTATGAGAAAAATTATCGCACACTAAAATTTGTTATCGCGACAGGCCTATCGAGCCACCATTTTTTAGAGGATCGAAATCGGGTAAAAAGGATTGGGTTTTTAATTTAAAATATACATTTGTTTTTTTTTGGTTTTTTTGCTTCTCACCGTCTTTCCTGCTAAGCAGTGCGACCAAACTGTTTTTCTTGGTCACTAGTGCAGCTGGTGTACTTAAAGTTAACGATGATTGACAGTTTTTTTTTTTTTTTTTTGCTATGATCTGGCCTGAGACTACTTTGTAGCTCTCCAATCAAAGGCACAAATGTGTTAATCACCATTAAGCTTGTTACACATTCTGAAGTGTGCAGTGGCAACTCATTCAATGTGTAAGTGAGAGGCTGTTCTCGGCAGCATGAGCATCAAAGTAATAAAAAACATTCTTAAAAAAAGATTTTTCGGTACCAAATTGGGACTCAGATTCTCAAAATAAGGTGACCTGGACCTGGGTGCGAAATATGCGATCGGGACATCCCTAGTGTTCATATAACACCGTTTATTCCAGGCGAAGTCGCTTTATCTGTGAATGATGAAGATTGGTGTATTTAAAAGAGACTCAGGAATTTATGTCTCTGCAAAATTGCTGCTTTTATGAAGAAAAACAAAAGTTCACATTGAAAAAAAACAATTGCACGTCCTCCGATAGGACTATTGCGCATGCGCATATTGCGATGTTCAAACGATTTATTGCGCAGGCCTACCACTGATCTTATAATTGAATCATTTTTGGAATGTGTTGCATGAGTCTGGGTAGATACTTTGTTTTTACTTTTGTCAGGTTTTTGAGGGAGTCTACAACAATGCTCGAATGCTTCATTTCCTCACAGCTGTTGTGGTACGTTTTCCTTGCTCATTATCTATTTTCTCCCAAAATTTGAATGTCAAAAACCTCATTACCACTTCTAACCCAATCTTTTACAGGGTTCCACTTGCGATATAAGAGTGAAGAATGGCAGTATGTTTGAAGGCATTTTTAAGACCCTTAGCTCACGGGTAAGGCTGTTACATTACTCCAAATTTTCCGTGAATTGAATCTTGCATGTTAATATCCCTCCATGTACTCAGTGCGAATTAGCCGTGGACGCTGTGCACAAACGCAACGAGGAGGAGGGCTCGACGTCTGTGCCCCCGCGGAGGGAAGACATCACCGACACCATGATCTTCAGCCCTTCAGATTTGGTTACCATGATATGCAGAGACGTGGACCTCAACTTTGCCACCAGAGGTATGCACTTCACTGAATTTCAGGGTTATTTTCACATTTGTTGTTTCACTGCACAGGTTTATGGAAGATACTAGGTTCAATAGCCAGTCTTGACTGTTTGGTTGATTGCGTTATCTTGAATTATGTGTAGATACCTTCACTGACACCGCTATCAGCTCCACTCGCGTCAACGGGGAACACAAGGAGAAAGTGCTGCAGAGGTGGGAGGGAGGTGACAGCAACGGCGAGAGTTATAATTTGGACGCGGACACAGTGAGTTCTTCAAATACTTTCATATTTAATGGCATAATGTTTGATTTGTGTTACTGATGACATATTGTGTCTTTCTCCTGCAGTCCAATGGCTGGGACGCCAACGAGATGTTCCGTTACAATGAAGTGAAATATGGAGTCACGTCAACATATGATTCCAGCCTTTCTATGTATACGTAAGTTTCTACTTGGGGCTCTTTGGGCTCACATTGTAGAAAGTTTAAATTGACTAAAATGCATATTTTCTTGTGTGATACTCGTGTTATAATGAGTTATTCTGTGAAAACTGAATCAATGAAGCATTTCTGTTGGCCAAAAAGAAAAATGTGGATCCCCCATCCACATGTGCAAATGTTTGCGTAATGTTATATTTTTTCGTATGTGTTGGAAGTTTTATTTCCTATTTACACACTGTGCACTCACCCAGGGGACCATAGCGGGTGGGTTGGTTATTTTCTGTCTTCCACTGTCCTTGTTGTCATGTTTTTTTTTAACTTGTCATTAGCCCTTTAACGTACTACCACAGTTAGCCCTTTAACTTAATACCACAGCACATACTGTGTAATTACCATCTATATGCCTGTGCCTTTAAAGATGATTTTAATATTTTAGTGTGCCACTGGAGAGAGGCACCTCGGAAGTATACCGACAGAGGGAGGCCCGCGCCGCTCGCCTTGCCAGCGAGATCGAGTCCAGCCCCCAGTATCGCCACCGCGTGGGCCTGGAAAACGACGAGGGCAAAAGCGAGGAGGACAAGTACAGCGCCGTGGTGCGTGACGGCGCCGATCGGGAGCGCGGCCACGAGAGTCCCCGTGAACGTGGCCGAGACAGCCCCGGAGCCAGGTGAGAGACTGCGGTCCTGAGTAGTGTACACGGTTGAATGCTAACACGTGTGTTTTGTCTTTCAGGGAGGGCAAGTACATTCCTCTACCACAACGGCAAAGGGAGATGAACCGGGACCGCGACCGAGCCGAGAGGGGTCCTGGCGGCCCCCCGTCCCACAGCCGTCTCAGCGGGGGTTACCGCTCCACCCCTCCGTCCTCATCGTCCTCGTCCCCCAGACCACCCCTGCCGTCCGCCACCGGCCCCCCAGGTGGCGTCTCCCCTTCAGAGCGAAGCAGCCCCCTGTCAGGTCGAGGTGGCGCTTATGCCACCCACCACCCCCAGGGAAGCCCCAGCCCGGGCCCCGGCTCCGGTCCCGCCAGTCCGTACACGCCCGCTTCTCCCGGGGCAGCAGCCTCCCACTCCGCCGCCCCTTCACCAACCAGCCCGCCTGCCCCCCACGGACACGCTGTCCCACATTCCCATTCCCTCCCGCACTCCTTGTCAGAGGCTGCCAGACCTGTTAATGGCGGTAAGTTGAATGTAAAATTTTGATATTGACCAAGATTCTCAAACTTGTAGTCCGGAGACCAATTGCGGCACATGGGAAAATAGTTTTTCGGCTTCTTATTTGACATCTAATTGTAGTAATTAGTCTGCCCCATGTGTATTTTGCCATGGGCATGAAAAAAGAATGAGATGGAGTAATAAATCCGAAAACTTTAAAAACGAATAATAAACATAAATTGATTGAGTCATGGCAAATGAAAAAAACATACATTCAGAAATTTTGGTTTTAATTCATAGAAATATGGTTGAATAACAAAATTTCAACATGAATAGGGAATTTACTTTTTAGTTTTTGTAATGTGAAATATGGTTCTCAATGACATCGCAAAGAAGAGCAGCCAATCTAGGATACTCTCATTTGATAGGCTAAAATAGTACTAGCATTGACACTAGAGGTGTGCAAAATTTCCGATTCTTAGATTATTCGTGATTCGGCCGTGGAAGATTCGAGAAAGATTCACAAACATCCAAATTCCGATTATTGAAATATGCCAAGTAAAGCGGAAATAAAACACACTCAGCGCGCCGCGCGGTCTTCGGGACGCAATGAGGAACGGAGCGAGAGTAGCTAAACATCATGCTTCTCATTACCCGGCCCCTCGGGTAATGCCAATGCTCAACTCACGGCTCTAGTTTAACTCATGCCACGAGATAAAAAAAAAAAAAACACAACAACATACCTGACTTCTGCCGACAGCTGCTACAAAGTACATCCACATAATGTTACGGTAGATATCATTTATATATGACTAGATGCAATATAGATTCGGTAGCGTTAGCAGCACATCTACAGAAAGCTAGATGCGGGATTTAGAAAACGGCCGCCATCTTAAAGCAGTACACTTCCCTGCAAGGCTGTTGTAGCGAACCTTCCAAGCGAACCTAATTAACTTTTTATCTGAAATACTCCTAAATCGGTAAAATATTGACTTGAATCTATCTTTAAAATAGGCTTAAAACTTTCACATGTCGAAAGTAGACAAAAGGGAAATTATGGAATAACGGGAGCAATTTTAACAACTTTAACGGTTGATTCACAGCATTAAATTGAATGTAGTTTAAAGCTGCTGATACAGAATGGGGACTGGAGTTTTTTTATTTACTGTTATTTTTGTATATATGTTAACTGTTATATGTTTACTTGTTACTGAAATGGTAGTTTGGTTTAGCCTGAGAGTATTTTGAACAATTTTGAAACTAATGTACAAAACATTAAAAAAAAAAAAAAAAGGGAGGGGGGTGCATCAATAATCGTTTTATAATCGAATCGGAGCCTCTGAATCGTAATCTAATCGTTAGGTGCCCAAAGATTCCCAGCTCTAATTGACACAATGGCTGCCACTAATTAATCTTTAGTTTTTCTCCCCTATAACACATCAGAAATAGGATTTTTTTTTTCAATTCACTAAACATTCTTTCTGCTGCGATGCGATAAAAAGGTGTCGTGTAACAAATGGAAATTTTGTATCTTTCAGTTCCTCCCAGGACTTCTCCCAAAGCTCAAAGACCACCACAGTCAAGCAGAACAGTCCGCACTCCCAACACACATGCTCAGTCCACTGGTACTAAGGACTCATTTACATTATTGTTATGGAGCATAGCAAACATCATGTTCCAACACGTATTTTTTTGTGTGCAGCTGCTCGCTCGCCAAAATCAGGCTCTTCCCAGGACACGCCTTATCTGGACACGTCGTCCATCTCCTTGCCCGCGCACAAGACGTCAGGCCCCGCCCCTCTCTTCCCTGTGGACGGTAAGGTCAACCCTCTCAACTCCTGGTAATTTTTTCCATTCATTGCCAATCCATTTTGACAACGAGGGGCAAATTAACGAATCAGTCCAAATGGATTGGACGTCTAGTGTATTATTATTTTTTTTTTTTAATTTGGTTTTTATTACCATTTTATTTTTAAAAATAATATTTTAAAAAATCATTCATACTAAAGTTGAGCTTTTTATATAACTGTATATTCTGGACTTTTAGTCATACTTTTTCATAATTTGTGATTTGGTGAATATGGCTTTCAATGGCAGTGAGTGAGTTAATACTTTTAAGTTTTAAATAGAAGTGTTCTGAAACGAGTCGGCGAATGACGGCCTAATGAAGTGGCACAACTCATTAGTTTGTCATTTGTGTGTTCAGTGAATGAGATCCTCTGCGCCGCTGCTAAAGTACGCTGTGCCGACAGTCCCAGCGGCACAGAGGAAAGCAAGAGCGGCAAAGGTGAGAACGTTAAGTTGGAACACGGTAGCCGCTCTCATGAATGCGGGTTTTCATTATTCGCTGCTTCGCCGTCAGCCCCTTCGGTTCAACAAAGGTCACAAATTGAGGAGCTACGAAAGTTCGGGAAAGAGTTTAGGGTGAGTGTTTACATCGGAGTTCAATTGTGCACTGAAAATTGTGACCCTTTATAATTCTTTAAATTAATATATTTTATTTTTTAGCTCCAGCCGAGTGGAGGCACATCCAGCGGTCCCGGCTCGCCTGCAGCAGCAACTCCCCCCGCGGTCGTTGACACGGCGCTGGCTAAACCTTCGCCGTCAGATGAAGCCAAAGCACAGCCCGCCGCACCCTCCAACCCTCAGCCTTCGCCTCTCCCATCGGACGAATCCCCCAAGGAGGCCCCCAACTCCGCTGGCGCGGAGGCCGGTTCGGGCAGGCATTCGCCAGCTGCTCCTCAGCCAGCCAGAACCCCCGGAAGTGAGGAGGGCACGTCAGACCGTGCAGAGGGTGTGGCAGAGTAAGTCGAAAAACTGTCATTAACTTTTATGTTTTTGGGAAGTCATGATTTTTAACACGTTTGTCCTCGAATATAGCCAAGTGAAGAAGTCCACCTTAAACCCCAATGCTAAAGAATTCAACCCAGGCAAACTTCAAATGCCAATGGTGAGCCTCCAAACCGTCAATAACTTCATAAATAATGTAGCTCGTATCGACAATCCCGTTCTCGCCTGCAGACCAAACCCAACACAGCACCCACCCCGCCTCGCCCCACCCCTCCGAGCCCCGTTGTCATTCAGCACCCGGGCGGGCAGGGTCCGCTCTACAACGCCCCCTACCTGTCGTATGTCTCGCAGATCCACTCAGTACAGGTACAAAAGTTATATAGTAGTTGATCAATAAATTTAGAATTTATTTATTAAAAAATATTTTTGGAAATAATAACATAAATATTCTCATTTATTTTGAAATTTTAACTATCATTTCATTCACTGCCGTTGACATGAAATCCAGTTTAACTGGGAAGGCAGGCATTGAATGATCTTGTTTCAGTGCCATTGACGCCGATTCGTCATCAGTGCCAACCAATAAGTTACTTTATGAAATAACATTAAACCCATTAGAACAATAACAAGGTTATAGATGGGATTACAATAAAGCTCTTTCATGAGTGCTTTTGGGGATTCATTCCTAATATCTTTTCCAGACCCCACAAATGTACCAGTACACGATGTCTGCAGTGGGCCAGGGAAAGTACCCTAGGACTAAAGGTAAGCTGTAGAACTTTATTTTTTGTCTGACACTGAAGTTCAATCTTATGCGGCAACTTTCTCATTCAAAACACGTCACGTTTCAGGATCTGTGGTGGCGGCACGCTCAGATCACGGCGCGTCAGCGCCGCCCATGCTCCAAGCAGCAGCGTCCGCGGCCGGCGCCCCCCTTGTTGCGTCTCCTTACCCTCAGTCCTATCTGCAGTACAGTCCGCAGCAGTACAGCCAGCAACAGGTCATACAGGCCATGTCGCCGTATCCCGGACAGGTAGGAAATGGCACTGAAGGGGTCACGTCTTGCCTTGATTCCAATTAAACTCTTGTCTTTCTTTCTAGCCCATGTACTCCATGCTGCAGGGAGGAGCTAGGATGATAGGGCAAGGCGGGGGTCCCCACCCGCAAGCCCTCGGCCCCCCTGGGGGCCCGCAGTTCCAGGCACAAGGGGAAGGGCCACAGGGACCCCAGCAGGGCATTTATGGTGAGTATCTAAACTATATTCATAAATTCCATTTTAACCGACATGGCTTGGTATTGAATGACTGTAATTGACTTAGCAGTCTAATTTAGCTAGGAGGATATTTACTGTATTTTTCCTTTTTTTAAAAAATGTTTTTTTTTAATTTAATATGTAGTTTGATAAAGTATATTTTTTCCATGTTTGTCTTTCAATTAAAAAACCTAAAAGAAAAATAAGTGAATTGGAGAATATTTTTCTTTAGATTGTTTTTCCAAGTCGAACAACATTAAAAAAAATTCATACACATTAACAATGAACGATTATTAACTCGTTCCGCGCCATTGGCGGCGCTATATGGCAAACCCGTTTGGACCGGGAGGCACTAGCAGCGATTGAACGTCTATCGCCATCAATGGCAACCAATGAGTTAATTTGCAGCCGAAATAGTTTTGATTTGGGCTGTCTTTTTGTGTGCAGCGCCACAGTCCTTCTCCCACCACTCGGGGGCGGTCCACCAGCCTCAGCCGTCTAGTACCCCAACTGGAAACCAGCCCCCACCCCAGCATGCCGCACCCAGCCCCGGACAGGTGAGGGAGTGTTGAAAAATGCTAAATTCAAAATGCGTGATGAATCATCAGTCGGAGTAATGCTCTGTCTCTGCCTTCAGAGCGCGCAGTCAGGCCCGCAGCCGCAATCCCTGTATCACTCGGGTCCGCTGTCGGCGCCGACCCCACCCAACATGCCGCCCGGACACACGTCCCCGCAGGGATCCTACCCTATTCAGGGCTACAGTATCCACAGCCACCAGGGCATCCCACCTACATACCCCCTGGGACAGTTGGCACAGGTAAGAACTTGTCCGTCCGGCCTTCTTTCAGACTTAACATTTTGTTCTCTTTGTCAGGCCCACGTGCAAGGAGCCATGTCGGGTCCCCACCACTCGGGGAGCCACGCTCAGCCCCAGTTAGTCATGTTACAGCCCCCACCGCAGCAAGGTCCCAGCTCGGTACCCCAGCACCCGCAACACGGACCGCAGCAGGGGACGCACCAACACTTTTACATCGGACACCCGCAAGGTACATGCAAGACTTGCTGAGCCATTCCAGAATTGGAGAACATTTTATGTCCCTGGCAAAATACATGCAGTGTCAGAGTAAATTGACATTTTCTGAGACCAAACTTTATATGAAAATAGTTCTAAAAATAGCAAATGAGTCTGGAGTGCACTCTAAAATTCCGAGCAAAACTGTTAACCGGTTATAGGGTATAGATTAAGCTTACTGGCCGCTATTGACTGCGCTAGACATCCAATCCATTTTGACTGGGAGTCCAGTTAAAATGGATTGGACGTCTAGTGCTGTCAAAGGCATTGAAAAGTGGGCATTCACAGCCAGTCCTCCCAGTTTAAATGAATTGGATGTCTATCCTTTTTAATGGCAAAAAGTCATTTGCTCTATAAAAGGTTAAAAGAATTTAAACATTTTTTAGATGCATTAGTGTCTTTGCTGGCTCTTGCAGCTGTAGGAACATGATTTACTAAACTTATTTGAAATGGGACGTATTATTCATGGAACAGGTGTCAGTGTTGTTAATAACGGCGTTACTAACGGTGTTATTTTTTTCAGTAGTGAGTAATTAATTTTCTCATTTTGGCAACGTCGTTACCGTTATTGAGGATGTAAAGGCGTGCGTTACTACATTGGTTTAATGACGCGAGAAAAGTCAGAGACATGGACTCGCTGAGACGAGAGACCAGAACGAGAGTGGGAAGGAGGGAAGGGAGTTGTCACTTCGTTGCAAACACGATGCTCGGTGGCTCCAATAATACCTGACTGTAGCCGATAGCTTACAAACTACGCCCACATGATGCTACGGTAGATATCACATGTATATTGAACTAGATGCGAAATGACAGACACGGCGGCGTTAGCACACGTATAGAGAACTAGATGCAAAATGATACTCGCCGGCGTTGGTAAACAGCCGCCATCTTAAAGCAGTAGACTTCTCAGGAAGGCTCTGTCGTAGAGAACCAGCCTAGCGAACCTAAGTAACTTTTTATCTAACATACTCATTAATCGGCAAAATTTTTACTTGAATCCATCTATAAATGATGAAATCGTTTTAAAACTTTCACATGTCGAAAGTAGACAGAAGGGAAGTAATGCAATAACGGGAGCAACTTTAACGGTTGATTCACAACAATAAGTGACTTCCAAACATAGCAAAGGTTACGGTTTTTTTTTGTTTTGTTTTGTTTTTTTTTAATGGGGAAAAACATGAAAGGTAATACCAGTTACTTTGCCAAGTAACTAATTACTCTTACATTCAGATAAGTGAGTTACTAACTCAATTTTTGGGAGAAGTAATTTGTAACTGTAATTACTTTTTTAAAGTACCGTAAGATTAACTACACTGCATGTGTCCCAAAAACATGAGCGCAACCCTATTACCTTTTTAACATGGAAGCACTGAATCATATATGCTAAATTTGACATTCATTTTCTAAACGAAGAATAGAGGAAATGTGTGCCCATTTCAATTTTTCTTCTTTTTTTTTTTAAATAAAATAATTGGCTTTCAGTTAAATTCTCATCCAACCTACTAATCAGAATAAGACATTTTTATTCACGCTTCATTCAGCTATTAGCTTTAGGCTAACATTTTCAACCCTATTACTTTATGCCAAATTCTGTAAACACTTAAGAAATTATGTAATAAAATGTTAATATGTATATTGAGCTAATCAAGACTATGATGGTTTATAACAGAAAAGTCTAGGCTCATTTTTCAAAATGTCCTCCAATTCTAGTGCTGTCAAAATTCAGGTGTAATGATTTTTATTCTTTTACCCCCCAGCAATGCAGGTTCAGACGCACCCGGCATCCTTCCATCCGCCCGGAAACTAAACTCAAACATCGGCGGGACCGATCGCCAACAACCGAGCTGACTGAACATACAAAAAAATAGACTGACAGGACAAAAAATCTCCTCGCACCTTCTACTCCTCTTCCTTCTTCTTCTGCCTTTATTTTTCATCGGCCCCACCAAAAGAAGGAACTTTTTGTTGTTTTTAATCCAAACGGATGACGACGAATCCCACGCTCCTCTTCAACTTCTTCCTTTTGTTCCACTACGGGACAAAACGTTTCGGTCTTCCAGCGACGTCTTTTTGGACACCCGCGCCAAAAACCGGATCTTAACTGCACGACGGGAAGCATTTGTAGAGGACGGGGGATTTTTAATCTATCACTTCTTTTAACTTGACCCTGATAGTTCTAAATAAAAATCACCCTCTGACTGTTCATCTCTTCCTTAGGTAAATAAAATATAAAAAAATGGACAAGACAAAAAAAATATTAAAAACATAATGACCAAAAAATAAAGTTTTCAACTTAACTACAATATGTTTTGCTGGTAATTTATTGATGTCAAATTATGGACAAGTACCGTATTTATGGACTATTAAATCAAAAAATAGACAAAGAATCTTTCTAAAAATTGTTTTTATATTGACCACAGTGTAGCTTTGTCACATTACTGCTTACAATACAGCAACTAAGTGAGGAAACATTAAAAATTTTCCGACTGTTCTAACAGCTTTAATGTTGTTTCATAAATTTAAGTCATTGGCTGCCATTAGTGCCAATGTATTTTGACTGACCATTCATTCGAGCCTCCCAGTCATAATGCCATAGTGCCATCAATGTTAGTGAATGACTTAATAGCAAATATTCACAATATTTTTCATTTAACTTTTTTGACCAGTTAAAATTGTAATTCTAATTCTTTAAAATTTTTACGGATTTTAAAAAAAAGCTTAGAAATGTGTTTTTTTTAAAGGACTAAAACTTGTGTTTAAATTTCGGGGGGGAAAAATGTCTCCCACTCAAACATGGATTGAACATCTATCACCGTCAATGGCACTAAAATATGATCATTCAATGACAGCCAATCCTAATTATCAAAAAAAAAAAAGTCTTTGCGCCTATATCTGCCATTGCTGGTTCGCATGTGTTCGTTTTGTCGAATGATGGTGACGTATTTCACTTGACACATAGTTTGTATGTGTACGGATGCATCAGATACAAATTGGAATTGGACTGTCCATTCTGCCTGAAAATGTTAGAAAAATGGCCTGTGGTGTGAACGTAGCCTAAGTCGCAGGTCCTAGTCAAACTATGGAGAGAGAGAAAAAGAAAAAAAGTGCTAAATAGGGGTAGAACACTGCAGATAACTAAAACTTCCACAAGGTGGAGCCCCTGAAACACCAACTCCGAATCAACATCATGTGACACTGGCGTCCTTGTTGTGACTCGTCTGTGGGTCAGTGGGACGAGCGGTCCCCTCAGGGACCAGCGCGACACCAAACGACAACTGACTCTCTTGCTCCTGCGTCAATACGTGGCCTACTTTCCAGTCCATCAGTGCGCCAACGCGTAGAGCAGCTCACCGCTGCGCTCCAGTCGCTGGCGGTACTCCAGGCGCTCGTAGTTTCCTAAGGGGACGCTCCGGGTGCCGTGGAGGAGACCCCAGCAGCAGCAGGCGATGACTGCCGTGCTGTCACTGTCACCTGTGGGCGAGCAGAGTGTCAATGTCAGGCACTTGAACATTTTCAAGTTAATTCATTGGTTGTAATTGACAGTGATAGTTTTGCAGAATAACCTCCGTGGAAGGCCGCCCTACTCATGAGGTCCTCCCAGTTGGCGCCGGCCGACAGTAGCGCGTCCAACGCGATCATGGGCGCGTCGTGACCGCTCCTCCCGGCCCAACCTGCCAGGCTGAAGCTCTTGTACGATTGATCTCTCTCGGCAGGCCCGTAAGATTCAGGCCAATTGGCGGGACCCACCCCGTTTGAAATGCCCCTCAAATCCAGGTACCTGCACAAACATGGAAAAATACTAATATTCTGTAGTACAAGTAGTAATACTTAAGTTAGCTCAGACTGGAACAATAACAATTCGCAATCACAGTATTCAAATTAATACTACACATTGATCATGTTATTACTGTTATACAGACATTATTCAGATGCCTTATGTAATTGTCTTTAATGATTTAGAGCTATAAATTGTTAAAAAAAAAATTATATTTCTTTTCAAAATGAATTATCAATGTAATTTTAGTTGAAATTGCTCAGGGCAAAATACACGCGGGCTGGATTAATACTACACTTTGACCTAAATAGGCCCCCAGACCTCAAGTTACAAAACCATGATCTAAAGCAGGGGTGTCCAAACGTTTTGCAAAAAGGGCCAAATTTGGTGTGGTAAAAATGTGGGGGGCCGACCTTGGCTGACGTCCTTTATGTAGAACAATATATTTAAGCAAATTTTAGCAAGCCATTCTGTGTGTCACATATGCTTTATTATTTTTTTTAATTAACAAATTTCAACAATCTCTGTTCCTCGGAATCTCAATTCCACGGAATGTTTGGCAGTTTATCCAGCCTTTGTGGCGTTCTCTTTCGACTCTCGGGCTCTTGCGAAATACTGTTGCTGTGAAATTAAACTAGCTTCAACTTGCTTAAATTTCTCGCTAATCGCTAAGCATCTTCCCTGTAATCTTGTCGTACATGTCAGCGTGTCTTGTTCGGTAATATCGCCTCACATTTAACTCTTTAAAACAGCGACTGTAGACAGTTGTTGCGTATTTTAGAGAAGAAATAGTCCAATTTCCACCTATCCTTGAAGTGCCGGCCGTCGCAGTCTAACTTTTTTTTGTTGATTGTCGACATTTTAGAAAATTGGGAGTAAAGGGTCACACGGGGGAATGTTGCTTAGAGTGCTGCTGCCTTTTCGTGGGTAAATGAGGAGCAGCATTTAGTGTGTAAGATACTTCATATGCTGGTAGCAGTACTGCTGACCAATTTATTAAGTCTGTGTGCGGGCCAGACGTTAATGATTTTATGAAAGAGGCTGGGGGCCGGATGAAATTTGACCACGGACCGCATTTGGACCCTGGGCCGGACTTTGGACATGCCTGATCTAAAGGTTGAAATTATTTACTTAAAAATAAAACTTTGTTTCATATGTGGAAATGGTTAATATGTATAAATTGTGTTGAGTAGGAGAATTCTCACTTCACAAAATGTGAAATTTCATGTTTTATTTTGAAATTTGGAATGTAATAGCATGAAACGGCACGTTATGGGCAGGGGTGAAAGTGGCTAGAATTTCTTGCCGGAACTACCAGACGTGAAGGTCGCCACGGGAGGGTGGGGGGCCAAACCTCTTAAACTACTGAAATGCAAAGAAAACTGTTTTAGCACAATTATTTCTATAACACATATAAAAACTGATCAGTGAGTTTCATTCAAAATTGTATTTTTTCAATGATTTGCATAATAAAAGTTAACAAAAACAGCAATAACCCCAACCTCCATCCCCTAATTTTTATTTTCCCTCATTTCCTCACATACTAAATGCCAAATCTCAATTTTAACTACTTAAGAACATAGGATGCATATTAAAATTGAAGTTAATGTAAACATTTACTTTTAAAAAAAAAAAAAAGAAAAAATTAAGATATAAGTAACATACATTCAGAAAAATAAGTACAAATTACTTAAATTATGCAGAGTAATATGGAATATATTTTGAAAATGGCGCAAACATTGATTTTTAGCATTTTTTTTTTTTTTTTTTTTTTTACATAGCGTTTTGACAGTTGCTGTCATATTTTTGGAATTAAAGCACCGTGTTCCGGCCCTGAATCTTATACCGGAACAGCATTCCTGACTGTTCTGGCCCACTTTCACCCCTGGTTATGGGTCATATTTCTGACATTAAGACTTCAGTTGAACGCTTCAAAATATGATTTTCAAATCCAGGTAAAATGTGAAACTGCCAATTTTCCAATAAAAAGTGAAACATCATGTTAAAATGTGAAAAGGCAAGTGAAATTTATGATGCCAAAACATGAGTTATTACATCAAAATGTGGAAACAAATCCAAAATTAAATGTAGAATTTAACACATTAAAACGTGAACTTTATCACATAACTATGTTCGCATCTTAATGTGAAAATTTTGTAGCTACTTAGGTATAACACTGTAAAACGTGGCGACGTTAGCAACACCAGGCTATGCGCGCTAATCGTACCACTGCCACTTATCGCAAAAGTAGCTCCAGTCTCGCTCTGTCTCCTCCACAGCGAAGCCCCGCCCCTGCACGAAATTCCTGGCCACGGGGCACGCCTCGTTAAGCAAGCCCACGCCCCACGTGGTGACGGGCCTCCGTTGAGCAGCGTACGCGACAAACAGGGCCGACGCCACCGCCCCTAGGAAACCCGTTGGGTGGGGATGGGTCATTCTGCCTGTCTCCACGGCGACTGCCACCAGGGATAATAGCTGATCAGGTTTGGGGTATCTGTTGACAAGACGACACACGGAATACTATATGTATACCTGGGCTGAAAAATATAAAGCAATATATGTAAAAAAATAAAAAAAAGAATTTTTTGCTTTTTTGTATTTTTATTTACAATACTATTTAAAGGGTACGTCAGACCTAGACTTGTTTGTGAAATGTTTTGACCTACGGAGGGTGCCACGTTTTATGCGCCAATGGACGCTCGGGGTGATGATGTAGTTTGTCACTGTCACTCGATAAACACTTCCGGTGTTCTGCAATTCCTTCCTATGCGGCGAGACGTCCAACAAATGCGCACGTTGGTTAAAAGCAGCGATTACTTACTATTTGTGTTTTTATTGTCTTTTATTACCTTTTCATTGCCTCAAAATACTTTTTTTCATGTGTTTCCCTCTCATACTTTTAAGCATTCTGTTTTCTCGTGGTAGCTTTAAAGCAGATTGTTGATCCGACCACATTAGCCACATAGCATATTTAAACCACCCTTACTTGATATGACTACATTTAGCATTTTCTTAAGGCACTTTTAGTATGTTTTGTCTGTATGCATCTAAACAAAACAAGATGAAGGTGCACTGTAGTACTTTGGGTGTCAAATCTGCCTCTTGTAGGACGTTTCGCCGATGTAGCACATTTTGGCAGAACGTTTTTTTTCTTACTCTCGTCTCATCCCGTCTTTCCTGTTCATTTTGCTTTTGTTGCTCGTTTTGTGAAATATCGAGAGTGCTGTCATGCTCATTAATGTTCCTCTCGGGGTCAAATTGAAAGAGTTAAACGGGTAACATGTTTATGTCGCTAGAGTCATACTCTGGAAGCCTGGCAGTGTAACCATGTGACGTCACCGCCCTGCGACGTCAACAACAATGGTGACCTACTATTTAAACTAATTTTACAAATTGTATAAAAAACGAAAACATCAAGAGGGGTTTCAATATCAAATCATTCTAACTCATAATATTTATCTTTTAAGAACTACCAGTCTTTCTATCTGTGGATCCCTTTAAAAATATAAGATTTTTAAAAATGCTACACAAATAAGTTGTTCTAAAAATGTTCTCCATCGTCAATTGCAGGGAATGAATTAGACAAAAAATTAATGAACAAAATAGGGGAAATATGACAGTAAATGTGATCAGTTGTCGATGGTTGTCAATGGCAGTGAAGGAGTTAATACCTCAGCCCGATGCACATGGATCTCATGGCGGCGCCGCAGCCGGTCGCATCCGGATTGTAAGGAACTCTGAAGCCTTCTTCCTCCCCGGGTCTCAATTGCGACACCCCTGAAACATATTTGATTTTTATGTGTTATCTTTGTGGATATATATTTTTAATTAAATGATCAAAAAACAGTCAGTTTACCTATAAAGGCTTTTCAATGGATTTTTAATGGTCTCAGTCTTGGTCTTAGGTAAGTCATACACTTCATAATATATTGACGAGAAGCGGGGCCGATTAATAAGGGCCTGCATTGTTGGCGTGGCCATCAAAGCTGACCAAGTGGAATCACAGACAAAGAGCTTTTTCCGTTGAAAATTCTTGTGAATAAATCCTTAAATCCCTGAATTCTTTATAGATATGGACACAAAACAGTCTCGATTCTTGGTTAAAGCCCAAAAAAACATGCAGTTCGCATTTATTTTATGTAAATATTGCGAACTATGATGCTAGTCAGCAAGCAAATGTAGCGGCTGCCTTATGGAAACAAATAGCTTTTTCCGTTGAAAATTCTTGTGCAGAAATGCTCAAATCCCTGAATTCTTTACAGATATGGACGTAAAACCGTCTCGATTCTTACTTAAAACAAAACAAAAAAACACGCAGTTAGCATTTATTTTACGTAAATATTGCGAACTATGAGGCCAATGCCGTAGCGGCTAATTTATCCCATTGATTTTTTTCACAATGTTTCAAAATGCCCGCATGGTACAAAAAATATAATAATTATCTCGAATCCTCGAACAAATCACTCCTGAGACAATCATTCCTATTTGTTTGCGGTACAGCTTTCGTACTTTTTCAACCTATATCCGGGGTTAATTCGCTGCGTGCGTGTGTTTGATAATAACTCCTCTTGATGGTTGGTGTGGGCAGGCCCCCTACTTGAAGGCGTGGCGCAGTGTCTGTTGGATGTGACCCGTCAATATTATTCTGAAGTCTATGGGTAAGTTTTGGTCTTTCATAGTTTGGTCTTCAGCCAAACTATTTTTTTCCACACCATCTTTATTTTAAATATCAATTTTCCCTTGAACTAATCACCTAGAATGCTTGAGGGTCCTGGTTTCCTCCCTTCCATGTCTTTCATGGCCTCCACATAACGAGCAGCCACCTCGTGAAGAAGCTCCTCTCCCTTTTTGCCTGCATAATGGTAAATAATGATGCAGCACGTGCCATTGTTGGTGGGATAATCCTCTTTATTTACTGTTTATACTGGACTGTCTCAGAAAATTAGAATACACAATATTCTAATTTTCTGAGACAGTCCTGTACATTAATCCACCATTTAAAGCAGGGGTGTCCAAACTTTTTGCAAAGGGGACCAGATTTGGCGTGGTAAAAATGTGGGGGGCCGACCTTGGCTGACGTCCTTTACATAGAACAATATACAGGACTGTCTCAGAAAATTAGAATATTGTGTATTCTAATTTTCTGAGACAGTCCAGTATAGCCAAAATAGGAAGAAAAAAAAATCAGTCATTGAATTACAATATAAAACATAAAATCACAGACAGCATTTCCGTATTCTAAGCATTTCTTCCTGCGAGCTCTGTGTTAACATTTAAAGAAAGAAAGAAAAAAAAAAAACACTTCAAGCTCTGCGGCTTGTTTGCCTTCATCACAAGAAAGGTCACGTTCGTGCCTAGCATTCGCCACCAATGCGATTTAACCTTCAGTCTTGACAACGAGGCGGTCGAGGTGATTAGGCCTCACACCGCCACGTCAATCCAATCACGGAAAGAGCGTGAGAGAATGGGGGAAACTGTGTCATTTGGCACTGACCTGTGGCAAGTCCCTCTGCTGTGGCTAGATGCAGGACGGTGTCATCGCTCACGGGCCAATCTGGGAGCTCCACCTTGATGTTCTTCAGACCGCCAAGCTCCTCCAGCTCCTACATAAAGATCATTTTGAGTTCACCCAAATTTTGGGGGAAGGGATCTTACCTTGTGAATGTCTGGTCCGGACTCATTGTACTCCCACTTCTGGTTTCTGTAGCCAAGAGCGTCACCTACACCGCTTAGTAACATTGCCGCCTTGTAGTGCTCCACTGTAACAGTTCTGCCAAGATGAATTCCAAATAGTATTAGTGAAATGAATGCCATATACTCAAAAATTATTTTGTAAAAATCTGAAAATGAATTTAAAACCCAGTGGCGATGGAAATGAGGTGCTGAGGGTGCTGCAGCACCCCTTAGTGTTGGGGAGAAAGTTAGTGGTTTGGTAGATTTTTTTTTTTTGGGGGGGGGGGGTAAAAAAAATAAAACACTCTGAAACAATAGTGCATTTAACTTTGGGGATTAAATACAGTGGGGCAAATAAGTATTTAGTCAACCACTAATTGTGCAAGTTCTCCCACTTGAAAATATTAGAGAGGCCTGTAATTGTCAACATGGGTAAACTTCAACCATGAGAGACAGAATGTGGAAAAAAACCTAGAAAATCACATTGTTGATTTCTAAAGAATTTATTTGCAAATCATGGTGGAAAATAAGTATTTGGTCAATACCAAAAGATCATCTCAATACTTTTTTGTTATGTACCCATTGTTGGCAATAACGGAGGCCAAACGTTTTCTGTAACTCTTCACAAGCTTTTCACACACTGTTGCTGGTATTTTGGCCCATTCCTCCATGCAGATCTCCTCTAGAGTAGTGATGTTTTGGGGCTATCGCTGGGCAACACGGACTTTCAACTCCCTCCTCGCCCCGTGGCGTCAAAATGATAACTAGAACGGTGAAAAATCCCAGAACCACACGGGTGGACCTAGTGAATGACCTACAGAGAGCTGGGACCACAGTAACAAAGGCTACTATCAGTAACACAATGCGCAGCCAGGGACTCAAATCCTGCACTGCCAGACGTGTCCCCCTGCTGAAGCCAGTACACGTCCAGGCCTGTCTGCAGTTTGTTGGAGATCATTTAGATTATCCAGAAGAGGATTGGGAGAATGTGTTATGGTCAGATGAAACCAAAACAGAACTTTTTGGTAGAAACACAGGCTCTCGTGTTTGGAGGAGAAAGAATACTGAATTGCATCCGAAGAACACCATACCCATTGTGAAGTATGGGGGTGGAAACATCATGCTTTGGGACTGTTTTTCTGCAAAGGGACCAGGACGACTCATCTGTGTAAAGGAAAGAATGAATGGGGCCATGTATCGAGAGATTTTGAGTGAAACTCTCCTTCCATCAGCAAGGGCATTGAAGATAAGACGTGGCTGGGTCTTTCAGCATGACAATGATCCCAAACACACAGCCAGGGCAACAAAGGAGTGGCTTCTTAAGAAGAATTTCAAGGTCCTGGAGTGGCCTAGCCAGTCTCCAGATCTCAACCCCATAGAAAGTCTGGAGGGAGTTGAAAGTCCGTGTTGCCCAACCCCCCAGAAAATGGAGATTTAAGCTTTCTAATGATGTATCACACATGCATATCGGACAATTTTGGAATTTGGCTAAATTCGGGGTCTCAGAGCGGAACTTCAAGTCATCTGAGTGTTTTCCGCCATATATAATTAATAATATTGTTACATGTATTTCTGAATGAATTAAATTACTAATATATAAAATCAAAGTGAATGAAAAAGATATGGCCCTAACAAAGAACCAATAACACTAAAGCCCTCCTTACATAGTTTTAACTCATATGCTATTATAATGCTACTATTGACGGCGGTAGACGTCCAATCCATTTTAACTGGGAGGGTGGCATTAAGATTTACACTTTTCACACGGATAAAAACGTGCAACTAAATATTTACAGCGCTGTCTGAGTGCAAATTGCTTTGTCACGCCTTATCAATCACCATTTGACTATGTTAATCAATTAATTCTACCTGCACAAGTACCGCAGACTCACCGGTTCATGACAGCGAGTCTCCCCAGAACTCAGTGCTCATAAGGCGGTCACGCACAGTAGTCGACGTCGGGGCTGAGCAGCTGGAAGCGGTGCTATAACGCTATCTTTTTTCCCCCCACTATACGGTCCCAAAATTTCACCGTAGTAGTGCATTGGGGTCCACAGTGTTATATTGAGTCGTTTTGTGTCTCGTTTTGTTGTTAAATTAAAGCGAGCAAGTGTCGCGGCCTAAATTAAAAAAAAAAAAACGACTACAGCAACGACGCACATTTAAAGGTCAGCTGCAAATACGTGCACCCCCGGTTATTCGCGGGTGGTGGGCCTCAGCATGTCCGCGAAAGCAAAAAAGATTATTATAATTCATGCAGTTAATTCTTGTTTTATTTTTTATTTTTTTTCTCAACTCCTTGAGTTCTTCTGGAGACTTACTCGCTAACTAGCTAGATACAGGTAGACAGAATCACAATTTGTGTTTCCTTTTCACATTTAATTTTTTTTTCAATTCTAAAAAAAATCATTTTTATTCTTTGTTTTACTATCAATAGTTGACAAGAAAATTACAACAAAAGCCTTCCAGTCTGTGAGTTCACCCATGCAACTTTAGTCACTTCAAAGTACAACTTTACTGAAGTCTGACTGTGCTTACAGTTGAAAATCTGCTTTTGGCTTCCAAACAGCTCTTCAAACGGCCCTCGAGCTCTGCGGGGTGGCACCCCCCGCCTTCGCCAACAGCAGAAATGACGGACGTGGGCAGCTGTTGGACGGCGGTGCCAGATTGATTCCCGCAGCTGATACATCCGCATTTAGCTACCAAAGAGCTGAGATATCAGGTAAGAGATAATTCCACAACTGTAATACGCCCATAAAATACAGAAGCATGTACTTTTGTTACCATGTTACTCATTTTGGAGTGTTTTTTTTTTTTTTTAACTAACTGGCTGCCATTGACGGCGCTAGATGTCCAATCCATTTGAAGTGGGAGGGTGGCAGCGATTCGCTGCCACCCTCCCACTTCAAATGGATTGAACATCTACCATAATTGAACATCTACCATAGACTTCATAAGGTATGAAGTCTATACATCTACAAGTAATAAACTCATTTCAAGTCACAGCGGAAGGTTGAAAAGCGCCACATCATCATACAGCGCCATTGACCTCTATCACAGGCATGAAAATGGGTAAGGGGTTAAAAAGGTGCGAAAGGTGTGGAGGAAATATGTTCCGGTACACTGTACAACTAGGGCTGTCTCAAACGACTAATTTTTTCCTGATTAGTCAGCCGACTATTTTTACGATTAGTCGACTAATCTAATATATATATATATTTTTACTAATTTAGCAATTACATTTTTGATGACGCTTACTAATTCACAAAAATATTTTGGAACACTTAAGTTCTTTATTAACCCTTAAAGACCTGCAACGTAAAGCAATTATCAGAGAATCCCAAAATTTGAAAAATAAGGTCCGAATGAAACCTTTTTTTCAAATTTGTAGAAAGAAATGTCAAAATGGATATGGCGGAAAACACTAAGGTGACTTGAAGTTCCGTTCTGAGACCCCCCCATTTGGCAAAATTTCAAAATTGTCCGATATGCATGTGTGATACATCATTTGTAAGCTTAAAATCTCTATTTTCCGGAGGAAGAAAAACTTTGAACAGGAGGGCATTTTAAAAAAAAAAAATTTAAACAGCAAAACCCGAACTGGAGGCGAGAGCACACGAGAGCAGAATTACAGACGCCATGACTTTAACGAAATATTATCGTGTACTTACCTTGATTCAATCCAAAAACTCCATGTAGCATGTATCACCGAGTGTCAAGACACAGCAGTGAATTGCCACAGCTGCATTTTGGGGGGATTTTATGGGTGAAACATGGGAATATAAGAAGGGTGGCGATGCAGAAATCGCAGACATCAAGGAGTGGCCGAGATTTTCTTTTTCATATGTTTACCCTTTTAAACGTCCCCCCCCCCCCCCCAATTTTTCTTTGTTTGGATCGATTATTTATCATCTAACATATCGGAGAATGTGCAACAGTAACAAAAAAATACAATTCAGCGATAGTTATGAGGAAGATATCCGTGACTTTTTTACAGATGCCATTTTTTTCATTGTAACGTAATTTGTTTAAAAGTTTAAAATACACAAGTGAATAATTTTTAAAAGTTAAAATTTTTTTTATTTTTATTTTTATACAAAATATAATACATCAATTAATGATTCGAAGGTAAAAATGACAGACATTTTGAATAACAAATATTATTACCTTGGTTTTACGGCTGGGTTGAAACAAAAGCGGTTGCACGACGTCTGTAAACGGGGGTTTTCAGGGTAAAACGGACAAATTAAAAATAGTTCGGAGGCTTTGTGTGCCATGAATCTGCTATGGCAGCATATAGACATATTGTTCTATCAAACACAACAGTTGTTAGAGCTTAAAATACAGCATTTTATTTTAAAGAGGGGTGCAAGAGCAGAAACTGCTTTTTCAGTCTTGTCTGTGTTTTCCGCCATATCCATAAGTGTTCTAATATCGCTAACCTTAGCTAAATCCTGTTTTTTTTTTCTCCTGGAACCAGCAGATACATGTGTTGACTTGCATCCATAATTTTTTTTTTCAAAAAGAAATGTCAAAATTCTGAATTACTCTCAAAATCATGAAATTTTAGGTGTATCAAATGTGAGTCCAAATAAACATGTAAATAACAACAATAAATCACAAATAAACGATGAAGTCAAATGCTGATAGCATTAACTAGTGCAAAAGAATGGAATGTAAAGATTCAGAGCACTGACTTCACCTTTCCAACATGATTCAAAACAATTCTTAAAAAATATCTAGCACTGATATTATAGTATCCAGTATATAATATTATAATCATTGCCAATCAGATTTTTCATAAAGGGTGTCATTTTAAAGCTATTCTTAGTGTAGAATCTGAATTCTGAAGTATGTGGGTTTAACTCAAGAAATCATTATCTATATGACGAACGTGACATGCTTTTATTTTGAAATGTTCACCGGATGTATGTTCGTTAAACCGCTAACGGTACGCTTTACACGCCACAAAAAAAGCTTTGTGTCATTGCATGTGGTGTCAGTATTTATTTATTTATTTATTTTTCGTTTGCAAAGGCTGTTTACCAGCGATTTTTCATGTTTGAAGTGTCACCTTTTAATCGCAAGTTTGTGTCTTGCAGAAGATTGGCAATTTTTCATAGCAGGCTAAAGTAGGTTGTCTTTTTCCCCCCATTAGCCTCAATGTAGCAATGCTAACGTATACAGTGTTTAATATAGATGTGTTTCCTTGTTTTGTATGTCTGAACATTAATTCTACGGCGTGTTGATGACCAATAATCATCTGTGAAGGAACTGGAGCTCATATGGCATCAACACGCACGTGTGCACGCACGCACAAATGTATGCACGCATGCAATGATTAAACGCAGCCGTGAACATTTCCGCCCTCATTTTTATTTACCGTGCGATAAATAGACTCATTGCATATCACGACAGGTTTAGCAACTTCAATAAAACATGTCATCAGTTAGTTAGATGGATTGACAATCTGCCAGCTTGTAATTGTCTCCTGTCATCTTCCAAAATTAAAACTGGGTGATGCCGCTTTAGGTGTTGATTCAGGGCTGACATGCAGCCAAGCTTGGCATCGAAGAGACAGGACAGAACATTGTACCCTCCTTTGTTTCGTTGAAATAAGTCAATGTTTTGGCACTCTGATGCGCTTTTTTTGGCTTTGAGCCGCTTTCCCCGCTTGCATACCAAGCGTCCGACATTTAAACCCCCCCCCCCTTTAAAAATTTTCTCCTCAGATCTACACAATTCACGTAGGTCACACTTTTTTACTTCAAAACGGCGAATTTTGCTAAAAGGTGAGACATTTTCATGCCTTTCATATTCAATGTCACTGAAAGAATTAAAATCCTCAATGTAAAACATTCTACCCTTAATGTTGGTTTCAAATTCTTGAAAACATGCCAGAAATGGCTAAAATAAATGGTCCGTTTGCTGTCTAAATTGCCTCTGATTCTGGAATCGTCCAGATGGTTTGGTTCTACTGCTGAATGAAAACCTAATGATGCATATGCTGACATTTGAGCATTAAATATGAATGATTGTACGTTAGCTGTCGGTGCTAATTATCAATCCAGGGACTCTTTTCCTGGTGTGATTATTATAGGCTACAATTAGGGGGGAGCAGAATGGCAACCAAGTATAGCTGGTCCTTTAAAACTAGTATTGGAGTAGCAGTGTATATTTTTTGATAGTCGACTAATCACCAATTATTTATGCAATTACTCGACTAATCAATAATGTTATTACCTACACCAGCAGAAAGACAAGTGGACACGAGTCGCAAATTTGATCACTCGCAACTCGACTCTGACTCGAAGGGAAAAAACCGTAGACTCGGACTTAACTCCTTTGAGCTGGAAGGGTTCAAGACTCGGCTCAACTTGTGAGGCAATAACTCTAGACTTGATTCGACTTGACTTGAGAGACAATGACTCAAAAGGCTGAATTGGAAAAACTTGGATCGTAGATTGGTTCTCACCTGTCAGTGATCTGCTTGGCTGCCTTGGCCGTTCTCAGTAGAAGTAAAAGTGCAGATACAGGTGCAAAAAATGCTTAAGTTAAAGTACAAGTATCGAAGAAAAAAATGTACTCAAGTAAGAGTACAAAATTACTTGCTTTAAAATTTACTTTACAAGTAAAAAGTAAAAGTATTTTCCTCTGATATATACAGACATGCAGAGAACTGAGTCAATATTCAAAGAAAGAACCAGAAAATTCATTGACTGCTCAGTTTTATTTAAAACAAAAACTCCAAAACATAGCTTTATGGGGGATTGCAAGCAACTAACAAGTGCATACCACCACCTACTGTAAAAGCGTTTGGTGGTTTTTATCGGTCAATATCTTGTTCACCTCCCTAATCTTGCTTTTACTCGTGTTGCTGCCTCTAGTGCTCATTTACGGTACAGTTGCGGTTTATCGATTGCGCCGGAGGCATGAAAACGAAACTAGCAATTCACAATGAGAAAAAAAAGAAAACAAGAAAAAGTAACGTGTTAACACAGGCGACAATTTGAAAAGTAGTGGAGTAAAAAGTACAGACAACATGCTGTAAAATTTAGTAAAGTAAAAAGTAGCACTTCATATTTGTACTCTAGTAAAGTACAGATGCACAAAAATGTACTTAACTCATTCACTCCCAGCCATTTTCACAGGAGCAAGGCCCTTCGCTCCTGGCCGTTTTACTGGATTTTGACTGATTTTGCAAGGCCCACAGAAAATTATGTTCTATTGCTATATAAACATGGAACCCACCAAAAGAAAGATTAGATTCTCTTCTTTCAGCAGAAAAAAAAGTTCATATCTTATTAAATTCTTTGCAAATCAGCATTAGAAAATACCTGAGTTTGAGCAATTTCCCAATTTCTGATGAAAAAACAGAGAAATTGAGCTTTTTGTGAAAGCATACATTTCAAACATAACTTTGACTTATACACAGCTATTTTTTGCTTTAGTTACATCCCAAACATCTGAATAATGTTTTACTTTTACAAAATAACATAAACAACAAGACAAATAGAGCTTTTGATAGCAAAGTAACAATTTATTTACACTTAACTGACTGAGAGATGACGCTGTTGTGGCTGCGACAGCCAGGGTAAACTTTTCCCTTATCGCCGCCTGTCTCTGCTCGGCGAGCAGCATGGACTCAACGGCATCGTCCGCTGCACTGGTGGTCCGGGTTGTTCTGCTTGGTCTTCCAGCGCCTAGCATCCTGGACGTCCATTCGGTCGTCTTCCGCCGGCGCCCCAGCCATCCGGCCCGCCCATTCGTTCCGTTGAATTGGGTTGTGGGTCTTACCAAATGCGCTACTGCCCCCCAGTGGCCAGTCTAATTGCTTTAAGATGGATTTTCAGCGTTGTGCTTTGGAGCTAAGTTGAATCAGAACCCAGAGATGTCTCATGTGAAAAACAAACGGAAAAGACATATAAATACGTCTCTGGGACACTGAAACAATTAAAAATAGAACATATTTATACGTTCTTGGGAGAAAATAAGATAAGTACTCAAGTTCGTTACATTCCACCACTGGTTGCCTCGCCCGCATGGAACAAACAACCTGGGACTCAACTTGACTCGACAACCCTTTGACTTGGCACGACTCATCTTTACAACCTTTGAATTGACGCGACTTGGCTTTACAATCTTCTGACCTGGCTTGACTCGACTCGACTCGCCCACAACAGGTAGGACTTGTGACTTACCTGTGGCCTGGATCATAGTGACTTGTGCAACTCTCTGCCAGTAGGTTATGTATTTGGTTCCGTATGTCTGTTAGTATTTTTTTTGTGTTTCAGATCAAGAGTGAATAAAGGGAGTTTATCAAACTTTCAGGATATGTTTGTACTAGTGTAGCCCTTTCAGACATACAGTACGCTGAACTGAGCCCTTATGTCTGAAAGTAATTTCCCGACTGACACTCAGATGACACTAACATTAAACGGGTCGCATTCTAGTATAAAGTCAGGGACTTAACCGGGTAGAGTAATGTGTGAAAGAAGCCCATGATTACATTTTTGGGTAATGAGATCATTGGTCACAGAGGTCAGAAAAGGAATTTTGCAATTACTTGATGACGGATTAGCCTGGTTTATACTGCTTATGTTACCAAAATTAGGCAATATTTACGTATCTATTTTTTTTTAAATAAAAAAAACACAATTGTTCCTGTTTTATTTTAAATATTCATACATTGAGGTTAAAAAATGTCTGTAAACAATTAATTAACTATCAAAATATGTGTTAACTGATTTCATAATAGATAAAATTAGGGCTGAAGCTATCGATTATTTTATTAGTCGATTAATCTTTCAATTTATTAGTTCGAATAATCGAGTAATCGGATTCGGAACATTTAATGCGTTCCAGAATAAGGAGGAAATTTTGTTGGTCTTAACAGGGAGCAGCTGGATTCAGCAATTTTAAATGTTATGTCATATTCACTGTGGCCACTAGAGAGCAGTGTATCCACTCAAATCACCATATCAATAAAACTAAATGCAGACACTTAAAAAAAAACATTACAACGCCATTCTAATTAAACAAATACTCAAAGCTGCAAAATTTGACTCAAAGCTTTTTTGTAATGGAATTACTCGAGTTAATCGATTAATCGTTGCAGCACTAGATAAAATGTATTAGTAGAATCGATTAGTTGTTAAATAATTGTGGTACTTCGAGTGTGTAAACTTTTTTATCCCGGTAATTAAAAAAAAAAAAAGACATACAAACATGACTTCCCTGCCCGCTGGTATAATTGCATCACACACACGTGTTGACCTGAGAGGTGCTCTCGTCAGGAAGCGTGTTGACTCTCGAAAAGATGCGCGACTGGTCTCAGGCAGCGGAGATAACAGGTCGCCCGTCTCCGTCAGCCTTTGGAGCGAACCTCAAAGGACCCCCGTTCAGAACCTCCTCACCTCATCGCTGATGTTCCGAGGCCCACAAGCATGAGTTTTGCTGTTGCCTAGCAACTGGATGGCGGAAAACAATCGGGGCTGTCATGGTGGGGATTTAACAGCGAGTAGGGATGAAAGGGGGGATTATCAGACAAAAAATAGGCACACAAAATCTTGATTTTGAGGAAATTGGCATGTTTTAGAAGAGACAACTTCAATAAGCCTTTATTGATGGCATAATGGTTTGGATAAAATTTGCCTTGAAAAATGTTTTTTTCCCCAAATTTTGACATTTTTTTGACTTAACGCTACTATTATAGAGTAAAATTATGACTTTTCCCAAGACGTGTTTACTAGTTATTTCAACTTTTCTCTAATAAAATGACAGAATATAAAAAATAATGTTTTGGGTTTTTTTGTAGTTTTTTCGTCATTAAAAAAGATTTTTCTTGAACTCCATTAAGTTGGCCCGCCGTCAGATGCAAATTTATAGAAAAAGATGTCATTTGTTTGTCCTGAAAAAAAAAAATTATTTGCGCTGCTATTGTTTTTGAGATACAGTATTAACAATTCTTGTATAGGTCAATCTGAGGTCAACCAGCTCCCCATTTTGATTAAAAACTGTGTCAATCGTTTGTGCTATGTTTGTGCTGTAAAATTTTTTGTTTGTGCCACAATCGTGTTTGACTTATTAATATTTTTTTTATCGGTCAATCAGCCCCCCATTTTGATTAAAAATGGCTAAAAAATTGTGTCAATTATTTGTGCTGGTTTGTGCTGTTAAATAGTTCGTTTGTGCTGCTATTGTTTTTGAGATATTGAAATGTTCATTTCTACTGATAACATTCAACTGATAACATCAAACGTTTATGCTACGTTTGTGCTGTAAAAATGTTTCTGCTGCTTTCGTTTTATGGATATAAAGATATTAATTTTGAGTGATTAGAATAGAATAGAATAGCTCTTTATGTCATTATACAGCTCTACAATAAAATTGTGGCGCATCTCCCTTTACAGTGCAGGATAACTTAAAATCTCAAAAGTGACTTGCAAGTATAAAAGTATAAAGTATAAAATCTAAATAAATATAAAATGTGTATAGTCCTATGTTAAGGCAGTGCAAATAATTGAAATAAATTAGCAGCAGTTTGACAGTGAAGGCATTGCATATTGTACGTTAATATTGCACGTAAGTAAGTATTGCACGTAGGTGATGACGTCACTCGCAGCTTTTCCATATCCAACTCCCGGCGGCTGACAGAGCATATCAATTTCTCGATAACACAGGGGTGTCCAAAAAACTAGCTGAAACGTAATACAATAAAATTTTCAGTAAATGGGGGGGCTTGAGATTTCAAGTGATCACGTGACTCTCAGCCGCCCATTTACTGCAAAATGGACCAGAAAGGGTGCCATTCGTTTGTGCTAAGTTTGCGCTAGTTTTTGTGCCACCCCTCTGTTATTATAACACTTGGTACACTCCGTCAGTCGCGACGGAGGGGCTCCGGTTGACATCATGACTCGAAATTAATATCTCAGTATCTATGAAACGATAGCGGCACAAACAAAACTTTTTACAGCACAAAAGTAGCACAAATGGTTGAAATCCTTTTTGTGTAAATTTGCGTCTGATGGGACGCCAAGTTCATGGAGGTCAATTCTTACAGTATTACACATACCGTATTTTTCGGACTATAAGTAGCAGTGTTTTTTCATAGTATGGCTGGGGGTGCGACTTATACTCTGGAGCGACTTATGTGTGAAATTATTAACACATTATTACATCATATCACATGTTATTTTGGTGTTTTGGAGTGACACTGATGGTTTGGTAAACTTGTTAGCATGTTATAGCTCTAGTTATCTGAATAACTCCTAATAGCTATGTTACGTTAACATACCGGCCTCATTCGCATTTTGTTGTTCAAGCATCATGTAACATTATCATACTGTACACTTATTCAGCATGTTGTTCTCTATTGTAATTAGGGCTGTCAAATGATTAAAAATTTTAATCGAGTTAATTACAGCTTAAAAATTAATTAATCGTAATTAATCGCAATTCAAACCATCTATAAAATATGCCATATTTTTCTGTAACTTATTGTTGGAATGGAAAGATAAAACACAAGATGGTTATATACATTCAACATACGGTACATAAGTACTGTATTTGTTTATTATAACAATAAATCAACAAGATGGCATTAACATTATTAACATTCCGTTAAAACGATCCATGGATAGAAAGACTTGTAGTTCTTAAAAGATAAATGTTGGTCCAAGTTATAGAAATTTTATATTAAAACCCATCTTAATGTTTTCGTTTTAATAAAATTTGTTAAATTTTCAATCAAAAAATAAACTAGTAGCCCGCCATTGTTGATGTCAATAATTACACAATGCTCATGGGTGCTTAAGCCAATAAAATGAGTCGCACCCAAGCGCCAGCAGAGGGCGACAAAACTCCAAAAAACACAAGTAACAAGTAACATTGCACTGTGCTGTCATTTTAATCTGAGCGGGGCATGTGCGTTAATTGCGTCAAATATTTTAACGTGATTGATTAAAAAAATTAATTACCGCGCATTAACGCGATAATTTTGACAGCCCTAATTGTAATTTTATTTCAAATTGCCTTATGAGATGACATATCTGTTCTGTGTTGGATTTTATCAAGTAAATTTAACATACATTCAGAAAAATAAGTATAAATTACTGGTATTACGCAGAGTGAACTGGAATATATTTTGAAGATTGTGCAAACAATGTTTTTTTCAATCATAGGGAAATGAATAAGTTGCCTGACATAAATGAACAAATATAAGTCCAAAGTCCACATTGACAGCTAAAATGTTCTGAACCTCTGATTGTTTACTTCTTGGTGATGAAATGCATGTGTGGCAGCTTTGTATTTTTTTGTTTTTACATAGCGTTTTGACAGTTCCCGTTATATTTTCGGAATCAAAGCACCGTAGCTGTTCCAGCCCTGAATCTTATACCGGAACTGCGTTCCAGCTCTGAATCTTATAGACCCTACCCACCTACGTCACAAAACCACGTGCTCGCTGTATGGTTCCGCCCACTTGTCCGTCATTTTGACTCTGTATTAGCATTGTTTTCAATTGATGGCGGAATTTAAAATGCATTTCATGGAAGACCCGGTGCTTTCTGATGCTGCAAACTCACTGGATCTGTTGCATAAAAGGCGTTATGAGGAAAAGCTTCGTTCTATACAGTCGCCAGATCCATATTTGATGCCCAAATCGATGTTTTTCGACCCACTGTCTTCGCCCTGTCTGCCTGACATCTGCTACGCAGATATTTACAATTATCTTGTCCACACTAAATCAGCCTATTCTCACGAAAATATGAAAAACTTCAAGAGCTTGGAGGCTTATAAATACTTCGTTGCTGGTTGGGTGAAACAGGTCCTCGTCCACGAAAATCCGGCAGGAATCTATCTTGTGCTTGGAAAGGTGAGTTACGAAATTTTCAATTCAAAATCTTTTGTTATTGCTAACATCCACTGTCAAGTCTAATGTATTTCATGTCGTTTGTCAATGGAGTTAAGGCTTTTAATGTTTATATGGTTTAGCGATAGCACTCTCACTACATACATACGTGTATGTTGTCGGCGATTAGCCTAGCAATGATCTTAATTGTGGTTATTTGTCAGCCCCGTAGACGAGGCCAGTTTCTTTCACTTGGTACCAGCTAAATATTATTCAAAAAATAACGATGGTGGAAGAAAGGAAAGTCACAAACATCTTGAATTTGAAACTATGTCGTACTACGTCGTATGTTGTCGGCGATTAGCCTCGCAATGATCTTAATTGTGGTTATTTGTCAGCCCAAAACCCTCTAAGTATATCTTAAATGCATCTTACCGGATATAAAATGACTACTACATAGTCTGTGGTGATTTTTTGGTGCCCAGTTTTCACGTCGAATTGCAGCCGTCCATTTCGCTCTCTTTGGATCCCTCGGAATACGGTAAAACTTCAAGTCTCTCCTTCCATCTTCTCTGTTAGTGCAACCAACAGCCACACACGCCTTCACCATTTTGATTATTAATGTTAAGGAGCAGAAAAACACGCCGTAAATAGGAGAAATGTACGTAGCCGTAACAGGTTAACACTATGTTTTGACGGACAAGTGGGCGGTACCATTCAGGAGAGCGGAGTTGTGACGTCACGTGGGTAGGGTCTATACCGGAACTCCATTCCTGACCGTTCCCGCCCACTTTCACCCCTGCTTAAATACATATAAAACACGTGACTGCCCCTAGCGTGATCAGAGAGGGTCGCAACTGTCTTTCTACATGGCTCTGGATTGGCCGACTACTAGTGATAAACTCATTTAAACAGTCAAAAGTAAAATATCGACAGAATGTTTTAAATAATTTTGACAATATATAACGTCATATCGTACAGCACTACTACCTAATGATCGAGCCTACACTGTAATGTCTAATAAGACATGCATACTGTAAGTCCTTTGCAGTTTAAGGTTCGAAAAGCGCATACCAACAACAGGGACTCTAACAGAGTAAACAACATATGTTGAAATTGGCCCGTTGTCCTCGATTCATGGGAGGACAATTAAGCGCTAATGAAAAAGCTGCTCCTTTTCCAGTCAGGAAACGAGGGGGAATTTGGTGATGCGTAAAACATTAATATCAACTTATTGCCATTCCATACGTAAGTGAATGCTGCTTCTCTATCTTTAGCCTCAAGCTTGAATGCACAATTCGTAATTAGGTAAAGGTCTCAAGTGAGAGCCTTTTTCCGACATGAGGGGACACTTAATTAGCTACGTTCACGCACCTTGCTTTAGTTTCAACTGAGTGGCGCTAAAGACAAAAAATAAATACATAAGAAGAATGTGGAAGAAGGAATTCAGCAATAAGTAACGCTATGGAAGTAGTTATGTTAGAGGAAAAATGTACTTTTCTGAGGTTTTCGCATTTGTAAAAATAAAAATTTGCATCATCTTTTTAAATGCTCTTACTCCAACTTGTTGCTTTTGAGTAGTAGGAGTAGGAACTAGGGTTGTTCCGATCATGTTTTTTTTCTCCCGATCCGATCCCGATTGTTTTAGTTTGAGTATCTGCTGATTCTGATATTTCCCGATCCGATTGCTTTTTTTTGGATCCCGATTCAATTCCAATCATTCCCGCTAATTTTTCCCGATCATATAGATTTTGGCAATGCATTAAGAAAAAAATGAATAAAACTCGGACGAATATATACATTCAACATACAGTACATAAGTACTGTATTTGTTTATTATGACAATAAATCCTCAAGATGGCATTTACATTATTAACATTCGTTCTGTGAGAGGGATTCACGGATAGAAAGACTTGTGACTTTGTATATTGTGACTAAATATTGCCATCTAGTGTATTTGTTGAGCTTTCAGTAAATGATACTGTAGCCATGGCCAAATGCATGATGGGAAGTGGAACCATGACTGTGCGTAGTGCTACCAATTGATATATCTTCTCTGCGTTGGGAAATAACATAAGGTGTTATGAAAAAGATCAAGTGCTACCTTGCTTCCCCACATTGCTTCCCATGATATTTCCAATCGAAGGGAGAGGGATAGTAAGGCTTCAGCCAATTAAAAAGAGGCTCCAAAGGCTGCCAAATTTCACTCTACTCATTTCACGCTGCCTTTTATCTCTCTATATAGGTAAAACGGCGTCACTACAGATTGAGCGCGACAATGCGTGAGTGGGTAGTGCAGAGCATGCATTAATTGCGTTAAATATTTTAACGTGATACATTTTTTTAAAAAATCAATTACTGCCGATATTGGGATAAATTTGATAACCCTACCTTAAGCCTAAACTAAAGACTCTGGATGAGTGTAACATATTATGTCTGTAACATTAAATACAATTAGAAAACGATTTAATTAAACAATATATATATATTAAAAAAAAGGCATGGCCGATATTTTTTTTGCCGATTCCGATACTTTGAAAATGACGTGATCGGACATCTCTAGTAGGAACCTCTGGGTACCTCGCGATATGATACGATTTGCGATACGAGGCTCACTATAACGATCTCACGATATGGCGATACAACAATTGAGGAAACCAATCTAGGATTTTCTACAAAACAACTGATAAACAGAAAAACATGCTCTTTTCATCCTTCTGCTGTGAAATCGAATGAGTTTATCACTAGTAAACGTCCAATCCATTTAAACTGGGAGCGTGGCAGCGAATGAACATTCTCACTTCAAACAGATTGGACGTCTATGGCCGTCAGTGACAGCCAATGGCAGGCAATGACTTCTTTTTGAGGAATTTAAAGTCATTTCTTGTTGATTTTTCCTCATTTTCTTTTACTTTTGGAGCATGCCGAGGCCACTTCCTTTTGATTTAGGGTTACTGAAAAGGAACTGACTCAAGAATGTCCCCAAATGAATAGGATGCGACTCAAAATCAACAGGAAGGAGTCTATAAATGCCCTGAAATGAACATGAAGTGACCTGTAAATGCCCACATAAGACTGGCTGTGAATGCTCTGGTTTCAGTGCCATTGACAGCATCAGACGTCCATTCCGGTCAAAATGAAATGGATGTCTAGTGGCGTCAATGGCTCACGTAGACAATATTCTAATGGAAGATTTTGGTAACAACCTGTAGGTTCCTTTATTTTAAACAGTGACACCTATTTAAAATGATCTATCGATTCTTGGTGTGAGCATACGATAACCTTTTGGGCAACAAAGTATCGCGATATTTCACCTTTTCGATATATTGTCACACCCCTACAGCTAACACTCTAATGTAACTATGCTAAATGTTTTAACGTCATAAGTACGACGTTTTAACATGCAGTGCTGGAATGTAAAGAAGTAAAAGTATTTCGTTACCGTACTTAAGTACACTTTTCTGTATCTGTACTTTACTTGAGTACAACTATGAAGTGGTACTTTCTACTTTTATTTCAATGTCAACAAAACAGCAACACAACAGCAAGATAAAACATGTAGTGCAACATTTATATCACATAGTGGAGGGGAACTATTTTTCTTTTTCACAGTCACCCTTTATGTGTTAGATGGGTTATAATTTTTCCACTGTTTTGCAATGTATACACTGTATTTGACCAGAGCATGTATAAAGGCCAAAAATGCCTATTACTATACCTGCTGCTTATGTTGAATTATCAAATATAAAACTCTTTATTCAAATTTTGGGGGAATTTTTGTCTTTTTGGACCCAAAATGTTGATTTACATTTAGTCAAACAACAGTTTGGACATGAAGTTGAAGGGGTCCTGAAAAAAGGAACCAAAGCGTTGTAAGCGTGTCTCTTAATAGGAGCCATTTCAGGGTCTTTACACAAACGCACAAATGAAACGCCGTTTTATATATCCCAACATGCACCGCGCACTACTTCTTCTTCGGGGGGTAAAATGGAGTCGGCGGCTGTGTGTGAGTGCGTGTATGAATACAAACATGGCAAGCAAGTAAGATTTTGTATATTATGATGGAGAGTGTTATTTGTGGTTTTCTTATTATAATGGTGCAATTGTGTAAGCCCGTTTTTGTTTGCAAATTTGTATAAATCTGTCAAAAAAAAAAACACCTTGCGGCTCAATATTGATTCATATATAAGCCCCACCGGATTATAAGGCGCACTGTTGGTTTATGAGAAAATTTAAGGCTTTTAAGTGTGCCTTATAGTGCGGAAAATACAGTATGTATATATATATATATTAGGGCTGTCAAAATTATCGCGTTAACGCGCGGTAATTAATTTTTTAAATCAATCACGTTAAAATATTTGACGCAATTAACGCACATGTCCCGCTCAGACAGTATTCTGCCTTTTGGTAAGTTTTACAGCAAGGTTTTTTGTGCTGTTTAACAGCGAACTCTTGTGGTCGCTTTGCAACATGGTTTATTGCTTTCTTGCCAGTTGAATATGGCTGCACGACGTCTCGGGCTGACGCCTACATTGTAATGTTGTGCTTATATGATCCTTGGACAAGATTTGTCCGTAAGTATGGTTGTTGTAAAGAATGTACATATTATGTTAGTAAGCGAAATGTTCTATTTTTTGTATGAGACGTTTTTTGTTTATGTTTAGTGAACCTGTATAGCGTGCTAAGCTAACGTTGTTGCTAATGCAATGCTAGTGTACTTTTTTTTTGTAGTTTCACTACGGCCTAAAGAGGACAGTGGTTTGAGGCCATTTTATTAATAAATCAGATGAAAAAGGAAGAAGTCTGATTATTAAGGCGTCGTTCACTAGCTGTCTAGCTTTGGAAAAAGTAGACGCTTCGGAGTGAGGACAGCATCGACAGATTTAAATGACAGTAGAGTGAAATGCCCACTACAGTCTTTATGTACCGTATGTTGAATGTATATATCCATCTTGTGTCTTATCTTTCCATTCCAACAAATTATTTTACAGAATATATATATAATTTACAGAAAAATATGGCATATTTTATAGATGGTTTGAATTGTGATTAATTGCGATTAATTACGATTAATTAATTTTTAAGCTGTAATTAACTCGATTAAAATTTTTAATCGTTTGACAGCCCTAATATATATGTATGTATGTATATATATATGTATGTATGTATATATATATATGTATGTATGTATATATATATATATATATATATATATATATATATATATGTATGTGTATATGTATGTATGTGTATATGTACTGTATGTATGTATATGTATGTATGTATGTATGTATATATGTACGCATGTGTATATATATGTATACAGTATATATAATGTGTGTATGAATGTATGTGCATATACGTATGTGCATATATGTGTGTGTGTGTGTGTGTGTGTGTAAATTTTAGAGCACGTGCTAACTTTTACCATAGGCTCCACCATCAGTTGACAAGACAGCTCCAACAGACATTCCACCACACCTTCCAGTAAGGGGCCGACCCAAGCAGAACACTGAGTTGGCTTTCACTGTGATAAACTCAAACACACGCTGTGTTCTAACACTGGATTTAGGAGGAAATAGGCATATAAGCAGGCGGGAGTGTCTCAAGAGTGATTTGGTCGAGGATTTAAGGTAATTATTATATTAAATAGCACCATGCATGCACTTAAAAACGTAAAAAAAAAAAAAAAAATCAATGTATAAAATAAGTGAAACTTTGGCTTGGAATATTTACGTAAAATAAATGATAACTGCCCGTTTTTTGCTTTTAACCAAGAATCTACACTGTTTTACATTCACATGTATAGAAATTCTGCGACTGAAGCATTTATTTACAAGAATTTTCGACTTAAAAAGTTCTTTGTTTTGTGACAGCCGCCGTGTTGGATTACACAATACCGTAACTTTTGCTTGAAATATTTCCGTAAAATGAACAATAACTGCCCGTTTTTTGCATTTAACCAAGAATCTAGACTGCTTTACGTTCATATGGATCGGAATTCTTCGATTTAAGCGTTTATTTACAAGAATTTTCAACTTAAAAGCGCTTTGTTTTGTGACGGCCGCCATGTTGGATTGCACAATACTGTAACTTTTGCTTGAAATATTTACGTAAAATGAACAATAACTGCCCGTTTTTTGCATTTAACAGAGAATCTAGACTGCTTTACGTTCATATCTATAGAAATTCTGCGATTTAAGCATTTATTTACAAGAATTTTCAACTTTAAAAGCTCTTTGTTTCGTGAAGCTTGTCATGTGGGCTTTTGTATCTCTATTCAATAGCGGAATTGAACCTAAATAAGTTGTGATTGTATATAGAAAAATGCAAATTTTGCTTTAGTTGAGTAAAATTAAGACGATTCTGCATGCTTTCCTCAAGTGTTAAGTTTCTGGTGTGAAAATTGAGTGATTTATTAGCTTTTGAAAACTTGCACTAAATAAAAAAAAAAAGTAAGTTGCTATTTTGGTAAAAAATTTATATATGTTAAATATTGCTATTGATCCTGAAAATATACAGTAGGTGATTATGTCTGCATTTGGAGATTTTTGTGCATTTCGCATAAAATCTGAGAATGTTCTTTATATTTTCTTTGTATTTGAAGTTTTGTTATACTTGGACTGTATAAGAAAATAAATAATTGGCATTTTATTATGGAACTTCTATTAATTTTTCATGTCGCTGCTCATGGAGACTCATATATGCCCAAGGGAGGTACCTGTTTTGGTTTTAGGTCACTAGCGGCTTTGGTTTTGAAAATATTTGAATTTGAAGTTTTTCAAAATAGGCCCCCTATGGATCGGCCCTGAGTGCCTTGTCCCGTCAACTGATAGTGAAGTCTATGCTTTTGCTTAAGTAAATTATTTCTTAGATACTTGGACTTTAATGTAATTTATGTGCCCCTCTATCTTTACTTTTACATAAGTAAAAAAAAAGTACTTCATCCACCACTTTTAACGTGTCAGTTTTCATTTTTTAACGTCATAGGTTTCACATTTTATCGTGATTTTTCATTTTATAACATCAAAACTTTCATATTATATCATGATACGTTTCACAATTGCACGTTACAAGTTTCAAATATCAACATGATAAGTTTTAACTAGGGCTGTCAAACCATTAAAATTTTTAATCAAGTTAATTACAGCTTAAAAATTAATTAATCGTAATTTATCGCAAGTCAAACCATCTATAAAATATGCCATATTTTTCTGTAAATTATTGTTGGAATGGAAAGATAAGACACAAGACGGATATATACATTCAACATACGGTACATAAGTACTGTATTTGTTTATTATAACAATAAATCAACAAGATGGCATTAACATTATTAACATTCTCTTAAAGTGATCCATGGATAGAAAGACTTAGTTCTTAAAAGATAAATGTTAGTACAAGTTATAGAAGTTTTATATTAAAACCCCTCTTAATGTTTTCGTTTTAATAAAATTTGTCAAATTTTCCATCAAAAAATAAACTAGTAGCTCGCCATTGTTGATGTCAATAATTATACCATGCTCACTCATGGTACTAACCCATAAAATCAGTTGTACCCAAGAGCCAGCAGAGGGCGGCAAACACCAAAAAACAGGTAACAAGCGGACATTACACTGTCCTGTCATTTTAATCTGTTTGAACGAGGCATGTGCGTCAATTGCGTCAAATATTTTAACGTGATTAATTAAAAAAAAAAAATTACCGTGCGTTAACGCAATATTTTTGACAGCCCTAGAACTTTTAACATAAGTTTACACCTTTAACGTGACAAGGCTCACGTTTTAATGTGTTGATTTTGAGGTTTTAATGTGATACATTTTACGTTTTAATGTGTCAAAGCTGATATTGTAAAACATATGAGTACGTAAGTAGGAAATAGTTTTTGTGTTCATATGCATATTTTTGTGGAGTAGCTTGTATGTGAAGAACATTTTTGACTGGCCTCAGGCGGGAGATATTTTCATCCAGACTTAATTACAAAGTTTTTTTTTTGCATTTGTAAGTCAGCCATCTGTTTAATAACTTCATGAAGACGGCAGACTGAAAGCGTTCTTTGTTAAATGCCCTTTTGAGTCCTTTTTGCATTCGAATGGTGGCTGGACGCTTCTCACCCGAGGCGTCGTGTTTGCCCTTTTACGACGCGGCGCTTGCCTTGGAAAGGAGCATTAGAACAATTTAAATCTCCGCCGGCTTTCGGAACCACGCTGACCTAAAAATCACCACATTTGCGCACTCATATAAGACGCTCGCTTGCTGTGTCTCCGTGACTTTATTCGGATTCAATTGCAGCTTGGTGTTGCAATCAAGTTTTATTGGAAATTGGAGGATGAGATGAGGTTTTTGAGGGTTTTTTTTGGATAAAAATTGCTTTCAAAGTAGTGCTGGAATTGTTCTTATTGTATTACCGCATGTTTGTGAAGGATGGCATTTTAGCTATTATTAGCACCTGTGATTGTGTTTGCATACCAAATGGTTAGATTAACATCTCAATATGTGGCGGGTTTACTTCTCTTTTTGGAGTACTGCAAAGTGAGATCCTTGGCTACCATTGATGGTGATTGACGTGTAATTTGCTCTGACTGGGAGGAGCTGGCACAGAATAAAGTAAAATAAAATAGGTTGTTAAATATAGAAAAGAAGATTTACTGTATTTCCTTTTGCATTTTTAATGTAAAAAAACTTAATTTAAATAAAGAAAAATACCGTATTGGCCCGAATATAAGACGGTGTTTTTTGCATTGAAATAAGACTGAAAAAGTAGGGGTCGTCTTATATTCGCGGTCTTGACATTTTACCCATTTACGACGCTAGATGGCGCCAGATATCATTGAAGCGATTTTCTGTCATGACAGATCTCAGCTACTCTCAAGTTTAACCAGTTTGCATTATTTTATTGCAATGTTTTTCCTTATTCAGATTTGTTTCAAGACTACAGTTACAGTTAGACTTCACTTTGATGGTAATGCTGTTATTGAAATTTTGTTGTTTAATCACAATAGATTGGTTTGTTTACGTTTCAAAAACCAGAAGCCATTCATTTACAAATGTGATTCCACTTTAGTTTACATATTTAAATGTTCAGATATTAAGATTTGAATGAGGCAAAATAACATGCTTTTTCTCTCTAATGTATTGTTATAATCATTTGTTTCAGATGTACTGTAATTATTTTCTGTATAGAAATAATTTGGTGTTCAAAAAGTCTTTTTTTCAAACTTGAGTCATGAAAAAGAGTCTTATATTCGAGCCAATACGGCACATACATAGAATTAAAATAACTTAATAATGAATAGATTTATTTTCCACAACTTTTTTTTCGTAAAAAAGTACAAAACTTTGAATTTTTAAAAATTTTTTTAAAAAATATTTGGGAATAAAGACATGAGAATATTTTTTTTCTAAAAATCATAAAAGAATATTTCTCATATCTTTTTTTTAAACTTATATTTATACTTTAATACTTATAAATATTTATTAGTTCAGAAAAAAATAACATTTAAAATAATAATTAAAAAGAGGATATTTACTATTAAGTGGCTTTAATTAAGAGTATTTGGACCATTTTTTGATTTATCGATATTTAAAAAAAAAAAAAATTGGATAGCCGTCCAATTTAATCAAACTAGGAGGACTGACTGTGAATTTCATCCCACCTGATTGGACGTCTACCACCGTCATTGGCAGCCAATGAGTTATGAGCCTTAATAAAGAGTATTCAGACCGTTTTTAGGTGTCTAAATGTTTCAACTTTGTCCAACAGATTGACAAACATCACTGAAAACTAACATTAGCGTGAGCAATGCTAGCTTGTTCTGTAGTTGAAAATAAGTAAATTAATTTAAAAAAAATACTGTCCCCCGAGCCTCAAGTTTGAGGCTTGTGCAATAGCCCAATACAAGCTGACATAAAAGTCCCCCAAAATTAAATTTTAATTTGTTTCAAAGTGCACTCAACTAGTACACGGCACTCCTACATCACTCAGAGGAATATGCGCAAACTGTTTATTACCAGGTTGTTTCTCAGTGACGCAAAACTCGGCGTTTAGTGAACATTATGGCGGTGCAGTCCCTCAGGCAGAAAATAATCATAATTGTCCCTTTTTCCTTGTTGTGACTGAAACACAAGTTTGGCATAATTGCCACTGTATGGGAGCGAGGTTTTTATCGCTTTTTGATTGCGGGCGACACTCAAGCGGCGCTCGAGTGGGAGGGTGTAATTAAATGCACACAAGGTAGGAGACGTTGTTGGGACCTTGCTTAATGTTGCTGAAAGCGTTTAAGTGTTAGACAGCCAATGGAAACTATAGTAAAGGCATGAAATAAATGAACAAATGTCCAAAAAGTACTGTAACATGTTTGGAACTTTTGTTCAAAAAACAAAAACAAAACAAAAAGCAAAAAAATAACCCCCAATATTGATCGGTATCGGGACTCGGTATTGGCAGATTCTCAAAATCAGGGGACTTGGACTCAGGTGCAAAAACATGCGATCGGGACATAACTAGTATGTACTTCCTACTTTCTATTTTTAAATGTCGCGCCATAACAACCTGCTGCCCTGTTGGTCACAATCTTTCCCGTCATGCTTCATTAACCTGATTCTGCTCTCCTATTGGCCTGTTGTTGATGGCGTTTCTATTTGGGTGTCGCAGTATGATGCCAAAAGAGCTCAAGTCTCCTCGCACTTTTGTTTCACGAAGAGTTTTTCGATTCGATGGAGAAACGACTTCTCTGGATTAAGGAAAAGGAAATCGCCGAGCGGTTGTATTACAAAACCAACGCCAAAAGTGAAAGAAAAGGACATCGCCTCACTCGAAAGCTTTTTTTTTTCTCTCTCTCTTTGCATTATGTTCTTTATCGACTTCATTACAGGTATTAACGGTTAGGTTAGGAATATGGAAAGATTCAAATGTGTTTGGCTGTTGTTTTATTCCGGTTTTACCCCAATTATAAAATTTAGTGTAGCGTTTCAATAGTGTTTGGAACGAATTAGAGCATTGCCATTGAAAGCACATCTCTACTATGTTTGTGCTGGTATGATAACCTTAAGCCAAAATTTTATGGTATCACGGTATTGCAATTACAGCTCTAAATTACAGCTCTGTGTTACTTTGAGATATCTGGGTTAAAAACAAAACAAAAAAAAGCAACTTTTTTCCCTTGAACAGGATTTTTATTTTTCAAAACTGTTAGGTTTTGAGTTGGTTCCCTCCTAGCGTGTTCCTGTGATTACCAATTGATTTCACCCGTTGTACCTGCACCTAGTGTATCCGCCAATCTGATTCCTTCTGTGTCACCCATCTGTTCCTCGTTGTCTCGTTACCCCTTGTCTCTGTGTATATAAGCTCCCAGTTTCTTTTCACTCCTCGTTGCGTCATTGTCAATGTCTTCGTTCATGCCGGTGTCAATTCTTGCCCGTTCCTACATCACAGCCCTCGTGTTTCTCTGCCTCAGTAAGTTTTTGATACCCAGCCTTTTGTTAGTAACATGAGTTTTGTTCGCTACTGTGGTTTTTGGGATCACCTCGGTTTTGGTTTGTACTTTGTTTTTTTGTCGGCCTTAATTAAATTACTTTAGCACCGCCTTTTGCCTCGCTTCCCTTTCCCTGCACTTGGGTCCACACACCACCTGCCTGCCTGCATACCTGACAAAAACATATTAGCAAATTGGAACAGAAATATAATGTTAAGTTAAAAGTAGGGCTGTCAAAATTATCGTGTTAACGGGAGGTAATTAATTTTAAAAATTAATTACGTTGAAATAATTGACGCAATTAACGCACATGCCCCGCTCAGACAGATTTAAAGTATAGTGAACTGCCCACTTGTTAATTGTGTTTTATGGAGTTTTGCTGCCCTCTGCTGGCACTTGGGTGCGATTGATTTTATAGGTTTCAGCACCCATGAGCATTGTGTGAGTAATTATTGACATCAACAATGGCGGGCTACTAGTTTATTTTTTGATTGAAAATTTTACAAATTTTATTAAAACAAAAACATTAAGAGGGGTTTTAATATAAAATTTCTATAACTTGTACTAACATTTATCTTTTAAGTACTACAAGTCTTTCTATCCATGGATCGCTTTAACAGAATGTTAATAATGTTAATGCCATCTTGTTGATTTGTTATAATAAACAAATACAGTGCTTATGTACCGCATGTTGAATGTATATATCCATCTTGTGTCTTATCTTTCCATTCCAACAATAATTGACAGAAAAATAGGGCCTATTTTATAGATTGTTTGAATTGCGATTAATTGCGATTAATTAATTTTTAAGCTGTAATTAACTCAATTAAAAATTTTAATTGTTTGACAGCCCTAGTTAAAATACATAAAAAAAAAAAAAACTGAAATATTCTAAATAAAATTAAGGTCAGCGTAAAGCCACAGCTCAACATTATTACCATCAGAACAAAAATAATTGAATTATTTTTCATAAAAAAGTACGCGTGTATGACTCGTATCATGTTTACATTACACACACTTTCTTTCTCAACTCACAGTTGCCAGAGAGAAAAAAAACACGTTTTACCATCGCTAGACACACTAAACACGCTGGAGTTAACTCTTGTAGCTGGTGGTAAACATTCATGATAGTGTTTACTAATCTTTCAGTTTGTATAAATAAATGACAAATCATATTGGAGGTATTGCCTCCTCAGCAGGCACCCTCCACAAAGATGTTTTACATGCTGCGACAGTCTGTAACTTTTCTGTAGCCAAAGTATTCCCATACCAGCGATTTGGTTTTCTTTGATGGGGGGAAAAGTTCAGGAGTTTCACCTCCTCCAGCTATCGTGTAGCATAGCGACTTAGACTCACTGACACTAAGCAACAACTGGTGGGGGAGGGTTGAGCCTTGCAGCTACAAGCGAAGGATTTCTCCCTGTATTTTTGGGACATAAAGCATATCTAATACAGTAGGAACAGTATGACAGTATAACAAGGTAGATCCAACCTGGCGCTTTGAAGCTGGACGCTGTTCAAAACGTTCCATTTCCAACAATATTTATAGGCGCTTTCAGGAGTTCACCCACAGCACAGAAAGTCTCAGAGTCTCACCTACGTCGTGCTGAATCCATTTTTGGAGATTTTGTGGGTTCCCTTTGATTTGATTTTACAGTTTTAACTTCATCAACACACTGCTTACTTCAACCGCACTTCATGTTGTTCTGTCTAAACCGGATGTTCGGAGCAGAAATGGTCAAAGATGGCGTGGCCCAAATTTCGCTCGGGTGTTGAACTGACATAAAAAAATTATGGAAAGAATTTGCACCTGATAATATTGCTTTCCTTCAGCATTTAGCAATTATGTCCTTTTAACATAAAGCACACATGTCTAGCCAACATTAGGCCCTCATGTTGAGTGAACATAACGCACTCGTGTTCACCCCAAAAAACATGTTGAACCGACATTAAAGAAATACATAATTTGCACCTGATTAAATTGCTTTCTTTCAGTATTTAGCAATTGTGTTCTTTTAACATAAAGCACACATGTTGAGCCAACATAAGGCACAACTAGGGCTGTCAAATTTTTCGTGTTAATGGGCGGTAATTAATTTTTTAAATTGTTCACGTTAAAATATTTAACGCATGCACGGAACGACCCACTCATGCATTGCCGCAAACAGACTACTATGGCGCCGTTTTACGTATATACAGAGCTAAGAGGCAGTGACAAGCAGTGTTGGGCACGTTACTTTAAAAAAGTAATTAGTTACATTACTCACTACTTCTTCCAAAAAGTAACTGAGTTAGTAACTGAATTACTCTATAGTAAAAGTAACTAGTCACCAGGGAAAGTAACTCTTTCCGTTACTTTAAAAAGAACTTGTTGTATGTCAAAGAATTTGAAATTTTCTGAGCAGTATTCGAGTCAGTGGAATAGAGAACAGACAGGTAGGTAACTTGTTAGGTGCTTCAGCAGATTTGAATTGCTTACCACAGATGTCGACAAAAGCTTTGCCCCGGGACATAAATTACACATTACATGCAGGTTCTTTCCTTAAATTTCGACAAACTTGAAATAGTGTCTATATCTCCATCTCTTAAAGGACAATTTTTCTTCTGAATGCTCTGCCATCCCGACCCTGTGCACCTATTTTGCGTGTGTGTGTGTGTGTGTTTGCCACACGCGCTGTTCCGGTTTGCATGTGAAATCACCGGCTCTGATTGGCTTATCACGACACATGACTCTAACCCTCAGCCAATCACAATCACTTCCATCACGTCTCTCGAGGGGCTGCATTTAGGTGGGCTCGTTTCCCGACAATTCACGTCACCTTCAAAGCGTCTGCCGTCCTCAAGATGGAAGCAGAATTATTGCTGGCTGACAGTGGGAGATGGGAACGAGGCTAGCATCAGGTGTAGCAAACACAGAAACGTTACCAAACTTTGGAAAGCATTGTCTAACTGAATGAGCAGGGACAAACAGCTTGGAGTCAGAAGTACGTGCGCTATTCTCGAACCTGAACGCACCCCAAGTCTTGGATGACAAATCAACAGAGCAGAGAGTCGACTCGACAACGCTGGTAGTTTCTTCAATTTATTCAGAGTAAGTAACGCACCGCTTTTGACCGTCAGTAACGGTACCGGCGTTGTAACGGCGGAAAAAGTAATTAATTAGATTACCCCGTTACTGAAAAATAACGCCGTTACGTAACGGCGTTATTTATAACGGCGTTAATCCCAACACTGGTGACAAATGAGTGGAGTGGATACAGGCATTCATTTGGACTGTGCTTTTAACTGCCAAAAGCTTTGACATCTTTTCCACAACAATTATAACTACTGAAGCGAGCGACGTAGGGGAAGAATGACAGGAGTTGATCTTTTTCTTAACACCCTGCATTGTACACAACGCAGAGAAAATATAGCCTTTGCAGCCACCACACGCAGTCATGGTTGTCCCACTTCCCATCATGCATTTGGGCAGAACAGTTAATTCAACTACAGTATCATTTACTGAAAGCTCAACAAATACACTAGATGGCAATATTTAGTCACAATATATAAACTCACATTTATCCTTTAAGAATCTAGCCGTGTATCCCTCTCACAGAAAGAATGTTAATAATGTGAATGCCATCTTGTGGATTTATTGTTATAATAAACAAATACAGTACCTATGTACAGTATGTTGAGTGTAAATATCCGTCTTGTCTTATCTTTCCATTCCAACAATAATTTACAGAAATATATGGCATATTTTAGAGATCGTTTGAATTGCGATTAATTACGATGAATTAATTTCTAAGCTGTGATTAACTCGATTAAAAGTTTTAATCGTTTGACAGCCCCGATTTTAACGTAAATGGCCATCAATGGCATCAATTTATATATGCCTCAATGGAATCCAGTACATTGGCATCAATAGTAGCGACATTCATGATAGTAAATGGCATGGACGCACATAGCTGTCAGTGGTATTGACTTACTTAGGCGCCAGTTCAATGTCAATGGGCTGTAATGGTAAGTGGTCAAAAATCACAACCGCCTATGTTTTCCTGTCATTGAAAATGAAGGGAAAATGGTTGCCATTAAAAATGAATGGAATTCCGGTCATTTTGATATTTAAACGGTGCCGGTCGGTCAAACGGTTTGGAGTCTCCAGTGCGCCGAAAAAACGTGGAAAGAAAAATAAAGTTGAGAAATTTTACTAGCTGGGCCTGTGCCTAGCAAAGCCCCATCTAATAAAAAAAAATCACTTTTCACAAACAAAATAATAATCAAATGGTGACGGTTATTGGGCCGACCGGCTCTACCAATGAGGTGTCACTTATTTTTTTAGGGAGTTAGCAACCCTACTTTTAAATCTCGCGAGAAATGACAAGACTATTGCAATTGGTTGGAAAGGCACGTTAACGTTATGTTGCATCAACATGATCTAATCTAGCTACTCATTCATTGTTCATGTTTATGTATGGACTGCATGATTTAATCATGCTCACCTTGGAAACATGATGTGTTCTTGCTGAAAATGCACATTGTCTTTTCGTAAACTTTACAACCTACGGAGGTCATTTTTTTGAGTGCAGGAAACTTGTCTATTGTCCAGAATGGGATTTAAAAAAACAAAACAAAACACTGATTCCAATTAAAGCGAAAAAAAAAAAAAAAAAAACAAGTACCGTAATTTTCGCACTATAAGGCGCACCTGATTATAAGCCGCCACCCACCAAATGTGACAGGAAAACGGCATTTGTTCACAGATAAGCCGCACTGGACTATAAGCCGCAGCTGTCCTCACTGTATTATGGGATATTTACACCAAAAGATAATAACCAGTAACACTTCATTAGATAGCGGCATCATACGACGGTCAGAAGACCAAATTAACCACCATGAAGATTTTAACCAATTGTTTGCTAAGCTTCATTGCTTCAAGAAGCTTCATTTGGCCATCACTGCTCCCTTGGGGGAGACAGTCAATCTTTTATGCCACCTGCTGTCAACACTGTTGTTGTCCAACATGTCTCCTAGCATGCATTGCAGCGCAACAGATGTAAATAACAATCAAAATCCGTTCTTAAATGTTCTGTACTAATTATTTTTCAATTACTGTTCCTGTTGTTTAATTAATTGCTAGTTATGATATTTGGTAACACTTTATTTGACAGTGGCGCCATAAGACTGTCATTAGACGATTAGACATAATTATGACATGACACTGTCATGAGCATTAACAAATGCTTATAACAGTTATCATTTAGTTTTATTCGGCAAATGATCTAACTTTGAATGGATTTAAAAGATCCAAGCTGGAAATAAATGGAGTTGGTAACATAATTTGCTAGATGACACTTAATGACATCTGTCATAAGCATTCAGTAATGCCCATGATAGTTTCATGTCATAACTATGACGGTGTTATGACAGTCTTATGACGCCGCTGTCAAATAAAGTGTTACCAAATACCATAACAAGCAATTAATGTAACTGAAACAGTAAATGCATAAATAATTAGCAGAGAACATGAATTTTGATTGTTACTTACATCTGTAGTGCTGCAATGCATGCTAGGATGCATGTGTTGCCAAGCAACCCAAATAAATCAACAAATAAGCCGCACTGGACTATAAGCAGCAGGATTCAAAATGAACGAAAAAAGTAGCGGCTTATTGTCCGGAAATTACGGTATATATATTTTTTATCTGTCCATCCATTATTTTCCACATAATTACCCAGCTGTTGTCAGCTATTACCCCTTAGTGAGTACTTGAACCTTATGTGCATTCGTGATGAGCTCTTCAGTGCTCAAAAACATTCGCCTGTACATGAAAAAGCAGAAAAGTGGGAGGCCGGCGCCACATAAATATAAGCGCGGCGTGAATACCAACATGTGGATAAAGTGTGCATGCATGTGACGCAGTGCCATCCTTCTCTGGAGGCTTTTGTGCATGACACCGCCATGTTAATGCATTCACGCGTGGCTGTACCGTGGCATCAATTTCATGCAAGCCAAGCATACATGACTGCTGTATGTGCAGAGGAAGGAGGAAGCAAAAAGATACACGAGGGAGCGAACGCCACCTTCAAAGAGAAGAAATAGAAGCGCATATTCATCATTTTTGTGTGTTTTAAAGCAAAAGATGCTATTAACAGGCACTAATTAGTGTACGCGGGGCAAATAGCATGTTTCCACTTGTCTATCACTGACGCTGACTCAAGAAGTGGTTAAGGGTAATTATACAGCATGGAGGAGCTGTTACAAGAGAAACAAAGAGAGCGAATAGTTATAGTACATGATAATATTACCACACAATAATAAAGATATGATTACATTTGGTTGGGATTGCCAGCAGGAGGCAGTATAATACAGTTTTAGGGAGATAAATGAAGAAAATGTTCACAAATATAAGAAAAAGTAATAGATTTCAGTAGGGTGAGTGATGCATTCAAAACAATGGGAAATAGCATTGTTTAACAAAACAGAGCAATATGTTTAACTCATAGGCTGCCATTGACGGCGATAAACGTCTAATCCATCATAACAGGGAGGGGCTTTCACAGAAAAAAAATAGGAAAAAATGTTTTTTTATTACCGTAATTTTCGAACTATAATGCGCACCTGACTATAAGCCGCCACCCACAAAATTTGATACGAAAACTGCATTTGTTCATAGATATGCCGCACTGGACAAAAAGCCGCAGCTGTCCTTTTTCTGTATTATGGGATATTTACCCTAAAATATATTGACCAGAAACACTTTATTTTAGAGATGTCGGGTCCGATCACGTCATTTTCAAAGTATCGGAATCGGCAAAAAAATATTGGCCGTGCCTTTTTAAAATATATATACTGTATATTTTTTAATGAAATCGTTTTCTAATTGTATTTAACGTTACAAACATAATATGTTACACTCATCCAGAGTCTTTAGTTTAGGTTTAAGGTAGGGTTATCAAATTTATCCCGATAACGGCGGTAATTAATTTTAAAAAAAAATGTATCAAGTTAAAATATTTAATGCAAATAATGCATGCGCTGCACAACCCACTCACGCATTGTCGCACTCAATCTGTAATGGCGCTGTTTTACCTATACAGAAAGAGAAAAGGCAGCGTAAAATGAGTAGAGTGAATTTTGGCAGCCTTTGGAGCCTTTTTTTAGTTGGCTAAATCCTTACAACCCCTCTCCCTACTATTAGAAATATCAAGGGAAGCAATGTGGGGAAGCAAGGTAGCAATTGATCTTTTTCTTAACAGCCTGCGTTATTTCCCAACGCAGAAAAGATATATCAATTGGTAGCACTACGCACAGTCATAGTTCCACTTCCCATCATGCATTTGGGCATGGCTACAGTATCGTTTACTGAAAGCTCAACAAATACACTAGATGGCAATATTTAGTCATAATATACAAAGTCACAAGTCTTTCTATCTGTGGATCCCTCTCACAGAAAGAATGTTAATAATGTAAATGCCATCTTGAGGATTTATTGTCATAATAAACAAATACAGTACTTATGTATATATTCGTCCGAGTTTTATTCATTTTTTTCTTAATGCATTGCCAAAATGTATATGAACGGGAAAAATTATCGGGAATGATTGGAATTGAATCGGGAGCAAATAAAAGCATTCGGATCGGGAAATATCGGGATCGGCAGATACTCAAACTAAAACGATTGGGATCGGATCGGGAGCAAAAAAACATGATCGGAACAACCCTACTTTATTTGAAAGCGGCATCATCGGACTGTCATAAGGCAAAATGAATCACCATGAAGCTTTGGCTGCAAAGCTTCACTGCTTCAAGAAGCTTCATTTGGCCATCACTGCTCCCTTGGGGGAGACATTAAACCTCTGCTGCCACCTGCTGTACACACTGTTGTCATACAACATGCCTCCTAGCATGCATTGCAGCGCTACAGACGTAAAAAACAATTAAAATTCATGTTAGGTGGTAATTATTTCTTCAGTTACTGTTCCAGTTGTTTCATTAATTGCTAGCTCTGGTATTTGGTAACACTTTATTTTACAGTGGCGCCATAAAACTGTCATAAGACCATCAGAATTATTGCATGACACTGCAATGAGCATTAATGAATGATGTTAGATGTCATTTTTTTGTCATCCGGCAAACTATCTCACTTTTGAGTAGATGTAAAATATCTGAGCTGGACATAAATGGAGTGTTGGTGACATAATTTGATGAATGATACTTTCACTAATGCCCATAATAGTGTCATAATCATGTCATAATTATGACGGTGTCATGGCAGTCCTATGACGCTGCTGGCAAATAAAGTGTTCCCTATTAACTAGGGGTGTAACGGTACAGAAAAATCTCGGTTCGGTACGGACCTCAGTTTTGAGGTCACAGTTCGGTTCATTTTCGGTACAGTAAGAAAACAAAATGCAAAATGTATATGTGCTAGTTGTTTATTACACACCTTTGTGCTTTCAACAATAGGAACATTAGCCTATACAAAGCTAGAATTCTGCTCAAAAAGTAGCGGGTATTTAAACATAATCCAACAACAGTTTGCCTTTCAGAATCCGTGTACTGGTCAGCTTTCTTTCTGAAAGAAAGAAGAAAAAAGAAGTCCTGCGCTAAAGAGAAAAGCAATCCCAAGGACAAAGATTTTAACATGTATTTTACAAATGAAATGCCTCAATGAATCTTTTTTTTTCTTCTTATGAACGGTTTTCAAAAGCTTTATTGGTGGATTTTCTCAAGTTAAAGCGCCACACAGAAATTAATAAATTTAATTGTATTAGCAGGATCTTTGTATGATTCTTATTATTTAATTACAGATGTTTAAGCTCATTTCAATTTATTTTATTTAAATGGGCTATTATTTATTTTATTATGTGTTTATATTTTACAAATGTGATGTATTCATTTATATTGTATATTTTATGTTGTATAACTTTAGTTCCTATGTGAATATTAGTTCCTACTTGTTTTGTTGTGGTAGGAGGGTTTTGTATTGAACACGGGGCAGTGTTGGTTATTATTATAGCAGAGAAGACCAAGGTAAATCAAAAAAGACAAGTCAATTGTGCCCCGATCTACCACTCAAGAGATCTGATAGACTCAAAAAGTGGGTTAAGATCGCATATTCGTTTGAAAATCGACCGGATCCACCGCATTTTTACACTAGTGACTTCCGGTCTGCCCGATCCTAACTACCGGCAGTAGTATTGACGCAGGAGGGTCGCGTCTTGCGTCAAATAATAAACTCCGCCGTTCTTTTTGCGTGCGTCATGTTGAGCTGCTTCTGGGACGCGTCTACCACGCGGCCGCACTGCGACTGGTGTGCATTGGCTGATTGACTTTAACGCCCGCGTTTCACTGCGTTCTCGTGGCGGCCATGTTGTCGCGCCGTTGACGTTTCTGGGTTATACTGTCCTACCGTGTTGGTCCTCATTATTATAGTAGAGAAGACGGATTAAATATAATCTACACAAAGAAACTGTAAAGCGATCGACTCACAGCCTCGAAAAGTAAGGGTTACATTACGTCAGAAACTCGTTCGGTACGCCTCCGTTCCGAACCGAGCACCACGTACCGAAACGGTTCAGTATAAATACATGTACCGTTACACCCTAACTATCAACCCAAATAAATAAATAAAAATAATAAGCCGTACTGGACTATTAGCCGCAAGATTCAAAATGAGGGGAAAAAGTAGCGGCTTTTAGTCCAAAAATTACGGTAAAAGCAAGAATATTAACTGTGTTTTTTGCCTTTATTTTTAAGGTAAAAAAATATATAAAAACAAAACTTACTGAGTGACTCATTTAATTTAATATACATTCAATATATTTTTTAAATGCAACTTTAAGTACTGTATAAACTATCACAGCACGTATTCTGTGCAAACTACAGTATAAATAGAGGTAATGAAAATATTCGCCTTTGACTAATGTTGTCTCGGTCGCCAGCTAATCATCGTTAGGGACCCGATTTGAAGGAGAAAAAATGTAAATTGTGTCATTAAAATATCATTTCCTGCCAAACCGAGCCTGTAAAATAAAAAGACATTTTGATTAAAAATTAAAAAGTAGTGATTCTTCCTCATATCTTTTATCAAATATAGATTTATATCACCTTGAATGGACAGATCACAGCAGAATTAGTGCGCATATTGTCTGCCACTGACGTCTTCGTTCATTCGCTGCCACCCTCCCACTTCAAATGGATTCGATGTGACTGATATTATGGGTTTCAGCACCATGAGAATTGTGTAATTATTGACATCAACAATGGCGAGCTACTAGTTTATTTTTTGTTTGAAAATTTCACAAATTTTATTAAAACGAAAACATTAAGAGGGGTTTTAAGATAAAATTTCTATAACTTGTACTCAGTGTTGTCACAGATTACTTAAAAAAGTAATTTAATTACTGATTACACCTCAAAAAGTAATCTAGTTACTTTACCGATTACTTTATCATCAAAGTAACTAAGTTACTTTAAAAGTAACTCATCAGTTACCTTTTACCAATTTTTCTCCTTTTGCCGCCTCAGCATAAAAATGACTACAAAAAATGTCATCGCATGTAATTGAATTTTTCACATCAGGCTTAATCTTTGAGTTAGCGGGGGTTTAATTAGTCGATGGAGTTGATTTCAACCACCATTGACTCGCACTAGCTTAGCCACCCCGGAGCCCTGAAACTAACAAATAACTGAAGAAACTACACGGAATTAGTTCAAATCAACTCCAATGACTAAATAATAAAATTATTGAAATGAACAAGAATCCTACAACGTATTTCATAATGGGTCAAAATCATTTTTCGAGCACATCATGTGACTAGCACCTAAGACACTAGCTTTTGCTTTCCTAAGCCAAAACTACACCTGTGGATGCAAGATGGGTATTTAGAATTTCTGGAAACCTAAGCTTTCAAATGCAACCAACAACAACTGAGCTTGAACAGTTTTATATGTATACAGTATTGGCCAAATGTTTGGCGAGACCTCAAAGGTGGACACTTTGAAGAATGTAGAATATAAAACCTGTTTTCAGTTATTTCACTTTTTTTTTGCCATTCCACATGTTCGTTCATAGTTTTGATGTATTCAGAGAGGATTTACAATAGTAGGGAAAATATATAAAACGTAAAAATGTTTAGGTGTCCAAACTTTTGACTTTAGTTTCAGTCATCAACATGCTTTGCCCGCAGCCCCACAAAAGTAAAACTCCGCCTATGGTTACAAACACTGACAATAAAATGTGCATAAAGGCTGGTTACAAACTGTAGAAGTGCTGGCTGTCTTGTTATCTCTCGGCTTTTTCGAGGTTTGTTGTGTTGTCCTGTAATTCCAAGTGCTTCCTTGTTGAATTGGATGTAAAGTTTTTAGCGGCCGACAGTCTTTTTCAGCCAGCGTAAAGTTTGCAACGTTTGTCATCTTTACTGGACAGAAATGTGAAGTAATGGCTTTATTTCCAGTGAGCAAATGCATCCATTTGCGGCATATACTGTATCCTGCCTTTCACTGTTAGCCTCGCTGCCTCGTCAGAATGCTATGTTGTTGACCGCTGTGGCAGACAGCCTCAAACAGCATCGTAATACACGTGACCCGTTTTTTTTTTGTTTTTCCCCCGATGAGAAATGCTCTTCGTACATGACTACAGTATTCTTCATTCTACATACATTATGAGGCAAAAACAAAATAGTAACGCACAGGCACTAGGGAAACTAACTTTAATCGGATTACTGGCTTGGAAAAATGAATGCGTTAGATTACTCGTTACTGAAGAAAGTAATCAGATTACAGTAACGCGTTACTTAGTTACTTAGTAACGCGTTACTGACAACACTGCTTGTACGAACATTTATCTTTTCAGAACTACAAGTCTTTCTATCCTTGGATCGTTTTCACAGAATATTAATGTTCATGCCATCTTGTTGATTTATTGTTATAATAAACAAATACAGTAGTTATGTACAGTATGTTGAATGTATATATCTGTCTTTCCATTCTAACAATAATTTACAGAAAAATATGGCATATTTTATAGATGGTTTGAATTGCGATTAATTACGAATAATTAATTTTTAAGCTGTGATTAACTCGATTAAAAATTTTAATCGTTTGAACAAAAGGAAGCTTGTTCTGACTGCTGTAAGTGTTAATACACCAAAGTTATAATGTGCTCAAAGTAAAAACAGCTCAATTTTAAAGCAACTATTTAATGCACTACATAATAATACAGTAATACATACTCCTCCCCCCCCCTCCCTAATGTCGCTCCTCATTTCCCTCCCAACTTGACTTAGGAGCGCTTTACATAGCATCCCCTTAACCGCCGCCAGCCCACCCTGTGCGCTCCCCCCCTCCTCCTCCTCTTCCTCCTCCTCTTCCTCCATCTACTCGGCGCTGGTCTCTCCGCCACCTGTTAGTCCGTCTCCATCGCTCACTGCGCTGGAATCTCATCCTCTTCTTCTTTTTTTATGAGGAGTTTCACTCTCGTTCTCAGGTACGTCAGCCCTTTACCTCCGTTTTTTTCATCCCGCATGTGCAACATGTTGGTATGCTTCCAAGTTCACTCACCCCTCTAATTGACAGTAGCTCTCAACTTGTGGCTTGTGGATGTCAATGTTATACAACGGCAAGAGAAAAGAATATTTTCAGATGGATCCACGTTGAGTTAATGAGAGATATGGATTGAAAAAGAGAATGGGAGGGGCCAGGGGGTCATCCGTGCCTTCCGTGTGAGTCTAATTTAAAGTGAAGGCGCTAAAAGAGGAGGAGGAGGAGGGGGTGGAAAAGCATGTCGAGAGCCAATATACTCCGCCAACCTATAACCTCGCCAGCTATATGGTCGCTATTGTATAAGAGACAGCGGAGGCGCTTCTGCTGCAGATGTGTGCAAACTTGGAGAGCCTCAGCGGAGAGCGATTACTGAATGATGAGGACTTCTATGATGTGTTGCTAGAGGGAAAACAGAGAAAAGTGGAGGAATAGGATGGGAAATATTCATAATGGGGAAGTCGATTTATGTGCGTTTTTATCTCTTGCAGTGCTGTTGACGATGATAAATGTTCAATCCATTCACAGACCGTAGTCTTTTTCAGACATAGTAATACGGTAAATTTCGGACTAAACCGCTTTTTTCCTTCATTTTGAATCCTGTGGCTTATAGGCCAGTGCGGCTTATTTGTTCATTTATTTGGGTGAATAGGTAACACTTTGACAGTGGCGTCATAAGACCTTCATAATTATGACATGACACTATCATTGACATGACTGAATTCTTATGACAGATGTCATTAAGTGTCATCCGGCAAATTATGACACAAACTCCAATTTATGTCCAGCTCATATCTTTTACATCCATTGAAAAGTGAGATCATTTGCCGGATCACCCTAAATTACATCTGTTATAAGTATTCATTAATGCTCATGACAGTGTCATGTCATAATTATGATTGTCTAATGACAGTCTTATGGTGACACTGTCAAATAAAGTGTTACTAAATACCATAGCAAGCAATTAGGGCTGTCAAAATTATCGCGTTAACGGGCTGTATTTAATTTTTTAAATTAATCACGTTAAAATATTTGACGCATTTAACGCACATGCCCTGCTCAAACAGTGTCATGTCCACTTGTTACTTGTGTTTTTTGGTGTTTTGTCGCCCTCTACTGGCGCTTGGGTGCGACTGATTTTATGGGTTTCAGCACCATGAGCATTGTGTAATTATTGACATCAACAATGGCGAGCTACTAGTTTATTTTTTGTTTGAAAATTTTGCAAATTTTATTAAAACAAAAACATTAAGAGGGGTTTTAATATAAAATTTCTATAACTTGTACTAACATTTATCTTTTAAGAACTACAAGTCTTTCTGTCCATGGATCGCTTTAACAGAATGTTAATAATGTTAATGCCATCTTGTTGATTTATTGTTATAATAAACAAATATAGTACTTATGTACAGTATGTTGAAGAATATATCCGTCTTGTGTCTTATCTTTCCATTCCAACAATAATTTACAGAAAATATGGTATATTTTATAGATGGTTTGAATTGTGATTAATTACGATTAATTAATTTTTAAGTTGTGATTAACTCGATTAAAAATTTTAATCGTTTGACAGCCCTACTAGCAATTAATGAAACAACTGGAACAGTAACTGAAGAAATAATTAGCACGTAACATGAATTTTGATTGTTATTTACATCTGTAGCGCTGCAATGCATGCTAAGAGGCATGTTGGACAACTACAGTGTTGACAGCAGGTGGCAGCAGAGGTTGACTGTCTCCTCCAAGGAAGCAGTGATGGCCAAATGAAGCTTCTTGAAGCAATGACAGCCAGTTGGTTAAAAATTTCATCGTGGTTCATTAGGTTTTATGACAGTCTTATGATGCTGCTGTCAAATAAAGTGTTACCGGTTAATATCTTTTGGTGTAAATATCCCATAATACAGTAAGGACAGCTGCGGCTTATATTCTAGTGCGGCTTATCTATAGTGGCGCGCCTTATGCCTCATTGTGCGAAAATTACAGTAATTTGGCTACAATTGACAGTGCTAGACGTCCAATCCATTTGAAGTGGGAGGGCTGCTATTTTTTGTTAATTTCATTCATATATATGTATGTATGTTTTTTTTTTTTTTTTTTGTTCTATTGCTTTACATCCTTTATAGACAACGTTTTACCGGCAAAGTCTTAATTTTAAATTCGTAAATTGGTCAATTCAATTACACGCGATGACATTTTCGGCCACCGGGGAGGCTATGCTAGGCCCCCACTTAATCTCCGCGTATGTCCACTAGTGATAAACTGACAAAAGCCGCATGATTGGATGGCGGTAGACAACAATTTGAACAGGGAAGCAGTGAAGACTTTACTCATTTTGCTCCATTGACTGTGATGGACGTCCAATCCGTTTTCAGCTGGGAAGTGTGGCAATGAATGAGGTAGGTTAGCTAATTTTTCATTAATTTTTCAGATTCATTTGGATTGGGAAAAGTTGGGGCGAAAAAAATATCTCAACTGTATTGTAATTCAATACAAAAAAATAATTTGAAAAAGTTCATATAAATTCATTTCATGTTTTTTCTTGAGTAAAGTGAAAAAAATGAACATTTACAGCATAGGCGGAGTTTGATTTTTGGGGCGGGGGGCACAACATGTTGATGACCCCGAAACGCAGTGTCAACAATAGAATTAACTTACAAGAATATTTGTAATAATAAGTTGAAAATGAGCGTTTTTTTGTTTCCCAACATTCTTGAGGGGAATTCTAAATCAGGCTGCTTAGGACACCTATACTTTTCGCCAAGATCGTCATCCATTGAATATGGGACGCCCACCGGGGTCGTGCCGATGTAGTTACCCCCGTCAAAAATACCGTATTGGCCGTAATATAAGACGGTGTTTTTTGCATTGAAATAAGAACCCATTCACGACGCTAGATGGCGCCAGATATAATTGAAGCGATGTTCTATCATGACAGATCTGAGCTACGCTCCCCATTCACGACGCTAGATGGCGCCAGATATCATTGAAGCGATGTTATCTCATAACAGATCTCAGCTACTTTCAAGTTTAACCAGTTTACATTATTTTATTGCAACGTTTTTCCTTATTCAGATTTGTTTCAAGACTACAGTTACAGTTAGACTTCACTTTGATGGTTAATGCAGTCATTGCAATTTTGTTGTTTTATCACAATAAATTAAACAAATCATTTACGAATGCGAGTGTACTTTAGTTTACATATTTAAATGTTCCAATATTAAGATTTGAATGAGGCAAAATACCACGCTTTTTCTCTCAAATATATTGTTATACTCATTTGTTTCGGATATACTGTAATTACTTTCTGTATAAAAAATAAATTTGGTGTTCAAAAAGTTTTTTTTCAAACTTGAGTCTTGAAAAAGAGGGTCGTCTTATAATCAGGGCCGTCTTATATATACCAATACGGTATTATCCCCCGGGCGGAGCCACTGCGCTATATTGATTTGCTTGATTTCTGTGTTTTGGTGATGTAGTTATCTATGATGTTTTAAAACATGGCCCATCCATACACAAAAAAACCCCCACATTTTTTTCTGTCGTATAACATAACATAACATACGTACTGAACGTTAAAAAGAAGGCAACATTTCACTGTTTTACTCGTAGGATGACCTATAACTGTTATTACTGTAATTCAAGTCCTGTATGGAGCTTCTCCAATTTAATAAACGTCAATGTCCCAAATTTATAACAGTGGTTCTTTTCTGGCTTTAATTAATTGTTTAAGTCGACATAACTCATAACCTATGTGTGTGTGTGCGTTCCCGCGGCCAGGGAACACAATTTTTGACGGGGTAACTACATTGGCAAGACACCAGTGATGGCTCTGTTGTAAATTAGCATCTTTTGAGGGGCAAATTGAAACTCCGCTCACCATTTTGACGGCAGTCTCTAGCGTTTCATGGTCCACATTTTCAATCCTTGGTTCTTACTCAGTAGTAAAGCTTAGGTTTGAAAAAATTACATATATCCATCTTGCATCTATGGTCATCGCGTGGTTTTGGCTAAGCAAAGCAAATGACCGTCACATGATCTGTCTGATAAAATATTTTTGACCCGTTATAAAATGTCTTTTTTTGTTCATTTCCTTAATTTTGGTTGTTTGTTTTATTGCTTTACAACTTCTATACAACATTTTACCGGAAAACTCTTAATTTTAAAATCATACAGTATATAGGAAAGTCACTTACATGCGGTGAAACTTTTCGGCCAAAATCCGCTTATGATTTAGAGTATTTGAAATTTTTGCCCTCCCAGTCCAAATGGATTGGACGTGTAATCAATACCATTAATGGCATTGAAACATTATAATTCACTACCCGTGTGTCTAGGCAATCAATCTAGTCAGAACAGGTGAAAGCTCTGTTTATCTTCCAGCTAAAATCCTCCAAACAAGCATAAATGAACAAAAATGGACTCATAAAACAGTGAAGTTGAAATCGCTTTCCATTATAATCATACTAGCTGGTTGTTCTTTAAACAAGCACTGAAAAATCCACTTGAGCTGCATTACTTTCCCAAAAACACAAATCAATGTTTTCTAAACCTCCGATCTAATCCTCGATATTAGTGAAGTCGTCATAACTCAAACAGTGAGTGAAGAGTTTTCCCGATGTGAGGATGAAAAGAAAGGATGAAAGCTGGCGTCATGAGAGCGAGCGATCAATCAGCATCTCGCTGGGGGCTTTTCATTTTTTTTCTTCTCTTCTCTGGGCCGCCGTATATGCCTCTGACTTTGCACATCACGTCAACAAGCAGCAGCATTGTCTTTACGCAAGTGTGTGCACGGGACTTTTTCCATTTAACCCTTCTGCTGTGAATTGAAATGAGTTTATCACCAGTTTATCACTAGTAGACGTCCAATCGATTTGAACTGGGAGGGCGGCTCTAATTTTTCAGTCAGTAGTTTTTAATTTGGAGGCTGATAATCAACAACTACCGTATTTTTCGGACTATAAGTTGGCTGGGGGTGCGACTTGTTCTCAGGAGCGACTTGCAGTGGGGCAAATAAGCATTTAGTCAACCACCAATTGTGCAAGTTCTCCTACTTGAAAAGATTTGAGAGGCCTGTAATTGTCAACATGGGTAAACCTCAACCATGAGAGACTGGAAAAAAAAAACTGAAAATAACATTGTTTGATTTTTAAAGAATTTATTTCCAAATTAGAGTGGAAAATAAGTATTTGGTCACCAACAAACAAGCAAGATTTTTGCCTGTCAAAGAGGTCTAACTTCTAACGAGGCTCCACTCGTTACCTGTAATAATGGCACCTGTTTTAACTCATTATCAGTATAAAAGACACCTGTCCACAATTTCACTCAGTCACACCCCAAACTCCACTATGGCCAAGACCAAAGAGCTGTCGAAGGACACCAGAGATAAAATTGTAGACCTGCACCAGGCTGGGAAGAATGAATCTGCAATAGGTAAAACTCGGGTTGTTCCGATTATAGTTTTTTTTGCTCCCGATCCGATCCCGATCATTTTAGTTTGAGTATCTGCCGATCTCGATATTTCCCGATCCGATTGCTTTTTTTTTTTTTGCTCCCAATTCAATTCTAATCATTCCCGATAATTTTTCCCGATCATTTTGGCAATACATTAAGAAAAAAATGAATAAAAATCGGACGAATATATACATTCAACATACAGTACATAAGTCTGTATTTGTTTATTATGACAATAAATCCTCAAGATGGCATTTACATTATTAATTCTTTCTGTGAGAAGGATCCACGGATAGAAAGACTTGTGACTTTGTATATTGTGACTAAATATTGCCATCTAGTGTATTTATTGAGCTTTCGGTAAATGATACTGTAGCCATTCCCCAATGTATGATGGGAAGTGGAACCATGACTGTGCGTAGTGTTACCAATTGATATATCTTCTCTGCGTTGGGAAATAAAATAAGGTATTAAGAAAAAGATCAATTGCTACCTTGCTTCCCTACATTGCTTCCCATGATATTTGTAATCGTAGGGAGGGGGATTGTAAGGTTTGAGCCAATTAAGATAAGCCTCCAAAGGCTGCCAAAATTCACTCTTCTCATTTTACGCTGCCTTTTATCTCTCTATGTAAGTAAAATGGCGCCATTACAGATTGAGCACGACAATGCGTGAGTGGGTCGTGCAACGCATGCATTAATTGCGTTACATATTTTAACGTGATACTTTAAAAAAAAAAAAAACTTATTACCATCGTTATCGGGATAAATTTGATAACCCTTCCTTAAACCTAAACTAAAGACTTTGGATGAGTGTAACATATTATGTCTGTAACGTTAAATACAATTAGAAAACGATTTAATTAAAAAAAAAAAAAAAAAATTAAAAAGGCATGGCCGATATATTTTTGCCGATTCCGATACTACGATACTATGAAAATGACGTGATCGGACCCGACCGACTGATCGATCGGGACATCTCTAGGTAAAATGCTTGGTGTAAAGAAATCAACTGTGGGAGCAATTATTAGAAAATATTAAAATTTCTGTCACTAAAATATAAAAATTAATTACCGCCCATTAACGCGATAATTTTGACAGCCCTAGTGTAAACATGAACGTTTCCCACCAGCTACGAGAGTTAACTCCAGCGTGTTTAGTGTGTCTAGCGATGATAAAACGTGGTGTTTTTTTTCATTCTGGCAACTATCTGTGTTGAGAAAGAGAGTGTGCGTATAATGTAAACATGATACAAGTCATACACACGTGTTTTTTATGGAAAATCATTCAATAATTTTTGTTCTGATGGTAATAATGTTGAGCTGTGGCTGTGGGTTTAGGCTCACCTAAAGGACTGCATTTATTTTCATTTTATGTAGAATATTTCAGTTATTAATGAATGAATGAATGAATTAATTAATTAATTTTAAAATCTTTTGATTTTAATTTCACATTATAATTACGGTTATCGTACCGTCAGAACCTCATACCGGCACATACCTACCAGTGAGCACTGTTAACATCATATATTGTGGCATACCAAGTTGCTCAGTGCAAATAGTCCCACACCATCGCAAAGGAGCTGATACTGCATGCAGCAAAAGTAAAAACTGTCCCTCTGTCCAATGACACTGTCGTTTTAGTTTTATCAATGTTTGTTTTTTTTCAGTCAAATTGTTTGGCGTATTGTACTCTCAGTTAATGTTGCTAATCAATTTGAATTTAGTATTATTATTATTGTTTATTGAATTTTACCTTGAGTGTATTTTCAGTTTGGGTGTGATTTTTTTTTTCTTTAATTCAGGCAAATTGATGCGCTTTAAGTCTTTTTTGTTACAAACAAAACAATGTAAATAAAGTCAGGGTGTAACGGTACATGTGTTTGTATTGAACCGTTTTGGTACGTGGTGCTCGGTTCGGAACGGAGGCGTACCGAACGAGTTTCTGATGTAATGTAACCCTTACTTTTCGAGGCTGTGAGTCGATCGGGTTACAGTTTCTTTGTGTAGATTATATTTACTCCGTCTTCTCTACTATAATGAGGACCAACACGGTAGGACACAATAACCCAGAAACGTCAACGGCGCGACAACATGGCCGTCGCGAGAACGCAGTGAAACACGGGCGTTAAAGTCAATCAGCCAATGCACACCAGTCGCAGTGCGGCTGCGTGATAGACGCGTCCCAGAAGCGGCTCAACACGACACAAGCGAAAAGAACGGCAGAGTTTATTATTTGACGCAAGACGCGACCCTCCTACGTCAATACTACTACCGGTAGCTAGGATCGGGAAGTCACTTGTGTAAAAATAAGGTGGATCCGGTCGATTTTCAAACTAATATGCAATCGTAACCCACTTTTTGAGTCCATCAGATCTCTTGAGTGGTAGATCGGGGCACAGTTGACTAGTCTTTGTTGATTTACTGCTGTCTTCTCTGCTATAATGATAACCAATTCGGCCCCGTGTTCAATACAAAACCCGTCCTACCCAGAGGCATAGCAAAGGTCCCCGGGGGTCCCAGGCAACGAGCAATATGGGGCCCTTCGAGCGTGTGCAAGTAAGGAGGACAGTTGGACTTGGAGCAATAGCATATTTAATAGAAGTATAATAACGCCTCGGTCTCATCGAGCGCTTTTTAGGACACTCAAAGTGCCCGGCTTCTACTACAAAACTACAGTAACATTTAAATATTTTATATTAAATATTAATTATTTTACCGTGATTAATAAAAAAAATTAATCACCGCCCGTTAACTCGATAAATTTGACAGCCCTAATAACGCCTCGGTCTCATAGAGTGCTTTTGAGGACACTCACGAAAGTGCCCGGCGGTTCTACTACATTAGGACATAAAACTACAGTAACATAGTACACTCACTACTGTCTTGCTTCCTTTTCTGCTCTTTTTTTTTCTTTTTGTCGCTTCCAGAAGGATAACTTCTCTTCATTTTGGATTTACGGCAATTTAAAAAAAAAAAAATCGCAGCTCACTCTCACTCTGAGTCACGTGAGGGAGGGGGGGTGTAGAGTGTGTGAAGGGGCCCCTTCAGGGAACTCATACACAAGGCTTTCACTGGCACTTTACTCGCAGTAAAGCTGCGTGTGCTAAATCTGTTGGCCCTCTGGGGACCCCTGCTGGCTGAGGGCCCTAGGCAATTGCCTGATTTGCCTAATGGGACGCGACGCCTCTGCACCTACCACAACAAAACAAGTAGGAACTTTCACATAGGAACTAAAGTCATGCAACATAAAATATACAATATAAATGAATAAATAAAAATAAATAATAGCCCATTTAAATAAAATAAATTGAAATGAGCTAAAACACCTGTAATTAAATAATAGGAATAATACACAGATCCTGCTTACACAATTAAATTTATTCTTTTCTGTGTGGCGCTTTAACTTCATTTATATTTTGCATTCTGTTTTCTTAATTACTTACCGAACCGAGATTTTTGTGTACCGTTACACCCCTAGAAATAAAATTATACTGTTTTTTTTTTTTTTTTTCTCTGTAATATTAAAAAGGACCCAATGTTATGCAGGGGTGTTCTTATAATAATTTCATAGACAAATTATACTATTTACAGTGGTAACAGAGAGTTGGGGGGGGGGGGGGGGGTGCGAAACGTTTACGCATTCCTAGGGGGCTGTAACACAACATAATTGAGAAGCCCTTCGTTAACTGAATGTGTCACGTTAGCATACCGTACAACTACTCAGCCTGTTTTGCTATTCTATTTTTTATTGTTGCCACTGTTTGTAGTGACTGCTCTAATTAGTCTGTTCCGCCCACAAAGGTTGATGGGTAATTTGTCAGACCACTGTTACCGAGAGTAGTGTTGTTCATTAAAGACCTGCCTCTGCGCTACGTTCGATATTGTGAGCTGTTTCTTGGAGTCGTGTGGTGGATGAGGCACAAAAGCAGCCACTGGCAAGGCAAGGCAAGGCAAGGGAAATTTATTTATATAGCACAATTCAACACAAGGCAATTCAAAGTGCTTTACATCACATGAAGATCATAAAAATCACATTTAAAGCAATACAACGTAAAAACCAGGACAATCAAAATAGGAAATAAAATAATACATAAAAATCGCATTTAATTACAAATAGAATAAAAATAAATAAATAAAAATAAAAGAAAAACTACTAAATAATAACTGAAATCAGCAATGGAGATAAGCACAAGAGGAATAGAAAGCAAGTAGATTGAGATATATAGACAGTTATGGATATGCAGTGCTAAACAAAAGCGTTTTTAGCCCTGATTTAAAGGAGCTAACAGTTTGAGCATATTTCAGACGTTCAGGTAAATTGTTCCAGAGGTGAGGAGTATAATAACTAAATGCTGCCTCACCCTGCTTGGTTCTTGTTCTTGGAACATTCAGGAGACCGGTTCCAGACGACCTTAGTGGTCTACAGGTCTCATAGGAATCTAACAAATCAAGCATGTATTTTGGTCCAAGGCCATTAAGTATTTTGTAGACGAGCAGTAGTATTTTATAGTCTATCCTTTGACTCACTGGAAGCCAATGTAGCGATTTCAAAACCGGTGTAATGTGGTCCAGCTTCCTTGTATTTGTGAGGACTCTGGCTTCAGCATTCTGTACTAGCTGCAGCTTCCTGACTGATTTTTTATCAAGACCCGTAAATATACCATTGCAATAATCCAGTCTGCAGAAAATGAATGCATGCATAAGTTTTTCCATGTCTTGTTGAGTCAGAAGCCCCTTAATTCTGGTTATATGTTTTAAGTGGTAATAAGCAGATTTAGTGACGGACTTTAGATGGCTATCAAATTTTAGGTCTGAGTCAATAATTACGCCAAGGTTTCTGACTTGATTTGTAGCTGTAAGTGACATTGTGCTAATGTGCCTGCTTATCTTTGACCTTTCCTTTTTTGGCCCAAAAATGATGACTTCTGTCTTCTCCACATTTAACTGGAGAAAATTCTGGCACATCCATTCATTGATTTGATGACTGCATTTACTCAGGGAGACTAAGAGACTATAATCATGTGGGGGCACAGAAATGTACAGTTGTGTGTCATCTGCATAGGTGTGATAGGAGATGTCATACTGTTCCATAATCTGAGCTAAGGGAAGCATATAGATGTTAAATAAGAGTGGTCCAAGAATTGACCCTTGAGGGACTCCACACGTGAATTTGGTTCGTTCTGACTGATGGTTTTCGATTGACACAAAGAAATCCCTATCATGTAAATAGGATGTGAACCACTGAAGAATAGTGTCAGTAAGCCCTGCCCACTGTTTCAATCTGCTGAGTAGTATGTTGTGATCAACCGTGTCGAATGCGGCGCTGAGATCCAATAGTAGCAGAACAGATGATTTGCCTGCATCGGTATTCTGGCGAATATCATTCACATCTCACTGAGAGAAAAGTGCTCTTTCTCCTTACTTACATCCCCATGTCACTCGCCACATTATTTTAAATTGCCTTTCAAGATAACAGTCTGTTCTTGGTGTTGGATTTTATCAAATAAATTTCCTCATTAAAAAAAACGACTTATACTGCAATGCGACTTATAGGCTTGTTTTTTTCCTAATCTTTTGTTGTTGTTGTTTTTTCCGGAAGATAAAGAATTTATTGGCCTCTAAAAAAGGCTTTTTAGGCCATTAGTTAAAAAATTGTGGGCCACAAAAGCCGCTACAGGGACTAAAATGGCTTTCTGTCATTTGAGTAGAAGCTAAACAAGTCGAATAAGTTTCGGGGCTGGCATCTGGCACTCCGCTGCGCTCCTCTGACGATTGTTTCATCCTCAGCCAAGGAGATGGCGAGCCATCACGCGCGTCGCCCGCTGTTTGCGCTGGAAGCGGCGAGACCGCTCGCCTCTGTGACAAATGACCCTGCGACTCTGCGGAAGGTCAACAGTCGCAGGCAAAACATTTGCCAGCTGGGGTGTAGCTATGTTTGTCCAATGAATAACGTCTATCGCTGTCAATGGCAGTGAAACTCGGCCTGCCGCGATTAATCGACTAATGATGACCAATCGGTTATCAAACTATGGGGTGATTCAAAAAGAATGTCCTAAAATCATCACGCGATCATGTCAAAAAACGAAAAATATTGCAAAATTCAGGCTTGGACACGTGTGTTGAACATGACTTCATGGTTTACATGGAATTCCTCACTAACACACCTTAGCATGTTGCAGTTCACCATGTTGATTTGGGAGGAATTATCATACTGTGTCATATTATATCATATTATCAAGATTGATGATTTCCATGCTGCTGGTGATAGCCACATTTGAGTACAGTACTAGTGAAACACGAAATCAAACTTGAAGTTATGTTCAACATACAGTATGTGCCCAAGCCTGAATTTTGTAATTTTTTGTGTTTTTGACATATCACATGATGATTTTAGTCTTTTTGAATCACCCTGTATTTTCATAGTAAATGAATCATTTACATTACTGACCTCAAAATTGTCTAAAATATCTTTTGAGCCTCCTAATAATACATTTTTTCTTATTTGTTTTTCCAATTTTTAAAGAGTAGTAAATATTTTTTTTTTTTACTGTATTTTTTATTTTTTGTTTTTTTTTTAATAATAAAAAAGAAGAAAGCTGTATTCTCTTGAAATATATATATATATATATATATATATATATATATATATATATATATATATATATATACACGGCGGAAAACACAGACAAGACTGAAAAAGCAGTTTCTGCTCTTGCAACCCTCTATAAAATAATGCTGTATTTTAAACCAAAAGAACTGTTGTGTTTGATAGAACAATATGTCTATATGCTGCCATAGCAGATTCATGGCCCATTTAGCCCCCGAACTATTTTTAATTTGTCCCTTTTACCCTGGAAACCCCTATTTACAGACATCGCGCAACCGCTTTTGTTTCAACCTAGCCATAAAAAGAAGGTAAGTAATAATATTTCTGATTCAAAATGGCTGTCATTTTTAGCTTAGAATCATTATTCGATGTCCAATATTTCGTGTAAAAAAAAAAAAAAAAGAAAAAAAAACTTTAAAAAATTATTCACTCGCATATTTTAAACTTTTAAAGAAATTACGTCAGAATGAAAAATTGGTGTCTGTAACAAAGTCATGGATATCTGCCTCATAACTATCGCTTAATTGTATTTTTTTTTTATTTTTGTTACTTTTGCATTTTCCCCGATATGTTAGATGATAAATAATTGATCCAGACGGAAAAAAAAAAAAAAAAAAAAAAAACGTTTATAAGAGTAAATATATGAAAAAGAACATCTCGACCACTCCTTGATGTCTGCGATTTCTGCATTGCGATCCTTGTTATGTTACCATGTTTCAACCTTAAAACCCCCTATATTCCGGCTGTAGCCATTCACAGCTGTGTCGTGACACTCGGTGATACATGCTACATGGAGTTTTTGGATCAAAACATGGTAAGTACGCAATAATAATTTGTTAAAGTCATGGCGTCTGTAATTCTGCTCTCGCATGCTCTCAGCTCGAGTTAGGGTTTTGCTGTTTAAATTTTTTTTTTTTTTTTAAACTCCCTCCTGTTCAAAATTTTTCTTCCCCCAGAAAATTGAGAGTTTAAGCTTTCCAATGATGTATCACACATGCATACCGGACAATTTTGAAATTTGGCCAAATTGGGCGTCTCAGAGCGGAACTTCAAGTCACCTGAGTGTTTTCCGCCATATATTCATTTTAAACTTTTATTTATCTTTTTTATTTTTTGTGTTAAGTGGAATCCTTAATCTTTCATCAAGGACTAATGAAATTTATCACAAATTTTATTTTAACGAGAAACATGGAGTTGACGCACATGATTTACTTTTACGGGCCACACAAAATGACATGGTGGACCTGGATCTGGTCCTCCGGCCTTGAATTTGACACCCTGAATTCATTTCTATTTTAAAAAAAAACAAAGGTATAAAAGATTAAGTGTGTTTTTTATCATGTTCCTTCTTTTTTTACTAACTACCACAACACTTACGGTTTAATTTAATTTTATTTTAAGAATATTAAAAAACACCCTTCTTTGTTCTTCCCAATTTTTTTTCAATTATTTTTTTAATAATAAAAAAAAATAAAAACACCCTGCTATTGCTGACGACCACAACACATACTGTTTTATTTTATTAATCTATTTGTTTTGTTATTAGTTAAAAACACCCTTCTTTTATTTTAACACTAACACTAACACCCTTCTTTTTACAACCAAAACACATACTGTTTTGTAGTCATATATTTAAAAACACTCTTCTGTACTAACCACTATAACACACATGCTATTTTAATGGTATTTTAAAAGGGAAGTTCAGAATTTTTGACATTACATTTAATCTTCGAGTTAGCAGGGGTTTAATTAGTCAGTGGAGTTGGTTTTAACAAATTCCATGCAGTTTGTTAGTTATTTGTTAGTTTCAGGGCTCCGGAGTGGCTAAGCTAGCGTGAGTCAATGGGGTTCGCTAGCATGCCAATAAAACACAGCATAGAATCTCTGTGCCTGTCAATAATTGTAGTATGAACAGCAACATTTGTAATCCAGCAGCTCTGCAGGGAACAGGCTATCTAGGCAAGCAGGATGGAGTGATGTCACATCAGTCTTTTCATCCCTGATTTTATTTATTTATTTATTTATTTATTGGGAACGAAAGGGACTCCCCATGCCCCAAATCAATCACTCTGATGCACTGTACTGTTTACTCTTTGACCACGACATGGCTTCGTTTGAGCAGTTAGATCTGTTAATATCGTTTTTTTTCATTTGCCTGCTAGCAAACCCCATTGACTCGCGCTAGCTTAGCCACTCCAGAGCCCTGAAACTAACACATAACTAACAAACTGCGCGGAATTTGTTGAAACCAGCTCCACCGACTAATTAAACCCGTGCTAACTCGAAGATTAAATCTAATGTCAAAAATTCTGAACTTCCCCTTTAAAATACCATTAAAATAGCGTGTGTGTTTATAGAGGTTAGTACAGAGGGTGTTTTTAAATATATGACTACAAAACAGTTTGTGTTTTGGTTGTGAACTCGAACATTAAGCCTAATGTCAAAAATTCTGAAGTTCCCCTTTAAGGTTATAACTTTTTCTTAATATTTTTTTTAAATAACTATCACAACATATACAGTACACTGTTTATTTATTTATTTATTTATTTAAAACACAAAGGTGACTTGAAGTTCCGCTCTGAGACCAATTTCGAAATTGTCCTACATACACGTGTGATCATTGGAAAGCTTAAAATCTCAATTTTCTAGGAGAAGAAAAATTTTGAACAGGAGGGAATTTAAAAAGAAATTAAACCCCTAAACCCTAACTCGAGGTGAGAGCATGAGAGAGCATAATTAAAGACACCATGATTTTAACGAGATATTATCGCGTACTTACCTTGTTTCGATCCAAAAAACTCCGTGTAGCATGTTTCAAAGAGTGTCAAGACACAGCTGTGAATGGCCACAGCCGGATTTTTGGGGGATTTTATGGGTGAAACATGTTCATATAACAAGGGTCTGGATGCAGAAATCGCAGACATCAAGGAGTGGTCGAGATTTTCTTTTTCATGTATTTACCCTTTTCAATGTTTTTTTTCAATTTTTCTTTGTTTGGCTTGATTATTTATCATCTAAAATATTGGGGGAAAATGTAGCGGTAACAAAAAAAATACAAATAGGCGATAGTGATGAGGTAGATATCCGTGACTTATTTAAAGACGCTAACTTTTTCATTGTGGCGTTAATTGTTTAAAAGTTCAAAATATGCGCGTGAATAATTTTTTTGAAAGTCGTTTTTTAAAAAAAATTGAATATTAGATATCAATGAATGATTCTAAGCTAAAACTGACAGACATTTCAAATAATAAATATATTTACTTAGCTTCTTTTAATGGCTGGGTTGAATCATAAGCAGTTGCACGATGTAAACGGGGTCTCCAGGGTAAAACGGACTAATTATGCATAGTTTGGGGGCTTAATGCACCTTGATACTGCTATGGCAGCATATAGACATACTGTTCTATCAAACATAACAGTTCTTTCTGCTTAAATACAGCAGTTTATTTTAAAGAGGGGTGCAAGAGCAGAAACTGCTTTTTCAGCCTTGTCTCAGGTGACTTGAAGTTCCGCTCTGAGACCCCCCAATTTGGCCAAATTTCAAAATTGTCCTATAGGCATGTGTGATACATCATTGGAAAGCTTAAAACGTCAATTTTCTGGGGGAAGAAAAATTTTAAACAGCAGAGCATTTAAAAAACAAAAAATTTAAACAGCAAAACCCTAACTGGAGGTGAGAGCACGCGAGAGCAGAATTAAAAACGCCATGATTTTACCTAGATATTAACGCGTATTTACCTTGTTTCGATCCAAAAACTCCATGTAGCATGTCTCACCAAGTGTAAAGACACAGCTGTGAATGGCCACAGCCGGATTTTTTACGGATTTTATGGGTGAAACATGGGTATATAACATGGGTCACGATGCAGAAATCGCAGACATCGAGGAGTGGTCGAGATTTTCTTTTTCATGTATTTACCCTTTTAAAAGTCCCCCCCCCCCCCAAATTTTTCTTAGTTTGAATCGATTATTTATCATCTAAAATATTGGGGGAAATGCGACGGTAACAAAAAAAATGCAATTAAGCGATAGTTATGAGGTCGATACCCGTGACTTATTTACAGACGCTAATTTTTCATTGTGGCGTAAATTGTTTAAAAGTTTAAAATATGCGAGTGAATAATTTTTTTTTAAACTAAATATTAGATATCAATTAATGATTCTTAGCTAAAAATTTTGAATAATAGATAGAATTACTTGTTTTTATGGTTGGGATGAAACAAAAGCGGTTGCGCGACGTTTGTAAACAGGGGTTTTCAGGGTAAAACGGACAAATTAAAAACAGTTCGGGGACTTAATGCACCATGAATCTGCTATGGTAGCATATAGACATATTGTTCTATCAAACACAACAGTTCTTTTGGCTTAATACAGCAATTTATTTTAAAGAGGGGTGCAAGAGCAGAAACTGTTTTTTCAGCCTTGTCTCAGTTTTCCGCCTTATATTTTTACAACAATAGATCTCAAATCCATTTGGATTGACTGGTCGCTGCCACACCTCCCAGTTACAATGAATTGGACATAAAGCTCCATCAATAGCTGCCAATTAGGTAACTATTTCGGTTGATTGTCTGACAACGGAAAGCATGACAATAATACTTTCCCATTCACAACCTGTAAAAGTACAAAAGGAATCTCTCCAAAGCCATTCCAGATTGAAATATGACAAAACTAAACACTTTGTTTGCGTCAGATCAGGTTTTTGTAATGATTTACTGCTTAGCTTGCGGCAAACACATTATACAGAGTTCACTTTGTTCCGTGTTGTGATTATTTATATGCAAATCTTTTCCCCAAAGCCTTGTAATAGATCACTTTTGTTGACGTAGCCGCGTCGGGTACTTGGACGGCTTCCACGAGTTGATGCCAAAACTGGGAGAGAGTGTGTGACTCACCTCATCTGCTCCAAGTTTCTATCTTTGTTTTTTGTCTGAAAAGCAAACTCCAGAGATATAACACCCGGAGCATCTCACGCGCAATCGATGTTTGCCGCAGGTGGTCCAGAGGGGAATTTATCAAGTGGTGCGGACACAACGCCCCCGCCAGGCCAGCTGTGTTCAGTCTTTAGAAAACAAAAAGCCTTTAGATGTTTTTAACGCGGCCGCTTCTTGTTTATTTAAGGACTGTAACAGACGCGGCGTTTAATCCGCGCGGTAAATTTTACGTAACCGCGATTCCGTTATAATCGAGACTATGGAGAACCGGTATTCTGCCAAAATTTGACACCCAAATTACAACAATCTGCTTTAAAACTACCACAAGAAAACACAATAGTTAAAAGTATGAGAGGGAAATACATGCAAAAAGTATTTTTGAGGCAATGAAAAGGTGACAAAAAACTCAATAAAACCAAAAATAGTGAGTACTCTCCACTTTGAACTGATGTGCACATGCATGCGGATGCTTGCACGAAGCGTACTGAAAATTGTGTAGGACGTCTCACCGCGTGGGAAGGAATTGGAGAACACCGGGAGTGCCAAAATGAAATACATAGTATGCACTTCTTTTAATACAGTGGTATGAAAAAGTATCTGAACCTTTTGGAATTTCTCACATTTCTGCATAAAATCACCATCAAATGTGATCTGATCTTTGTCAAAATCACACAGATGAAAAAACAGTGTCTGCTTTAACTAAAACAGCCCAAAATTTTTTAGCTTTTCATATTTTAGTGAGGATAGTATGCAAACAATGACAGGCGCAGAAAAATAAGTTAGTGAACCATCACATTTAATATGTTGTGGCCCCCCTTTAGCAGCAATAACTTCAACCAGAGGCCTACTGTAGCTGCAGATTAGTCTGGCAACATCGATCAGGACTAATCTTGGCCCATTCTTCTTAACAAAACTGCTGTAGTTCAGTCAAATTCTTGGGATGTCTAGCATGAATCGCGTCTTTAGGTCATGTCACAGCATCTCAATGGGGTTCAAGCCTGGACTTTGACTTGACCACTCCAAAACGAGTATTTTGTTCTTCTGAAACCATTCTGAAGTTGATTTACTTGTGTATTTTGGATCATTGTCTTGTTGCAGCATCCATCCTCTTTGTAGCTTCAACTGTCTGACAGACAGCCTCAAGTTTTCCTGAAAAACATCCGGATAAACTTTTCAAATCATTCTTCCATTAATGATTGCAAGTTGTCCAGGCCCTGAGGGAGCAAAACAGCCCCAAATCATGATGCTCCCTCCACCATGCTTTACGGTGGCGATGGGGTGTTGATGTTGGTGAGCTGTTCCAATTTTCCTCCACACATGACGTGTGTTACTCCCAAACAATTCAACTTTGGTTTCATCAGTCCACAAAATATTTTGCCACAACTTGTGTGGCGTGTCCAAGTGCCTTTTTCCGAACATTAAACGAGCAACAATGTATTTTATTAAACAGCAGTGGCTTCCTCCGTGGAGTCCTCCCATTAACCCCATTCTTGGCTATAGTTTTAGATATAGTTGATGTGTGCACAGAGATATTAACTGTGCTAGTGATTTCTGTAAGTCTTTAGCAGACATTCTAGGGTTCTTTTTTACCTCTCTGAGTATCTTTGGTGGACGGCCACTGCATGGGAGAGAAGCAACAGTGCAAAAACCTCTCAATTTGCGACAACCTATCATGAACATCCAGACTTTTAGTTTTGTATCCTTTCCCAGCTTTATACAAATCAACAATCCTTGCTCGCAGGTCTTCAGACAGCTCTTTTGACCGAGCCATGATGCACATCAGACAATTCTTCTAATGAAGACAATTCTTACCAGGTGTGTGTTTTATAATGGGCAGGGCAGCTTTAAACCACTCATCAGTGATTGGGCACACACCTGACTTAATTTTTTTGGTAAAAA